>NC_064920.1:974684931-975896598 GCF_023897955.1 Schistocerca gregaria | reverse complement strand
GTAAGAATCTAATAACTCCAATTCTAAAGAAAATAGGTGTTGACAGGTGTGAACATGAATTCGCTACGGTCGCAGGTTCGAATCCTGCCTCGGGCATGGATGTGTGTGATGTCCTTAGGTTAGTTAGGTTCTAGGGGACTGATGTCCTCAGAAGTTAAGTCCCATAGTGCTCAGAGCCATTTGAACCATTTTTTTGAACGTGCGGGAATCATTTGAATGTCGCTCTCAGTACTTGTGTCCTATTGTCACCATCTTTCAAAATTGTCCCGTAGATGGCAGAAAGTCCTCCAGGAATTCAATAAGTGAATTTATGATTGAAGTTGCGAGGCAGTGTAGTCAGTTCGCGGCGACCCCCGAGGTATTAGGAGACTAATGATGTGAACCTGTTTCTGAGTACTGTTTCACTTTGAGTCATGTTGCAAGAATTAACCAGCGACTACATCACCGAATTATACTGTACTTGGAAGTGTGTTCTTTTAATGTGACATTTCATTGAATAAAAGTTTGTATTTATGTAATGTGTGATATCTGGTCTCATATCCTAATCGTAAGATGCAGTGAAATTTTCACGACGATACAACAGGATGCAGAAAAAAAAAAAAAAAAAACTGTGAGCGTCTTCAGACAGGCATTTCGAGTACTGCAGTAGTAGACTCTGCGATTTTTAGTAAATAGTTAAACGTTTACAACATTCACTTAGTCTTTCTTTGTTATTTATATTCTACTGCTGCAACACGGACGCTTAGGTGAGCTACGTGGAAGATCACACTTTCCGGGCGTGAAGAATGACAGGAAACGGCGACAAAGGAAATTCATGGGAAACAGTCCTAATTGCCTCAAAGTTCCACTACGGTGAAAAAAGCCTGAATTATTACTCGTTCCTCCTGGGAAATACCTTGACAGTTGAATTACATTCACGCGATGTCGAGACTCCTTCCCCTCTGAAGAGCTCCCGAATCTGGGTATGTTACAAAGTGCCATGCTATTTATGATGCACAAGTCTTTTCTGAATATGCTAATGAAAGCATGTTGGGGATGCGTCGTGATGGTAGTCGCTGAGGAAGATCAGTTTGACAAGGGTAGGGATAAAATCAGTCGTGGCCTTATCAAAGGAAACATCCAGACATCATCAAGTGATTTAGGAAAACCGTGGGAAGCCTAAATCAGGAATGCCGGAGAATACAATTCTAGTACCTTGAACACTTTTTCACGATGTTCGGTCAGATTAGTTGAGGTATTAAATGAAAAGTCATCAATGAGATGAGCATCTACATTACATCGCTGTTATCAGTAAACAAAGCCGATATTAACGGACGAGAACGGAGTGCATACCACATAAACCACCTATACAGCCACGCTATGGTGTGTTTGTTAGGAGACGAAGCAGCAACTGGTCGACATCGCGTAGTCCTCGGGGCGTGAACTCTAATTATTAAACGACGATCACTGCCTGACAGTGGCTTTTTCGGTTACAGTACCAGACAGTAGTTCAGAGGTAAAAGAGAATAGTTGAAACAATCACTGAAGACAGAGATCACGCAGAGTGATTGACGGAAAACAGTACACGGCCTGATTTTAGTCTCACGATGAACTGGATCCAGTTACGGCGTTTATGGCGAATGAAAGGTTGCAAATTATAAAACTATGGCTACATTTTCTAGCTGTCTCTTCTGCCAGTGGGACGGGAGGGGAAACAAAGCAGCTGTAAATTGCTTAAGGAAGAATCTCAGCATTCAATTCAAGTAGTTTAAGAAAACTACGAAAAACCAAAAAACGAACACCCCGGCGACGATTTAATACCTACGCTCTCCTCCCCTCCTACCACTAACCAGTGGCTTAAATAACATGCTAACCCGCCCTGCCGAGAGCTTTAATTGACCCTGAGGCAGATAATTTGCACATGGGAAACTTCGGGTAGCAAAAATCAGAAGCGCCTTTCCGTTCGCTAGGGAGTAATAGCTACTGAAATTTCTTTTTGAGTTCAGAGGGATCGATATTGTTTTCCAAACAAGCCGAAGTAAAAATCTCGATCAGTAACTAATGGAACTGCTGAAGCGTCGTTTTTTTGTGTTGATTCTTGTCACTAGTCATACGTTGAAAATGTGAGAGCCATTATATGTAGTTTTACTGTGCTTAATCGGTCATCTTACATTCAGTTCGTTACGGATAACACTATATTTAATTCTAGCTCGTAAAATCACCCCCTCAGCTTATCAAAAATCACACTTCTGTTGTTTCTATTCTTACCTTGTACCCTTATTATCCATATATCAATTCTATTACGAAGTAGTGGAATTCAGATCTCCATCCGGCTATCTAGTTTTAAAATTTCCTTCGATTTCCTGATTATCTCCACGTAAGTCCTGAGGTGATTCTTAACATGTCACAGAAGATTCCCTCTTTTGAGGGAAAAATTGAGAGCCAACTGTCGTGCAGCGCTCTAACGGCTTTAGTGAAGCTTCCAGTGCTTTCGCTAAAGACAGGAAGTTGAACATAGTAACGAGTATGCGATGTGCTGTCAATAGTGTCTTTCTTTTCAGTGGTTGTAATTTGAAATTTTTGGTGTTTATATCAGACGGGGGTATTCTTGAAGGAGACTAAGTAGTACGACATACTTTGTAAGTGGCCCTTAACGGTGAGAAAAATTATGAATTTTGTCGTTTCGCTGTACGCTTTGTCATCCGTAACAATTAATTAAAATAACAATGGTACATTTTCCTATACTGGGCTTGCTATTTGGAGTGGTCCTATTCAGTTGATGACCTGAGTTTAGATAAGTGAAATGATCTGAAATTCTTCTGGGAGAGCTGCAACTCTAGGAAATTCTGTAAATGGGTTCAAAAGGGTTAGGGTTTGCCCTGTTACAGAAACGTTTCCCTTAACAGCAACTAGGCAGCAACAGTTTGAGCAGAAAGCTCTGCGTGTAGGTGCAGGTGCTAGAAATTATCTCATTTCCCACCAACATTACAGTTCTTCAACGTACGAGGCCTGCAGAAAGGCACGCGGAATGTTCCCAGCCCGTAGAAGGAAACATGAAAGAAACAGGAAGACATCGCACTTCACAATTTTGTCTTTGTCGCCTCACAAAACGCTAGAAATCAAGGAAATGAAGAATAATTTCCCTGTCAAGGTAGCATCGACGAATAGCATAGTCGCCTGGTTTTGCAAACTATGGAAAAGTATGCAAAGTATGAAAAGAGAGATATGATTCAGTGTATCAAGAGCAGGGAGTGGACACATCAAGATTATTCTAGGGAGGTTTCAGAGGAAGAAATTATTGCGTTGAATGTAGTTAGGCACTATTTTTAAAATTTATAAAATGCTATATTTATTTTTATTGTACTTCAGTTTAGGAAAGGCAACGGCCTTGCCGCAGTGGATACACCGGTTCCCGTCAGATCACCGAAGTTAAGCGCTGTCGGACGAGGCCGGCATTTGGATGGGTGACCATCCGGGCCGCCATGTGCTGTTGACATTTTTCGGGGTGCACTCAGCCTCGTGATGCCAACTGAGGAGCTAATCGACCGAATGGTAGCGGCTCCGGTCAAAGAAAACCATCATAACGACCGGGAGAGCGATGTGCTGACCACACGCCCCTCCTATCCGCAACCTCATCTGAGGATGATACGGCGGTCGGGTGGTCCCGATGGGCTACTTGTGGCCTGAATACGGAGTGCTTTTTTCAGGTTAGGAAACTAAAGACATGATTTAAGGCAGTGTATTCCTACATTGTACCAATGCTGGTTAATAAAAATATTTTAATACACTTTATAAATTTTCAATTTAGGCAATGTTGGGCACGTTTCATAAAGTTTTTGACTATCAATCTTCGGGCCATAAAAGAAGTATTCAACTCTGAATTTCACACTTACAATAGCTAATCAGCCTTGAATTGTTCCGTATAGGTATAACATGTGATATAACAAATATATACTCTGTCTTAGAATATAAACGTTACTGTGCCTGAAATTACCCTGCTACGAAGTCTACTGCTGCAAATCACAGTAAAAGTACTTCCAAAAACATGCTCTGCTCAAAAGAAGTAGGGCAACATGACATTGGGTGTCTGCCATGCTACACTGAGTAATAATTGAGGACTGGTATGTTACCATATTATATCCTTGTCTTTCACAAATTAAGTACACAACAAATCATCATTACATCCTTATCATCGCCTGACACGCATGTGGCATAATCCATGTAACTCTACGGACGCCATCCTGTGGTATCCGTTCCCTTCCTTCAATGAAAGCCCATGAGGGTTCGTGGGGAGTCCGTAGTGGAACAGGACGGCCACGGACATGTCTGTCAAGCGTATCCCGCATATGCGACGAAGGGCTATGTCCAAGCTTCGTAAGACATCCCTGCTGACGCCCACCACACAGGCCCTGGCATGAGAACGAATTCAGTGTACCAGCATAAGCAGCAGCTACCATTTGGTGCAACAGGATCTTTTCGATGTACTGCCTGGCGGTAAGACGATCATGAACAATGACGGGATCCGTACGGTTGGCAACACTGTAGCCTCCACACATCACAGAAACTTGTCGCTTTCCTGGACAACATTTGGCAGGCACCGCTGACCACAGGTATCGCGCACCCGAACACGACCATCACCTTGCGTCAGAAGATATCTGCAATTGCCTGTGAACAAAACGTTTCGCCAGAGACGAAGCTGCCAAATGGCATGGGCACGACAAAACTACAGCTAGGTGTAAGACTTCTTGTCAAGAAGGGTACTCGAACAGGACGTCTAAGTTGTATCATCCTTTCCGTGAACTCTTCATTACGATCTGATCGTACACAGTGACACCAGTGGCCCATCTGAGATCGTCTTGCAGTGCCCTGGCGGCATCCGTACGACGCCGCAACCCACATGGCCAGATGTCGGTCTTCACGTGCGGTTGTAATGCGTCGGCGACCTCGTCCAACTCGCCTTATGTACTGACCTGTCTCCCTGTAGCGCGTCCACAACCTGTGGATGACACATGACGAGGCATTGGCATCTGCAGCAACACGACCGAAATTCCATTCTTTTTAGATAAAACAGACCGCCCTTGCAGCTTGAACAGCATTAATATGTCCCACCGCATGTGCTTAGTTGAATACAGCGTCCACAAATGACAACGTGCCATCTGTGAACCTTACCAGAAAACATTGGGCTACAGGTACTCACTTATTTTCTGAGTGGATACCTGACACTGTAACACATAACGTAACACAGACAATGGGAAATGGCTTTAATTATTGCGTACATTGATAACGAAGATGTCATTCCATGCAATACGACCACAGATACTGTTTGTATACTATGTGATCAAAAGTATCCCGACAACCCCAAAACATACGTTTTTCATATTAGGTGCATCGTGCTGCCACCTACTGCCAGGTACTCCATATCGGCGATGCCAGTAGTGATTAGACATCGTGAGTGAGCAGTACGACCTCGTCTGTTGATTGACAGAAAAATGGTGAGCACTATGAGACTTAACCTCTAAGGTCGTCAGTCCCTTAGAACTTAGAACTACTTAAACTTAACTAACCTAAGGACATCACACACAATCATGCCCGAGGCAGGATTCGAACCTGCGACGGTAGCGGTCGCGCGGTTCCAGACTGTAGCACCTAGAACCGCTCGGCCACACAAGCCGGCTAACTGACAGAGACAGCCGACAGTTGAGGAAGGTCGTAAAGTGTAATAGGCAGACATCTATCCAGAACATCACAAAGGAAATCCAAACTGCATCAGTATCCACTGCAAGTACTATGACAGGCGCGAGGTGAGAAAACTTGGATTTCATGGTAAAGCGGCTGCTCATAACCGACACATCACACCGGTAAATGCCAAACGACGCCTCGCTTGGTGTAAGGAGCGTAAACATTGGCCGACTGAACAGTGGAAAAACGTTATGTGGAGTGGCGAATCACGGTACACAATTTGGCGATCCGATGGCAGGGTGTCGGTACGGCGGATGCCCGGCGAACATCTGCTAGCGTGTGTAGTGCTAGCAGTAAAATTTGCAGGCGATGGTGTTATGGAGTGGTCGTGTTTTCATGGAGGGGGTTGCATCCATTGTTGTTTTGCGTGGCACTACCACAGCACAGGCTTCCACTGGTGTTTTAAACCTTCTTGCTTCCCACTGTTGAAGAGCTATTCGGGGATGGCGATTGCATCTTTCACCACCTTTCGAGCACCTGTTCATAATGCACGGCCTGCAGTCCGCAACCGCGCTACTGCTACGGTCGCAGGTTCGAATCCTGCCTCGGGCATGGATGTGTGTGATGTCCTTAGGTTAGTTAGTTTAAGTAGTTCTAAGTTCTAGGGGACCGATGACCACAGTAGTTAAGTCCCTTAGTGCTCATAGCCATTTGAACCAGTTTTGCACGGCCTGTGGCGGAGTGGTTACACGATAATAACATCCCTGTAATGGAGTGGCCTCCACAATCCTGGCCCGAATCCTATAGAACACCTTTGGGATGTTTTGGAAAGCCGACTTCGTGCCAGGCCTAACCAACCGACATCGATACCTCTCCTCAGTGCAGCACCCCGTGAAGAATGGCCTGCCCCCGGTAGCTAAGTGGTTAGCGCGACAGAATGTCATTACTAAGGGCCCGGGTTCGATTCCCGGCTGGATCGGAGATTTCTTCGCTCGGGAACTGGGTATTGTGTTATCATCATCATCATCATCATCCCTCATCGACGCGCAAGTCGCTCAAGTGGCGTCAGATCGAAAGACTTGCACCCGGCGAACGGTCTACCCAACGAGAGGCCCCACTCACACGACCTGATTGAACGTGTGCCTGCGAGAGTGGAAGCTGCCATCAAGGCTAAGGGTGGGCCAACCCATATTGAATTCCAGCATTACTGATGGATGTCGCCACGAACTAGTATGTCATTTTCAGCCACGTGCCCGGATACTTTTAACCACATAGTGCATAAGAAACCTCAGACTTCAAGAAGAATATAATAATTCCAGTCCCAAAGAAAGCAGGTTCTGACAGATGTGAAAATTACTGAACAATCAGTTTAATAAGTCACGGATGCAAAATACTTACGCGAATTCTTTACAGACGAATGGAAAAACTGGTGGAAGCCGACCTTGGGGAAGATCAGTTTGGTTTCCGTAGAAATATAGGAACACGTAAGGAAATACTGATCCTACGACTTATCTTAGAAGCTAGATTAAGGAAAGGAAAACCTACCTTTCTAGCATTTGTAGACTTAGAGAAAGCGTTTGACAATGTTGACTGGAATACTCTCTTTCAGATTCTGAAGGTGGCAGGGGTAAATTACAGGGAGCGTAAGGCTATTACAATTTGTACATAAATCAGATCGCAGTTATAAGAGTCGAGGGACATGAAAGGGAAGCACTGAAGGAAAGAAAAGAAAATCCATGGAGAAGAAATACAAAATGTGAGGTTCGCCGATGACATTGTAATTCCGTCAGAGACAGCAAAGGACTTGGAAGAGCAGTCGAACGGAATGGATAGTGTCTTGAAAGGAGGATATAAGAGGAACACCAACAAAAGCAAAACGATGATAATGGAATCTAGTCGAATTAAGTCGGGTGATGCTGAGGGAATCAGATTAGGAAATGAGACACTTAAAGTATTAAAGGAGGTTTGCTATTTGGGGAGCAAAATAACTGATGATGGTCGAAGTAGAGATGATATAAAATGTAGACTGGCAATGGCAAGGAAAGTGTTTCTGAAGAAGAGAAATTTGTTAACATTGAGTAAAGATTTTAGTGTCAGGAAGTCGTTGCTGAAAGTATTTGTATGGAGTGTAGCCATGTATGGAAGTGAAACATGGACGATAAGTAGTTTGCACAAGAAGAAAATAGAAGCTTTCGAAATGTGGCTCTCCAGAAGAATGCTGAAGATTAGATGGGTAGATCATATAACTAATGAGGAGGTACTGAATAGGATTGGGGAGAAGAGAAGTTTGTGGCACAACTTGACTAGAAGAAGGGATCGGTTGGTAGGACATTTCTGAGGCATAAAGGGATCACCAATTTAGTATTGGAAGGCAGCGTGGAGGGTAAAAATTATAGAGGGAGACCAAGAGATGAATACACTAATCAGATTCAGAAGGATGTAGGTTGCAGTAGGTACTAGGAGATAAAGAAGCTTGCACAGGATAGAGTAGCATGGAGAGCTGCATCAAACCAGTCTCCGGACTGAAGACCACAACAACAACAGTGCATAAAAATAGATTTAACGTACCAGACGTTGATTCACGTGTTCCCCTAATTCTTTTGAACAGTGTATTTCTGCCCTAATGTCACTCTTCGTTCTTTTTTTTATAATCCCAAAGTTCTTCGGTGTTCCAGTACGGGTGGTCTTACCCTGCATGTGTCTAACCTAATACATTGGCGGGGCTGATTATTACCTTAATTACGTTTATTACCCATTCCACGTCATTCACCCGCCACAGCTGGACAGACAGTTTTTGTGTTGAGTCGGACCACTTGCAACGGGGATTGAAGGGTGCGGGGCTGGGGTTAGCTGCGGAAGTTGCAGTTGTGACGTGGCGCGAAGAGCCTGCAGGGGGAGGTCAGGGACCCCGGGGCCGGGCGCAGACGGCAGGGCGGCTGGGCCTTTCAGCCCCTCGCCTTGTCTCGCCTCGGGGACCCGCGGCGCGGCCTCGGCAACGCCGGCGCCAGGTGGTGCGCTGTCGCGTGCCGCCGTAAGGGCGAGCGGCGCTGCTCGGAGCTGGGCAAAATCGCCCTTAGCGGCGCGCGGCTCACCTGGCGGCGAGTCACAAAGGGAGCTAGGCGCGCGCGCGCGCGAGCACACCGGGCCCCGCCTTGTGCGAGTCTCCTCGCCTCATCTGCAGAGGCGCAGCCCAGCCCAGCCCCGATGTTGCAAATCGCTGAATGGCGCGCATCTGCGCGGCACGTGCCGACACACACAGCCAATTACGGCTCGCCCCGTTTAGCCAGCCGCCCTTGTGCTCTCTTTCGCTTTGGACTCTGCAGCGCCAACGCCTTCGTGCCTGCTGTCCGTGCTAAGCTAATACACTGGCACAGGTAATCCTGTGACGCGCACTATTTGGACCAAGGATTGAAAGGGGCAGTGCTGGTGTCAGTTGCGGCAATGTGACACGCGAGTCGTCGTCGTCGTAGTTTTCATGTGGAGCGAAGAGCCCGCAGATGGGATGCCAGAAACAAAAGATGAGGATGGCAAATCATCGTCAAGACCACTTGAAGTGTGGAAAGTCAAAATTTATAACGAGTAGAACACGGCAAGTGCCATATCCCGGTTTCCCAGGAACTTTGCTCAGTGCAAGATCGATCAAAATAAGCGCCACGTGTCTCGGTTTATCCGTAGATGATTGTCAAAGTTTTCGAGGTAATTTATGTGCTTTTTAGCGAGGAAACAATCCACCTCAAGCAGTGACACAATGGCTAGCGTCGTGGCATCACACTTCTATGCCACGCGTTCGAAACTCTGTTATTATTTTTATTTTTGATTTTCATTTATCTACCTATGTCAGAGAAGATTACTGCACGAATGTATTTCTATGTACGTTGAAACCACGTCGTCCTTTTTCAAAGTCCTCCATCTGGTGCGGCTCCCACACTGCACAGCAACAGTTCAGAAGAGGGCGACCGAGCGTTGCGTACGCAGGGGCTTTTCAGTAGACTGAGCGGCTGGTCCCGGCGGAGGTTCGAGTCCTTCCTCGGGCATGGGTGTGTGTGTGTGTGTGTGTGTGTGTGTGTGTGTGTGTGTGTGTGTGTGTGTGTGTGCTTGTCCTTAGGATAATTTAGATTAATTAGTGTTTAAGCTTAGGGACAGATGACGTTAGCAGTTAAGTCCCATAAGATTTCACACACATTTGAACATTTTTTTCTTCAGTAGACCTGATGCATTTTGTAAGTGTTCTGCAAATGAATCGCAGTCTTTGGTTCGATTCCCCCACAACAGCATGTATGTGATCGTCCTAGTTTTAGTTATTCTTAATTGTAAACCCTAAGTTCCGTGTTTAGTATAATTTACACCTTTAACAATAGTGTGATTCATCATGTAACTTGCTAAACAATAGGCTTCGTTATATGATTGTTACGCCATTTATGGTTTGTTTCTGGAGCTACGCATCCGTCTCAGAAGGCAGACTACAGAAATTTAAATCTGACGTAACTTTGTTCTCTTGTTCAGGAACGTTTTTCCTGCTACTACCAGTCTGTATTTCAGGTCCTCGTAAGGACATGCTGAAATGTTATGACTCCAGATTTTTTAATGTGAAAACACTTCATTCGTTTTAAATAAGAGAAACGTTATTTACCGATTACATCTTTATTCTTCATGTCTACATATTTGCAGCCCTCTGCCTCTGGAGGGCTTCGGATTGCAACGTGTAACATGACGATGAGTAACTATATCGGTGCGTTATAGCTTCCTGTAATCGAGTTTAGAATTTGAGGAGTTCGTCCACATACTGATCACCCTCTGCTGCAGCATGACAATTCCAGACCACACAAGAGCGCTGCGACAGCTGCAAAAATGCGACGCCTTGGGTTCACAGTCATCGATCACCATCCGTACTGCCCGGACCTGGCTCCATCTGATTTTCATCTATTTTCAAAACTTAAAGAACACCATCGAGGACTTCACTTTGTGAAGAAGCGAAGCAAACAGAGGTGAGTTTGTGGCTCCGTCAACAAAGTCAAACATTCAACAGCGACGATACCAAAAACTGGACTATAGTTGGAAGAAATGTGTTGTCGACAAGGTGAATATGTTGAGAAATAAATGTAGACATAAAGAAAACAGATGCAGAATGTTAACAACGTTTGTTTTGTTTAATTGGCTTTAACAGTTTTCACCTAAAAAATTCGGAGGCATTACTTTTCATCACGCTCTCGTATTTCTCCCATCGGTAGGTATTTTGCTGCTCTACTCGCTTACTGCTTCCAGCGTGCCATCTTTTAGCGTATTTTTTTCAACACCGCCTGACTTTGAGATGGTTCTATTACGCTCGTTGTCCTTTTGTTCATGTTTGTCTTGTAACCACTTTTCAAGACACTATGGATCTCGTTCACACTGATCTTTTTAATCCTCTGCCATCTCTGACAGCATTACAATGTCATCGACAATTATTAAAGTTTTCATTTCTTGTGTGGTTGCGGTGGCTTAGCGGGTAGAGCACTAGAGTTTGGCCTTGCAGGGTCAGTCCCTGACAGTCCAGCCAGAGAAGGAAAATTAGAGGGGAAAAGTTCGAGTAGTTGCAAGTTTTTGTACCTCTGTAGGCACGAGTGCCAGACACAACATACTAAAAATCCTGACCGGTGGGATGTGAGCGTTGGGGTTGGGAGAGGGGGGGTACCTTTTTCTGGAATAACTCGAAAACCGCAACTCCTAACGAAAATGCTTCCGAGTACAAAATTAAACTACAGTAATTTTACTGCAAAAAAGATCATATTCATTTTTTCTCTAGCACTAACAATTTAGCTTAGCATGGGAATGAAAAACCGCAGATTATTAAAAATTGCCTTTTAATAGTGTGAAATTAATGCTTGCTGTTAAATGTATTCGGTTAAGGACAAATCGTATAATGCATCTACGTTAGGTAGAGCCGTATTAAGAGATACTTTGTGTTCTGGAGGGGGGGGGGGGGGGTATAATAGGGTGGTGTTAGCGGTGGGAGCCACAATCTCACATCTGTTTGCACCGCTTCGTCACTATCAAAGAGGACTCCTCGAAGGTGTTCATTAAGTTTTGGAAACGGATGAAAATTAGATAGGGCCGAGTCAGGACTGTACGGAGGATGATCGATGAAAGTGAAGCCAAGGCGTTGGATTTTTGCAGATTTAGTGTTCTTGTGTGATCTGGAATTGTCATGCTGCACCAGAGGGTGCTTCACGTGTGGACGAAAATTTGAAACTCGATTACAGGAAGCTGTTTCTAACGCACCAACATAGTTACTCACCGCCATGTCACGCATTACAATTCGAAGCCCTCCAGAGGCAGAGGGCTGCAAATATGTAGACATGAAGAATAAAGATATAATAACGTTTTTTTTTATTTAAAAACATTTAAGAGTCTTCACATAAAAAATCTGACGTCACAAGTTTCCAGCACGTCCTCGTAAAGAGGACATGAAATACAGACTGACAGTAGCAAGAGAAACGTTCCTGAACTACTTAAACCTAACTAACCTAAGGACATCACACACATCCATGCCCGTGGCAGGATTCGAACCTGCGACCGTAGCGGTCGCGCGGTTCCAGACTGAAGCGACTAGAACCGCTCTGCCACACCGGCCGGCCACACAGATGCGAAGATTCACTAATAACCACATAAATAATGTTGTGGGGGGAAGCAAATCAAAGCCTACAATACATTCGTAGAGCACTTAGAAAACGGATCAGGTCTACTGAAGAGGCTGAGTAAGCTACGCTTGTCCGTCTTCTGCTAGTGTATTGCTTTATGGGATCCTTACCAGGGTGTATCGACGGAGCACATCGAAAAAGTTTATAGAAAGGCAGCTCATTTTTTATTGTTGCGAAATAGGGGGAAAGGGGAGCGGGAGTGCCCCGGATATGATACGTAAACTGGGATGACAGTCATTGAAACAAAGGCGTTTTTCGTTGCGGCAGGATCTCGTCATCAAATTTCAATCACCAACTTTCTCCTCAGAGTGTGAAACAATTTGGTTGGCGCCCACCTACATAGGGAGAAATGATTATCATAATAAAATAAGAGAAATCACAGCTCGCATGAAAAGATTTAAGAGTTCGTTTTCCCCGTGCACTGATCGAGAGTGGAACAGCAGAGAAATGGCTTGAAGGTGGGTCGATGACCTCTCTGTCAGGCAATTAACTGTAAATTGTAATCATGTAGATGGCGATGTAAATATGTGAAGCGATCGGTAACAGGAGTATTAAAAAATCTGTGACTGGATCTGTAATGTGTTATGCGGGATCAGCGACATCACTGTTGTAAACATCGTTTATGTCCTCCTACTGTAAAAAAAAAAAAAAATGGTTCAAATGGCTCTGAGCACTATGGGACTGACCTCTGAGGTCATCAGTCCCCTAGAACTTAGAACTACTTAAACCTAAGGACATCACACACATCTATGTCCCATGCAGGATTCGAACCTGTGAACGTAGCGGTCGGACGGTTCCAGACGGAAGCGCCTAGAACCGCTCGACCACACTGGCCGGCCATACTACTGCAACCAACCAGTATAGCCGCTCTGCAGTAACTAGTAAAACCAGAAAGTTCTTTTAGTAGGGACTGTCGCCCTGACACAGGGTAGCTTTGTGATGGCAGACGCCCTTCTCCCCGACATGGGGCTTCTCGCCTCTGCTGCGCCAGCAGGGCCCTAAACACTCACTCCCTGGTCCTTCTTAGTGTAACAAAGGTGTTTTCATGTTTGCTCTGACTGCACATTCAACAGGTCATGAAAGCCAATCTTCAGTCGCAGTTTTGCAGACTGCACTACTACACCATAGCCCGAGTGCAGAAAAGATGCTGACGTTATAGAATACAGCTCTTCGAAAGTAATAACGAATACATCTCCCTGCTTGTCAGTGAGCTTGTAAATGAGTAACTGCGACTGAATGTAGGATCTTTCACATTTTTAGAGGAAGCGACAATGGCTATGAGTCTCAATCAAAAATTTTCTGAACTTAACAGGGAAGGAAGGAAGTTTACGTGTTAACTTCCCGTCGACATCTAGTTCATTAATGCCAGAGAAATTATCATAAATATGGACGGGGAAGGAAAGCGGCCGTGGCGCATCGCAAGGAAACACGGGACTTCAAATACCCTCCAGCCAACAGTTTCGGTATTCCATCGTTGAGGGAAATTCCTGGACGATTCTGTTGGAAAGCGCATCATATACTTTCGCACTCCGATCTTATGCTCAGTCTCTAATGATAGAGTCGTCGGAGGGACGTTGAACACTAATCTTCCTACTGTATTCCGGAACAGGTTCCAACGCCTCCTCGCTGAGTCGCATGATGAAGAGACAGAGAAACGTGTTCCTTAAATTGTGAAGTTTACGCGTACAGAAAGAGAAAAGTACTGGTGAGACTCAAATGTCGAATGCTTTTCCGTATTTGTACACGGTAATCACTAAGCAACAAGACATCTCAACCTACAACAATACACAACTCAAGAGCTCTTGTAAGGATTTAAAAACCTTCTTTTGATAAAAATCTTACACAACGAGGGTACGACATAGGCGTGACAGATTTAAATTTTCCTATATAGTATCTGTACATCGAAATCTTACAAGACACTCTTAATCATACAGTTTTTTTTTCGAGTGGGAAAAAAACAACCTATGTTGCAGTGACAGCAGAAGCTTTAGTGACGCATTTTTTCCTTTTTGAGGCATCTTCAGAATTTGTTTAGAAAGTGCGTGTAACGTAATATTCATAAGCAGCCAAAACTTTTGATGTGTACCTTCGGCGAAGGCATGCAACTGTGGTAAAATAGTGCCACACTTCCCATCTTGACACAAATGCTGGAATACAAATTACCAGTCTCATGCAGCGTGCGCACATGCTGTCACGTATTCACCGCGCACTACAATTTGTATTTCAGTATTTGTGTCAATTTCAGGAGAGTGGCCCTGTCTTAACATAGCTGCGTGCCTTCGCCGAAGGTGCACAACCAAAATTTTGGCTTCCTATGTGACCGTTATCCGCAGTTCCTAAAGAAATTCTGAAGGTGCCTCAAAAAGATGAAACGTGTCAATACAGCTTCTGATGTCATTGCAACCTAGGCTGTTTTTTCCTACTGAAGATATATCAAGGTTCCTACATCATGGTCATGCAGTGGGAGGATTCATATTTTGTTTCTGAATTATTGTCTCCATCACAGTATCTTCTTGCGAATCCTAGACACACGATCAGTGATCATGAATTGTGTCCATTATAATTATCCGGGCTGTTATGCCGTGGTCGGTTGATGAATTCTGTGTCAATTCCCAAAGTTTCGTCTCCGACTGCGGGAAACATCTTCAAGCGAGTCCGTAGGTCGATGGAAGGTCCAACACACCCACTGGCTCGCTGCTGACTGCCGCTAAATTCCGTGTCCGCGCGCTCCCACGCCGCGGCGTGACGTCACATGCTTTGAAAACGTCAGTGCAATTGGCCGCTGTTCGTCGCCGTCGATCGCCGTTGCCATCACCCAGTAGTGGACGGGTGGTACACATCTTCTTTAACACCGGCATGAATATATCGTTTAATTTCACGCCCTCCTCCTTTCGGTTGAAATTATTTGGGTGTTCAGCGATTTCGATTGCCTCCCTGTAGAGCCTTTCGTAATATCCGCTTGTGGCCGCTGGTACTTGCGTCTCCTCGAAACGAATATTGTGGTTCCCTGGCTGGAAAGCATGCTCCGCAACAGCTGATCGTTCCGTTTCTCCTCTTCTACAATTTCCATTGTGCTCTTCCAAACGTTTAGAAACAGTTCTTTTAGTGGTACCCACATAAACATCTCCACAGCTGCATGGGATCCTATACACTCCAGCTTTTTCCAATGGTTTGCGAGCATCCTTGGCAGGCTTAAGGTATTCCTGTACCTTCCTGGTGGGCTTGTAAATTCCGGTAATATCCCGCTTCATCAAGATCCTCCCTATTCTTTCCGTTACTTAACAAACGGCAGGAAAACCTTAGATTTTACAATAGCCTGTACGTCAGTATGATTTCTGCGTGGCTGCCTCAACGCACGTCTTATTTCGGCGGACGAATATCCGTTCATCATTAGTGCATTGTGGAGATGTTCCATCTCAGCGTCGAGCAACTCAGGTTCACAAATATTTCTAGCTCTGTCCCCTAACGTCTTGATAACACTCCGCTTCTGTTGTGGGCGGTGGTTCGAATCCCGGTGCAAATAGCGGTCCATGTGCGTAGGTTTGCGGTATACTGAGTGGCCCAAACTACCTCTTTCGTTTCTAAAAACAAGCACATCGAGGAAATGTAATTTGCCGTCTACCTCCTCCTCCAGTACTATTCTGATGTTCGTGGAACCGGCTTAGTTCCTCCCTGCCATGTCTCCACAGCACAAACGCGTCACCTACGTATCGAAACAATACATTTGGTTTCTTGCTGGCAGTACCTAAGGCCTGTTCTTCGAATTTCTCCGTAAAGAAGTTTGCAATTACGGGACTTAGGGGGCTTCCCATAGCCACGCCATCCGTTTGCTCATAAAACTGTTCATTCCACTTGAAGTATGTGGTCGTCAAACAACACTTAAACAGTTCTGAAATATCGGCAGGAAAAATTCGATCCAGCTGTTCCAATACATCATTAAGTGCAACCATGGTAAACAGCGATAGCACATCGAAGCTGACCAATATGTCCTCCGGCTGGACCACAATGCCATTCAATCTCCTGATGAAATGTGTCGAATTCTTTGTATAAGAGCCCGAACGGCCCATATGTGGTTTTAACAGCGTAGTCAAAAACTTGACTAACGAGTAGGTGGGCGACCACGGCATAACAGACCGGATAATTATAATAGACATGATATTTCCGGCCGTGAAAGTCTACATTTTGGAATCATGAACTGGTTGAACCTGCGTAACCTTCTTTCGTATTTAAGTTTCGCTTTATCATACTAGAATATTTGCCTATTGTCGTTTGTTCATTCCTCTTTAACCACATAACACTTAGAATCGCCACTCCACAGACATATGAGCAAGCGAATGACTTTACCAATCCATTACTGAGCTACTCGGCTAAATGAAATCCAAGGTTTCATCTGCAGTTTCTCTGCAACGAACAGAGAATAACGCTTGTGTGTTAAGTATGTAAAAGCCCTGCACATAATTTGTCATGGTTTTAGTGTTAGAGAGTACAGATGTCAATGCACTGCATTAGTCTCAGTATTTACTAAGAAAATTCTACCCAGTCGAGCGAAGAAAGCCAAGAATACTAAGCTATGACAATATATGTTAATGAAAAGGAATGAAACATTTGAATGGTGTTTTTGTCTATTTCCAACGTAGATACAGTTTTTCTCAAGCAACCGAAAAGACAAAGCTTGTAAATGTAATGGAAAGTAACAGCAAGGGCACAACAAAGCAGGAGTGCTGAAGCTGGCTGGGGTAAAAGAACCAAGGTTTGGCTGACGGCCGCTGGCGCCTAGAAGGCGCGCTGTCGCATGTAACATATTTTCTTCTCGCACAGATAATTCCAAGAGGAGCAGCATCATTTCTAAATAGGGAACAATTCTGTGATCAATACTCGACCCGTTGGGTCACTGATCGCAGATAGCAGCGGTGACATTGGCCAAGGACAAACCCTGTTTCCACGAAACGAACTCCTTCGAGACGCTACGGGATATCCACTCGTCCGTGTAACTGTCGGCCCTGTGACGGCCATAGTCACGCACCGCGCTTCCTCTCAGAAATATTTCAGTTTTTTTTCTGCTCTACAGAAATTCACCGCTTGAACTATCGGTTCCTGATATTGGTTAAAACAATCTTTATCTCAAACGAAAAAAATGGTTCAAATGGCTCTGAGCACTATGGGACTCAACTGCTATGGTCATCAGTCCCCTAGAACTTAGAACTACTTAAACCTAACTAACCTAAGGACATCACACACATCCATGCCCGAGGCAGGATTCGAACCTGCGACCGTAGCAGTCGCACGGTTCCGGACTGCGCGCCTAGAACCGTGAGACCACCGCGGCCGGCTATCTCAAATGAGATTTTCACTCTGCAGCGGAGTGTGCGCTGATATGAAACTTCCTGGGAGATTAAAACTGTGTGCCGGACCGAGACTCGAACTCGGGACCTTTGCCTGTTGCGGGAAAATGCTCTATATCCTTTCATTTAGGAGTGCTAGTTCTGCAAGGTTCGCAGGAGAGCTTCTGTAAGGTTTGGAAGGTAGGAGACGAGGTACTGGCAGAAGTAAAGCTGTGAGGACGGGGCGTGAGTAATGGTGGGAAGCTCAGATGGTAGAGCACTTGCCCGCGGAAGGCAAAGGTCCCGAGTTCGAGTGTCAGTCCGGCACACAGTTTTAATCTGCCAGGAAGTTTCAAGCTTTATCTCTTTTAAGTCTCTTCCTTGAAAGGAATCATGGATCGTTTGAGGGCGCACTTATTTTGTCCTTTTCGGGCGTAAGTAGTTTCAGACTAATGAAACCAAGTTTCTTTTATAGACTGAGGTGACAAAAGACATGAGATAGCGATATGCATATAAACATGAATCACGATAGCACATACATATATGCCTTGCGATATGCGTATAAACAGGCAGCGCATTGGCATTGCTGACACCTACACTCATGTGATTCACGCGAAAAGGTTTGCAACGTGATTATGGCCGCACGACGGGAATTAACAGACTTTGGGCGCGGAATGGTAGTTGGAACTAAATGCATGGGATATTCCATTCGAAAATCGTTAGGGAATTCAATATTCCGAGGTCCACCACTGTCCAGAGTGTGCTGAGAACACGAAATTTCAGGCATTGCCTCTCACCACGGACAACGCAGTGGCCGACGGCCTTCACTTAACGACCGAGAGCAGCAGCGTTTGTGTAGAGTTGTCAGTGCTACCAAACAAACAACAATGCATAAAATAATCTCAGAAATCAATGTGAGACGTACGACGAACGTCTTCATTAGGACAGTCCGATGAAATCTGGAGTTAGTGGGCTACGGCAGCAGACGACTCACGCGAATGCCTTTGCTAACAGCATAACGCCTCTAGCGCCTTTCCCGGTCTCGTGACCATATCGGTTGAACCCTAGACGAGTGGAAAATCGTAGCCTGTTCAGACGAGTCCCGACTTCAGTTGGTAAAAGCTGACGGTAGAGTCCTAGTGTCGCGCACACCCCACGAAGCCATGGACCCTAGCTGTAAATGAGGCACTGTGCAAGCTGGTGGTGACTGGTGTGAGCTGTGTTTACATGGAATGGACTGGGTCCTCTGGTCCCACATTGGCTGGAAGTGGTTACGCTCGGCTACCAGGACACTACTTGCAGTCATTCACGGACTTCATGTCCCCAAACAACTATGGAATTTTTATGGATGACAAAGCGCCATGTCACTGGGCCACAATTAATTGTCTGTGTGAAACCCTAAGGGACCAAACTGCTGAGGTCATAGGTCCCTAGCCGCGCGGGGTTAGCCGAGCGGTCCCAGGCGCTGCAGTCGTGGACTGTGCGGATGATCCCGGCGGAGGTTGGAGTCCTCCCTCGGGCATGGGCGTGTGTGTTTGTCCTTAGGATAATTTAGGTTAAGTAGTGTGTAAGCTTAGGGACTGATGACCTTAGCAGTTAAGTCCCATAAGATTACGCACACATTTGAACACTTTTCATCGGTCCCTAGACTACTTAAACTAACTTACGCTAAGAACAACACACACATCCACGCTCGAGGGAGGACTCGAACCTCCGGCGGGAGAGACCGCGCTGTCCGTAACTTGGCACCTCAAACCACGCGACCACTCCGCAAAATTGTTCATGGCTGGTTTGAAGAGCAATCTGGACAATTCCAATCATTTGGCCACCCGAATCGCCCATGTAACATTTATGGAACATAACGGAAAGGACAGTACGTGCAAAAGACCCTGCACCGGCAACATTTTCGCAATTAGGGAAGGCTATAGAGCTAGCATGGCTCAGTATTTCTGCAGGGGACTTACGACGACTTGTTGAATTCGTGCAAAGTCGAGTTGCTGCAATACGCTGAGGCAAAAGGAGTTCTGACACGAAATTACAAGTAAAAGGTATCCCATGAATTTTGTCACCTCAGTGTATCTTGGGGTCTTTGACCCCAAACTTCAGCACTCCAGTTTCGCTGTGCTCTAGCTGTTGTTTTTCATTACATATGAGAAAAAATTAAATAGGGTTACTCTGTCCCGGAGACGTTTCTAGTAACTGCGGGGAAGCGACGTATATCAACGATGAACTAGCAACAAAATTAGAGTGTCTACAGTTTAGAACATTCTCATCAAATTTCATCTTGATTTTTCTGGGTGTTTGAAAGCGACATGATACAACAAAATATCTACCGAAGGTTTGGTTACTGATGCTGACAATGCTCATAAAGTCTGAGTGATCCAGTTAAGGCGAATTGCAATGGTGCCGATATGTAAGTTGTTACTTTATTTTACGAAATGATACAGCCTCATGTCAAAAAGAGTTTTACTGAATAGTACTGCGGCTGAGACAGCGTATGCTCATGCACTTACGACAACAACTGTGATGCGAAGTGAGTGTTGTGCTGTTTGCAGCATTCAGTCCGAAGATCGGTTTGATGTAGTTCTCCGTATTAGCCTATCACGTGCAAGCGTCTTCATCGCTGCACATTACGGCAAACTACATCCATTGGAAGATTCTCTTGTTGTAGAATTATTGTAGTCAAGCCTTGGTTCTCCTCTACAGTAACAGATATTGTCGGTTAAAAACACACAGGGAGAACTACCTAAAACTTTCACTGCAAATATTGCGGAAATGAAAAGCGCTGTTGATGTCCGGTTTCAACAGAATGGATTGGTTGTCTGAGGATCATATTTTTAGCCACTCGACAGATTGTAATAAAGCTTAGAAAGTTAATTTTTTGTGCAAACATGCACTTTTTTAAAATGGAGCAATACCTAATGACATTTAAAAAAATTAAAAGCAGTGTAAATTAGAATGTCTGTACTAGTTATGTGGATTCTGGCCGAGAACGAGACAAATTACCATCAAAGGATGTTTTCAAAATGACCATCGGCACCGGCAATACACGCTTCCAATCTGGTATGGAACAACTGTTGCACAAGTGCCAGCATTTGACCGGGCCGAGCCGTCTAGGGCGCTGCAGTCATGGACTGAGAGGCTGGTCCCGGCGGAGGTTCGAGTCCTCCAAAATGGGTTCAAATGGCTCTGAGCACTATGGGACTTAACATCTATGGTCGTCAGTAGCCTAGAACGTAGACCTACTTAAACCTAGCTAACCTAAGGACATCACACAACACCCAGTCATCACGAGGCAGAGAAAACCCCTGACCCCGCCGGGAATCGAACTGGGGAACCCGGGCGCGGGAAGCGAGAACGCTGCCGCACGACCACGAGCTGCGGACTCTAGTCCTCCCTCGGGCATGGGTGTTTGTGTTTGTGTAGTGTGCAAGCTTACGGACTGATGACCTTAGCAGTTAAGTCCTACAAGATTTCACACACATTTCAACATTTGGCCGGAGATGCGGGTGCGGACTGCAGTAACAAGTCGTTGGATATCATCGAGTGTAAATGGTATGTCCTTGCATATAGCGTCTATTAGCTTTCCGCACAGAAAAAAGTCCTACAGGCTTCAAATGCCGGGAACGGGCCGGCCAAGGTACAGGTTCTCCGTGTCCATTCTAAAGATTAAAGATTCGTGAAGACACGCCGTAGTTCTTCGTACACTCTGGGTTGGACAGTTATGTTGGTATCGTAGATCCACTCCTAGTCTCCAGAGGAACGTCTTCTAGCATCCGTGGAAGATGGTCGTTAGGAGGCTTCGGTACTTGTGTGCATTCAGTTTTCCTTCTATAAAAAACGGGCCAATGAGTTGATGGTTCATTATCCCACATCATATGTTTACACTCCATGGACGCTGACGTTATCCTGACGAAGATAACGGTGATCGTCATCAGACCGACATGCATGTTTTGACTGTTAACCTGGTCATGATTGATAAATGTGGCTCCATCAATAAACAGGATACATGATACATCTGGAATATTCTACCTTAATGCCCATGTACAGAAGTTAATCATAAAATCTGTTCGAATGGCTCTGAGCACTATGGGACTTAACTTCTGAGGTCATCAGTTCCCTATAACTTAGAACTACGTACACCTAACTAATCTAAGGACGTCACACACATCCATGCCCGAGGCAGGATTCGAACCTGCGACCATAGCGGTCGCGTGGTTCCAGACTGTAGCGCCTAGAACCGCTCGGCCACTCCGGCCGGCAGGAGTTAAATATTTCCATGTAGATCTTGGTGTAGGGAGAGACGTGGCGACGGGGATCGCGTAGGACACTAGCCTGGCTCATGCCACTTCCTCGTGCGATGCGCGGGAGCTAAGTTGCGGTTCAACTGCAACGGTTTCAAGGACATTAATTTTCTCCTCTTCTGTCGTCACTTGTTTCCTTCTGTTACGTTGTCCCCATGTTACACTACCACTTTCACGTAATTGGTTGAAGAGGCTGACAAATAATTGCTGAGATGGTTGACGTCTATTGGGGTATCTTGCCGCATACACCGTAGAATAACGAATTGCATTCTTCGTACACAGGCCATACACCATCAACATTACGGCTTTATTCGCGTTAGTAAATCCCACCACCCGCTCACGACCTACAGCTTGAACTACCACACACTAAGTGACAAGGAAGTGGTAATGCACTAGAGCAGGGGGTTCCAAACAAAATTTTCTGGAGGACCCCCTCATCGAGCATGATTGGTACCTTGTCATATCACAGTATCAAGTAATTAAAAAAGCAAAATCAATAGTCTTTTTATACGTTTTCTATTTTTGGTACTTAGAAAAAAACATTGACATATTCATTGAGCTTAAAACTTTTTCAGTTTAGCCATACTCATTATTGTTAAATATTTTATTACTGCTCAAAATCTTTGTCTTCAAAACTGGGTGTTTAGTATAAAAAAAACTCCTTAAAAATAAAAATTGAGTATGAACTGAAAATGACAGGAAAAAATAAAAACTGAGTGTACTGGTCTTTCAAGTGTACTAAACTTGAGATTGCATTGAGTAGACATGTATGAAAAATAAGAAAACATTAATTTCATACAAGGTATTATTTATTTGAAAAAATACAGTTACAATAGAGTACTCCATTGGTAGACAGTTTTAATTTTCAGTTCTTAATGAGATGAGTTCAATCTGACCTTTGAGTCCATTATTTCTGAAATTTAAGTTCCAAACTTGAAACTTTCACTCTGAAATCCGACCGCATGTCGTGCAGATTCCTATATTTGTTTTTCATGAAACACATGGAAGAAAATGCTTGCTCACACCGATATGTGGTTGCAAATGGAAGGATTTTTTTCATTGCCTTATCTCCAAGTTTCTTGTAGTCCTTGCATGCTGATGCCCAGAAGTCTGTAATTTTATCACCGATGAAAATGTTTATCATCGTACCATAGCTGAACAGATCCACAAGTTGATCTTGCTCTTCTTCAGTGAGGCCTTGAATTTTGTCAAAAAAGTGGCTCTGAGCACTATGGGACTTAACATCTATGGTCATCAGTCCCCTAGAACTTAGAACTACTTAAACCTAACTAACCTAAGGACATCACACAACACCCAGCCATCACGAGGCAGAGAAAATCCCTGGCCCCGCCGGGAATCGAACCCGGGAACCCGGGCGTGGGAAGCGAGAACGCTACCGCACGACCACGAGATGCGGGCTTGGATTTTGTCCATTTCTTCACAGCTGAAGGTATTTCGAATCCATCTGTCGTCAGGGTCAGGTTCAGGGAAATACTCTCTAAAAATGGTGGCCAGGGTGCGTAGATGCCCGGGTACAATGATCTTGAGCTGGCCAGGCAAGCTCTCCTCTGACGACTCCAAGAATTGTTTTAAAGTAGAAAAGTTAGTTAGTGACTAGTTTACTATCCTTGATGCCCAGATCTGATACTTTTTGACCATAGCACTAATCTTATCCTAAACTTTGAACATGTCTACATTTTTTCCTTGTAAACTCAAGTTTAACACATTCAAGTGTTCAAACACATCAGCTAAGTACGCAAAAGAGCAAAGCCAAGAGAAGTTAGTGACAAAATCGGCGTTCTTTATGTCAAGAAGGAAGACACGAACCTCTCTAAGTTCAAAAAATCTTGACAAGATCCTACCTCGAGAAGGCCATCTTATTTCCGTATGAATAAGATGTTTCTCATGCTCACTGCCGATATCTTTACACTGTAGGAAGACGCTAGACGCTGAAGTTAGCGTTCGCTAAAGCTCTGGTCATGCAGGAAGCGGCCAAAACAAAAAAATCTGTTATCATACGAAATATATTTAATATATTTTTTACTCTAATAGCATCTTGCGGACCCCTCTGGCATAGCTTCCGGAACCCTGGGGGTCGGCGGACCACCTCTTGGGAACCACTGCACTAGAGGAACACAGAAACACACTACAAGCAAACATAACAACATCGCACGTAGCAACTACGCAGGTTGAATGGCACAAACAAGTGTCGGTGTGGAAACTTTCCAAAATACGATACCTCGTAAACGAGTCGCACTAGAATCCTGCAACAAACATCACAGGCATTCTAATTTACCCTACTTTTAGTTTAATAATGTGAACAGGCACTGGTCGATTTAAAAAAGTGTATGTTTGCACAAAAAATATACTTTCTAAATATTGTTACAGACTGCGTATTGGCTAACAATACGAGCCTCTGACGACCAATCCAAACTGTGAAAGCCTCACATCAATAGCACTTTCCATTTCTGCTATAGGCTATTTGCAGTGAAAGCTTTAGGTGATTCACCCTATATATTTTTTTATGCCACTCTATAGGCAACTCCCTTCTTTCTCGATCTATACTTCACTCGATTTTTCGTATCAATCAGAGCGACTACTTCTCCGAAACACGTATGAGTTCCATCGAATCGTGCAGAAGGAACATGCTCATGTACTCGCCAGCAGTAATTACGTAAGATAAGAGTCGTCGCGGCGCCGGAAAGCATGTTGTGCAGCTCAGAGCGCGCTAATTATTCGCTGCAGCATGATTCGCTTAGCTTACAGCACACATTTTTCCCAGCATATTTTTCGATGATATCTACGACGGTTTATTAGGTTCTCAGGAGAAAGCTTTGAGAACGAGTTGCGGCAGCAGCAACCATGACGGGCATATACGTTAGAAACAACTCTGCCATCAGCATCTTTACTGAGATACTGCAAATCATAGTCTTTATGTCAAGGATCTGTTGCATCATCAGCACCCGCTATTATCCCTCTCTGTAATGGCTAACCCCAAGACTGAATGCTACGACGTGTTATTTCAGACAAGGAAGACCGATGCACAGGAAGTTTATAAATTAGTTACAGAAAAGTTACCTTTAATTGAGAAAAAGTTACATACAATACAGAATTGTTTTGTTCAGCACTGAACGCAGAACATCTTCAAGTTTTATTTGCAAATTTTCATCGTGGCTACCTTTTTTTTAGCATAAAGATGTCCCATCTGTAATCAGTTTCCTGCCAAAACCTATGAAGCATGCCGATGTGTGGTGGCAACTGTTTGTGTGATCTGGTATAGCAGATCGCCCCGGAACAAGTGGAATAGGCACTGTGTCTTCGACGTAACCCTGTGCAGAATTCCACTGGAGTTAAATCAGGAGATCACGGTGGCCAGAATACTGTTCCACCACGTTCAATCCAAGTCGCCACATTCCTGCGGAATTGCGCCACAGCGTCACGATGATAATGTGGTGACGAGCCATCTTACTAAAGCATAAATTCTGTGCCCATGTATAGTAGTAATTGAGGCTTTAGATAGTGTTCAAGCATATCCAGATACAGTAAGCCAGTTTCAGTTAACTCTTCAAAAAGAAAGGACCGTAAATCTTATTATAGATGACCCGCCATCCTACGTGATACTCATTTAGTTTCGGTGAACCAGTTCTGCTAATTAATAACAGTTCGATTCCATTATAACTGTTGGAGTAACTCATTCGCGCATGTCACCCAGCGGGAACGTCGGGAACTAACAGTGTTAGGCGGGAATAAAACTTGAAGATATACTGCATTCAGTGCTATATCATGCAGTTCTGTAAGTTATTTAGAATTATCACAATTAAAGGTCACCTTCGTAAAACTAATTTATAAACACCCTGTACTAACGCCTTCAAAACATACATAAAAGAACTAATTATTCATTAGTTTTTGTTCGTATTCTATCTTTCCGCACACTCCATTTTCCGACGCTGTGGCCTTTTAGAATTTAACGAATGAAGTTTGCAGTACCAGACTGAAAACGGGATACTCGACTTCAGTAGTTTCACGTAGGGCGTACATTCTATGGAAAGAAAATGATATTAAGACTCGCACTCTTTGGGTTACATACAAACCTAATTATGTATGTAGATAGTTCATCCATCCCGGAAATAGAGAATCTCGACAGTTTTGCCTGCGTGACACGACCGTTACTATTTATAAGGTATATGATGATCTAGCAGGAGTGTCGGAAGCTCTTTAAGACGGTCGCAGATGATGCGGTTGTCTGCATGAAAGTAGCAACACCAGAAGACAGTACCCACCTGCAGAGTGACCTGCGGACGACTAACGAATTATGTAGCGTAAAATATCTAGGAGTGTCCAGAGCGACCTTAAGTGGAATGATCACGTAAGACAAATCGCAGGAAAATGACATACCAGACTAAGATTCATAGGAAGAATCTAAAGGAAATGTAACCCATCCACGAAGGAAGTGGCGTATAAAGTGCTTGTTCGACCGATTCCTGAGTGCTGTTCATTAATATGGGAGAAGAGGTAGAGAAGATCCAACGAAGAGCGGTGCGTTTCGTCACAGAGGTGTTGTGCATCGTGGAGAGATTTCCCGAAAATACTCTCACGAAATTTCGGTTAGAGTCAGACAACACATTACTTCTTCCCACACACATCTCGCGAAATGACCAAGACGACAACATTCGAGAAATTAGTGCTAACGCAGAGGTTTACCAACGATCATTCTTCCCACGCGCCATCTGCGAGTGAACAGGAAAGGGCGGATCCATTATTGGTACCAGAAGTACCTTCCGCCAAAAACTGTTAGGTGGCTTGAGGAATATGACGTAGATGTAAATGTAGATAGATTTTATCGATATCGAAGTTAGTAGGTTATCGGTCTCAGGAATTCCATCACTTTAGAGAATGCTTTGCTTCTACGTTTACATTTTTTGTATAATTTTGCATTCGCAATTATAATTTTTTTCATTAATTTGGTTAATTTAGCAGTTGCTTCATCTGCTCTCGTTCCTTTTGCGATTAAGAGTAAGATAAGACGCAAATGTCGAATTGTTCTGTGGAATGCTTCGACGGGTACTTCATGGGCTATCGGAGTCTCATCTCAAACAGTAGAAGTGCGATGCTGCATCAGTTACTAATACTACATTGATTTGAATGCTGTAAGTGTTGTATGCATTAACTGTCACAGAATAAGCTCTCGTAAAGAACTAGCAATGCTAGCACTATCGTGACGCAGTAGTAGGACAGCCTTACAACTATCACCGGTAAATGGCACAGGCATCGCTTTCGCAGCGTCAGGAGTCTTCACTTCATCATAACTAAGCCAGTTACAGCGATAAATTTGTAAATCATATTCACAACATTTCCTTGTGATCACCTCTGCCTATTACTGAAAGTGAGATCAAAATCCCTTCAGCATTTCTTGAGATTTTTGACGGATTACAGTATGTTTGTGTGATATCTACATCTACATCCATACTTCGCAAGCCACCTGACGGTGTGTGGTGGAGGGTACCTCGAGCACCTCTATCGGTTCTCCCTAGCATTAAAGTCTCGTATTGTTCGTGGAAAGAAGGATTGTCGGTATGCCACTGTGTGGGCTCTAATTTCTCTGATTTTATCCTCTAGGTCTCTTAGCGAGGTATACGTAGGAGGGAGAAATATACTGCTTGACTCTTCCCTGAAGGTATGTTCTCGAAACTTCAACAAAAGCCCGTACCGAGCTACTGAGCGTCTCTCCTGCAGAGTCTTCCACTGGAGTTTATCTATCATCTCCGTAACGCTTTCGCGATTACTAAATGATCCTGTAACGAAGCACGCTGCTCTCCGTTGGATCTTCTCTATCTCTTCTATCAAACCTATCTGGTACGGATCCCACACTGCTGAGTAGTATTCAAGCAGTGGGCGAACAAGCGTACTGTAACATACTTCCTTTGTTTTCGGATTGTATTTCCTTAGGATTCTTCCAATGAATCACAGTCTGGCATCTGCTTTACCGACGATCAACATTATATGATCATTCCATTTTATATCACTCCTAATGCATACTCCCAGATAATTTATGGAATTAACTGCTTCCAGTTGCTCACATGCTATATTGTAGCTAAATGCTAAGGGATCTATCTTTCTATGTATTCGCAGCAAATTACACTTGTCTACATTGAGATTCAATTGCCATTCCCTGCACCGTGCGTCAATTCATTGCAGATCCTCCTGCATTTCAGTACAATTTTCCATTGTTACAACCTCTCGATATACCACAATATCATTCGCAAAAAGCCTCAGTGAACTTCCGACGTCATCCACAAGGCCATTTATGTATATTATGAATAGCAACGGTCCTACGACACTCCCCTGCGTCACACCTGAAATCGCTCTTACTTCGGAAGACTTCTCTCCATTGAGAATGACATGCTGCGTTCTGTTATCTAGGAACTCTTCAATCCAATCACACAATTGGTCTGATAGTCCATATGCTCTTACTTTGTTCATTAAACGACTGTGGGGATCTGTAGCAAACGTCTTGCGGAAGTCAAGAAACATGGCATCTACCTGAGAACCCATGTCTATGGCCCTCTGAGTTTCGTGGACAAATAGTGCAAGCTGGGTTTCACACGATCGTCTTTTTAGAAACCCATGCTGATTCCTACAGAGTAGATTTCTGGTCTCCAGAAAAGTCATTATACTCTACGTTAGAGATATAGGTCTATAGTTCTGCGCATCTGTTCCACGTCCCTTCCTGAAAATGAGGATTACCTGTGTCCTTTTCAAATCCTTTGGAACACTACGCTCTTCTAGAGACCTATGGTACACCGCTGCAAGAAGGGGGGCAAGTTCCTTCGCGTACTCTGTATGAAATCGAACTGGTATCCCATCAGGTCCAGCGGCCTTTCCTCTTTTGAGCGATTTTATTTGTTTCTCTATCCCTCTGACGTCTATTTCGATATCTACCATTTCGTCATCCTAGAGAAAGAACTACAGAGCAGTCTTCCTCTGTGAAACAGCTTTGGAAAAGACATTTAGTATTTCGGCCTTTAGTCTGTTAATCCTCTGTTTCAGTACCATTTTGGTTACAGAGTGTCTGGACATTTTGTTTTGATTCACCTACCGCTTTGACATAAGACCATAATTTCTTAGGTGGTGGTGGTGGTGATTAGGGTTTAACGTCCCGTCGACAACGAGGTCATTAGAGACGGAGCGCAAGCACAGGTTAGGGAAGGATTGGGAAGGAAATCGGCCGTGCCCTTTCAAAGGAACCATCCCGGCATTTGCCTGAAACGATTTAGGGAAATCACGGAAAACCTAAATCAGGGTGGCCGGAGACGGGCCTCCCGAATGCGAGTCCAGTGTGCTAACCACTGCGCCACCTCGCTCGGTTAATTTCTTAGGATTTTCTGCCAAGTCAGTACATAGAACTTTACTTTCGAATTAATTGAACGCCTCTCGCATAGCCCTCCTCACACTACATTTAGCTTCGCGTAATTTTTGTTTGTCTGCAAGGCTTTGGCTATGTTTGGTGTGAAGTTCCCTTTGCTTCCGCAGCAGTTTTCTAAGTCGGTTGTTGTACCACGGTGGTTCCTTCCCATCTCTTACGATCTTGCTTGGCACATACTCATCTAACGCATATTGTACGATGGTTTTGAACTTTGTCCACTGATGCTCTACGCTATCTGTACTTGAGATAAAACTTTTATGTTGAGCCGTCATGTACTCTGAAATCAGCCTTTTGTCACTCTTGCTGAACAGAAAAATATTCTTACCTTTTTTAATATTTCTATTTACGCCTGAAATCATCGATGCAGTAACCGCTTTATGATCGCTAATTCCCTGTTCTGCGTTAACTGTTTCAAATAGTTCGGGTCTGTTTGTCACCAGCAGGTCTAATATGTTATCGCCACGAGTCGGTTCCCTGTTTAACTGCTCAAGGTAATTTTCAGATAAAGCACTTAAAAAAAATTCACTGGATTCTTTGTCCCTGTCACCCGTCATGAACGTTTGAGTCTCCCAGTCTATATCCGGCAAATTAAAATCTCCACCCAGATCTATAACATGGTGGGGAAATATACGCGAAATATTTTCCATATTATCAAAAAATGGTTCAAATGGCTCTGAACACTATGGGATTCCACTTCTGAGGTCATTAGTCCCCTAGAACTTACAACTAGTTAAACCTAACTAACCTAAGGACATCACACACATCCATGCCCGAGGCAGGATTCGAACCTGCGACCGTAGCGGTCTGGCGGTTACAGGCTGCAGCGCCTAGAACCGCACGGCCTCTTCGGCCGGCTCCAAATTACCCTTCAGGTGCTCAGCCACAACAGCTGCTGAGCCAGGGGGCCTATAGAGACATCCAATTACCATGTCTGAGCCTGCTTTAACCGTGACCTTCATCCAAATTATTTCACATTTCGGATCTCCGTCAATTTCCTTCGACACTATTGCAGTTCTTATCGCTATAAACACGCCTCCCCCTTCACTGTCCAGCTTGTCTCTGCGGTATACATTCCAATATGAGTTTAGAATTTCATTACTCTTTACAACTGGTTTCAGCCAACTTTCTGTTACATACTAACAATTTTCGGGTTTTCTGCTTCACTTGTACTGTGAAATCTTGCTTCTTGCCACCTTCTAGACTCTATGTCAAGAGGAAACATTCTATATGTTTATACAAGTGAGTTTGCGAGTCTCAAAAAATTGCCTTATCTTTTGCTTACGTTGACTTAGAAAGATAAATGTATTCATTGACCCTAGTATAAGACGTAAATTGATACTTCTACTTGTTCCTGAGAAAAAGTGTTTTTTACAGTCGAACAGGCAGACAGATAAACAACAAAGTGATCCCGTATGTGTTCTATTTTTACCCTTTCAATGTTGAGTTTAAAATTTTAAAGGGCATTTCTTAATGAAGCAAAAGTTACACCTACAATGAACCAGGCCATGGGATAGCAATATGCACACATACAAATGGAGATGGCATCGCGCGCTCAAGGTTTATGACGGCAGCGCATTGGTAGAGCTGTCATTTGTACACAGGTGATCCATGTGAAAAGGTTTCCGACGTGATTATGGCCGCACGACGGGAATTAACAGAGTTTCAACGTGGAACGGTAGTTGGCGTTAGACGCATGGGACATTCCACTTCGGAAATCGTTAGGGAATTCAATTTTCTGAGATACTCAGTGTGAAGAGCGTGCCGAGAATATCGAATTTCAGGCATTACCTCTCACCACGCATAACACAGTGGTCGACAGCCTTCACTTAACGACCCGAGAGCAGCGGCGTTTGCGTAGAGCTGTCAGTGCTAACAGACAAGCAACACTGAGTTAAAGCAGAAATCAATGTGAGACGTACGACGAACGTATCCATTAGGAGAGTGCAACGAGCCGGCCGAGCGGTTCTAGGCGCTACAGTCTGGAACCGCGGGACCGTTACGGTCACCGGTTCGAATCCTGCCTCGGGCATGGATATGTGTTTAGTTAGGTTTAAGAAGTTCTAGGGGACTGATGACCTCAGAAGTTAAGTCCCATAGTGCTCAGAGCCATTTGAACGTTTTTGAGAGTGCGTAAATGGGATACGGCACCACACGATCAACGAAAGTGCCTTTGCTAGCAGCACGACATCGCCTGCACCGTCTCCCCTAAACACGTGACCATTTCGGTTCGTCCCTAGACGACCAGAGGGGGGAAAAAAAGGCTTTGTGTTCCCAAGCATCGCTGTCACGTAACTGGGCCACAACTGTTCGCGATTGATTTGGAGAACATTCTGGACAATTCGAGCGAATGATATGACCACCCAGACCGCCCGACATGAAGCCCATCGAACACTTATGGGACATAATCGAGACATCAGTTCGTGCACAAAATCCTACATCACCAACACTTTCGCAATTGTGGAGGCTATAAAATCAGCGTGGCTCAGAATATCTGCCGTGGACTTCCACTGACTTGTTCAGTGTATGCCACGTCGAGTTCCTGCATTACGTCGGGCAAAAGGAGGTCAGACACTATGTTAGCAGATAGCCCATGATTTTGTCGCCTCATTGTATCTATGAATGGCATCCGGCCACCCTCAACCATTAACATTGCCAAATCTACATTAACATGTCGACCCCGTGACTATTTAGGATAAGACCAGTAAAAATAGAGAAGAAGATTATTGCAGGCTTAAATCCTTCATAATTGCGCTTTATATGAATATGGAAAGTCCATTTTGACCAAAATTTCCTTGATGATTGTCAATAGTTGAGGCGTCAACGAATATGTTGGCAACCCGTGCCTTTACGTCACAGAGGGTCACAACTATGGTGTTGTGTCGTAATCAGTATGATGTAAACTGTACTGTAACCGTATATTAATGTGTAGGTGCAGGCATCTCGAGATCGCCCTTCAAATTGACGTGCTGGCTGGACTGTTTTTTTGTTTCAGGTATGTGAGTAGGAACAGGTGCGCAGGTGACAGGTGGAAGGCGGCCCGCCACGTGGCTAGCGGGGCACGCTCCGCCCTCGCGCGCCTATTGGTCGCCGGGGACGTGGTGGGGGAAGAGGCAATTCCGCTCCGCACGGCTGCAAGGCTGCAGAAGCGCAGTGCAGCGTGCAGGTGGCCGGCCAAAGCGCCAGCCGAAGACGCCGGTGTCGTGTGCGCTAGTTTGCTGCGCTGCCTCAGAAAGTGTCAGTCAGGCAACTTGCACGCAGACCGACAATACTGAAACTGGCGAAAGAAAAGTTATCTGTTATAATAATAACATCGGCTCACACAATTATCACAGAGGACACACTGTTCCCGGACGGAAAAAGAAATACTTCATATGCACAAGTGTCCTATTCCAAATGGTCTCCGAGATAACACATTTGATGTACATTTGTTCTTGGGCTAGTGGCGCACATCCGTGTCTTACCCACACAGCCTCTGTGACGTTTTAGTCCAGCCCAACCTATCTCGTTGCTTTTGCTTTCAACCTCTTTGCTCGCGATGTTTTCCTGCCATTATACTAGGCCGTTGAATGCGCAGTTGTCCATGATATGTTATCAGTGAATTAGTACGAGGGACTGAGACTGCATCAACGAGAAGCATCGGTTAACTGTGTGTCTACACACTGTGGCTAAAATGCCACACATCTACACTAACGAAGAATATGGAGATATGATGGATTGTCAGCCAGAGTGGCCGAGCGGTTCTAGGGGCTACAGTCTGGAACCGCGCAACCGATACGTTCAAATGGCTCTGAGCACTATGGGACTTAACATCTGTGGTCATCAGTCCCCTAGAACTTAGAACTACTCAAACCTAACTAACCTAAGGACATTAGACACATCCATGCCCGAGGCAGGATTCGAAACTGCGACCGTAGCGGTCACCCGGTTACAGACTGAAGCGCCTAGAACCGCACGGCCACTACGGTCGTAGGTTCGAATCCTACCTCGGGCATGGATGTGTGTGATGTCCTTAGGTCAGTTAGGTTTAAGTAGTTCTAAGTTCTAGGGAACCGATGACCTAAGTTAAGTCTCACAATGCTCAGAGCCATTTGAACCATTTTTTTATGATGGATGTTTACGGCTTCTGCGATGGTAGCTAATGCTGTCGAAGGATAGCGTCGGTGCTCTCCGATACGTAGGATTCCTGACCGTGGTGTTTTCAGCACAACGCGCGAAACAGGTATTCTTCCAAGTTCTCATTTTTGTTCTGAACGTGCAGTTCAACAACCTGTACAGGAGCGTTACTGAAATGGTGCAGCGCATTCCTACCTGCATACGACGACAATGTACATTAAATGTATTCTCTCTCGGAAACCATTCGAAGAAGTGCATACGTCCATACGAAGTGTTTTGCTTCAAATGAGCGCTCCTGTCACATTCCTCAATACTGACAGTTCCTCCCAGGACACCCTGCATATTTCAGGAGCAGAAACGAGACAAGCCTGGAGAATTAGCCGACTGTCATTGCGGTACATTACAAACGAACGCAATAAAAGGAAGAAACTTTGCAAGATTCTTGATAGTAATTATGGCGTATTATGTTATCAAATTTTAAAACAAATTCATTGTAATCACCATTTCGACACTGAAAACTGAAGTGTTAATGTGTGAACAATGTGGATATTATTTATGAAGTGAGTTTGTATTCTGTTATTATAATGTAATTGTGAGAATTTCGTTATTTGTGAAATAAAATTTTGAGAAAGAATGAAAGCGGGCAACTCTTGACCTGCATATTCTAGGTTTTAGTTCATTCTGTCCTTACCCCGAGGTTTTTTCCCCTCAGCTGATGAATATTCAAGTTGTGCAGTGGTTCAAATCAGCCTGTTTACAGCTCTGAGGAAAGACGAAAAGATCGTGTGGCATTGTTGGCCGAGAGGCCCCATCCAGGGAAGTTCGGCCGCCGAGTTGCAAATCTTACTTCAAGTGACGCCACATGGGCAATGTGCGCGACGGTGGTGATAAAATGATGAAGAGGACAACACAACACCCTGCCCATTAGCGGAGAAAATCTGGTCTCGGAATCGAACCGGGGCCCACTGCATCGTAGGCAAACACGTAACCACTCAGGCAAGCAGGCGGTATAAGACACGTATATACGACTTCAATGAACAGTACGCATAGTAAAACACTACCGAGTTCACTTTACCTTGGAACTCAAGTCTGTTTCACATTTTCCTTCAGAAACCAGGCAGTATAGATTCAGTCTGGACGAATGGGTATTACAGCTGTAGTCGTGATGTTCCGCGGGAGCGAAATAAGCTTAATTATAAACAGGAAAAAAAGAGTGGTGTCATACTTAGACGTGCTTAACTGGAACATTCTAAAGGTTCCTATTACGAGGCGTATTCGGAAAGTAAGGTCCGATTAGGTGCGAAATGGAAACCACTGTGAAAATCCGTAGGAAGTTTGCACAGATGAGTTGGGCAGTGTCTTTGGTGTGCCTTCGAACGCTTCACGTAGAGCGCAAAGTGATCACGTAGAAATACCTAAAATAACAGTGTTTCCTGCCAAGTATGTGGTTCTGAGGAGAGATTTCGCCTGAAGCTATGCAGCCCACGTAACATAAATGTCATGCATTTCTTTCTTCAAGACGATTTTCAGCCGCATGCTGCAGTGGCAATGAAGGCGCTCTTGCAGCGTTTTTGATGGGAAGTATTTGACCACCCACAATACAGCCCTTAATTGGCTCCCTCCGCTGTTCAACTGTGCTCACGTGAACCGCTGGCTACGAAGACAACAATTTGGTACAAACAACGAAAGGCACACCAGACCAGCGTAGAGAACTGGCCAAAAGAACAGGCGGCTGCTTTCTGCGACGAGGGTACTGGGAAGTTTGTACAACGCCACGACAAATGTCTTAGTCTGAGCGCCGACTATTTAGAGAGGAAGATGGTGTGACTAACTGTTGCGAATAAAACATTTTTGATTTTTACTATGGTTTTCATTTCGTGACCGATTGGACCTTACTTTTCGAACAGCCCTCGTACCTCATCCGCCACAGCACTTCACAACACTAACATCTCTTTGTCATATAAATATTGATAACTGTCAGTTGTTAGACACGTATTGTAGATTCACGAATTTATATAAAGCCCTCTTATCTTTCAGACCAGTGCCGTGACACAGATAACTAAAGTCGCCAAGTAAGCACGATGTGTCAACAGCTAGTATTATGTCATGCTAACTTACGTACCATCTGTTTTACAATTTTACAGGTCAGAAAGCCGAATAATTAAATGATTGGCTGTACACGCGACCCACACAAAAAAATTAAAGACATAAAATCCAGTTTGGTACGCAAAAGATCTATTTTCTAAACTCTGTAAATCATGTAATGTTGTATAGGTCTTTGTCATCAGCTGTAAAATTTTCCAGTTTTCTATATGACATCCTTCTTACGGCTTATCACTGTTCAATGCACAGCCTAACCAAAACGGCGATAAGAAAGAAACATCGCAAGTGGTTCGAAACGTGAGGTAGAAAGCTGAGCCAGAGAACAGGACGCGTTATAAGCTTTTGCAATTTTATCGCAGACGTTTAGCTGTTTTTCCACACACAATGTTCAACATTACTGAAAATTAATGTCTTCCAGAGGAAAAGCTGAACATACTGGTATAAACAATGCATCATTATGAGAGCCCTACGTGGATAAAATAAACGTTCATAATATTATACAATTGCTATTTTTATTACAGGTCTGGCAGATTTAGTAAATAAACCCAATGTCAGCTTGTCATAATCTGAAAAACAACATCATTTAATGACATGCATAAAAATGGCTGCTGAGAGTCTCATTAGCTTAAAACTCATGTATCAAGAATTTTGCATCACTTCCCGTTTAGGAATCGTGGGATGGGATGAAAGAGTGAAGGGGTTCAGAAGAAAATGGGATGGAAAGATATATAAACCTCGATGTATGGACTACATATCCTGTCGTAAGAAAAAAAATCTTAGCCAGTGGGTAGGTCATAACAGGCAAGTTAAAACAATTTTTTTAACTTAGGGCGGCAGATTTGCGCAAATTTGTGGCGGAAATCACTATAAATTAATGAGGTACGGCAGCATCGTGGTGTTCACCAGGACATATTTTCTCTCTCGCATCAACGCACTTATCAAGGGAAGAAATCGAGATTGTTGTATAATGTTCTCGGACTTTTACAGATATCCTCGAACGGTAATGAATGTTTTCAAATGTTCTAGAATACAATTTGGAAAAGGCACACAGCCTCTCGCATTCATCAGCACTTCAGCAAAATCACCTTCACTGAAGAGTTGTGTAACATAATGTCCGCTTATAGAGAGAAACTACGTAAACAAAGAATGCTTGCGTTAGCGAACAACTATAGCTACAATAAATGACGCAGTTCAACAGACAAATCACGGAATACAGAATAATATAGCAGGAGAAGTTAGAATATTTAAATCCATTGATCCAGTGATGAAGCAATAAAAAAAACGTAATCTTTTTAACAGAGTTCCTGAATTCGCTCAGTGTTCGCTGTATGTCCTCGCAAAAGTGTTTCTAAACAACGTAATAGAATTTAAACAGAAACCGGAAAAAAATGAAGTCAATTTTCATACCACAAATACCTCTCATTTCGACCAGCTTAACATTCTGCAGCCGACCGAGGTGGCCGAGCGGTTCTAGGCGCTACAGTCTGGAACCATGATCGAATCCTGGAACTGCGCTGCTGCTACGGTCGCAGGTTCGAATCCTGCCTCGGGCATGGATGTGTGTGATGTCGTTAGGTTAGTTAGGTTTAAGCAGTTCTAAGTTCTAGGGGACGGACGACCCCAGAAGTTAACTCCCATAGTGCACAGAGCCATTTCAACCATTTTGAACATTCTGCTTTAAGAGGCTCCAGTTTCTGGTAAGACTATCAACAACGCGTAAGGGCAAACATTCCAGTTTTGAAGAGTGAATTTAAAAGTAGTGAGTTTCTCCAACGCCCAACTCTATATGTGGCGTGCTCACGAGTTGGAAAACTATGAAATTTATTCGTCTTGGCATTCGGAAGCAAAACATGAAATTTAGTTCCTAACAGTATACAAAGAAAATAGATCCTATACAAATGAGATGGCTGATTGCACATATTTTTTGCACTTCAGAAAATAAATGGAAAAAAGACGAACCGAAGCGAGTCCTTTTCAGAAAATTTATGTATTTAACTGCAGCCGCCTCCACTAACGTTTTGCTCTACCCTGTACTCGCCTATTGTTATTTCTACCCACGTAGAAGGAACACCACTTCAGATGATACGCAGGATAAACACGTGAAACAAAGATGGAGGGAGAATTACCACGGCGTGGGCTTTAGTACACTCCAAAATTAAATGCAGCTTGCTACTATCGCTACTATTATTACTACCATAGCTGGACATTGTCATTTTACATACAACTGTTGTTTTTTTAATACTTTCATTCTGTAGGAATTGCAGAAACACGTAAGAGACAGAAAAGGTGAGAACATACGTCTCCTATAGTTACTGGTCAAGGAGCGTAATGTAGGAAAAAGAAATACTTTTAATTAGTTGAGCCTTTCTCGTTCTACTGCTAGCGGTGGGCGCCATCAACATGGCAGAAGGATACTATTAGTCAGAAAAGTTCAAAGTTTGCGAAAGGTGGAGCTGTAATCAATGAAGGTGCGAAGTGTAATGACCTTCCGGTACGGGAGGAAGTAGCACGTTATTAGATAAGTACTATCAGCGAGGATATCCGCTTCCCACGCGACCACGTCACCGGGGCACGGTGTGCGTCGGGTTACGGGGAAACCAGACACGCAGCCGTCACGCCTTTCGCTTCCCTGCACTCTGTTTCCTTGTTGTCAGGAAGTGACTAGGGCGGCGCAGATACCCTCACGTCAACAGTCGAATTATTCTACAAGCGGTAACACCAGATACCGGTAGAAACATTCGGCGAAAGGAAGTACTTTCCACGACGGAACTGCACGTGAGTCAGAAACGAATTAGAGCAAGTCAATCATCTCTCTTATTTATTTCGGTTAAGCACATTCTAACCATACACACAATAAAACAGTTACTCGTCATAACTTCTCCCTATTCACTCGAAGTGTGTTTGGATCGGGAAATCTCATTATAAAGTGGAGTTCATTCCTTTACGCCTACAATCGTGCTGAGGAACGATTATGATACGTTTGAAATTCTCTAAGGCTGTACATACCGTGATAATGGATACCATAAGAGGCAGATCGGTTTAACAGGAATAAACATCACTAAAAAGGGCGATTACGGAAGTTCGACAGGAAGGTAACTGCAGACAAACCTTGACTAAAAGAAGAAATATTTCAGGTGATCGATGGAAGCAGGAAATACAAAACTGTTCAGCGATATTCAAAAATATAGGAATGTAAACCACTTACGAATGAAATAAATAGGGGCTGGAAGGAAGCCAAGGCGAAATATCTCCAGAAAAGCATGGAGAAGTCTAAAAATAAATGGCCGTCGGAAGGACTGATTCAACATGTGGAAAAGGTAAAACAACATTCGGTGAAATTAAAAGCAAGGGTGGGAACATTAAGAGTACTATGGGAATTCCATTGCTAAGCGCAGAGGAGAAAGCAGACAGGAGGAAAGAGTATATTGAAGGCCTCTACGAGGAGAGAAACTACCTGATTATTTGATTGACGAAGAAATGGAATTCGATATGGAAGTCACAGTCAGATTTCAACAGAACTGTGGAAGGCTTTCTATCAAATAAGGCAGAAATGATTGACAACATTAATTCTAAATTTCTGAAATCATTAGGGCAAGCGGCAACCAAGCGACTGTTCAAGTTGATGTGTAGAATCTATGAATCTGAGCACATAGCATCAGGCTTTCGGAAAGATATTGTCCACATAATTCCAAAGCCTGCAAGGGCACGTAAGTGCGAGGACCCTATCGCACGATCAGCTTAACGGCTCATGCATCACAGACCAGACTAAAATACAGTGGAATTGAAAATAAAATTGAGGATCTGGTAGATAGTGGTCAGTTTGGCTTTAAGAAAAGTATGGGCACCAGAGAGGCTGTTCTGACGTTGTGTTTGACAATGGTAGCAAGACGAGAAAAATCTGGACAGAATCATAGGATTTGTCAACTTAGAAAAAGCGTTCGACAATGTAAAATGGTGCAAGATGCTCGAAATTCTCAGAACAATGCGAGAAAGCTTCAGGAAAAAACGAATAATACACAGTATGTACAAGAACCAAGAGGGAGCAATAAGACCGGAAGACCAAGACGAAGTGTTCGAATAAAAGGTTGTAAGATGGGAATGAAGTCTTTCACCTCCCACTGTTCAATCAATACATCGAAGACGTAATGAAGGAAATAAAAGTAAGGTTCAGGAAAAAAAATACAGTATGTTTGAACGGAATGAGAAGTCTGATGAGAACGCACTATGGTTGACAGTGAACCGAAGAAAGACTAAAGTAATCAGGAGTAGCATAAATGAGATTAGCGAGAAACTTAACATCGAAATTGAGTACCACGAAGTAGGCGAAGCTAAGGTTTCTACTACCCTGCACACAAAATAACACGATGATGGACGAAGTAAGCACCGGCCGGTCTGACCGAGCGGTTCTAGGCGCTTCAGTCCGGTACCGCGCTGCTGCTACGGTCCCAGGTTCGAGTCCTGCCTCGGGCATGGATGTGTTTGATGTTCTTAAGTGAGTTAGCTTTATATAGTTCTCAATCTAGGGGACTGTTGACCTAAGATGTTAAGTCCCATAGTGCTTTGAACCATTTGACGAAGTAAGGAGGATATAACAAGCAGATTAGAGCAGGTGACAGCACAGTATGGTAGTGAATCGTGGTCTGTGGGAAAACGGAAACAGAAGAGAGTCGAAGCGTTTGAGATGCGGTGCTACAGATGAACGATGAAAATTAGAATCGGCGAAGAAAGGAATATATGGGCAATAGTAAGATGGGGGAAAGGATGATAGGGCATGTGTTACAAACTATATAGTATTAGAGGGAGGTGCAGACGGTAAAAATTGTAGGTGAAGACAGAGATTCGAATATATCCTAGAAATAACTGAGGACGTAGGGTGCGATTGCTGCTCAGATGAAGAGTTTAACGCAGGAGAGGAATTCGTAGCTGAATGCATGGAACGAAACAGGAGATTTATCTCAAATGACAGAAGACTTGTCACGAATGAAAAGGAAATCGAATGATCACATAGGCTTAATCGTAAGTAAGGCAGGTGGCAAACTCCCCTTCTTTGGCAGGATACTGGGAAAATGGAATGTCTACAAACGAGACCGCTTACAAATCACTTGTGCGCTCCAATCTAGAATATTGTTCAAGTATGTGTGACACGTACAAACTAGGGTTAACTGGGGATACTGAAGGTATACAAAGAAAGGGGCATGAATGGTCACAGATTTGTTTGTATCACGGGAATATTAAAAAAACCTGAACTGGCAGACATTTGAAGTAGGTGTTAACTACCCCGCGAAAGATTACTTACAAAATTACAAGTGCCATTATTAAGCGAAGAATCTCTTTTCGTATCGTTCCAGTGAGGACTATGAACACAAAATTCCTCCTACGCGACTGGAACGGGAAAACCCGCACCATTTGGTACCATGCCCAATGTGGCAATGCACTTCGTGTGTAGAGTATGTCTGTACGAGTGGACACAACACCCTGTGCACTATTCCACCAAAAGATTTAACTGTTTTCGCTGTGGGTAACACACGTCATCTATATTTATACACTCCTGGAAATTGAAATAAGAACACCGTGAATTCATTGTCCCAGGAAGGGGAAATTTTATTGACACATTCCTGGGGTCAGATACATCACTTGATCACACTGACAGAACCACAGGCACATAGACACAGGCAACAGAGCATGCACAATGTCGGCACTAGTACAGTGTATATCCACCTTTCGCAGCAATGCAGCCTGCTATTCTCCCATGGAGACGATCGTAGAGATGCTGGATGTAGTCCTGTGGAACGGCTTGCCATGCCATTTCCACCTGGCGCCTCAGTTGGACCAGCGTTCGTGCTGGACGTGCAGACCGCGTGAGACGACGCTTCATCCAGTCCCAAACATGCTCAATGGGGGACAGATCCGGAGATCTTGCTGGCCAGGGTAGTTGACTTACGCCTTCTAGAGCACGTTGGGTGGCACGGGATACATGCGGACGTGCATTGTCCTGTTGGAACAGCAAGTTCCCTTGCCGGTCTAGGAATGGTAGAACGATGGGTTCGATGACGGTTTGGATGTACCGTGCACTATTCAGTGTCCCCTCGACGATCACCAGAGGTGTACGGCCAGTGTAGGAGATCGCTTCCCACACCATGATGCCGGGTGTTGGCCCTGTGTGCCTCGGTCGTATGCAGTCCTGATTGTGGCGCTCACCTCCACGGCGCCAAACACGCATACGACCATCATTGGCACCAAGGCAGAAGCGACTCTCATCGCTGAAGACGACACGTCTCCATTCGTCCCCCCATTCACGCCTGTCGCGACACCACTGGAGGCGGGCTGCACGATGTTGGGGCGTGAGCGGAAGACGGCCTAACGGTGTGCGGGACCATAGCCCAGCTTCATGGAGACGGTTGCGAATGGTCCTCGCCGATTCCCCAGGAGCAACAGTGTCCCTAATTTGCTGGGAAGTGGCGGTGCGGTCCCCTACGGCACTGCGTAGGATCCTACGGTCTTGGCGTGCATCCGTGCGTCGCTGCGGTCCGGTCCCAGGTCGACGGGCACGTGCACCTTCCGCCGACCACTGGCGACAACATCGACGTACTGTGGAGACTTCACGCCCCACGTGTTGAGCAATTCGGCGGTACGTCCACCCGGCCTCCCGCATGCCCACTATACGCCCTCGCTCAAAGTCCGTCAACTGCACATACGGTTCACGTCCACGCTGTCGCGGCATGCTACCAGTGTTAAAGACTTCGATGGAGCTCCGTATGCCACGGCAAACTGGCTGACACTGAAGGCGGCGGTGCACAAATGCTGCGCAGCTAGCGCCATTCGACGGTCAACACCGCGGTTCCTGGTGTGTCCGCTGTGCCGTGCGTGTGATCATTGCTTGTACAGCCCTCTCGCAGTGTCCGGAGCAAGTATGGTGGGTCTGACACACCGGTGTCAATGTGTTCTTTTTTCCATTTCCAGGAGTGTACATACCTGATATATGACTGTGTAGTTACCCACTATGATTTTTCCCATTGTGGCTAATTATGCAAAAACGCACTGTAAATCTTGTGTAGGTAGGTTTCAAAAAGTTTACTCTATGGCAAGCACAGCTAGCCACGGATGCAAAACGTAAGAGTTTTATTAAGTCTTCACACACGTCATGGTGCTTCACGCTGTTCATGTGATTATGTGGTGTTTTGTTTCATCATCTCCACCTCCGAAACCAGTGCCGCATACGGGCCGTTTCACCGCCGTTTAATTCCATGTATATTTTAATAATAAGAATTTTGAGCTTAGCTCAGCTCCGATGGGAATGTTTTTCAATGGATTTTATTTGGTTTTACTGATAGTCACACACACCATGTTACTCGACAAGAGCTTCTTTCCTTTGAAGTTTGTCATCGCCAACGTGTAAATATACGTATCCATGAACTTCTGAAGCTTTTGACAATGTTGTCTGGAACACACTCTTTTAAATACTAAAGGTGGCAGGGGTAAAATACAGGGAGCGAAAGGCTATTTACAATTTGTACAGAAACCAGATGGCAGTTATGAGTCGAGGGGCATGAAAGGGAAGCAGTGGTTGGGAAGGGAGTGAGACCGGGTTGTAGCCTACCCCCAATGTTAACCAATCTGTACATTGAGCAAGCAGTGAAGGAAACAAAAGAAAAATTCGGAGTAGGTGTTAAAATACATGGAGAAGAAATAAAAACTTTGAGGTTCGCCGATGACATCGTAATTCTGTCAGAGACAGCTAAGGACTTGGAAGAGCAGTTGAACGGAATGGACAGTGTCTTGAAAGGAGGATATAAGATGAACATCAACAAAAGCAAAACGAGGATAATGGAATGTAGTAGAATTAAGTCGGGTGATGCTGAGGGAAATAGATCAGGAAATGAGACACTTAAAATAGTAAAGGAGTTTTGCTATTTGGGGAGCAAAATAACTGATGATGGTCGAAGTAGAGAGGATATAAAATGTAGACTGGCAACGGCAAGGAAAGCATTTCTGAAGAAGAGAAATTTGTTAACATCGAGTATAGATTTAAGTGTCAGGAAGTCGTTTCTGAAAGTATTTGTATTGAGTGTAGCCATGTATGGAAGTAAAACATGGACGATAAATATTTTGGACAGGAAGAGAATAGAAGCTTCCGAAATGTGGTGCTACAGAAGAATGCTGAAGATTAGATGGGTAGATCACATAACTAATGAGGAGGTATTGAATATAATTGGGGAGAAGAGGAGTTTGTGGTACAACTTGACGAGAAGAAGAGACTGGTTGGTAGGCCATGTTCTGAGGCATCAAGGCATCACAAATTTAGCATTGGAGGGCAGAGTGGAGGGTAAAAATCGTAGAGGGAGACAAAGAGATGAATACACTAATCAGATTCAGAAGGATGTAGGTTGCAGTAGGTACTGGGAGAGGAAGGAGCTTGCACAGGATAGGGTAGCACGGAGAGCTGCATCAAACCAGTCTCAGGACTGAAGACAACAACAACAACGACAACAACATGTACTTCTGAAGGAGCCGATTTTACGATTGTTGATAATATAGTCAGTGGTTGTTAAAAAAACTTAATACCTGCAACTGGTTCGTTGATTTTCTCAAATCACTCATTTACGGTATTGTTTTTCCTACCCATCTATATTAAAACGTAAACGTCAATAATAGCAGAGTGCAATTCTGTTAAACATGTTCGCGAGCACTGGGAGGTCGCTACCTGGCTTTAAGTTAAGCAGCTTCCCGAACTCTCTAAAGACAGACGCGACTGAATGCTTCAGCTGCTCCCCCACACTGAGTGGATTCTCGCCCTGCGTCATGTGCCCTCCGCATAACCTCCTCGGCGTGTTCATTCCCACGGCTGAGGGGCGGTGACAGCGAGATTCGCCATCCGCGCTGACAGAGCGGCATAATCCCCTCAGCAGCAGGGAGTCACGGCCCCTCAGCGGTTACGGATTAGCGAGTCTGAACGGGCCCGCTGGCTACCAGATGTACACAGTTAGGAACGTTTCCTCCTCTCAGCCACCCATCCCGCGACCAAATGTGTGCCGTCCACGGATGAAAATTCGTTCGCATCGCGTCTAGCGCACTGTTAGGCAGATATTACAAATTAATTAACGATTCAGAAGCGGTACCACATACATTGGCAGTAAAAAAAGATTGTGACACTTTGACGAATGGGGATGATTGTCTATGCCTGCTCGTAGAGAGTACTATATACTTTTAATTGTGTATGACCCAGTTTTCTGGGACTCCACAAGGAGTAGCTGCGACCAGCTTGCACTGATAGGCAGATGTTTTGTGGGCCGGTAGTACAAGCATTTGAATTGCATTTGTTAGTAAAAGCGAGCTCGAGGAAACAGCTTGAGGAAAGAGCTACAATAAGTGTGCATCCTTGATCGTGTGGAGTGAAAGAACTAAGTTTAAGACCATCCCTAATAGGTGAAACTATCTTTTGATTTCCCAGCAATCATCATAAAATTGCACTGTCTGACACAAAAAGTGAAGTACCTAGAACATATGGTCGTATGCGGATGTCACGCAACCTTGTACACGTACACACCATCTATCTATCTACCTATCTGCATCATACTCTGTAAGCCACCTAATGGCGTGTGGCGGAGGGTACTTTCGGTAATTTTTTTTGTGGCAGATAGGACATCCACCACAGTCTTAGTGTTGTTGTCGTTTAGTGTAGTCATCAGGTCTGGTAGGGTATATAATGGCGTGAACAGCGTCGAATGATGAGTGATCATTGTGAAGGACACGGAGATGCTGCGTAATCGTGTGAGACAGCATTAGCAGCACCACGCAGAATTTGGAAGCGGCCTCATTGTGGGTCTCCATTTGGCCAGCAGATGGAATCACGCAACATCTACATTTGAGGGGCATTACATTGTGACAGTGGCCCGATGTTGGACTGCACAGGTCGCGGGTTCGAATCCTGCATTGGACATGGATGTGTGTGATGTCCTTAGGTTAGTTAGGTTTAAGTAGTTGTAAATCTAGGGGACTGATGACATCAGATATTAAGTCCCATTGTGCATAGAGCCATTTGAACCACTATAAGATAGGATCGCCGTATCATAAACCAAGCACATCGCAATCCCTACACATCTGTGCCTGCCATCGGAGAACAAGCGTTGTATTCCTTGCAACATTCTTTGTCATTCCGCACCACTGGTCGAAGACCAGCAGCAGCTGGACAAGGAAATTACCCTCCCGTGGTTAGGCTGTTGATAGCACCCCAACAGAAACGGCTGTGTTTGGAGTGGTGTCGTGAAAGGGAAGCATGAACTGTTGATAAATGGCGTCGCACTGTAATCAGGGATCAACAGCGGTTCTGCACCTCTCGAGATGATCATCGTCCTTGAGTGTGCCAGAAATCTGGTGAAAGGTCCCATACTTCCAATGTTTCCTGGTGTAGGGAGCCATCGAGAATAATCAGTTCAGGCTACCGCTAGTAGCTACTGACGGCACAACGGTATGCCCCGGACATCTTCCGTCCTCAGGTGTTACCTCTGTTGCGGCAGTATCGTGATGTCATTTTTCAGCAGGACAGCACTCGTCCACATATGGCACGTGTCTTCATAAACAGTCAGCGTGATGTAGAAGTACTCCTGAAGCCAGCAAGATCCCCATATTTGGGTCCGATAGAACACGTGTGCGACCAGCTCGGACATCAGTTCTGTCTCATTGCCAATATCCAGGACATCAAGCATCAGATGAAACAGTTGTGGGCCACTTTGCCTTGGGAGATGATACAATAGCTTTATAGCACCCTTTCCAGCCGAATCAGTGCGTACATCCAGATTACAGGGGATGCAACGTAAACTAATAAGCAGACACATATTGCCAAGGTCTTTCTAAACGTGACTAGAGTTTGCAGGCCTAATCATTGAAATAACATCACATATACTCACTCAGCCCGTGAAGTCTCACTTCGTTTCCTTTTCGCCTTAGGCGTAATTTTCTCCTCTGACGGCAATGTATGTCGTTATGATTTCTCTACTAAACTAAGACTCGTCTTTCAGGACAGAAAATACGAATAATCTTCAGCCTCCTCTACAGTACACTTTACAGGTCGTAAAGAAAAAAAATTAAGCAAATAACTCCACACCTGTAGTAATCATTACTTTTCAGATAAAAGCCTGCGCCAATGCCGATGCCAATATCTGCGGTTATTTCTGCCGCTATCCGCAATTATAATTACTTTGTGGTTAAAAGTTAAATGACTGTGCTCATATTACCATTTTCGTCTACTCGCATTACATATAATCCATGATAATTGTAATACGAGGGTAATCCCATAAGTAAGGTTTCCTATTTTTTTATAAGTACATATAGAACTGTTCATTTCGACAATGGTTTGCATCAGTTGACAGCTTGAACATTTAGCTATTTTTCGACATAATCACCATTTCTGTCGATGCATTTTTGTAGACGCTGTGGCAGTTTTTGTATGCCCATGTCATACCAGCTCGCCGCCATGCTGTTCAGAAAGTTATGAACCTCTTCTTTCAAAAATGATTCAAATGGCTCTGAGCACTATGCGACTTAACTTCTGAGGTCATCAGTCGCCTAGAACTTAAGAACTAATTAAACCTAACCAACCTAAGAACATCACACACATCTATGCCCGAGGCAGGATTCGAACCTGCGACCGGAGCGGTCTCTCGGCTCCAGACTGCAGCGTCTAGAACCGCTCGGCCACGACGGCCGGCTCTTCTTTGACCTCGTCGTCGGAGCTGAATTGCTGGGTCCACAATCAACGCTGACAGGTATTGTGAGACTGAAAAAAAGGGCAATTCAGAACCGGAGAAGAGGAATGTTGAGCAAGGGCGTACACGTTCTCAATGACAACGCTCGCCCACACACCGCTCGGCAAACCGTTGCTCTCCTGCAACAGTTTCAGTGGAACATAATCACCCACCCACCTATAGTCCTGACTTGGAGCCCAGTTTCCTAGGTTAAAAGAACATTTGGCCGGAAAGCGATTCAGCTCCGACGACGAGGTGAAATAAGAGGTTCGTAACTTTCTGAACAGCATGGCGGCGCGCTGGTTTGACATGGGCATACAAAAACTGTCTCAGCGTCTACAAAAATGCATCGACAGAAATGGTGATTATGTCAAAAAATAGCTAAATGTTCAAGCTGTAAATTGATATAAACCATTGTAGAAACAAACAGGTCTATGTACTTATTAAAAAAATAGGAGACCTTACTTTTGGGATTACTCTCGTAATTGTTGCACGAAGTATTTATCACCCATTTGAGGCGGAATGACACTGTATTGGTCGCTAGAGTCCTGAAGAGAGAAAGATAAAATCGCGAGAATGGGCTGGAGAGAATAGATGGCTTGTTCCACGTGCAAGGTTCAAAAAATGGCTCTGAGCGCTATGGGAGTTAACATCTGAGTCACCAGTCTCCTATAACTTAGAACTACTTAAACCTAACTAATCTAAAGACATCACACACATCCATGCCCGAGGCAGGATTCGAACTTGCGACCGTAGAAGTCGCACGGTTCCGGACTGAAGCGCCTAGAACCGCTCGGCCACCATGGCCGGCTGACACGTAAAAAGACTAAAAACTTCTTTCTCGTTTTCTCTTGCATCTTAGTCGTTACTGTTTGATTTGGAGTAACAGACGCCACTCAAGTAATTACCGAAACTGTCATGGAGCGACATGAACGTTGCTGTAGAACATTCCACCTACCGGAATCAAAGTTCGGTGACGTTACTTTTCTCTGCATATGTCATACGACATGAAGTAACCACCACTTACGCATTGGACCTTAGGCCTGTTCCGACTGGCCAGCTGCTGTTAACTTGATCGTGGAATATATGATCAGCGTGTCGCCAGTTCGACTGGATCGATTCAAAAGATGAACCATTTTTTTCGACGCGGGATTCGTACACTGCCCGAAAGTAGTGGCCAGCGATGGAAAATATACTACTGGCCATTAAAATTACTACACCACGCAGATGACGCGCTACAGAAGCGAAATTTAACCGACAAGAAGAAGACGCAGTGATATGCAAATGATTAGCTTTTCAGAGCATTCACACAAGGTTGGCACCGGTGGCGACACCTACAACGTGCTGACACGAGGAAATTTTCAAACCGATTACTCATACACAAAAAGCAGTTGACCGGCGTTGCCTGGTGAAACGTTGTTGTGATGCCTCGTGTGAGGAGGAGAAATGCGTACCATCACGTTTCCGACTTTAATAAAGGTCTGATTGTAGCCTATCGCGATTGCGGTTTATCGTATCGCGACGTTGCTGCTCGCGTTGGTCGAGATCCAGTGACTGTTAGCAGAATATGGAATCGGTGGGTTCAGGAGGGTAATACGGAACGCCGTGCTGGATCCCAACGGCCTCGTATCACTAGCAGTCGAGATGACAGGCATCTTATCCGCATGGCTGTAACGGATCGTGCAGCCACGTCTCGATCCCTGAGTCAACATATGGGGACGTTTGCAAGACAACAACTATCTGCACGAACAGTTCGACAACGTTTGCAGCAGCATGGACTGTCAGTTAGGAGACCATGGCTGCGGTTACCCTTGACGCCGCATCGCAGACAGGAGCGCCTGCAATGATGTACTCAATGACGAACCTGGATGCATGAACGGCAAAACGTCATTTTTTCGGATGAATCCAGGTTCTGTTTACAGCATCATGATGGTCGCATCCGTGTTTGGCGACATCGCGTTGAACGCACATTGGAAGCGTGTATTCGTCATCGCCATACTGGCGTATCACCTGGCGTGATGGTATGGGGTGCCATTGGTTACACGTCTCGGTCCCCTCTTGTTCGCCTTGACGGCACATTGAACAGTGGACGTTACATTTCAGATGTGTTATACCCGTGGCTCTACCCTTCATTCGATGCCTGAAAAACCCTACATTTCAGCAGGACAATGCACTACCGCATGTTGCAGTTCCTGTACGGGCCTTTCTGGATACATAAAATGTTCGACGGCTGCCCTGGCCAGCACATTCTCCAGATCTCTCACCAACTGAAAACGTCTGGTCAATGGTGGCCGAGCAACTGGCTCGTCACAATACGCCAGTCACTACTCTTGATGAACTGTGGTATCGTGTTGAAGCTGCATGGGCAGCTGTACCTGTACACGCCATCCAAGCTCTGTTTGACTCAATGGCCAGGCGTATCAAGGCCGCTATTACGGCCAGAGGTGGTTGTTCTGGGTACTGATTTCTCAGGATCTACGCACCCAAAATGCATGAAACTGTAATCACATATCAGTTCTAGTATAATATATTTGTCCAATGAATACCTGTTTATCATCTGCATTTCTTGTTGGTGTAGCAATTTTAATGGCCAGTAGTGTACGTTGGGAGGAAAAACGGCGGAAGCAAAGTTGTACACACTGTACTACGGGTACCTTCCGCCATGCACGATGGGGTGGCTCGCGGAGTATGTATGTAGATGTAGATAAACGACCGTCGCTGTTGTCTGCTCAGAGCGCGGCTGCAGATCATCTCGAAAAGCGGCATACGAGTCTTCGATACGGCCCAGTACTGCAGCCGTGTTTCTTGACGCGACGGCGGGTTATCGCGCGGCGCTCTCAGCAGCCCCTCCCGCCCCTTGCCACTTTTGCTGGCGCGCCACGGCTCTTCTTTATGGGCGCAGCGCGGCCGGCGTGGCGTGGAGCCAGATGCGGCCCCGGCCCCCAGCCGCCAGGAGATAAAGCGCTTTCGCCGGAAGACAAATGTCGTCTCGGGGACTACCAGCGCGTCCGTCGGATTCTGCGAGCGCCGCAAAAAGTTGCGGGCGTAAAGCAGGGCGGCTGGCGCACACTTTGTTTTTGCGTCCCGCGTCGGCCTGCGCCAGCGGCTACCGCGCGTTTGGCGTACACACTGCATCGGCGGAGTGGGGCACACGTCTGCATCCGTGCTCCGTAAGCCATCGAACGGTATGTGGCGGAAGCTATTACTTTTTTTTTTCAAATCTGACACCATGTTGCACTCGTGTTTTCTATACCTACCGAAGCACCACATACCTGTGCAGTAAATAAATCTATAAAACTTCCTGGCAGATTAAAACTGTGTGCCGGACCGAGACTCGAACGCGGGACCTTTCCTTTGGCGGGTAAGTCCTCTACCATTTGAGCTTCCTAAGCACGTCTCGCGCCCCGTTCTCACAGCTTTACTTCGGCCAGTACCTTGTCTCCTACCTTTCAAACTCTACAGAAGTTCTCCTGCGAACCTTGCAGAACTAGCAAGGTTCTCCAAGGTTGGCGGGAGAGCTTCTGTAAATTTGAAAGGTAGGAGACAAGGTACTGGCCGAAGTAAAGCTGTGAGGACGGGGCGTGAGTCGTGCTTGGGTAGCTCAGATGGTAGAGGACTTGCCCGCGAAAGGCAAAGGTCCCGAGTTCGAGTCTCGGTCCAGCACACAGTTTTAGTCTGCCAGAAAGTTTCATACCAGCGCACACTCCGCTGCAAAGTGAAAGTCTCATTTCAGATATAAATGTATATTTAATAATTATAGAGGAAATCTCAACAAAAATGCAAATGTTCCTTTATTCAAGCTTTCAAATCTCCTAACGTTTCTCACCGATTGCTTCAAGATTTTGACACAACGTCGTATTTGAATATGTCCGTGTTTTCATATGCCTATTTTTCAATACATCTAATATGTACATGGGTAACTTTACTACCAAAAATCTCGAAAAGTATTTCACCAATTTATTTCAAATTTTTACACTATGTTATACTGAACGTTCGGACAGACATAGGTTATATCTTTTTAATATATAAATGTATACGTATATACGTAGAGAGAGGAAAGAAATCTGAAAAGTACTTGACTGATTCACTTGAAACTTTTACACGTTTCGATATTATAGCGTCATTTCCTCCACCGTTTACAAATGTTACGGATTGGTCGATGAGAGGATACGGAACAAAAAAGGTCTAATGAACTTATGTCCAAAAATGCATGAGTTCCATGCTAGAGACCATTTATTTGATCGTAATTTGCTACAGAGATTGCGGTGTAATAGACGTTGTACCGTGCACCTACGGTTGCAGTATGCATGGTTTCCTGCTAGAAGTTGGTATTGTTCCCCATATGTCATGCCCTAGTGCCCTCTCCTGCCATAGTAATTACTAATGCGTCCGATTCATTCCTCTTGCTGACTCACCTTGTGGTGGATGTGATGCAGCGTTATACACAATGGTTACCTATTCGCATCAAGATCTTGCCGACAAGGTGTTTACTTGTGGAAAGGCAAACGACAACGGGAGGCGGGCAGCGAGGTTGTATCAGAACACCACAGCACTCAATATTTGACACACTGTGTCTCCGTTTGTCTGGGGCAGGGTCGTTTCAGGAAGCAGAAAATCATGAAGTACGCGTCAGAAATGTTCGGACACCAGGCAGTTGGCCCGCCAGTACAGGGTAAGCCATACGAGCGTGTGAAAAATTCTCCAACACAACTGTTACTATCCTTATCGCTCACAACGTGTGCAGAGTTTACTAGCGACAGAATTTCCACATCTGGAGCAGTTTTGTCACTGGTTTCTTCGTCAGGCTACCACGATTCCGGGATTTGTGTCATCCGTCCTGTTCACGCCACCTTAGTCTAATTGTCGTTTTCGGCTGTTTTACTTAGGTGATAAATCTCCTCCTGCACACTATTCTCTTTCTCTATTAAAACTGTGACAGCGTCTGCATATAAAACACAATTAGAAGTAGTTTCTCTGTCCTTTCCTAAAATCTGCATGAAACTTGGGTTTCCATTCATAAACCTATCATACAGCCTTGCCTGATTCCCCTGTTAATGATGAAAGGTGCAACCAGCGTTTATATCTAACGTGTGTTGTGTTTTCGTAAAGGCTGAGCGAAAAGCTGCGGCAGTGAAACACTTAAGTTGCCATAGGGAGGAAACGAGTCCGATGCTCCGTACTGTCATCTCGTGATAATACTATCACAACCCTAAGTAAACTTAGGATGAGGTCAAGCCATTGTAAGTTTTTCCTAATTAAAATCGTGGGACAGGCAGTTTCACTTTGGTGACTTATTCTCTGATCAGCAACTCAAGCCGTATTAGAGTCCCTCACATTGACAACTCTAGATGATTCTTCCAAGGACAATCTACTGAAATGGTGACGATCTTCGGTGCTCCCGCAGCACTGCCGAGCAACGTAGTGCAGTGGTTAGCACAGTAGACTTGCTATCGCGAGGAACAAAAACCCATCTCTGGAAATAAATATTTATGTCTTCTGTTATTTCCTTAGAAGATTTAAGGCGAATATCTGTATAATTCTTTTGGGAAGTACATGGTCGATTTTCTTCTCCATTCCTACACCATACAATTTCCTCTGCCACTGATGACCTCGTTGTCCCCGAAACTTTATCGTCATCTTCAACCTTCCTTCCAGTAACGCAGTACGAACGATGCACCATTTGCTGCAATGTCTCCATTGTACCGCATAGGTCGTAAAACAAGAACTCTTTTCTGCCTTTCCGAGTAGAACACAACTGGTCAGCCATCTCAGGAATATACAGGGTGTTTGTTTTAACTTAAGACAACCAAATATCTCGAAAACGATGCATCGTCCGGGAAAAAGTGTTCTATGTGAAAAATTATTGTTAGCAGAGGAGACATCTGTATGTACTACAGATCCCCACATCTTAATCTTCCCCTCCTGCTTGGTTGGGTTCAGTTTTGTGGTTTCACAAGGGAACCCCCATTTTATTGCATATTTGGATTCTATCCCAAAAAATACGTACAGTTTACTCAAATCGTTGTTTTCCTTTCGTAGTATATGACGCTATATCGACAAATATCAGCTGCGCCTGTTTTTGCAATTAAGAACCGATGCATTTGATTTTACATTTCATTTACTATGTACCAGGACAGATCAACAAACACTGAGACTGTTTTTTTCCTGTGGCTTTCGAGTTAGTTTCCTATCTGTACCACGACTACCTGAAGAGAGCGGGTTTTAATGTATGATGTCCATAGGTCATGGTTGCAACATTATGATCCCGAAATAAAACGAGCCAGCACAGTTTGTAGATCGCCATGTTCTCCAACACCAAAAAAGGCGTAGGTTGTCCTACCTGCAGGAAAAGTGATGGTGACCACGTTTATTTGACTGTCGAGGAATGATTTACCAGCATGCAGTTCCCCCTTAGACGTCTATTACAACAGCGTACGACACGTCAGTACTGGCTAAACTGAGGAAGTACACCGCCAGGACGCGGCCAGAACTTTCTCGGACAGCATGGGCAGCTGTACCTGTACACGCCATCCAAGCTCTGTTGGACTCAATGCCCAGGCGTATCAAGACCATTATTACTGCCAGATGTGGTTGTTCTGGGTACTGATTTCTCAGGATCTATGCACCCAAATTGCGTGAAAATGTAATCACATGACATTTCTAGTATAATATATTTGTCCAATGAATACCCGTTTATCATCTGCATTTCTTCTTGGTGTAGAAATTTTAATGGCCAGTGTTGTAGTTGAGAACTCTGGAGCAGTGTTCAAGAAAAGTGAGACGGTTTTCAAATACCTGACAGAGAATGGCCTGCACTACGTGTTGGTGCACAGGCACTGACATTATAGAAAGTGCAGTCAAGTAAGAGGAGAACTATGAAAGATATAATATAAACGTTAAATGGAGTAATAAACATTTGTCAGAATAAGTTTCAATCTTTGTTGACCAGCCCTTGTAAACGTGAACCTCTGTGTTCTAACGGTTGAGGTAGATGTTCAGACGTTACTTGACTGTTGCAAATGTGACTGTACAGTACATATAATATAGCTACATATCGATACTTCTCGCAGATGTACTGAGGTGACACATGTCATGGGATATCTCCTAACCCCGTGTCGGAACTCCTTTTGCCCGGTGTAATGCAACAACACGACTTAGCAACGAACTCAACAAGTCGTTGGAAGTTGAAAGTCCCGTGCGGAAATATCGAGACTTGTGCCTCTATACCTGCCCATAATTACGAGAGTGTTGGCGGTGGAAGGTGTGGTGCACGATCTCAACTCTCCACTACGTCCCATAAATGTCCATTGGGATTCATGTCAGGCCATCTGAGAGGCCAAATCACTCGCTCAAACTGCCCAGAATATTAAACTTCCTGGCGGATTAAAACCGTATGTCGGACCGAGACACGAACTCGGAACCTTTGGCTATCGTGGACAAGTACTCTACCATCTGAGCAACCCAAGCACGACTCACGCCTCGTCCTCACAGCTTTACTTCCGCCAGTACCTCGTCTCCTACTTTCCAAACTCCACAGAAGCTCTCCTGCGAACCTTGCAGAACTAGCACCTCTGGAAGAAAGGATATTGCGGAGACATGGCTTAGCCACAGCCTGGGGGATCTTTCCAGAATGAGATTTTCACTCAGCAGCGGAGTGTCCACTGATATGAAACTCCCTGGCAGATTAAAACTGTGTGCCGGACCGAGGCAAAGGTCCCGAGTTCGTGTCTCGGTCTGGCACACAGTTTCAATCTGCCAGGAAGTTTCATATCAGCGCACAATCCGCTGCAGAGTGAAAATCTCACTCTGCTCAGCTCTGCTTCAAATCAATCTCGAACCGATGTTTGGGAACGTGAAATCCATGAATGGCTGCAAATGGTCTCTAAGTAGCCGTACATAACCATTCCCAGTCAATGAGTGGCTCATTTGAACCAGATAAGCCAGTCCATTCCATGCACAGCGCACACCATTATGGAGCCACCACCAGCTTGCACAGTCCTTGTTGACAACACGGTTCCATAGCTTCATGGGATCTGCGCCGCACTCGAGCCCTACCATCTGCTCTTACCAGCTGAAATCGGGACTCATCTGATCAGACAGTGGTTTTACAGTAGTCTTGGGTCTAACCGATGTGGCCACGATCCCATGAGAGGCGCTGCAGGCGATGTCGTGCTGTTAGCAAAGGCACTCGAGTCGCTCGTCTGCTGCCATAGCCCATTAACGACAAATTTCGCCGCACCGTCCTGCCGGATACGTTCGTCGTGCGTCTCACATTGATTTCTGATATTATTTTACACAGTGTTGCTTGTCTGTCAGCATTGACAACTCTATGCAACCGCCGCTGCAGACGGCCGTTAACTGAAAGGTAATGCCTAAAATCTCGTATTCTCGGCACACTCTTGACGTTTTGGATCTGGAAATATTTAAGTCTCTAACGGTTTCCGAAATGGAATGTCCCACGCGTCTAACTCCAACTTCCACTCCGCGTTCAAAGTCTGTCAATTCCCGTTGTGAGGCAATAATCACTTCGGAAAACCTTTTCACATGAATCACCAGAGCACAAATGACAGCTTCACCACTGCACTGCCCGTTTATACCTTGTGTAAACGATACTACCGCCATCCGTATATGTGCATGTCGCTATCCCGTGACTTTTGTCAGCTCAGTGTAAGCTATTTCCACGGTAACTTAGTTTTGTGTTCGTCACAGGGTTGACTGCGGTGAGTCTCCATACCATCGGAGTGCTTGACTCGATTGCCGGGCTCTAACTCCGCCATCAGAGCGATTGTTTTCAGTGTGTGTTTCCATCCAACAGCCGTAACTCTCGCGCTGATCGTTACGTGGCTACCGGCGAAATAGAAACGACAACCGTTCGATACTCGCCGAAATCAAGCGTCCCAGTGGTGAGAGGCAAGGGGACTTACCGATATCCAGCATAAAGATCTGAACAGAAAACTACTACATCCACGCCGTTGTTCCAGGATCACGCTAAACGTACGCAGTTCCTAGTCAGACATTGGAACGAATAACCGTATTGCATTGTACAATCAGTTTGCTAACTCTAAATTTCGAACATAAATATCAATGGTTAGAGCATAAAGCTGTACATTTCCAACGCAAATCAAATGCAGAATCAAATAAATCGGTTATAATTGCAAAAACAGGCACACTTTGCATTTATCGATTACAGCGCCATCTACCACGAATGAAAAGCGATGGTGTGGGTAAATCGTAACTATTTTTTTGGCGTAGAATGCCAATGTGCAATAAAAATGGGGGTTCCCATTTGAAAATACAATGTTGAACCCCCCTCATGGAGGAGTGGTGGTTAGGGGGTGGCCACTTGTAGCACAGACATATTAAGGGCTTATTTCAATAGTGGTACAAGTCCATTTTTGTTCATTTTGAGATACAGAGTCCTAAAGTTAAATGAGCGCTGAAAAACATGTAGTTGAGATACCAGAAATATTCAAGCATACGGCTTCTTGCTAGAGATGAACCTTTCTTTCTGTTTGTTTGGATCATTAATTTCAGAAGCATTGTGGGCAGAAAAGTGGAGGTAATGTACTTATACCACTATTGAAATAAGCCCTTCATATATGCCCTTTACTAATATTAAATTTTTGCTTGGAACGTCTTTTTCGTGCGGTGCGTTCATTTAGAGACATTCAGTTGTCTCAGATTAAAACACAGTCCGTCGGCCTATATGATGAAGTGGCGCCGCTGATCCGAATGAAGAAGAAGACTGTTCTTCGATACAAGCAACAGAAGGAACCCTCATTCAGTCTCACTGCCTTTCATACCCATTGCAGCATAAACATAACTATAATGTGTGTAAAGCTCTGGTCTTGTATTGCTTATCTACAGGCATAGTCAATGAATAAAGGTGAGAGAGAAAATGCAGTTAAAGAATACAGGGGGGAGAGAAACACACACACACACACACACACACACACACACACACACACACACACACACACACACACAGAGAGAGAGAGAGAGAGAGAGAGAGAGAGAGAGAGAACAAAGCATTATTCAATGTAGGCACTCTTCAGTCGACAAATGTGCCGTTCCATAATTACCACAGAGTTGTGCATGAATTACGATTATTTTAGGTTGAGGTGTTACCTGTCTAGTTTAGATGATGGTTGACATTCTCGGACATAGCGTTATAATTAATGTTGTGATCCACTCAGTACGATAATATTTTGTATTTATAGGCATTAATGATGCTCCGCTATCAAATGAGCCTCGTTATTTGCGTATGTGTTGAAATGGCAAGATTTAATAATGTTCTGAAATGCAGTACAAATAAGTACAGTTCCGGAGCCGGCGTCGACCTCGTTGAAATCCTTCTGGACTGAGTTTACGCCCTGGTAAAAGCTGTTGCAGCACGACCGCGAACATCGGACATTTTGGTATTAATGTTAGATATTTTATAAGATGACGCGGCAGTACACCCTGAGAGATTTTAATGGATTCTAGAATGAGATAAGGTTGGTAACAGTCTTCAGTAATTTCAGTAATTTCGGCTCATCGATATTTTTTAACCTCTCGTAATTTTCCAGAACTCGTTCATCTTCTCCCCACGTTGTCTTCTCTTTTTTTTTCCATGTTGCTTCTTTCTAGCTCTTCCCTCATTTCCTTAATCCTTGCTACTGTTGACTTTCTTTTGCAGAAATATAGGAATATTTGTTTCCTTAGTCTGCTCTCATTAATTCGTTTGCAATTACTTCTGATATTTTCCGAATATTTTGGTAGATCTTCTCATTACTCCTCATTTTCCACCCATAACTCGCTTTTCAAATATCTGTATTCTCGTCATTTTTTTCTGTTTTCCGTCTTTCCTTAGATGCTTTAAAATTCGTGGAGGTATGTTCCGTCTTTGCAACTAATTGAAGGCACTTTGCTTATTGCCATACGTGTTTCGTTTCTTTTATTTGTGAAGCATCTTCGGTGGCGATTTCCAGCGCTGTTAACTCATGCGTGTGGTCCTGGAGATGTATTCGTTACTTTCCATGCTCCAGTTGGCCGACTTCCGGCGTTCTTTCGCCCACATTTGATTTCAAAACATCGCATGTATCGCTTGCACTTTCCATTTTATGATCAACATATGTGTATGGACGCCAACGGCCTTGCCGCAATGGTCACACCGGTTCCCGTCAGATCAGCGAAGTTAAGCGCTGTCGGGTTGGGCTAGCACTTGGATGGGTGACCGTCAGGTCTACCGAGTGCTGTTGACAAGCGGGGTGCATTCAGCCATTGTGAGGCAAAGTGAGGAGCTACTTGATTGAGAAGTAGCGGTTCCGGTCTCGGAAACTGCCCTACGGCCGGGAGAGCGATTTGCTGACCACACGCCCCCGCCCCCCCCCCCCCCCCCATATCCGCATCCAGTGACGCCAGTGGGCTGAGGATGACACGGTGGCCAGTCGGTACCTTCGGCCTTCATGGCCTGTGTGGGAGGAGTTTAGGTTAGTTTTATATGTGTATGGAAAACACATACACGTTGATCACAAAATGGAAAGTGCAAGTGACATATGCGACGTGCTGAATTAAATGTGGACGAAAGAACGCCGGAAATCGGCCAGCTGGAGCATGGAAACTAACGAATACATCTGCAGGACCACACGTATCAGTTAACAGTGCTGGATATCGCTACTGAAGATGCTTTACAAATAAAAGAAGCGAAACGCGTTGGCAATAAACAAACTGCCTTCAATTAGTTGCATAGACTATCAGACCAATTGTGTGATTGGATTGAAGAGTTCCTAGATAAGAGAACGCAGCATGTCATTCTCAATGGAGGGAAGTGTTCCGAAATAAGAGTGATTTCAGGTGTGCCGCAGGGGAGTGTCGTAGGACTGTTGCTATTCACAATATACATAAATGACCTTGTGGATAACATCGGAAGTTCACTGAGGCTTTTTGCAGATGGTGCTGTGGTGTATCGAGAGGTTGTAACAATGGAAAATTGTACTGAAATGCAGGAGGATCTGCAGCGAATTGACGCATGGTGCAGGGAATGGCAATTGAATCTCAATGTAGACAAGTGTAATTTGCTGCGAATACATAGAAAGATAGATCCCTTATCATTTAGCTACAAAATAGGAGGTCAGCAACTGGAAGCAGTTAATTCCATAAATTATCTGGGAGTGCGCATTAGGAGTGATTTAAAATGGAATGATCATATAAAGTTGATCGTCGGTAAAGCAGATGCCAGACCGAGATTCATTGGAAGATTTCTGAGGAAATGCAATCCGAAAACAAAGGAAGTAGGTTACAGTACGCTTTTTCGCCTACTGCTTGAATACTGTTCAGCAGTGTGGGATCCGTACCAGATAGGGTTGATAGAAGAGATAGAGAAGATCCAACGGAGGGCAGCAAGCTTCGTTACAGGATCATTTAGTAATCGCGAAAGCGTTACGGAGATGACAGATAAACTCCAGTGGAAGATTCTGCAGGAGAGACGCTCAGTAGCTCGGTACGGGCTTTTGTTGAAGTTTCCAGAACATACCTTCACCGAAGAGTCATGCAGTATATTGCTCCCTCCTACGTATATCTCGCGAAGAGACCATCAGGATAAAATCAGAGAGATTAGAGCCCACACAGAAGCATACCGACAATCCTTTCCACTAACAATACGAGACTGGAATAGAAGGGAGAACCGATAGAGGTAATCAGGGTACCCTCCGCCACACACCGTCATGTGGCTTGCGGAGTATGGATGTAGATGTAGATAGACGGAACATATCCGTATTCTATCCAGCATACAGCTGATTATTATCTATTGTTACGGATAGATTTAATGCTCCACACGTGGCGTCATTCTTGCTAGACAGTTTTGTAAAACAGGTTAAAGATTTTACTATCGAGAAACTCCATCGGCAAAAGTTTAGGCACATGGGCAACTAAGAAGCGGAACAGCCTAACGTGTCTTTGACAGAAGTTTGTTAAGTGTTGTCGGGTAACACGAACTTGGCCGCGCAAGTTCCCTTTTGCAGTGGATTCGGCTCGGAAAGCTGATCGACAGCGCGCAGCTCCATCCTCCTCTCCCGGCGCAGACAGCAAAGGCGTCAAGTTTTAACAGCGCGGCCGCGAAGACTGCGAACTCGTGGCAACGCCCGTAACGAGTTCTCCGCGGGCGGCAGGTACGCTGCTGACAAGTTCATTAACTGGGGTGAAACGGCGCCACTGAGGCGCCCGGCGCGCCTGCCTCGTGCCAGTGGAACAGCGAGTCTTCCCGGCGTTTGTCTCCTCTTTCCCGATAATCTGAGGGCAGGGGTCCACCCCGAACACGCATGTCGCCCTGTGGGTTTTCTGCTAGGCCCATTGTGTCAGCCGCAAAATATGTTCGGGAGCTCGCACGGAGAAATACGGCGGCGATAGTGTGTACGGAAGCACCTTCTGTTTATTTATGGGGAAGGTTCGGCAGATACTGCCTGTCCCTGGATCGTAGAATGCGTGGCTTTATGCAGTATCTTGATATCTACATCTACATCCATACTCCGCAAGCCACATGACGGTGTGTGGCGGAGGGTACCCTGAGTACCTCTATCGGTTCTCCCTTCTATTCCAGTTTCGTATTGTACGTGGAAAGAAGGATTGTCGGTATGCCTCTGTGTGGGCTCTAATCTCTATGATTGTATCCTCATGGTCTCTTCGCGAGATATACGTAGGATGGAGCAATATACTGCTTGACTCTTCCGTGAAGGTATGTTCTCGAAACTTTAACAAAAGCCCGTACCGAGCTACTGAGCGTCTCCCCTGCAGAGTCTTCCACTGGAGTTTATCTATCATCTCCGTAACGCTTTCGCGATTACTAAATGATCCTGTAACGAAGCGCGCTGCTCTCCGTTGGATCTTCTCTATCTCTTCTATCAACCCTATCTGGTACGGATCCCACACTGCTGAACAATATTCAAGCAGTGGGCGAACAAGTGTACTGTAAACTACTTCCTTTGTTTTCGGACTGCATTTCCTTAGGATTCTTCCAATGAATCTCGGTCTGGCATCTGCTTTACCGACGATGAACTTTATGTGATCATTCCATTTTAAATCACTCCTAATGCGTACTCCCAGATAATTTATGGAATTAACTGCTCCCAGTTGCTGACCTATTTTGTAGCTAAATGATAAGGGATCTATCTTTCTATGTATTCGCAGCAAATTACACTTGTCTACATTGAGATTCAATTGCCATTCCCTGCCCCATGCGTCAATTCGCTGCAGATCCTCCTGCATTTCAGTGCAATTTTCCATTGTTACAACCTCTCGATACACCACAGCATCATCTGCAAAAAGCCTCAGTGAACTTCCGATGTCATCCACAAGGTCATTTATGTATATTGTGAATAGCAACGGTCCTATGACACTCCCCTGCGGCACACCTTAAATCACTCTTACTTCGGAAGACTCTCTCCATTGAGAATGACATGCTGCGTTCTGTTATCTAGGAACTCCTCAATCCAATCACACAATTGGTCTGATAGTCCATATGCTCTTACCTTGTTCATTAAACGACTGTGGGGAACTGTATCGAACGCCTTGCGGAAGTCAAGAAACGCGGCATCTACCTGTGAACCCGTGTCTATGGCCCTCTGAGTCTCGTGGACGAATAGCGCGAGCTGGGTTTCATACGACCGTCTTTTTCGAAACACATGCTGATTCCTACAGAGTAGATTTCTAGTCTCGAGGAAAGTCATTATACTCTAACATAATGTGTGTTCCAAAATTCTACAACTGATCGACGTTACAGATATAGGTCTGTAGTTCTGAACATCAGTTCGACGTCCCTTCTTGAAAACGGGGATGACTTGTGCCCTTTTCCAATCCTTTGGAACGCTTCGCTCTTCTAGAGACCTACGGTACATCGCTGCAAGAAGGAGGGAAAGTTCCTTCGCGTACTCTGTGTAAAATCGAACTGGTATCCCATCAGGTCCAGCGGCCTTTCCTCCTTTGAGCGATTTTAATTGTTTCTTCCACGTCGCTTAGATGCGCAGGAGAAAGGATGCAGCACATGCAGTCTAATTAACATGAAAAAAATGTTAATGGCTACTTCAAATATAAACAGGTTCTGTTTGGTTACAACGTCACAGCGATTCTGTTAGAACGTTTGTGTGGTACTGTAAGACCTTCGGTACACACACCATCAGATTATTTGAGTTGTCGCTCTAACGAAGTAGGCGAGTGTCAGCAATATGTCTCGTGGTCTTATCGTGGCGTGTTTATCTTCTGCCGTTAGGTTAGACGATAGAAATGCCACTTGCACGCTTAGAGTAGCAGATTGACGGTGACAAACGTTAAACAGAACTTGATTAATTTTCACACACGTTTATTGGAATAATAACAAGCGTAAAAATGACTTAACTTAGTTCTGGATGCTATTTACAATTGACAATCTCAAGTTCCTTGGTCTTGGTACGTTAATCTTATTCTCACATATCCTTGATACTTGACAAAGTGTCTATTCATTTATCTTCATGGCTATGTACAGGAATACGGTAATTTTATTAGGCGCAGACTGAAACTGGACTATAGACTGGTACAGACAAATGCAGACTGACTAGTCGGAGGTCTGTACACTCGTTATAATACCTCGCGCGTTCAGGTAACACTGCGCGAGTGTGATCCGCGAGGAGAAAAGGTTCTACGTTAGCAGCAATCTCATTGGCTGCGTTACATATTAATACGCGGATCGGCGGAAGTAGAATTTGGTCCGTCTCTAAGGCAGCGCCATCTCGTAGTGCGGAGACGGACGAGCGCTGCGCCTGCGCTGTTGTGCTTAATGGGGCGCGCTCTATTGGGAAAGTTGTGTACGCGCTGACTACGCTGAACTATGTACAGAACAGTTTGCTTCCCGAAATTGCTTTTTTATTTCATATTTTTCTCTGTACAAAGCAAGTTTGGATCTAGGCAGCAAACGGAAATCGGAGAAGCTATTTTTATACTCATTATTTTATACCGATAAGACCAGAAATAAACACGGATATGCACATTTTTTTAATAGACGAACCGTGCTATCCTGATTGCAAGAAACTATTCAGGATCTTGAAAGTTATACACTTTGATCGCAAAGATATAAGATAAATAACCAATACATACAAAACACAAAACAAAAATTATAAATTCGTGGGCGAAAAGAAAAATCTAAAATTATAAATAGGTTTACAGGGAGCTTCCTCTCACTATATTGGTTTAATATAGTAACAGAAAGTCGTGAGGATCTTCGAAACAAACACATTCGGAATAAAGGTGTTTGGTATTCCGAGATGCTGTATAAGGTATCCAAATGACATTACTAATTTGCAAAACGTATGCAGGCTATGAATCTGCACTATTTTGAAAATAAAGTAACGAGCTCAAGGGAATCTAGGTAGACTACGTCCGAAGATGAATCGTTGTAGCTCTTAAAGCTCTGAAAGCATGTCAATGAATATTTTGCTTCACATAGTATATATCTGAATCAACATTTGTGTAAATTTTCAGGGCCCTTGGATATCAAAATATAAAATATAGATAGTTACTAAATATTAATTTTTTAAGTACAAAAATACAGTCCTTTCCAGTAATCATTTCATCAGAAATATAAATGTTATTTTGATGGAACTTTACATGCGATTTGTATGGCATATTCTTGTGAAGTGTGGGGATAATTACGCCTTTAGTGCAAATAGTACATCTATTTTAACACTGTTTGTTTGATAAAGAAATTATTTGAAAATTGTACAGTTTTTCTTTCACAAAGCATCATATAATATCTGATGTACGAACTTCAAAGATGCATAAATTGTGACAAATATACTGTGGAGGGTTTAAAACAACTGTGCCAAATCTCAGTGATCCATCTCTTACAGCTTTTGAGAAACTGGTTCCTAAATAACACGAAATGTAGTTTTTAGCAGTACTTATTTAAAGAAATATTCTTCTTTGTTTTTGTTACCTCAAAACATTATAGGTCCATAATCATTTTGGTTGGCACCCTCCTTTGGAAATTTGTGGTGTGGTCTTAGGACCAGACTGCTGAGATCATCGGTCCCTAAGCTTAGGCACTACTTAATATAACTTAAACTAACTTACGCTAAGGACAACACACACACCCATGCCCGAGGGAGAACTCGAACCTCCGACGGGGGAAGCCGCACGAACCGTGACAAGGCACCTAAGACTGCGCGGCTACCCCGCGCGGCGCACCCTCCTTTGAAGTATTTCCTGCACTCCTGCCTCCTTAGAAGGACCCTCTCGATCTGCATACAAGCCCCACTGTTCATCAGTCTGGCGAAGAGCTTCGGCAGCGTTCATTCCTGACTTTATTCCAAGTTCATAGAAAACTTTTGTCGTGATCATAGCACCACTACTGAAGTATCAGGCTGTATCATACACTCCAAGCTGTGCAGTTTTTTTTTTTTTTTTTGTTGAATAAAAGCTGTTTTTGGCAGACGCTCCTGTACACAGTTCAAGGTTTCGTTCAGGTTTTCAGCAACATCTCATTACTAAGTTTCTTATAGGGAGTTTTTATTCTATGAGTGACAGCATCGAGAAGTGAGTGATTATACTTGCAGCTTCACCAGCAACAACAGCGCACCACAATCAACTCTCTTGAAGGCACAGCGTATCTTGAGGTTTGTGTTTGTTGAAGCTTTATGCAAGAAGCCAGCCCGTACTGCAACTTTTTCAGCTTCTATACCATTTGCATTACTTCTAATGGAATTACTATAACATACTTGAAAAAGGCCTATTTCTTTCTCTTTAAGTCGGTCAGCCCCACTACTTGTCACTTGTCACTCAATTTTTCCCACTTAGTTGTGACTTCAGTTTACGTAGCCTTATTCCCACCGTTTTTAAGAATTTCCCTACACACTCCAGTTTTACAATTTCATCTCCATCATCATTGCCTTTGATTCATTAACGTTCCTGTAAGCCTTACAGTCACTGCCGCCGAGGTACTGAAAATAAAGCACGCCACGTTTGTGTACCGGTCGTTCGAACAGTTCTACAGCACCCTGGACCTCCACACCTCCACCAAGCCCAACATAGTTTTTGTCACATTTACGATTAGTCACTTCATTACTACACCCTCGACACTAGTTTTAGAACCTAACCTCTTCATCAATAACTTTACCAGTATCAAATCATGTGGTAGCAACAACACCATGATGGGAGGTATGCCCACGTTTCTGTTAGGTACCATCGACATCTACACAAATTCCATTCACTCGATCATTTGTTGACACAGCTTCTTCTGAGCAATTCTCATACTTCCTTCACTTAAGTGTTTCAAGTTCCCTAAAATTATATCAAAGTAATTGGAAAACTTGGATGGCGGAGATGGCATATCCAGCATTCCACACACAGCGAGGGATTTACTCCAAAAAGCAGGAACTGTCGACCGTACATTTAGAGGAGAACAACACTGTCATTAAACTGATGTTTACCTGGAAACCTGCAAAACTTTGCAATTATTTGGCATGTACAGCACCATCGACAGGAACTGGAACTCAGAACATTTCGCCTAGCTCGATCATGGCCCAGGGAAATAAAAGACGGGTAACAACAGTGATCAATAATTAGAACTTGACGTTACGGGAACCCCTAAACGACGTACGTTTCTGCTTTAAGGAGTAGGTGACAATAAAAAAAATGCTACGAAGGGACTGGCAAACTGGTTTTCAAAATTATCGATTGATAATTTCAGATAAAATGATGGCCGTACCAACGTTGCAATGTGAAGCATTTTCCCCCAACGCTGCCGTTTATATTCTTTCATGGCTCTCACACAATCCAATGGAGGAATGCAACAGCCGCGGTGGAGAGGGCAATTAGAAAAAGCCTCGGCCATGAATGTAAAAAAAATTCATGAGCTCTCTTAATGCCGCCAAGACAGTTAACTCCGTCGTAAAGCTAGGGCGACGGCGCGGCGTCGCGTGAAGCTGAGCCAATTTCCCGATTAAGGCTACCTCGCTAATGATTCTTCCCCCATTAAAATTCCAATTTATGTCACCGCCTTTTAGAATCCGTGTTCCGCGGACAGCTGCAAGCTCTGAAAGCCGTCCAAAGTGGTATGAAACCGTAAGTTTTACGGTTGACGACATTTTTCTTCACCTGGTCATAAGAGCAATTATAGGTTGGCGAACGATGCTAATTGCAATGCCGTTCCCCTCCCCGGCGCTTCAAAAATAATTAAGAGTACTTGATGCACGACTCTCTCCATGGTTATTACTTACACGCTCCGTTCCTTGTTGGCGCAGTAAATTATTTACTTAATTGATAAAATTACATCTGTCTCTGCCCAGTTATTAGGTCGTACACTAACACTTAGAGTGAACTAGAACGACAGCGGGTAAGGCAAGAGAAAAGAACAGTCGTACGTCACTGTTGGCGGGGAAACATAGCAGTGTACGTTTAGTTGCCTAATCGAAGAAAGTTTCCCTTCTTCGTGAGCAATGGCCTCTTCCCACGTGGTGTTTAAAATGCGGCTTAACAGCATCTTTTGTAAACTCAAGGTGGAGGGCGACAAAGGAAAGGAAGTAATGATATCAGCCTGCCTCGGGACTTTATGCGGGAGCAGCGGCGACGAGTGAAAATGTGTGCCGCAGCGGGACTCGAAACCGGGATCTCCTGCTTACCAGGCGGATGCGTTAACCACTGCGCCACCCGGACACGATGTTTGCCGCAAATGCACAGACTTTCTCGGCACACTCCCTGGCCGACTCGCACTCACCTAGCGCCATCTTTCCGAAGTCTGCTTCCATGTCCTCCGTGTTCATACTTTTAGATTCCCACTGGAGGTCGAACGTAAACATGCATCCGCACTATAGGTTGAGGATGCATTGTCCACCTTTCGGACATATCCGAGTAAACAGACACCATGGGTTCGAGTCCCAGTCTGACACACATTTCCACTAGTCGCCGCTGATTCCGCCAAAGGTACCGATGCTGCTGATATCATTAGTTCTTTTCCTTTCCTTTCTCTCCCCTCCACTTTCAGTTTACACACTGTGCATCACAGCCACGGATCGAGTGTGGTGTCTTTTCTTAAGGACATTTCCAAAAGAACAGACACCACACATTTATACAAATAATCGTATCTGTTGAGTCTAGGTGACTGTGACTGATGCGTGTGTGGCCTCGTATTTGAGTTTTATGATGATGAAAGTAGGCTGCATGTGAAACCCGCTATCATTGCGTGGTTACTCCCCTCGAATAGTATCGAGGCTGTCTTAACGTCGGACGGATCCATATCAACAGTAGCACATGTCCTCACTTCATGAGACACTGCAGGGTGGTTTACTTACGACTCTAACTCGTTACCTCCGAGTCGAGTTGCGCGCACAAGTGTGCTTTAGCAACCCCGAACAAGGAGACGGATAGACGTTTGGTTCGAACTTGATAGGACACACGATTTTTTTATGGTTTCTCTAGATCGCCAACGGCCTGGCCGTAGTGGCAACACCGGTTCCCGTCGGATCACCGAAGTTAAGCGCTGTGGGGCTGGGATGGGTGATCATACGGTCTTGGTTCAAATGGCTCTGAGCAGTATGGGACTTAACTTCTGAGGTCATCAGTCCCCTAGAACTTAGAACTACTTAAACGTAACTAACCTAAGGACATCACACACATCCATGCCCGATGCAGGATTCGAACCTGCGACCGTAGCGGTCGCGCGGTTCCAGACTGTAGCGTCTAGAACCGCTCGGCTACCCCGCCCGGCCATCCGGTCTTCCGAGCGCTGTTGGCAACCGGGGTGTACTCAGCCCTTTTGCGGCAAGCTGAGGAGCTACTTGATTTAGAAGTAGCGGCTCCGGTCTCGGAAACTGACATACGACCGGGAGAACGGTGAGCTTACCGCATACCCTTCCATATCCGCATCCAGTGACGTCTGTGAGCTGAGGATGAAACTCCGGCCGGTAGGTACCGTTGGGCCTTATGGCCTGTTCGGAAGGATTTCTCTACGTCACTCAGACGAATGTCGGAATGTTCCCAAAGTAGGTTTCTCCCTTTATTTTATTATGTACCTTGCCAGGGGCCTCTCCTACATCTAACTAGGCACATTTCTTACACAGACGGAACAAAGTTGCAACATCAAACAAATTAATGCAGAGTAACGAAATTTCGGGAATACATCTATCTAGGTACCATATTTAAGAGATTAACACTGCGAGATCACAGGTTAACCTAAGCGTCAGATGACGCTGCATACCCGGCCGGAGTGGCCGAGCGGTTCTAGGCGCTACAGTCTGGAACTGCGTGACCGCTACGATCGCAGGTTCGAATCCTGCTTCGGGCATGGATGTGTGTGATGTCCTTAGGTTAGTTAGGTTTAAGTAGCTCTAAGTTCTAGGGCACTGATGACCTCAGAAGTTAAGTTCCATAGTGCTCAGAGCCATTTTTGACGCTGCACAGTTGAAATGCTGGAACATTACCAGCCGGTATAACCGTCGGTATGTTTAATGTAAGTATGTCAACGAGCATGTATTTTGTAGCACGGGTGTTGCATATCAATTTGTTGGATGAAGTTCCATACCTGTTGCGCTTGCTCGATCAATATAGGGGCGGTTAATACTGTTTGTGGATGACGCTGGAGTCGTTGTCTGCTGATTTCCAGCATGTTATCGATTGGAGACAGATCTGGTGATCGAGCAGCCCAAAGGAACATGTAGACGCTTTATAGAGCATGTTGGGTTACAACAGTGATATCGTGTTGGAAAACACCCTCTGGAATGCTGTTTATGAACGGCAGCACGACAGGTCGAATCACCAAGTGAGCCCAATTTTGCAGTCAGGGTGCGTGGAAAACCACGAAAGTGCTCCTGCTTTGTTACGAAATTGCACCCTAGGCTATAACTCGAGGTGTAGATGTAGTGTGTCTAGCATGCAGAAAAGCCCTTAAGTAGCCTCGATCTACTCAACACACGGCCATCACTGGCACCGAGGCAGAACTAGCTTTCATCAGAAATCACGAAACATCTCCAACTTTCCCTCCAATGAGCTCTCGCTTGACACCATTGAAGTCGCAAATGGCGATGGTTTAATGTCAGTGGATGATACCTCACAAGGCGTATTGTTCGGAGGTGTCTTATTGTATGCCCCGTTACATTGCCCTTGTTGGCAGGCCATCCTCAGCCTACATTCCATGAAGATAATGCCCGCCATCATACGGCGAGAGTTTCTACTGCTTGTATTCTTGGCCAGCAAGATTGTCGAATCTCTCCCCAGATGAGAACGTTTGGAGTATTATAGGTTGGACCCTCCACTCAGCTCGGGATTTTGACGATCAAACGCGCCAGTCGGACAGAATTTGGAACGATATCCCTCAGAAAGACATCTAACAACTCTATCAATCAATGCAAGCCGAATAATTGCTTGTATAGTGCCAGAAGGGAGAAGGGAGACGAAAAGTTAATAGTCATAGGTGACTGGAATTCGAGTGTAGGAAAAGGGAGAGAAGGGAACGTAGTAGGTGAATATGGATTGGGGCTACGAAATGAAAGAGGAAGCACAACTTAATCATAGCTAACACTTGGTTTAAGAACCATGAAAGAAGGTTGTATACATGGAAGATGGCTCAAATGGCTCTCAGCACTATGGGACTCAACTGCTGTGGTCATCAGTCCCCTAGAACTACTTAAACCTAACTAACCTAAGGACATCACACACATCCATGCCCGAGGCAGGATTCGAACCTGCGACCGTAGCAGTCGCACGTTTCCGGACTGCGCGCCTAGAACCGCGAGACCACCGCGGCCGGCTATACATGGAAGAACCTTGGAGATACTAAAAGGTATCAGATAGATTATATAATGATAAGACAGAGATTTCGGAACCAGGTTTTAAATTGTAAGACATTTCCAGGGGCAGATGTGGACTCTGACCACAATCTATTGGTTATGACCTGTAGATTAAAACTGAAGAAACTGCAAAAAGGTGGGAATTTAAGGAGATGGGACCTGGATAAACTGAAAGAACCAGTGGTTGTACAGAGTTTCAGGGAGAGCATAAGGGAACAATTGACAGGAATGGGGGAAAGAAATACATTAGAAGACGAATGGGTAGCTTTGAGGGATAAAGTAGTGAAGGCAGCAGAGGATCAAGTAGGTAAAAAGACGAAGGCTAGTAGAAATCCTTGGGTAACAGAAGAAATATTGAATTTAATTGATGAAAGGAGAAAATATAAAAATGCAGTGAATGAAGCAGGCAAAAAGGAATACAAACGTCTCAAAAATGAGATCGACAGGAGGTGCAAAATGGCTAAGGAGGGATGGCTACAGGACAAATGTAAGGATGTAGAGGCTTATCTCACAAGGGATAAGATAGATACTGACTACAGGAAAATTAAAGAGACCTTTACAGAAAAGAGAACCACTTGTATGAATATCAAGAGCTCAGATGAAAACCCAGTTATAACCAAAGAAGAGAAAGGAGAAATGTGGAAGAAGTATATAGAGGGTCTATACAGGGGCAATGTTCTTGAGGACAATATTATGGAAACGGAAGAGGATGTAGATGAAGATGAAATGGGAGATACGATACTGCGCGAAGAGTTTGACAGAGCACTGAAAGACCTGAGTCGAAACAAGGCCCCCACAGTAGACACCATTCCATTAGAACTACTGACAGCCTTGGGAGAGCCAGTCCTGACAAAACTCTACCATCTGGTGAGCAAGATGTATGAGACAGGCGAAATACCCTCAGACTTCAAGAAGAATATAATAATTCCAATCCCAAAGAAAGCAGGTGTTGTCAGATGTGAAAATTACCGAACTATCAGTTTAATAAGCCACAGCTGCGAAATACTAACACGAATTCTTTACAGACGAATGGAAAAACTAGTAGAAGCCGACCTCGGGGAAGATCAGTTTGGATTCCGTAGAAATACTGGAACACGTGAGGTAATACTGACCTTACGACTTATCTTAGAAGCTAGATTAAGGAAAGGCAAACCTTCGTTTCTAACATTTGTAGACTTAGAAAAAGCTTTTGACAATGTTGACTGGAATACTCTCTTTCAAATTCTAAAGGTGGCAGGGGTAAAATACAGGGAGCGAAAGGCTATTTACAGTTTGTACAGAAACCAGATGGCAGTCATAAGAGTCGAGGGGCATGAAAGGGCAGTAGTGGTTGGGAAGGGAGTGAGACAGGGTTGTAGCCTCTCCCCGATGTTATTCAATCTGTATATTGAGCAAGCAGTAAAGGAAACAAAAGAAAAATTCGGAGTAGGTATTAAAATACATGGAGAAGAAATAACAACTTTGAGGTTCGCCGATGACATTGTAATTCTGTCAGAGACAGCAAAGGACTTGGAAGAGCAGTTGAATGGAATGGACAGTGTCTTGAAAGGAGGATATAAGATGAACATCAACAAAAGCAAAACGAGGATAATAGAATGTAGTCGAATTAAGTCGGGTGATGCTGAGGGAATTAGATTAGGAAATGAGACACTTAAAGTAGTAAATGAGTTTTGCTATTTGGGGAGCAAAATAACTGGTGATGGTCGAAGTAGAGAGGATATAAAATGTAGACTGGCAATGGCAAGGAAAGCTTTTCTGAAGAAGAGAAATTTGTTAACATCGAGTATAGATTTAGGTGTCAGGAAGTCATTTCTGAAAGTATTTGTATGGAGTGTAGCCATGTATGGAAGTGAAACATGGACGATAAATAGTTTAGACAAGAAGAGAATAGAAGCTTTCGAAATGTGGTGCTACAGAAGAATGCTGAAGATTAGATGAGTAGATCACATAACTAATGAGGAAGTATTGAATAGGATTGGGGAGAAGAGACGTTTGTGGCACAACTTGACCAGAAGAAGAGATCGGTTGGTAGGACATGTTCTGAGGCATCAAGGGATCACCAGTTTAGTATTGGAAGGCAGTGTGGAGGGTAAAAATCGTAGAGGGAGACGAAGAGATGAATACACTAAGCAGATTCAGAAGGATGTAGGTTGCAGTAGGTACTGGGAGATGAAGAAGCTTGCACAGGATAGAGTAGCATGGAGAGCTGCATCAAACCAGTCTCAGGACTGAAGATCACAACAACAACAACAGTGCCAGAAGAGGGCCAACGCGTTACTGCTTTGCTCAGTTTGTGAACCTCTTTATCTTGAATAAACCATCATGTTTTTCTGAAACCGAAATTTGATCGTCTGCACATCCACGTCGTGAATCACATCTACCGATTTCCGTCCCAGTCGGATATTTTCTCGTGGTGCGTTCTCTCTCTCTCTCTCTCTCTCTCTCTCTCTCTCTCTCTCTCTCTCTCTCTCTCTCTCTCTCTCTGTGTGTGTGTGTGTGTGTGTGTGTGTGTGTGTGTGTGTGTTAGAAAGCTCGGTTTACCTCCACGAGTTTTACCCGCCACACTTCCCTTTATTAGGAAACTGATAAATTCTTGATGCATCAGCATGTGTCCTATCAAGCATTCCTTCTTGAGAGAAGTTCTATCATAAATTCCAGATGGAGATTTTCACTCTGCAGCGGAGTGTCTAGTGATATGAAACTTCCTTGCAGACTAAAACTGTGTGCCGGACCAACACTCGAAATCAGAATCTTTGCCTTTCGAGGGCAAGTGCTCTACCAACTGAGCTACCCAAGCACGACTCACGCCCCGTCCTCACAACCTTACTTCCGGCAGTACCTCGTCTCCTACCTTCCAAACTTTACAGAAGCTCTCCTGAGAACCATGCAGGACTAGCACTTCTGAAAGAAAGGATATTGCGGAGACATGGCTTAGCCACAGCTTAGGGGATGTTTCCAGAATGAGATTTTCATTTTGCAGCTGAGTGTGCCCTGATATGAAACTTCGTGACAGATAAAACCGGTGTGCCGGACCGAGACTCGAACTCGGGACCTTTGCCTTTCGCGGGCAAGTGCTCTACCAATTGAGCTACCCAAGTTGGTAGAACACTTGCCCGCGAAAGGCAAAGGTCCCGAGTTCGAGTCTGGATCTGGCACACAGTTTTAATCCGCCAGGAAGTTTATTTTCAGCGTACACTTGCCTGGGGTAGCTCAGTTGGTAGAGCACTTGCACGCGAAAGAATAAGGTCGCGAGTTCGAGTCTTGGTCCGGCACACAGTTGTAATCTGCCAGGAAGGTTTCTATCATACATTATTTTTCCGCTATTCTGTTCAATATCTCCAAATTCATAACTACGGACCAAAACTTCAGCATTCTTATGTAACACCAAATTTCTACTCGCAACTCACCACGCGAATACGTTCAGAAAGAGCTTCCTGACATTAAACCTTTCCTTGCTATAGTCAGTCTGCATTTTATAAACTTTCTGATTTGGCCATTGTCAGTAATTTTGCAGCCCAGGAAGCAAAACTCATCTACTATTTCTTGTGACTCATGTCCTATTCATATTCCCTCAGCATCGCCTCATTGAATTCGATTACATTCCAATATCCTTGCTTTACTTACGTTGACGTTTACTTTATAACATCTTTTTGGATAAACTATACATTCCATTCAATTGCTCCTAAGAGTAATTCGCCGTCTCTGATAGAAATATACTGACAAACCGCAAAATTTTTATTGCTTATCTCTCAACTTTAATACCTTTTCCATACTTCTCCATGGTTTCCCTGAGAGCCTGGGCTAGGCTACGAGCCGTCTCACTCCATTCTCAACTACTTCTTCCCTTTCATATCCTTCACCTCTTGTAAGTGCTATTTTTGAGTTTCGCATTAATACTGTTATCATCTTTTAATCAACTCGAACAGCCCACAGGTGTACCGCCGGTCTGGACTCTGGCCTAAACTTTTAGGCTGGAGGTTTTAGTGTATTGCAGAGTGGCTGACTCCTCCCCTTTTTTCCTTGCGGCCAGCCAGCCACTTCCATCTGCTACATTGCTTTAGCTCCCTCTATCATTTTCTTCCTGTTTTGTCCATGTTTTACTGCTGACGCTCTGCTTCATCCCACGCTTTGGTGTGGGTGAGCACATGTTTTTCAACGATTGTTACCCATGTTTTCTGTTTCGTTTTATATTCCTGTTCTGGGATTTGTCTTGACACCCGTCTCACTATGTTACTGAACGGGCGCTGAAGACCTTGCTGTCTTGCGCCCAAAACCCCTCTACTACTACTACTACTACTACTACTACTACTGCACATATATCTTTACACCTCCCTCATCTTTAACGAATACCTTTTTATATTACAAATAATTACTATTGTTGTTATCGCTTAAATCGTTGGTTTACATCTGTGCTTAAGATTTCGCTTCAGCATAAGACTACGGGTATGCAAGGATATAAATTGGGGGGGGGGGGATGCTGTATCTTTCTGTCGTTTTCACCTACCTTCTGGAAAGACTCTGTTTCGGTTATTTTATTCTTAGCAGAGCATCATCTTCTCCTCCCCCCCCTTCCCCTCCAATTTCCTGTAGACTAACGATCATTGTCAGATTTATGTGTGTCAGCAGGTATGGTGAGCCTGTAAATGGCCGCCTTTTCTTGGCTGGAATGTTATCTACAGGCAGTCAGGCCACAACCCTATACTGCCGGGCTGACCTCCTGGAACTCACCTAAAAATTATCCTGTGCTGAACGAAGCCTTTAATTTTTTTAGAATTTCATGCTGTTTTCGACACTCTTAGTTCTCGCGATGCTGTATTCTCCGTGAAAGCAGCTGAAAATTTGTAAATTAATGTAATATGCAAATTAAAAATGATTTGGAACTTCAACGATTTCAAAGTCGAACCGTGGACTTCCGCCTTTCGCGAGAAAGTGCCCTACCGACTGAGCTATTGAAACACGACTCAAGACCCGCCCTCGAAGTTTCATTTCGGCCAGTATCACTTATCCTAATCCCATAGGTTGTGGCTAAGCCATTTCGCCGCAGTATCCTTTCTTCCAACAGTGCTAGTTTCAGGAGAAATGCAGGGGAGCTTCTGTGAAATGTGCAAGGTAGGAGAAGAGGGGCTGGCGGAAGTGAAGCTGTGAGGGCCGGCCGTGAGTCATTTTTGGATAGCTGAGTCGGCAGAGGACTCATCCGCGAAACGCAAAGGTCCCATGTTCGAGTCCCCGTCCGACATACCGTTTATATTGCAAGCAAGTTTCAAGTCAGCGCACACTCCACAGAAGTGTGAAAATTCATTCTGGAAACAAACGATTTTAGTGAAATGTTTTGACGTGGAGGGTCATGACCCTCATAACTGCTGGTAGCACTTCGGAATCGTAAGTGATTCCTTCCGCTGGTTTCATGCGATTTTGTACAGCTACCCTCAGCAATATCGGCCGTCTCTGTCCATCAGCCTACACTACGCTTGTCCGTCCTCTTTTAGAATACTGTTGCGCGGTGTGGGAACCTTACCAGATAGTACTGACTGAGTACATCGAAAAAGTTCAAAGTAAGGCAGCACGTTTTGTATTAGCGCTAAATATGGGGGAGAGTGTCACAGAAATGATACATGATTTGGTATGGCGTTTTTCATTGCGACGGAGTCTTCACATGAAATTCCAATCACCAACTTTCTCCTCCGAATGCGAAAATATTTTGTTGATACCGACTTACTTAGGGAGGAACGACCACCAAGATAAAATAAGAGAAATCACAGCTCGTACGGAAAAAATATAGGTGTTCATTCTTCCCGTGCGCTATACGAGATTGCAATAATAGAGAATTGTGAAGGTGGTTCGATGAACCCTCTGCCAAGCACTTGAATGTGGTTTGAGAGTATCCATGTAGATGTAGATGTCAATACATGAGGTCTGACTAATCTTTATTAATATTCGGGTTCCTTCCCTCTTCCAACAGTCGACTTGTGTAGTTTCAATAGGGTTGAAATGTCTCTGATGGATTTCTTCCTCAGGTAGCACCCAGTGACTAGTCCCTCTTCGAGGTCACGGAGCTCTCCTGCACGACCCGATACTTTTAACCACAATACACTGAAGAGCCAAAGAAACTGGTACACCTGCCTAATATCGTGCAGGGCTCCCGCGTGCACGTAGAAGTGCCGCAACACGGTGTGGCATAGATTCGACTTATGTCTGTAGCAGTGCTGGAGGGAATTGACGCCATGAATCCTGCAGGCTGTACTTAAATCCGTAAGAGTACGAGGGGGTGGAGATCTCTTCTGAACAGCACGTCGCATGGCATCCCATATATGCTCGTTATTTTTTTACGTCTGGGGAGTTTGGCGGCCAGCGGAAGTGTTTAAAATCAGAAAAAGTGTTCCTGGAGCCACTCTGTAGCAATTCTGGTCGTGTGGGGTGCCGCATTGTCCTGCTGGAATTGCCCAAGTCTGTAAGAATGCACAATGGACATGAATGGATGCAGGTGACCAGACAGGATGCTTACGTACGTGTCACCTGTCAGAGTTGTATCTAGACGTATCAGGAGGTTCCGTATCGTTCCAACTGCACACATCCCACACCATTACAGGGCCTCCACCAGCTTGAACAGTCCCCTGCTGACAGCAGGGTCCGTGGATTCATGAGGCTGTCTCCACACTCATAACCTCCATCCGCCCAATACTATCTGAAACGAGACTCGTGCGACCAAGCAAAATGTTTGCAGTCATCTACAGTCCATAGTGTTGACGGACTCAGGGGAGGCGTAAAATGCATTCTGTTAAAATGTGCCGGACAGAGATGTGCACACCACAAGCATCACAAAACGGAGGATCCTCCCGCCGTAATAAAAAGCTATGTGTGAGAGGACAGTGCCCGATCCGAAGACGTGTGAGGGCCACCTCCTCCCGCCTGAGCAACCGGCAGGAGGAACGCCACGACCGAGTGGTTGACTTTATCAACCGCAGTTTATTGGCCGTCACCGCCAGCCATTCGTCCTCCCACAACTCCATGCACTTCCTGTGGAGTGCAGCGATGACTGACTGCAAGGGAATAGGACACTGGACCACATCCTGCTCTCCTTGGCAGCCCGATCGGCCTGTTCATTGCCCCATATGCCGACATGACCAGGCACCCAGCAGAAGGATACTTCTGTACCCCGCCGTTGGAGCAAGTACAGTTGGTCATGTATCAGCTGGACCATCTACTCAGTCGGGTACAGGTTCTGCAGTGATTCTAAGGCACTAAGAGAATCTGAGCAGAGAAGAAATCGATCGCCCCGAACACGATTCATCTGCTCCAGTGCCTTCAGGATCGCGTGGAGCTCCGCTGCGAAAACGGTATATTCAGCAGGGAGGCGAATCCTGGTAACTTGATCAGAACAGCCAAGAAAATTCTCCTGTTTGGAGCCATCAGTGTAAACGACAGTGAAACCGTGATGCACATCTAAAATGTTAAAAAACAGAGATTGGAATGTAAAATCTGGTGTGCGATCTTTCTTAAAATTAGTCAAATCTAAAATAAGTTTGGGTCTCCGGAGGAGCCAAGGTGGAGATCTGCTCCAACCGCGACGCAGAACACGAAGACCAGCCATAGACATCGCAGCGAGGTAATCCTGTGCGCGAATCCCATAGGGCTGCGTCGCACGTTGCCGGTTATGAAAATATGTGCAGCTGGGGAGGGGACGTTGGAAGGGGGGGGGGAGGAAGAGAACGTACTTTGACACCCTTCACATCCTCTACTCCCCCCACGCGCCCTCCCAACAACACGACAGAACCCTAGACGCGCGCTTGTTTGCTACGAGTACAAGCGTGGGCAACATCCCCGTCGTGTTGCCAACAATAAAATACAAAACGTCAAAGAAAATAATTACTTAATCCTCATGGACAATTTATCATTTTTTCCATAATTATGATTAATATTTGTCTCATCAACAAGGTTCGAATCACCTGCCTCAAGGACAGACGCCACCGCATTAGCGTGCGGTAGGACCTTGGTTCTACGCGCTTCAGTCTGGAACCTCGCGACCGCTACGGTCGCAGGTTCGAGCACCCAGGCTCTGAGCACTATGGGACTTAACATCTATGGTCATCAGTCCCCTAGAACTTAGGACTACTTAAACCTAACTAACCTATGGACATCACACAACTCCCAGTCATCACGAGGCAGAGAAAATCCCTCACCACGCCGGGAATCGAACCCGGGAACCCGGGCGCGGGAAGCGAGAACGCTACCGCACGACCACGAGCTGCGGACTCGCAGGTTCGAATCCTACCTTGGGCATGGATGTGTGGGATTTCCTTAGGTTAGTTAGGTTCAAGTAGTTCTAAGTTCTAGGGGACCGATGACCTCAGATGTTAAGTCTCATAGTGCTCAGAGTCATTTGCACCATTAGTACGTTGGTACAGAGGCTGGTATAACGTTATATACTTTGTACCTACTTGCCATTGTAAACAAGTTTTGGGCGTAAACTAGTACAGAGCTTCAACACGGGTCAAATCGGCTCACACTGTGACGAGTAAGACAACAGACAATTTTGTAAAATGCCGGAGATAGTAACAACGATCATCTCTGCATGTTTAACAGGGTCGATATAAAATTTTAAGACAACTTCCAGAAATTAAAAACTGTAGCTAACATCATGCACCTTTATCTCTGCAGCAGTTTTTGGGAACGATGATGGGAGCCATCGCAGTCTTCGTAACAGTTTGTCTTTGCAAACCATTTCGTCCTCCGAGGAAGAGTAACTGCTTTTTTTTTTAATAAACAGCAAACAAACACTTTAATACTATTATAATCTGAGGTGCAGAAATTAACTGTGTATTAAATTCCACACAAATAATTGCATTGCGAGAGAGAGAGAGAGAGAGAGAGAGAGAGAGAGAGAGAGAGAGAGAGAGAGAGGCAAACATCTTTGCTGACGCGAGTAAAATACGCGCCTACTGGCGACGTATAAGCAACCCGCACAGCTAAAGCCCACACACACCTTCCTGGATGATGGGAGCCATCGCAGTCTTCGTAACAGTTTGTCTTTGCAAACCATTTCGTCCTCCGAGGAAGAGTAACTGCTTTTTTTTTTAATAAACAGCAAACAAACACTTTAATACTATTACAATCTGAGGTGCAGAAATTAACTATGTATTAAATTTCACACAAATAATTGCACTGCGAGAGAGAGAGAGAGAGAGAGAGAGGCAAACATCTTTGCTGACGCGAGTAAAATACGCGCCTACTGGCGACGTATAAGCAACCTGCACAGCTAAAGCCCACACACACCTTCCTGCAGGACAGCTATCAGCGCAACCGACAATGCAATAGTTGTAGCAAAATGACCATTAATGACATTTCAAATGTCTGTTTCGTCTTAGGAGAGCGTGAAATTTACAGATAAGAATATGTGCATTGTGATTATAATAATACTTTTACTTGTTCGTGTCCAAATATCAAAGCATTTTTGCCCAAAACTGGGCTACGTCCAATGTTTCCTTGCATCCCCATCATTATTCATCGAGGGTAAATTTAAAGTACAGAAAAGTGGAACAACTGTTATAAGCCAGACTGGAGAGAGATTGTTGTAGCCTATCCCCCATGTTATTCAATCTGTTCATTGAGCAAGCAGTAAAGGCAACCAACGACAAAACTGGAAAGGGAATTCAAGTTCACCTTGAGGTTAACCAAAAACATTGTAACACTGTCAGAGACGGCAAAGTCTTGGAAGATAAGTTTAACGGAACAGGTAACGTCTTGAATATAGGTTACATACAAATTGACATACGTAAAGAAATGTTAACAGAATGTGATAGAATTAAATCGGCCTACGTTGAGTGAATGAGACTAGAAAGAGAGAAACTAAAGGTATTATAGTAGATTTGCTCTTTGGCAGCAAAATAAATGAAGATTGCCGAAGTGAAAAAGATAAACTGGATAGTGACTATAGCAACAAAAGCATTTCTCAAAAACAGTTTAAGAAAAAATGGTTCAAATGGCTCTGAGCACTATGGCACTTAACTTCTGAGGTCATCAGTCCCCTAGAACTACTTAAACCTAACTAACCTAAGGACACCACACACATCCATGCCCGAGGCAGGATTCGAACCTGCGACCGCAGCGGTCGCGCGGTTCCAGACTGTAGCGCCTAGAACCGCTCGGCCACTCCGGCCGGCAAAGAGTTTAAGAGTAACGGTATTTGTCCGAAGAGCCTTGTATGCAACTGAAAATTTGAACACCACAGCCAAGAAGACAAGAGAAGATTTTGTAAGACTGATAGATTACTGAACTGAAATGAGAGAAAAGAAATTTATGGTGCTATGTAACTAAAAGAAGGGATCTGTTGATAGGAAATATCCTAAAGCATCAATAGGCAACGGAAAATAATTGTGTGTATGTGGGAAGATACAAACTATAGAGGGACGAATCAAGACTAGATCACAGTGAAAAGGTTCAGCTGGAGGTCAGTTGCAGTAGTTGTGCAGAGATCAAGATAACACTGACATATAGCGCCGTATCAAATCAGTTTTCGGACTGAGAACCAAAACAAACGTCTGAGTCTGGCATTTTGCCACCGACAAGAAGTAACTGATCAGTTGTCGTTACTAAAACAAAGCGCTTGTTTTAAGTGCCGAGATCAAGATCATACCCCAACGATATCAACCGAACCGAAACAGTCCGCTGGAACTTTCGATAAGTGATTGTTTGCCAAGTGTTCCCATCACAAAGACAACTTGTAACAGACTCCTAACAAAGCACAGTGTTACCTTTAACGAAATCGTTCCTATCTCAGCAACTACTACACAAAGTGAGAAGGTAGGTTTTCAAACAGACACATACTTTATCTGATAGATGAACTCGAATGATTTGTCTTCTTGTAGTTGATACACAACTTTCTTTCACTCTTTCTTAATTTAATACTCCAAAGTAATTACACAACAGTCCAAGGTCTCAAAAAACAATCAAGACTCCTGTTGATTTAGGGGCTTTCATGAAAAAAAATCGATTTTTCAAATTATTTAACTCCAAACAAAAAACTATAATACACCTATAGTGTAAAACACTAATATTTACAGTATGATATCCTAAAGATAACTTTATTTACACTGTTCGGCGAGTAAATGTCAGTTGAGTGGTGGAAAGCCATATCTCGCCGCTGTAAACTGCAGAGTAACTCCATCGTTAAAAAACCAGGCTGATTGTACTGCAAGAGATAACGGTTTTTACAGATGGAGCAAAAATACGCTCATCGTGTTGTGCAACCGGACGCTGCGAATCACAGCGGTCGCAAACAGTTTACTCCCACGCAACAGGTTGACGTGGCATTTACATTACCTATTCATACATTAACGAAACCTGAAAACAATGCACAGGGTCAATGTTTAGAAAACTTTGGGACACACGTTCCCATTACATTTTGTTTAGACAAGTTCTGAGCAGCATTCTCTCTGAATCGGTCCCTGTTACGAATTATACTGCTCTGCATTTTGCTCCGTATGAATATTTACGCAGTTTCTTATTAAAGCTGTTACTGTATTTGTGTGCAACCCTTCACAACGTTTATTATTTGTTCCAGGATAACGTTAGCCAAACATAATTTTCTGTACGTCTATCTTTTAGAAGATAGTTGTGGGACTCGGCTCTTCAAAAAAGGATGTCAACTGAAACACCTTTCACTTTCCAAACTTATTTTATTTGGCTACCTGTTTCGGCGATTTACTACGCCATCTTCAGGTGCCTGGCAGACGTGTAGGAAGATTCTTCCTCGGTTCTGGTCAAATCAGGGGCCAGCAATACTGGTATTAGTAGATTTCTGCTTGCTATAGCGACCACTTCAACCATCACCTGCCTACCAGATGTTTGTGTAGGACATCAAGAAGGATGAGAAATAGCATCACTGCAACTGGTTTTATATTCTTTGGTTTGTGGCATTCGTTTACAAGTGGTTGCAATGGAGTAAAGATTACGGAAGTTGCGTGTAGATCTATTATTGTAATCTGCAGCATGCCTCGTTCCAGTAAAGTATAATTACTACACATTAATAATCTCGACAGACTACGAACTGTACGGAGGCTAGCATATGGTCTGGGAGCTTTCACACTGTAGGTACAGAAGGAAATCGGTAACATGAGAATTGATGCTCAGTTTGGAAATCAGGTTAACCAGAGAAGACAAGCAAAGAAAAGAATGTTTGAGAATGAACAGAAGTATACATATGGCTTGCATTAGTTCGTCCACAGAAGGTAAGGCCGTAACTTACAGTTTGGAAACTTTACGTACTTTTTCCTCACGAACTGCTGACGTTACAGTACTTAAATTTGGCATGCATTTAGTCAACACTATAGTGAAATATTCTGTGGAAGGAATATTCATTTAACGCAATATTAAGGCATTTATTAAAGGGAGAAGCCCTAAAATTTGGTACATGTTTTTTCACAGATATTTGGATAGCAGTAAAAACCAGACATATTCTAGTACGAAAAGTAACTGAAGTGTAACCTAAAACAACAACAAAATTCGTATTCCGACGGGATGTCACTTCCTGGTTCGTCGTTGATATGGACCAGTGATGAAAAATCAACAACTGACCGCAAAAGCCACACGGTGCAGACTTGACTATGCCTGATGCAGGAAGGCCAGACCATATAACAGCCCAGAATGCGAGGATACGATTATATCACAACGAAACCGCTTGTGTATGATCCTACAATAAATGAGCTATTAACAGCTAATGCGGCTAACAAAAGCGTTTTCCAGAATATTAAGTTTTTTTTTAAATTTTAAGGTATTTCTATCACGCATCTGAGCTGTGGATGCCCAAATCGTAAAATATGCTTCAACGTAACAAAGGACGCACAGAAGTGGATGATTCAGACGGGGAAGAAAGGCCATGGACACCGTGCACAGACGTGCATCCCTGTCCAAAGGAACTTTGCATCGTATTCAGAATAACACAGGCACTGCAATACCGTATTTATCTGCCGATACCGGGCAAGTGATTTTCGTGTATAACGTCTGACCTGTGCGGGAATAGACACAACGAGTGTACAAGTACAGGTCGTAGATGCGTGGTTGACGACGTATGGGAGTTTGGGTCCGGCCGTGAGTCACGCACGGATAGCCAAATGGTAAGGCGACCGCTCGCGATAAGCGGGAAATCCGGGTTTGGGTCCCGGTCCGACATGAATTTTCATTGTCGCCATTCCATTCTACAGCTGATGGTTGTCCTTTTTCGCAATCGCGAATATTTTTTAATGTATACAGACGACAATGTCCAGGGAAACGAGGAACTGATTCGCAGTAATCTCCCAGTGGCTATTGCAGATCTTGCTCAGTAGATACGCAACGCTATAGACAGTGTTCATTGCTTAGTCCGAGATATTTCGCAATATCGAAAACTATGCTCATATTGAGTTCCGCGATCACTATAACCTGCATTCAAAGGCGCAACTTTTATGCTTCTCAGGACTTCCTTGATTCTTACTCAGTGGAAGGCAAACATTTCCTAAGCTGCGTCGTCACAATAGGCGATGGGACATGAGCTCGTCATTTCACATCTGCAACAAAGAAACCGTCTGTGGAATGGAGACACGTCTTCTCGCCACCGCGGAAGAAATGCGAAGTGGATTGTGAAAGAATTATACACACATAGTGCTGTGTCGTCTTAAGAAGACACAGCCACTGCAAAAGGCATCACAGGCGCAAAGATGCAAGCTGGTGCCAATACCATAGAAACTCGCCATTTGCACGAGTTCCACCAGCACCACGGTCGGCGCTGAGGATGGAATCGCAGATATTCACAGGCGCTTAAAGAACGTCTACGGAGACCTGGAAGTGAACGAAAGCACGGTGAGTCGTTGGGCGAAGCGTCTGTCATCATCACAACAAGGTCGTGAAAACTTGTCCGATCACCCGGGTACCGGCCGGCCGTACACAGCTGTGACTCCTGCAATGTTGGAACGTGCGGACACACTCATTCGAGGTGATCTAAGGATCACAATGAAACACCTCGCTGCTCAACCGGTAGTGCTGACGCTCGTCCACCAGTAGGTGTACTAGAAGTTGTGTTCCCGCTGGATGCCTCGCCGCCTAACAGAACACCATAAAGAGCAACGAACGACCATCTGTGCGGAGTTACTTGCGTGTTACGAGGCTGACCGCGACAGTTTCTGGCGGACACTGACAAAGGCGATGAAACATGGGTTCATCATTTCGAACTGGAAATGGAACGGCTATCCGTGGAGAGAAGCCACAACTCCCTCCTACAAAGAAAAAATTCAAAGCTGCACCCTCAGCCGGTAAAGTCATGGCTACAGTCTTCTGAGACTCTGACGTCCTCCCTCGCGGGACAACGATCAACTCTGAACTGTACTACCCTCAGGAACCTGAAGAACTGATTTTGTCACCACAAAAAGGCAAACGAAGTTTTCCTTCAGCACGACATTGCAAAGCATCACACAAGTCTGCGCACCCGAGAGAAGCTCACGGAACTTCATTGGACTGTCCTCCCTTATCCACCCTCAAGCCCGTACCTCGCACCTTCCTCCCTCCGTCTGATACGCCCAATGAAAGATGCACTACGCCGGAAGTAGTACGAGGATCATGGAGAGTTTATTGATGTTGCAGGACGTTGGTTCCGAAGTCGACCAGTGGAGTGGTACCATGTCGGCATACTGGCCCTACCAGAAATTTAGCGCAAGGCCATAGAACTGAACGGCAAGTCTTCAGGTCCAGATTGTATACCGATTAGGTTCCTTTCAGATTACGCTGATACAATAGCTTCCTACTTAGCAATCACATACAACCGCTCGCTCACTGATAGATCTGTACCTACAGATTGGAAAATTGCGCAGGTCGCACCAGTGTTTAAGAAGGGTAGTAGGAGTAATCCATCAAACTACAGACCTATATCATTGACGTCGGTTTGCAGAAGGGTTTTGGAGCATATATTGTATTCAAACATTATGAATAACCTCGAATGGAGCGATCTATTGATACGTAATCAGCATGGTTTCAGAAAACATCGTTCTTGTGCAACGCAGCTAGCTCTTTATTCGCACGAAGTAATGGCCGCTATCGACAGGGATCTCAAGTTGATTCCGTATTTCTAGATTTCCGGAAAGCTTTTGACACCGTTCTTCACAATCGACTTCTAATCAAGCTGCGGGCCTATGGGGTATCGTCTCAGTTGTGCGACTGGATTCGTGATTTACTGTCAGGAAGGTCGCAGTTCGTAGTAATAGACGGCAAATCATCGAGTAAAATTGAAGTGATATCAGGTGTTCCCCAGGGAAGCGTCGTGGGGCCTCTGCTGTTTCTGATCTATGTAAATGACCTCGGTGACAATCTGAGCAGTTCTCTTAGGTTGTTCGCAGATGATGCTGTAATTTACTGTCTAGTAAGGTCATCCGAAGACCAGTATCAGTTGCAAAGCGATTTAGAGAAGATTGCTGTATGGTGTGGCAGGTGGCAGTTGACGCTAAATAACGAAAAGTGTGAGGTGATCCACATGAGTTCCAAAAGAAATCCGTTGGAATTCGATTACTCGATAAATAGCGAAATTCTTAAGGCTGTCAATTCAACTAAGTACCTGGATATTAAAACTACGAACAACTTCAGTTAGAAAGACCACATAGATAATATTGTGGGAAAGGCCAGCCAAAGGTTGCGTTTCATTGGCAGGACACTTAGAAGATGCAACAAGTCCACTAAAGAGACAGCTTACACTACACTCGTTCGACCTACTTTAGAATATTGCTGCGCGATATGGGATCCTTAGCAGGTGGGATTGACGGAGGACATCGAAAGGGTGCAAAAACGGGCAGGTCGTTTTGTATTATCACATAATAGGGGAAAGAGTGTGGAAGATATGATACGCGAGTTGGGATGGAAGTCATTAAAGCAAAGACGTTTTTCGTCGCGGCGAGATCTATTTACGAAATTTCAGTCACCAACTTTCTCTTCCGAATGCGAAAATATTTTGTTGAGCCCAACCTACATAGGTAGGAATGGTCATCAAAATAAAATAAGAGAAATCAGAGCACGAACAGAAAGTTTTAGGTGTTCGTTTTTCCCGCGCGTTGTTCGGGAGTGGAATGGTAGAGAGATAGTATGATTGTGGTTCGATGAACCCTCTGCCAAGCACTTAAATGTGAATTGCAGAGTAATTATGTAGATGTAGATGAACGGAGGTTATGACGAAAAATATAGTTTTGTAGTCAAAAGAGTGGGGAATAATATGGTGTATTGGAGACCTTAATAAAACCAACCAGCTATAAGGAAAAAAAGTGCTGCATTACTTATTGAACGCCGCTCGCACAGTGCAGCACCCAATTAAAGTTGCTGGCCCTGGCCCTAAGAGTGAGCAACGTAGTTTTCGAAAACCCTCCGTACACGGCGGGGAGCGGAGTTGACAGACAGGGCAGATGCTCCCCTGGAGCCGCCCACGGCCCGCCAACGCCGGCGCTTCCAGCTCCAGCTTCCGGCAGCTGCGCGGCCGTCGCCCACGCGCCTTCTAATTGACTGAGCTCACTCCAGAGGTACGCTCGCTCACGCCGACGCCCGCGTCGCCTCCACGGGGCTCGCGCCCATTTTCTCGCAGGTTCTCTTTAATTAAACGAGACGCCCCTTCTCGGAAGTCCTCTATAAAGGAGCCAGGTGGCCCCCTCTAAAGCGCTGCTCGGAGTCACAGTTTATTTTAGACGTCTTATTTCGTAGGAAACCAGCAGCTCCCCAAGGCGCAATTTACCTACCTCTTCACACGCCGAGCAGCAAGTAAATAATAACATCTGCGAGGAAAATGTTAATTTCGCTGAATTACGTCATCAACGAGTCGAAAGGCAGATTTAAACAATACTATCAAAAGTTGGAAACCCAGTTCTAAGCAAAGAAGGGAAAACACAAAGGTGGAATTAGTATATAGAGGGCCTACACAAGGGCGATGATCTTGAGGACAATATTATGGAAATGGAAGAGGATTTAGATCAAGATGAAATGGGAGATATGATACTGCGTGAAGAGTTTGACAGAGCACTGAAAGGCCTGAGTTGAAACAAGGCCCCGGGAGTAGACAACATTCCATTAGAAATACTGACAGCCTTGGGAGAGCCAGGCCTAACAAAACTCTACCATCTAGTGAGCACGATGTTTAAGACAGGCGAAATACCCTCAGACTTCAAGAAGAATATAATAATTCCAATCCCAAAGAAAGCAGGTGTTGACAGATGTGAAAATTACCGAACTATCAATTTAATAAGCCACGGCTACAAAATACTAACACGAATTCTTTACAGACGATTAGAAAAACTGGTACAAGCCGACCTTGGGGAAGATCAGTTTGGATTCCGTAGAAACGTTGGAACACATGAGGCAATACTGACCCTACGACTCATCTTAGAAAATAGATTAAGGAAAGACAAACCTATGTTTCTAGCATATGTAGACTTAGAGAAAGCTTTTGACAATGTTGACTGGAATACTCTCTTTCAAATTGTAAACGTGGCAGGAGTAAAATACAGGGAGCGAAAGGCTATTTATAAGAGTCGAAGGGCATGAAAGGGAAGCAATGGTTGGGAAGGGAGTGAGACAAGGTTGTAGCCTCTCCCCGATGCTATTCAATCTGCATATTGAGCAAGCAGTAAGGGAAACAAAAGAAAAGTTCGGAGTAGGTATTAAAATCCATGGGCAAGAAATAAAAACTTTGAGGTTCGCAGATAACATTGTAATTCTATCAGAGACAGCAAAGGACCTGGGAGAACAGTTGAAAGGAATGGACAGTGACTTGAAAGGAGGATATAAGATGAACATCAACAAAAGCAAAACGAGGATAATGGAATGTAGTCAAATTAAATCGCGCGTTGCTGCAGGAATTAGATTAGGAATTGAGAGGCTTAAAGTAGTATATGAGTTTTGCTATTTGGGGAGCAAAATAACTGATGATGGTCGAAGTAGAGAGGATATAAAAGGTAGACTGGCAATGGCATGGAAAGCATTTCTGAAGAAGGGAAATTTGTTAACATCGAGTATAGATTTAGGTGTCAGGAAGTCGTTTCTGAAGGTATTTGTATGGAGTGTAGTCATGTATGGAAGTGAAACATGGACGATAAATAGTTTGGACAAGAATAGAATAGAAGCTTTCGTAATGTGGTGCTACAGAAGAGTGCTGAAGATTAGATGGGTATATCACATAACTAATGCGGAGTTATTGAATAGAATTGGAGAGAAGAGAAATTTGTGGCACAACTTGACTAGAAGGAGGGATCGGTTGGTCGGACATGTTCTGAGCATCAAGGAATCACCAATTTATTATTGGAGGGAAGCGTGGAGGGTAGAAATCGTAGGGTGAGATCAAGAGATGAATACACTACGCAGATTCAGAAGGATGTTGGTTGCGGTAGGTACTGGGAGATGAAGAAGCTTGCACAGGATAGAGTAGCATGGAGAGCTGCATCATACCAGTCTCAGGACAACATCAAAAATATCCGAACACCTATTACTGGACATTAATATGAGGAGTGTCCATCCTTCGCCTTTATTGAAAGTTTGAAGCATGCTGATGATACTTCTTCTAGTCAAGTTGTGCCACAGACTTCTCTTCTCCCCAATCCTAATCAATACCTCCTCATTAGTTATGTGATCTACCCATCTAATCTTCAGCATTCTTCTGTACCACCACATTTCGAAAGATTCTATTCTCTTCTTGTCCAAACTATTTATCGTCCAAGTATCACTTCCATTTCGTCGGCTTAAGTATTCTAATGAATAAAAATATATAAATTCGCTTTGGCATTCCAATTCCATTGCTTTTTGCTAAGTATCGATCTGCATCGGATTGTTTTTTCAGCGGTATAAATATCCGTAATATTTTATTTTCTAGATGGTTCAAATGGCTCTGAGCACTATGCGACTTAACTTCTGAGGTCATCAGTCTCCTAGAACTTAGAACTAATTAAACCTACCTAACCTAAGGACATCACACACATCCATGCCCGAGGTTATTGTCTAGAGACAGCACTAATTTCCCTGTTATTCGTCTTCGCTTCTTCTTCTTATTGGATTACTACATCACTTATTGACGTTGAATATTAAATATTTTAACATACTCTTGTATAGTTGTATTTGTCTTCTTGTAATTTCAGTGGTTTACAGATAATTCCTCCCGAATCTTTTTATAGTAATTCCGACATTCTTTCCCTTCGACGACTCATCACAGTCATGAAACACGCCAACACGTAATATGGTAAAGTGTTCCACATTTGTGTAAGGCATTAACTCTCCTGTTCTGTTGGGGTCTGTATGACTCGAAAACCAATATTGTTTTATTGTTATCTTTTTTATAGAAATATATATGTTTGTGGAAGTCGCTTACTTTTTCCACAACTAGAAAGCAGTCTGCTGTTCAAAAGAGTTTCTTATTGTTAAAAATAGTTTTCCGAAAATGGCAATTACCACGGACGTAGCGCTTGGATCAAATTGACCCAAAAAGAAATCTTTTTACTTTGTCATCTGACTTCGAATATTCTTCTCTCTAAAGTTTAATTCCCTTTCCACATTTCACCTTTCATTTTTTTATTGCTTGCTCAATCTACAGACTTAATAACATCGCGGATATGCTACAATCCTGTCTTACTCTGTTCTCAACCATTGTTTCTCTTTCTTGTCCTTCGACAGTTTGGATTCAACACAATTCGTAATAACTTTTTACTTTGTGCATTTTATCTCTGTCTTCAGAATTTCAAACACTGTATCCCGGTCAACATTTTCAAAACCTTTCTCTTAAGACACAGATGCTACAAACGAAGGCTTGTCTTTCTTCTGTCTGTTTTCTGAGATAAGTCGTAGGGATAGTATGACCGCATCTGGTAGTTCTCTTTGAAATCGGCGCTTACAGTTTTCCATTCTTCTGTAAGTAATTCGGGTCAATATTTTCCAACTATGACTTATTACACTGGTGATTCAGTATTATTCACACCTATGAGCAACCGCCTTCTTTGGATAATTGACGATGGCCGAAGTGGAGCTATGTCTTCAGTGTGCCAAATATAATTAAATAATAATGAAAATTTGTTTTGTTTGTAATCTATGAAGATGAGAAACACTAAATCGAGTCGTATGAAACGCGACTGCGTTGCCATTTCAATGTGGCACTTTCACAGTTTCCCCTCTTCCCCCTTCTCACACTCAGACAGCATGAAATTGGGTTGGGGGAGGTGTGCAGTCAGGCGAGAAAGCAATAGCACGCGACAAAGACCACTGCTCGCCTGCCGAATCCTTGGCTATCCATGATGTTGCCAAACAATTTAAGTGGACAAAGAGGTATAAATGCAACCAACTTCACGACCTCTATCTGCGGCAGGGACAAGCATACAGGGGATAACACGAGAAAGAAGTTCAAATCAAATGGTCCGAATGGCTCTGAGCAATATGGGACTTAACATCTGAGGTCATCAGTCGCCTAGAACTTAGAACTACTTAAACCTAACTAACCTGCGGACGTCACACACATCCATGCCCGAGGCAGGATTCGAACCTGCGACCGTAGTGGTCGCGCGGTTCCAGACTGAAGAGCCTAGAACCGCTCGGCCACATCGGCCGGCATAATTTTTATCCTCTACAGCTCCCTTAATACCACAGAAGTTATTCCGTGACATGTTCTGTTCCTTCTTCTTGTCGATGTTTTCTATGCCATCCCTTCCTCGCCGATTCAGCGGAGAAGTTCCTCATTCCTTATCACTTCACCTACTTTTCAACATCTTTCAATAGCACCACAACTCAAATGCTTCGTTTCTCTTCTTTCCTGGGTTTCGCATGCTTCATGATCCACACCTATACAGTCTTGTGCTTCAAACCGACATTCTCAGAAATTTCTTCCTCATATTAAAGCCTGTGTTTGATAACAGTAGACTTCTCTTGACGGAATACCCTCTTCCCCTTTTTATATCTTCCTTGTTCCCGCCATCCGCTATTTTGCTTTCAAGATAGCAGGAAGCCTTCGCTTTACATCGTGAACGCTAATTTTGATGCAACAGCTAATCTCATCTGTGCTGCTATTCATTACGTTTTTCTTTCTTCGGTTTGCTCTCAATCCACACTCTGTGCTCAGTATACTGCTCATTCCATTTCAATAGGTCCTGCAGTCCTTGCTCTCTTTGACTGAGGACAGCAACCTCATCAGAAAACCTTGTCATCCATAACCTGACACCCTTCTTTTTAATATCAGTACATACTGATAAAAAGAATGGTGCGAGTGGGTAATGTGTCCGCTAGCACTACTCCGCAGCACGCTGCAATGCCCAACTAATCAATTTGTATACCTGAAGATGGGAATATAATTGTCTCGAATCAGGTCGTGTTTAAATTATTCTTGTTAGGAGCCCGTACTACAGACAGTAGAAACGAAACCCTTTTGGGATCATTTTTATGTGAAGGCAAGAAACACCGTTCTGGCTGTATAAGGTTTATTAATACCACGACCGGTTTCACGCCTGTTCAGGCGCATCATTAGGTGACGATGTGGACATTTGGCTACGGCTGCCCACAGTTCAAGTTAGTATGTACAAAACTGGCCTCATACGATTACTTTGTTGTTCATCCGTCAATCAGTGTATGTGTCTGTGCGAATGTTAAGACCCCTTTTCTCAGTAACGGGTGAAGGTATCAACCCTGAAATTTATGTTAAATAATGAGAGCTACGGTCCGCGGACAGTCCTAAATAATTTAAGCTTCTAAGTCAATGCGATCAAAAGATATTGCATGTCACATGATTTGATCCTTGCGAACTCACTGATCAAAAGCTTTATAGGAACTATCTATAAACAAATTGGTCCTGATGAACTGCCACCAGTTGAAGGTGACAGTGGAGTTGCTAAATGAGTGCTACTGCTAAAGGCTGCATATCATTTCTCATTCTTTGAATGCTGTAATTTATGACTGCACTTATCTGTCACCTTATTTATGTCATTTCATTGTAAGCTAGCTATTTTTGTTAGTGTTTTTGTGGAATAAAACAACTGAAAAAAGCGGTAAAGCGCATTCCTAGAAACAGAAAGGTCGCGTGTTCGAATCTCGGTCGGACCACGATTTTTTTCAATCATCGTTTCAAGCTAGCTTTCATCTCGCAATGATGCCAGGAGCTGTCAGAAGCAACACATCGTTCTACATCTACATCTACATCCATACTCCGCAAGCCACCTGACGGTGTGTGGCGGAGGATACCCTGAGTACCTCTATCGGTTCTCCCTTCTATTCCAGTCTCGTATTGTACGTGGAAAGAAGAATTGTCGGTATGCTTCTGTGTGGGCTCTAATCTCTCTGATTTTATCCTCATGGTCTCTTCGCGAGATATACGTAGGAGGGAGCAATATACTGCTTGACTATCGTTGACAATCGTTCGGACTGCATGTTAAGCTGTAGAGCCCCTTTCCCCAGTTAGATATCTGGAGTAGGTTAGGAATATGCAGATAATAAAACCCAGTACATACAAAGAGTGCCGCAAGACAAATTCGTGATGACTGGGTGTTGTGTGATGTCGTTAGGTTAGTTAGGTTTAAGTAGTTCTAAGTTCTAGGGGACTGATGACCTTTGAAGTTACGTCCCATAGTGCTCAGAGCCATTTGAACCAAGACAAATTGCCTATTGTGACAACCCATGGGAAAATTGTACAAGCACCACATTTTAAGTACCTGGGAGTAATCATCCAGCCATCAGGGATCAACAAAAAGGCCAATGAGGAAAGAATAAAAAAACTACAGGAAGCATATAAACTCACGTGGAACTATTATAACAAAAAGTCCATATCCATTAACGCAAAATTGAGGCACTACAACACTATCGTACTCCCGGAGGCACTGTATGTATCTGAAACAACACAAATAGAGAAACAAGAAAGGAAAATTCTCAGGGAAGTTTTTGGCCCGATACAAGAGCAAGGTATCTGGAAGAAGAGACCAACATCAGAATTATATAAATACACAGACAAGATAAAACATAAAATAAGGAAAAGAAGAATGCAGTTCTACGGACATATCCACAGGATGAATGAGAACAGAATTTCAAAGCGAATTCTTAAAGTCATCAACTCAAGCAGGGGAAAAACAAAATGGATAAAAGAAGTTGAAGAGGACCACAGACAAGCACACATAACAGTAAACGATGCAGAAAATAGAATTGAATTCAGGAACATCATCAAAAAACATAAATTTGACACCACAACCCAGAAGAGACCAGGATGCAAATGGTCAGCGGAGCGAAAGAAACAACACAGTGAGCACATGAAGAAAATTTGGGCTCAGAAAAAAGATAAAAAATCATCATAAAGGAATTCAAGTTCAAGCGCTCTCTTAAATGGGAATAATAATAATAATAATATGATTATCTACGCACACAATTAAGTTTGTACAGAACTCTCAGAGCGCGTCTACTCGGACTTCTCCACACCCCTTCTTCTATTTTTTGATTTTTGTTTTTAATGAGAAAGACAAACAACAGAAACAGTTGCTTTATTCGTTAAATACCCTCCTTTTATACTCACGAGAGGAATGTTACGTCAGAATTAAAGAAAAGATTGCGCCGAAATACCGGTCTTATACTGTTCTCCTCCAGTTCTTGGTAAGCACCGACATTAAGGCGACGACTTCATTCGCACTTTCGTCGATATTCGGCAGCGTTTATTGCACGAGACAAATGGAACGGCTCAACGCAGTCTTTCCCGCGGCCGCGAGTTTGCTTAAAATAATTACTAATGTTCGCGAGTAAATCCAAAAGGGGCGCCTGTGCCCTGCACTTCAGGGAAAAAAAAAATCCTATAAGCGTGCGAGAGGTTTAAAAACAAACGCGGCGCGCTTTGTCTGCGAGACGGACAGCGGCGCGCTCGGCGCAGAGCGGAAACCGACAGTGAAACAAAGCTCCATCTCGCTGAAAAGAAAGAAAAAGAGCCGCATCTCTTTCGGGCCATAAAGCCGAAAGAGCGCTTTTGATTCGTGAATATTTTACGCCAGGAAGCGAAAAGGCTCTCGTCTCGTAATGGCGGCTAAGGGAGGCACGGGTCCCCCTCCAATTTACGGAGCACCCGATGAGTGCGAACTGCCTGGATGCTCCTCCCTTGAAATGGATCCCGCAGTTTTACGGAAACTGTCCGTTTAGTCAATGGACGTTAAAGGTGAGCCGCGCAGCGTTGTACATTTGGGGCTCTGACGACTTCTGCTAGCACCATTCACTCTGGTCTCGCAGTTACAGCGCACGACACAGCTTATGGAAGCCATAAAACACCGCATATTTTATGCACGTTGCAGTTTCCTGGAAATCTTTTACAGAACGAATGTTCAAAGTCTGCGAGGCTCGAGGACGTCATTTACTGCAGGAGTGTCTAATGTGGTGCTTCTGTGAATCGTTTAAGAGCGTTTGGTGGTCAGAATCAGTTCTCCGTTAAAATAAAAATCTCTGTTTAATCTGTCCACCTAGAAAACATATATTTAAAATGTTTTTAGACAGTATAGTATTTCAGTCCCCAGGTGGTTCTAATTAAAGTGCAGATGCCCACAGAAGTCCAGTGTGGGCCGTAATTATCGCATGGGAGCAGAATTTTATAAATAAGCTAATACGTTAAAGCGGAACTGATTTACGAGGGAAAAAATTAGTTACAAATGTGGCCAGCAGGTGCAAACCTGGCGTTGTGAATGCAAGATATACGTATAAAAATGTCTCCATACGTAATGGATTACGAACGCGATGTGGGCATAAAAAGTCAACAAGTGAGATAGGTGTAACGTTGGTTTTATTATTACCCATTATGGCTCGCCAGATGACAGCTTCAATGTCATATAAACAGTTTACAGCGCCAGATTTGGACATGGGAGCCAAAACTGGAACTATTTTTTTCCAGTGTACGTCGGTTCTGCATTAACACATGTACCAAATTCCGCTAACATGTTAGAGGCAACAAAAATTTGGTTCTCAGTATTACACGTAATTATTGACCGAATTTAACAGTTTAAATTCTTGTCATAATCAGATCATTAAGAGCTATAACCTTATGTTGTTAAAGCTTTAGCACAGCCGGATACAGGGTGTTTCAAAAATGACCGGTATATTTGAAACGGCAATACAAACTAAACGAACTGCGATAGAAATACACCGTTTATTGCAATATGCTTGGGACAACAGTACATTTTCAGGCAGACAAACTTTCGATATTACAGTAGTTACAATTGTCAACAACAGATGGCGCTGCGGTCTGGGAAACTCTATAGTACGATATTTTCCACATATCCACCATGCGTAGCAATAATATGGCGTAGTCTCTGAATGAAATTGCCCGAAACCTTTGACAACGTGTCTGGCGGAATGGCTTCACATGCAGATGAGATGTACTGCTTCAGCTGTTCAATTGTGTCTGGATTCTGGCGGTACACCTGGTCTTACAAGTGTCCCCACAGAAAGAAGTCACAGGGGTTCATGTCTGGCGAATAGAGAGGCCAATCCACGCCGCCTCCTGTATGTTTCGGATAGCCCAAAGCAATCAAACGATCATCGAAATATTCATTCAGGAAATTAAAGACGTCGGCCGTGCGATGTGGCCGGGCACCATCTTGCATAAACCACGAGGTGTTCGCAGTGTCGTCTAAGGCAGTTTGTACCGCCACAAATTCACGAAGAATGTCCAGATACCGTGATGCAGTAATTGTTTCGGATCTGAAAAATGGGCCAATGATTCCTTTGGAAGAAATGGCGGCCCAGACCAGTACTTTTTGAGGATGCAGGGACGATGGGACTGCAACATGGGGCTTTTCGGTTCCCCATATGCGCCAGTTCTGTTTATTGATGAAGCCGTCCAGGTAAAAATAAGCTTCGTCAGTAAACCAAATGCTGCCCACATGCATATCGCCGTCATCAATCCTGTGCACTATATCGTTAGCGAATGTCTCTCGTGCAGCAATGGTAGCGGCGCTGAGGGGTTGCCGCGTTTGAATTTTGTATGGATAGAGGTGTAAACTCTGGCGCATGAGACGATACGTGGACGTTGGCGTCATTCGGACCGCAGCTGCAACTCGGCGAACGGAAACCCGAGGCCGCTGTTGGATCACCTGCTACACTAGCTGCGCGTTGCCCTCTGTGGTTGCCGTACGCGGTCGCCCTACCTTTCCAGCACGTTCATCCATCACGTCCCCAGTCCGTTGAAATTTTTCAAACAGATCCTTTATTGTATCGCTTTTCGGTCCTTTGGTTACATTAAACCTCCGTTGAAAACTTCGTCTTGTTGCAACAACACTGTGTTCTAGGCGGTGGAATTCCAACACCAGAAAAATCCTCTGTTCTAAGGAATAAACCATGTTGTCAACAGCACACGCTAACAGCAGAAAGACGACGTACAGAATGGCGCACCCACAGACTGTGTTGTCTTCTATATCTTACACATCACTTGCAGCGCCATCAGTTGTTGAAAGTTGTAACTACTGTAATTTCGAAAGTCTGTCCGCCTAAAATGTACTGTTGTCCCAAGCATATTGCAACAAACTGTGTATTTCTATCGCTGCTCGTTTAGTTTTTATTGCCGTTTCAAATATACCGGTCATTTTTGAAACACCCTGTAAGTGTTACAGTAAGAAGTTGTGTATATGTCTGTGGCGGAACTTACAGCGCGCAAATTACCCAGAATATATTCATACAATATTTGTGAGTGAGATCACTTAATGACTTGTAACAAACTTCACATATAATTTCAAACCTTCTAAACTTTTCCTTGCTGACACCCTCCACAAAATGATGAAAGGAAGAAACTTTATCGCTTACTACATTTTGGCTGTTCATGCAGTAAAAGTTCAGCACCATGTGTAACGTTCAAATTTATTACTTCTTTATGGCTATCTCTATTCGCACCACATTTTGGAGACAGTATCCGCTTACATAAATGAATATACCTGCAAAATTATATCATTGTACGAGACGTATTTGAGCAGCTGCGATGCCATAAACAATCAGATGCGTGAAAAACTAGCTTTTGCCTAAAGTGGAGCACAAATTACCCAGTCTATACACATCCAGTGTTTGATGATGAGAGAACTTTAAACATCGCTGCAAAAGTTTTCTAAAACTTCTCTCGCTTGCGTGAATTAACTGATATATTAACTCAACGGCAAAGCAGTTGGATGGTTGAAATTGTGTTACACAAAGAATCTGAGGTGCAGGGTTTACTACAACCATTCTATCACGCAAGATTACAGAGTGTTGGCAAGCTGGAAAATCAATTTACCATCCAGGGTGGACAAAGTCTTTAGAGCCGGAACACAAGCTCTTATTAGAAAAGCGTAGTGCTGGTAATCGTCCAACCATTCTGGCATTGGCCTTTAGTGTTTCAGGGAAATCGCGCAGTACTATTTATTTCTTTACAAGCTGAATGGCCGGCGTTACGCGGGTATGTACTTACGTCAATATTCTATTAGTCCATCTCTTCCTCCTGCCCCCCCCCCCCCCCCCCCACCGCTGTCAGACTCTCAATCCCCACTCCCCTAACTTCTCTCTGTATCTCCTCTTCCGTCTTACTGTCCATCACCTCTTCCTCCCCTCTCTCTGTCCTATTTCTCCCCTCCTTCTGTCAGTCTTCTCCCTTTCTCTGTCCAGATCTTGCTTTCCCTCTCTCTACCCATTTCCCCCTCCCCTCTATCTGTTAATCTCCTCCTTTCCCCCGTCTGTCAGTTTCCTACACTTCTCCGTTCTCTCTCAATATTATCACCCTTAGGCCAGTAAAAGGTTGCTAATTCTTACCGTCACAGTATTTTTTTCGGGCAGCAATTAATAAATTATGTGTACCAAGTTTGGTTGAGATCGATCCAGGGGTTTCGGAGGAGCTTTATACTCATGGCTTTGCCCGTGTATATACATATCACATGCATTCATCTTCAGAAAAAAAAAAAACACCTTGAGCGACTAGAGATGTGACGTTCATATTCACAGGTCAAATACATCAGTGTGTTCTGCAGAAATGATTATCATTTCAGTCATCTCGATTCAGCGTATGACTTGTTGCCTAGTAGGCACAAGTGCACCATGGGCCCTGATAACTTGTTCCATGCATGATGGGATTAAAGCGTATCAGGTGCGAATGGCGTCCTGTGGTATAACCATCCATGCTGCATTCACCTGGTGCGACGTGACCCATCTCGTCGTGTTCCACGGCCTTCCCTGAACCATTCGGCACACACCAGCTGCGCTCCTGAAACACTTCGTCCCACAGGAACAGCAATTTCCCGGATGGATGCACCACATTCGCTCATACCAAATACTGCACCCTCTTCCAAACTCACTGATTTGACTATAAGGTTCGCGCATACGTCTGCGAGCCATCCTGCACGTCTGATCAAGTCACACCGATCCATACCCTCGGTTTATTGCAACAACGACAGCCGTACGCACATTTTGCTGTAGGTGGTGCTGCGCCGCCACATCGATGCTGACCTTGAGCTCGCGGGCCGACATTGTTCAAATGCTAACCATTTCTGCAGAACATACAATGTAGAAGTCATGTGAATATAAACATCCTATCTCTAGTCGTTCAAGATGTTCTGTTTCTTCCCGAATATGAGTATATATTTAACATATTTCACACACATATGTACACGTAGTTCATCTCTTATCTCTAGTGAATTTCGCCCTGCAGTTTCGATTTCACCCTTCTCTACGTTTATGACGTAATTTCTCCTGAACTATGTCTCGTAAGTTATACAATTCTGCAGGTACATCCAGTGGCATATGTTGAACACTGACTGGGAAATGTGCTGCGAGTAGCGTTAGTAGTAAAGAAGTAACAGATTAAAACGTCATGCATGACGCAGCAGTTTTTCACGTCTCCTGAATTATGATACGTAGGTGGATCTAACCCCAACAGCGATTGTTGCCTGACAGTATCTTGTATGGGTACAAACTTTGGTTGAAACCGGTCCAGTGCTTTAGGAGGAGATGTGGGACATACACACATACACACAACGATAAATCTACTTTTATAATATGTACCAATATAACCTGGCAAGACTTGGGATATCAGGTCCCCTTTTTGCATCTAATTAGGCAGTCTACATATATTACACTCCGTTCATTACGACAAGCAAATTATAAGGTACATCTGATGCAGAATGCAACATTTACAAATTACTATGACATTAATGGTGGAGATAAAAACACAGTTTATATTCGATGTTGCAGTGCTATGTTATTGAGATAACGATGCAAAGTTCTTTTGGAAATGCATGCATGTTCAAAGGCACAGGCAATGCAGTGATCACAGCCGTTACGAAACACATCGAATGAATTCGCAGTTTCGAATACGGACTACCATCAGTTGTAGAATGGAATGGTGAAAGTGAAAATCTGTGCCGGACCAGGACTCGAACCCGGATTCCCCGCTTATCGTGAACAGTCACCTTAACACTTAGCTATCCGTGCACGACTCACGGCAAGACCCAAACCTCCACATGTCGTCAACCATGCGTCCACTATCGGTACTCGTACATCCATTATGTATCTTCCCCAGACAGGGACATGTGGATATGGTGTCTGTTCTGACAATATCGGCCATGACCTTTTTCTTCTGTGCGGATGCACACATATCACCCGAAATCTTACGGGACTTGGTAAGCATGTCTTCCACGAGTAATGAGCGTGTTGGGTAGGGACACTACGAATGTAGTGTGTGGACATATAAGGTGAGAATGTGGGTCTCGCGGGAGGCGTGCGCGAGATAGTCCCTGCAGTCGCACCATCCTCTGTGCCCTCGATGGCTCCGATAGCTGGCTCAGCGTGTTCGGTCAGAGTGCTGCTCGCCTTCTGTAATAAAAAATAAAAAACTGAGTACAGGAATCAACGATAAACTTGAACGGATATCTCGTGACGTCCGCCCAGACCAAATGCAACGTACAATACCGAAAAAAAGATGGATAGAGAGTCTGCCATGTAAGCAGGAGATCCCGGGTTTGAGTCCCGGTCGGGGTACGCATTTTCACCAGTCCCCGTTGATATATATGTATCAACGCCCGTTAGCAGCTGAAGGTATTAATATACAATTCTAATTTCGTTCGAGGTGGCTGCAGGTCATCAATGGCGTCTGCTCTTTCTGACATGTCCGAAAGAACAGACACCATATCCATATAAGGATATTTTTTGTTTTGGTCCATACTACCATCTCAGCAAGATGCCCACCCTACAGTCTTAGCAACAACAGTACAAGTACATGTAGTCCACTGTCAGATGTATTACAACGGTTTTCGTATATAAATTTCGACTCGTTCGTTTCCCGTACAGAAAGCCTTACCTCAAAATGACACATCTATCATTCTCCTACAAAGATTCTAACATGAATACGGAATCACCATATATACAGGGTGTTACAAAAAGGTACGGCCAAACTTTCAGGAAACATTCCTCACACACAAATAAAGAAAATAAAGAAAAGATGACATGTATCCGGAAACGCTTAATTTCCATGTTAGAGTTCATTTTAGTTTCGTCAGTATCTACCGTACTTCCTCGATTCACCGCCAGTTGGCCCAATTGAAGGAAGGTAATGTTGATTTCGGTGCTTGTGCTGACATGCGACTCATTGCTCTACAGTACTAGCATCAAGCACATCAGTACGTAGCATCAACAGGTTAGTGTTCATCACTAACGTGGTTTTGCAGTCAGTGCAGTGTTTACAAATGCGGAGTTGGCAGATGCCCATTTGATGTATGAATTAGCACGGGGCAATAGCCGTGGCGCAGTACGCTTGTATCGAGACAGATTTCCAGAACGAAGGTGTCCCGACAGGAAGACGTTCGAAGCAATTGATCGACGTCTTAGGGAGCACGGAACATTCCAGCCTATGACTCGCGACTGGGGAAGACATAGAACGACGAGGACACCTGCAATTGACGAGGCAATTCTTCTTGCAGCTGACGATAACCCTAATGTCAGCGTCAGAGAAGTTGCTGCTGTACAAGGTAACGTTGACCACGTCACTGTGTGGAGAGTGCTACGGGAGAACCAGTTGTTTCCGTACCATGTACAGCGTGTGCAGGCACTATCAGCAGCCGACTGGCCCCCACGGGTACACTTCTGCGAATGGTTTATCCAACAATGCGTCAATCCTCATTTCAGTGCAAATGTTCTCTTTACGGATGAGGCTTCATTCCAACGTGATCAAATAGTAAATTTTCACAATCAATATGTGTGGGCTGACGAGAATCCGCAGGCAATTGTGCAATCACGCCATCAACACAGATTTTCTATGAACGTTTGGGCAGGCATTGTTGGTGATGTCTTGATTGGGCCCCATGTTCTTCCACCTACGCTCAATGGAGCACGTTATCATGATTTCATACGGGATACTCTACCTGTGCTGCTAGAACATGTGCCTTTACAAGTGCGATACAACATGTGGTTCATGCACGATGGAGCTCCTGCACATTTCAGTCGAAGTGTTCGTACGCATCTCAACAACAGATTCGGTGACCGATGGATTGGTAGTGGCTGACCAATTCCATGACCTCCACGCTCTCCTCGCCTCAACCCTCTTGACTTTCATTTATGGAGGCATTTGAAAGCTCTTGTCTGCGCAACCCCGGTACCAAATGTAGAGACTCTTCGTGCTCGTATTGTGGACGGCTGTGATACAATACTCCATTCTCCACGGCTGCATCAGCGCATCAGGGATCCCATGCGACGGAGGGTGGATGCATGTATCCTCGCTAACGGAGGACATTTCGAACATTTCCTGTACCAAAGTGTTTGAAGTCACGCTGGTACATTCTGTTGCTGTGTGTTTCCATTCCATGATAAACGTATTTGAAGAGAATTAATAAAATGAGCTCAAACATGGAAAGTTAGAGTTTCCGGACACATGTCCACATAACATATTTTCTTTCTTTGTGTGTGAGGAATGTTTCCTGAAAGTTTGGCCGGCGGCAGTTAAGGCGGTTAAGGCGCTCAGTCCGGAACCGCGTGACTGCTACGGTCGCAGGTTCGAATCCTGCCTCGGGCATGGATGTGTGTGATGTCCTGAGGTTAGTTAGGTTGAAGTAGTTCTAAGTTCTAGGGGACTGATGACCACAGATGTTAGGTCCCATAGTGCTCCGAGCCAGTTGAACCAGTTGAAAGTTTGGCCGTACCTTTTTGTAACGCCCTGTATACATACATTTACAAGCGCCGGCACCTATAGCTTTGAAGCTCTACAGCGTCTTTGGATGACGTTTCCGGACATGGGTTCCTATGTCAGACTTGATCTACTAAGTCCCCTCTACCACCTCTAGAAGTGTGTTACTTGAGTTGTTTAACACCCGGTAGACGTAGAGGTGAAGATACGACAGGGTCTAAGCCTGTTCTGCCCTCCTCTCTTCTTCTACAAACACACACACACACACACACACACACACACACGCACGCAGAGAGAGAGAGAGAGAGAGAGAGAGAGAGAGAGAGAGAGAGAGAACGGGGGAGGGGGGGCTGGAGCGTACCGCTAGCAGTTGAGTGAGTACAGTAATACTGTTTCGCCCTTTCCGTGTCAGCCGCCTGGAATGACAAACCCTAAAGCTGGTGCAGCAGACAGGCGGTGTGGCCGGGCCGCAGGGGGCACCAAATTGAAGCAGCCGTCGTGCCCCTCCCCTCCACGCCCTCCTCCTGTGGGATGCCGGAAGGAAGTGAGTGTGGCAGCGGCGGTGCGGGCGCCTCTCTCTCCTTTATGTGTACAGGGAGGAAGCGGCCAGAAAGGCGAGCGCGGCGCAGAGGTGTTTGTTTCCGATGCCGCAGCTGTGCGCCCAGAGGCCGCCACAAAAGGCGAGACGCGAGCGGAACACTTCTGCTGCTGCTGCTGCTGCTGCTAGCTAAGCAAACAATCGCCGCCGACGCCGCGCGAGAATTAACGCCGAGCTGGTGCTGCCTCCCTTCCTCCCTCACTCAGACGCTCCCTCACCGCGAGGGAAGCGCGCAAATGGAGTTATTTACGACTGTCATCTGAGGTAAGCTACTTGTCACGTACAATCCTTTACTTCCATTCCAAGAGTGTCCATTTTGTCACCTCCATAGCTGTGAATCGACATGCGCAACAGTGCCCCAGTTTTCTTCTTCTCCTCCGTGTTCCACATCTACATTTCATCAATACTCAAAATGCCACCTGGCGGTGTGTGGCGGAGGGTACTTCTGGTACTACTAACTGAGCCCCTCTTCCTTTTTCATTCGCCACGGGCGCGCGGGAATAATGATTGTCGGTAAGCCTCTGTATTAGCTCGTAATTTCTCGAATTTTCTTGTTGTCATTCCGCGAGACATGTTAAGGATTGGGGTTGTTTCGGGGAGAAGACCAGACAGCGAAGTCATCGGTCTCATCGGATTAGGGAAGGACGGGGAAGGGAGTCGGCCGTGCCCTTTCAAAGGAACCATCCCAGCATTTGCCTAGTGCGATTTAGGGAAATCACGGAAAACCTAAATCAGGATGGCCGGACGCGGGATTGAACCGTCGTCCTCCCGAATGCGAGTCCAGTGTGCTAGCCACTGCGCCACCTCGCTCGGTACGTGTTAAGGACGCAGTAATATACAGACCGATTTTTCCCGGAAAGTAGTCTCCAGAAATTTCAATAATAAACCTCCCCGCAATGCACACCACCTCTCTTGTATCGTTTGCCACTGGAGTGCTGCTAACTCTGATGGAGGAGGGGGGGGGGGGGCGGAGAACCACATGAGTGCTAAAAGAAATCCGTTTAACTTCGCTTACAGGATAAATCAGTCTAATCTAAGGCCGTAAATTCACCTAAATACCTAGGAATTACAATAACAACTTAAATTGGAAGAAACACATAGAAAATGTTGTGCGGAAGGCTAACCAAAGACTGCGTTTTATTGGCAGGACACTTAGAAAACATAACAGATCTATTAAGGAGACTGCCTAAACTACACTTGTCCGTCCTCTTTTAGAATACTGTTAGGCGGTGTGGGATCCTTAACAGATAGGACTAACGAAATACACTGAAAAAGTTCAAAGAAGGGCAGCACGTTTTGTATTATCGCTTAATAGGGAAGAGAGCGTCACTGACATGATACAGGATTTGGTGTGGACATCATTAAAAGAAAGGCGTTTTTCAAAAATGGTTCAAATGGCTCTGAGCTTGATGGGACTTAAAATCGGAGGTCATCAGTCCCCTAGAACTTAGAACTACTTAAACCTAACTAACCTAAGGACATCATACGCATCCGTGCCCGAGACAGGATTCGAACCTGAGACCGTATCGGTTGCGCGGTTCCAGACTGTAGCGCCTAGAACTGCTCGGCCACTCCGGCCGGCCAGGCGTTTTTGTTGCGGCGGTATCTTCTGCACAGAGAAGAGTTGCGAATAGACGTTCATTGGAACAGATTGGCCCAACATTCTGCTCGAGTAAATTGCTCATAATCTCTAATATAACGTCTGAGTTAGTTCTTGTCCGAGTATATGTATCTTAATGTTAGAGAAAAATGGATTTCCAAGAGCTTCGTATGGCATACTTGTTCAATAACCAACAACAGAGTCACAGAAGTGCCAAAAGCTGAATTGGCATTACATTACTACATTAAGTAGTAGTTCATAGTTCTGCTGCAAACCTGCTTCGGATATTTTAAGAACATGTCTTCTTAGGGAGAATTAATGTCAATTGGGCACCACACATTGTTCACAACGGATGTGCATCCGGTCAGTCACTTGTGAGCAGGCGGTATTAGGTAGTGAACGCGCGAGAGCAGTGTGTCAACGTAGTCGTGACATACATCGCAATGTAGTAACATCTCTGAATCAAGTGTTGAAGGATGTTTTGAAGAAGAGAAAGGTTTGTGCAAAGTCTGTCCCGCACGTTGACTCCCGAACAAAAACGATGACACGTGGACGCCTGCCGTGACTTGAATAGAAAGTATAACGCGGAAGATCTTTTCTGGAAAAAATCACCACGTGTGGCGAGACTTCCTGTTATCAGTATGAACCTACCACAAAACGACAATGTGCAGAAATTCACATACAGTGTCAACGTTTTGACAACATAACCGATATTTAAGCTGATGTGACGAGCGAGTTGAACATCCCAAGAAGAGACTTTTCTGTTTCTTTTTTCACAAGTTTATATGATCGTTATACAGGGTGGGGGGAAATTCCCGTTACAAATTTCCAGGACATCTAGAGGGTAGTGAGTACATAACATTTTGAATAGGAACCCATGTCCAGAAACGTATCGTTTCCGTTATACGACAGTTTCAATGCGGATAATTATCTCATCCATACCCACGTGAGGAATGTACTTAGGCGTGACCGAGTACAATTGTTGCAACCCATTTGAAAAGAATACTGATTCGTTCCTTTATTACTTACGCATTTGCATTACAACTTACACCTTATGGTTTACGTTAGTCGACAACAACAAGAACCCAGCATCTACGGCACCAGCCGCAACGTACAGATGCAATACAACAGCGGCTCAATGTGGCGACCACCAAGGTTCTTCTTACACACTCTGTACCTCCGAAGCATGTTCTGGTACGCTCTCTCCATCCCACCTGGTGTCTCTTCAATGTCTTGTGCAGCGGCCAGAACTCGTACCTCCAAATCTTCATCTGTCTATACAGGCATCTCATAAATTAGGCTCTTCATACAACCCCACAAGAAGTAGACCACAGGGGTTAAATCCGGCGATCGTGGCCGCCACGCGGTTGGACCACCACGGCCCATCCATCTTTCACCATGCCGTCTGTTGAGATGTCTCTTGACAGCCAGTGAAATGTGAGGTGGTTCTTCATCATACTGAAACCACATTTCTTGACGGACATTCAATGGCACAGCTTCCAAGAATGGATCCATTACGTGTCGAGGGAGACTAAGTATGCGGGACCCGTGAGCTTGGATGGAAGGAGGAATGGTCCAATCACATAACCGCCCAGAATACCTGCCCATACGTTAATTCCAAACGTGTCTTGAAATACCTGAACATGCGTGGTATGACGGTTTTCGTCCGCCCAGAGCATTCAGAACACAATCCCTTGTGTTCATCTGTGAAGAGAACTCGACGTGGAAACAGGGGCGCGTCGATGCAACGGTTTAGGAACCATTTGCAGAAGGCGACGGGTTTGGAAAGTCTGGTGGACCAATAGCGTGTACCCTTTGTAAGTGGTACGGATGTAATTGTTGGCAGGCCGGTGTGGCCGTGCGGTTCTAGGCGCTTCAGTCTGGAACCGCGTGACCGCTACGGTCGCAGGTTCGAATCCTGCCTCGGGCATGGGTGTGTGTGATATCCTTAGGTTAGTTAGGTTTAGGTAGTTCTAAGTTCTAGGGGACTGATGACCTCAGAAGTTAAGTCCCATAGTGCTCAGAGCCATTTTGTAATTGTTGCTGATGCAGGACGTCCAAGACGGTACTGTGACTGACAGCCATTGCACGAGCAATTGTTGGCGAACTCGTTGACGAGTTATCTTCAATGCGATGCAGTACAACTTCTTCAAATTCGGGACTGCGGCGTCGCCGTGGAGCACCACAGTCCTGCCTCCTCACGGTGAAGGTACCCGTTTCTCGTAGCCGTTGTGTAACTTGGGCAAACAGTTTATGCGATGGTGTGTGACGGTGTGGAAAACGTTCGTGATACAGCCAACTAGCAGCTCGTCCGTTACCCCCAGCTTCTCCATACACAAGGAGCATATCTGTGTATTCCGCAAACGTGTACTGCACCATGTTTCCTCCATCGGTGATGCATAGGTATTGACTCGGTCTCACAGCAAAGCAGACAATAAGTGACATCTGGGGATTGTTTGAGATAGTGAATCGTTTGACGTAGTACACGTCATAGAGTCTACTCTGTTGCATACCAGGACAGGGAACTATAAGACGTTTCTCTTACCCTAAGCAGAGGTTCACGAGGTACACATCTGAATTGAAACTGTCGTAGAACGGAAACGATACGATTCCGGATATGGGTTCCTATTCAAAATGTGCTGTACTCACTACCCTCTACATGTCCTAGAAGTTTCTACAGGGGATTTTGTGACCACCCTGTATGTGTTTTCCGCAAGTGCGGGGAAACTACGTAGAACACCTGAATGCTTAAAACTAGCATTTTAACTTTTCTCTGTTTCTTTATTAATCCATTCCCGCCTGGACTGACGGATGGGGTATATTGCACACTCAGTAGGTTCGGTTATTCGGTTACCTGCTGCTTTCAGAATTTTAGTAGCTTGTGCTAAAATGTTTTTCTTCTGACATCGTCACCACGTTGAAGACAAGAAATATGCGTTATTCAATACATCTCTGGACCACGTAGCCGGTGATCCACTTGTATCTGCTCGCTAGCGAACTTATCTCCTGGAACACGCTGTGAAGCAACTGCCTGCTTCCTGTTTCTGGATAGCGTCGTCCACCGCACAATGCCTCATAATCGACACATAACATCCTCGTGAACAGATTGTAAAAAAATTAAATTTTAAAAAATCCGGTTACGCCATTAGCGCCGAAATAAAGATGAAAACGTTAGATGTTTATAACATTGTCTGTTGGCAGATACAGATTGGCACAGCCTGATAACATTGTAGCATGCATTCCGTATCTCCGGCGCCGGTATTTTTAACTCACGCTAGGGAATCGGACAGTAAGAGCAAAGAGCATTACAACACTCATGCTCATAACTGCAGAATTGGTGCCACATAACGTGGCACTACAAAACACTAATAGCATAGGCACATAGGGAACACACACCACAAAGATCTGTAAGTCCACGGTATTGGTGGTAAGTTGAGAAAACCGTCCCGAAACACATGTGCTACAAAACGCCACTGTTTCCTGCGCATGTGCCCCGACATTAGTATGGGATATGATCATCATGCACACGTATACAGGCCGCACAACGGGTTGGCATACTCTGGATCACGTGGCCGAACAGCTGCTGGGGTATAGCCTTCCATTCTTGCACCAGTGCCTGTCGGAGCTCCTGCAGTGTCGTAGGGGTTTGAACACGTGCCGCGATACGTCGACGGAGAACAGGCAGGACACTCCATTCGCCTGATATCTTCTGTTTCAAGGCACTCCTCCACGATGGCAGCTCGGTGGAACTGTACGTTATCATCCATCTGGAGGGAGGTGGGACCCGCTGCACCCCTGAAAAGGCGGACATACTGGTGCAAAATGACGACCCGATACACCTGACCTGTTACAGTTCCTCTGCCAAAGACAAGCAGGGGTGTACATGCACCAATCATAATCCCACCCCACACCGTCAAACCACGACCTCCATACAGGTCCCTTTCAAAGACATTAAGCGGCTGGTATCTGGTTCCTGGTTCACATCCGATGAAAACCCGGTGAGAATCACTGTTCAGACTATACCTGGACGGTCCGTGAACATAACCTAGGACCACTTTTCCAATGGCCATGTCCTGTGTTCTTGATACCAGGCTTTACGGGCTCTCCTGTGACCAGGAGTCAGTGCAATGCACCTTGCAGGTCTGTAGACTGTGTGTCTGGAAACAACTGTACCAATGGCTGCGGTAAGGTCCCGAGCAAGCATACCTGCAGTACTCCGTGGCCGTCGGCGGGCACCGATGGTGAGATATCGGTCATCTTGTGGTGTTGTACACTGCGGACGTCGCGTACTGAAGCGCCTGGACACGTTACGTGTCTGCTGGAATCGTTGTCATAATCTTGAGATCACACTTTGTGGCATACGGGGGGCCCGTGCTACGACCTGCTGTGTTTGACCAGCCTCCAGTTGCCCTAGTATCGTACCCCTCATAACGCCATCAATATGTGTTTTAAAACCGCAAACCGCCCACCAGAGCGTTGTTTCACCATGTATCAGCATTATCCTTAATTTATGAGCATGAGTGTAGTATCACGTGAATGCATCATTCAGACATTTAATGTGCGAGGAAAGAGAAACTTCAGTTTCTTCAGCTCCTTCACTTAATTGAAACAACTATTATGGAAATCCACAGCGATATACAAAAAGACAGCAAATAAAAGCAGATTATTAAGCCGAAAGTATTACTACATTAAACAACAAACAGCACGATAGTATGTACCGAGGTCTCTAACGCGAAACACTCGTCCCCGGGACCGGCAGCACTACTGCACGAGCACAGTTCTACGGCAACCAGTCGGAGCAATATTCTCATCACAGTACCTGGCTGGCAACATGGAGAAAGGATGATCCACAAAAGTGACTAACCACAATGTGGCGGTGCTCCATTGTACTAAGGTAAAACCTAAATCTGTTCGATGAATCCAGTAACAATGGTGACGACAGGGCCATCAGATGGGATCGTCAGGTTCGGTTATCCCCTTGACGTTATTCCAGATGGATGGGAGCGTAATCTATGAATTTGCACCTTTCCACGGGAAAGAATCAACACTCACTCTACTTGAAAGTGTCAAATCAGTCGTACCTCAAGGATACACACTTGACACGTCTTGGCGAGAAGAAAAGAAAGAGTTTTACCTCATGTAGTTTAATTATATTCCACGAAGTTACGTGGAAAAAGGGTTACAAGGGTTGGTTCTAGCTAATGAATAGCTATCCCTTAAGGCGCTCATCCAACAAATGGAAATCTATGTAGAATAAATGTGAAACCATTGTTACCTACGATTAGTGTTCTGGGAATTTCAACCATCTGACATATACACAAAGGGATCGTCTTGAAAATCAAATACCTTTCCTTTTTTTCCTTAAGGTTTATTTCCTGTTTCCCACGTACAGAAGAAGAAGAACTGTTCTGAAAAGCCAAATAAACTGGTACACCTGCCTAACATCGTGTAGGGCCCCCGCGGGCACGCACAAGTGCCGCAACACGACGTGAAATGGACTTGACTAATGTCTGAAGCAGTGCTGGAGGGAACTAACACCATGAATCCTACAGGGCTGTCCATAAATCCGTAAGAGTGCGAGGGCCTGGAGATCTCTTTTCAACAGCATTTGCAAGGCATCCCAAATATGCTGAATAATGTTCATGTCTGGGGAGTTTGGTGGTCAGCGGACGTAATTTAAATTCAGAAGAACGTTTCTGGAGCCACTCTGTAGCAATTCTGGACGTTTGGGGTGTCGCATTGTCCTGCTGGAATTGCCCAAGTCCGTCGGAATGCACAATGGACATGAATGGATGCAGGTGAGCAGATAGGATGCTTACGTACGTGTTACCTCTCAGAGTCGTATCTAGACGTATCAGTGGTCCCATATCAGTCCAACTGCACACCCCCACATCATTACAGTGCCTCTACCATCTTGAACAATCCCATGCTGACATGCAGTGTCCATGGATTCAGGAGGTTGTCTCCATACCCGTACACGTCCATCCGCTCGATACAATTTGAAACAAGATTCGTCCGGCCAGGCAACATGTTTCCAGTCATCAACAATCCAATGTCGCTGTTGAAGGGCCTACGCGAGGCGTAAAGTTTTGTCTCGTGCAGTCATTAAGGGTACACGAGTGGACCTTCGGCTCCGAAAGCTCATATCGATGATGTTTTGTTGAATGGATCACACGCTGACACTTGTTGGTGGCCCAGCATTGAAATTTGCAGCAATTGGAGGAAGGGTTGCACTTATGACTCTCTTCAGTCGTCGTTGGTCCCTTTCTTGAAGGATCTTTTTCCGGCCGCAGTTGTGTCAGAGATTTGACGTTTTACCGGAGTCCTGGTATTCAAGGTGCACTTGTGAAATGGTCGTGCGGGAAAATTACCAGTTCAAATACTACCTCGGAGATGCTGTGTCCCATCGCTCGTGCGCCGACCATAATACCACGTTCAAAATCACTCAAATTTTCATAACCTGCCATTGTAGCAGCAGTAACCGATCTAACAACTACACCAGACAGATGTTGTCTTATATGGGTGTTGCCGACCGCAGCGCCGTGTTCTGCCTGTTTACATATCTCTGTATTTGAATAAGCGTTTCTATACCGATTTCTAACGTTGTTTGTTGTTCAGTGATTGCGAATCATTGCTACGATAGGCAGTCGATAAGATGGTGGAAGCTGCTGCGTAGACAGGTCTTGTCTCCTTTGAATGCAATGCTCTGTTGCCTTTGTGGGTGAAGGTTTCGGACACAGTTTACGATCCGCAGCCTATTTTTCTCCTGGAACCCTTTGAAACCTCTAATGTTTTGGTATGCAGGGGAAAATAAACTACAGATGGAAACCATTGTTCGAAACAGTCGTCCACCAAGGCAACAGAGCATCGCATTCATAGGAGAGACGGCCCGTCCACGCAACAGCTAGCTGCATCTTCTCTACTGGCGGTCGTGGCAATCAGCCGCTATCACTGAATAACAAACTACATTGTGAGACGTCCCGCCTATGGTCCGTCAGTAAACAAAGTCACGTTTACTGCCGAAGGAGTGGCCTGGCGGTAGGCATCACCGTCTAAAGCTCCGAGCTCTGCAGCATCGTTGGATGATGTTTCTGGATACTGGTTCCTGTCATCAATTTGTTCCTCAAGACACCCTCTGCAACTCGTCGAAGTTTGTGGTATCGTTTTGTAACACCTTCTATGACGCACCTTTGTTACGGATGAGAAAACGGGAAAAACTATCCCGTTTATTGCGATGTGTCGAATCCGGGAGGTCCTAAATCATTAGTTCAATTTGCTAGTGCACTGTTTCAAGATACACGGTCGCTACGAATGGCATAGTACTGCCACAAACTTTCGTCCTTCCTTTTTAAAACTAAACCATAAAGGCAATGCTACCTCTACATTTCGGCCAGTTATTAAACTCTGAATTTACTTCGATATAAACAGTCGTTCATTTGAGCGCGATTGCCTACACACAGGCTCCGATCAAGTTAGTTACCACTACGTACGAGAGTGCAGATTAGTTTTTCGAGGTGTATGCTGTCTGCCAATACTTATCTAGCCGCTTTACCCTGAATTAAACACCTACGGAAATCCAACGAGCCATATGACACAGTGGTTGAAATCACTTGAGACGAATGACGATATGGTTCTCACAACAGCCGGTGTTGTAACCGAGCGGTTCTAGGCGCTTCAGTCTGGAACCGCGCGACAGCTGCGGTCGCAGATTCTAGTTCTGCCTCGGGCACGGATGTGTGTGATGTCCTTAGGTTAGTTAGGTTTAAGTAGTTCTAAGTCATAGGGGACTGATGACCTCAGATGTTAAGTCCCATAGGGCTCAGAGCCATCTGAAACATTTTTTCTATCAACAAGAACACAGCAAATTTTTTCCATTTTTCTACCATTCCAATTACCTGGACATCCGTAGGACGTTAACCATAACCATCTTGTCTTACTGTCTCCACAGGGTAGCATGCTCCACGGCCATAACAAAACTACAGCGTAATGGAGGAGAACCAAAAATCCGTTTTTAGTAAGAAAGTAGAAAATATTGTTTAATAAAATCTGTGTGTTAGAAAAAGACTTGTGCTATCCATCGGATCTGACGTTCAATATTTAACAAGAAAGTACGATTAGCTAACGCACAATAACGAGAACAGAAAGAAAGAAATGCCACCGTAATTAATGCAACCAGATGTCGGAAGTGCTGAATTGAGGGAATACAAAAATTGTGGAGCGCACGCTATGTTTTTGATAAGCTGTAATTAATCGGGAATTTCCGCAGGGCGTAGGAAAACGCCTGCTGGCTGTCTTGGTCATAACATTTGCAAACTGGGGCGTCTGACCTGTGGCCGGAAACGCGCAATTTCCGAAATTTAGGAGCAGCTGATGGGCTGGAACATCTGCTCTTGACACACGCGTCGCCTCCTCCTGCCTAACAGGAAACAGCGCCCCGTAATGTCTGCGGTCTTCAGCTAAACAGCTGACCACAGAGACCTACGTGGAGTCTTCGGGCAGCAAAAGTACAGTTTCACCACTTACAACAGTTACTAGGGCAGCCCCCAGCCTACAAGACACTAATAATTAAGAATTCCTTCAGCGAACAACCAGTTCGTAGTGGATACAATGTTTTCGCGCGTTCTTGCGGGATATTTGAAGAGTTCGGCCTAACACCAGCCTCAGAGATATTTCTGAACTGGTATCTTTTTATTTATTACTATTGAGTATCCGGCATATGTTGCAATTCCACTAAGGGTACCATCAGACCTGTTAATCAAGGATTTTGACGAGTATTCAGCATGTTGTAGAGGGACCAGTCGTGGGTACCTGACTAGCGGATTTTCTAGCGACGGCTCCCAGTTTCCGAGAAAATCGATGGTGAAGTTCCATGCATGCCTTCTACGCCGTAATATACGTCATCTTTCGTCTAACAGAGCGTAGCGCTGAAGCTAAGGTTCATCAGGGTTGGATTTGCCAATCCTATGATGTTTACTTTTAGTCAAATTCAATTTTTCAGGAAAAAAATTCAATATGCTGCCTACTTTCTAAAGACTAACAGAGAAATCGCTTCCACAGAAGACTCCCAAACAGTAAATTATTTAAATCTGCATCAATTTAGTACACCTGCTTTCACAGTTAAGATCGAAGAAAGAACAGTCTTTTTTGAATAGAAACAAAGTGGTTTTTTCCGGTATCGCTTCTGAAAAATCCGTGTGCCTGAAGGGCAATAGCTATCGTTGAAGGTGCGCGGTGCTCTACGAATTTCTGTTCCGGTAATTTCTACGACGAATACTGTACCACCTGGAATTTTGCTATAGCGCAGCAATTATGCAAGTGACAGCGAGTGAGGCAATTTCCTAATCTGTTCCATAACGAACAGAATTCAAGTTTGAAGAAATTTTGCTGTAGTAATTGATTTATTAATGAAACTCCTACGGCTAAAATGGCTGTTTTGAATAATTTAATGATATTCTATACAATGAACATGAAACGAAAAAATTCGCAAGGGCCGGGTGTGAACCCGTGCCGTCAGCGAGGTAGCCGTGAACCTTAGCCCCTGCAGTAAGTCCGCTCGATCGAAACTTATTTAACTTAACGGGTACAATAGGTAGGCATATAACTTAAACAGTGACTTTCTCAGGAACTGCGGGCCGTCGCATGAAAAGCCGCTTACCAGATACTCAGAAACGGTCCCTCTACAATGTACCCAGCAAAATCCGTCGTTAACAGGGCTGATGGAACTCTTCCAAGAGAAAGAAAGTGCATGTGCTTAAGTTCTGTTTATTGAAGTTCTTGACGATAGACAATATTTTGTCTTTCCGTCTGGTACGTACTAGTCTTGCTTCCCGTTGCTCGTCAGTTCCCGAAGCTCTTCATGCTTTTTTTTTTAGTGCTTGAGAAGATCAACAAATCGCTTGCCGTTTGGTTGGCATAACTGATTTGACGGCAAAAGTAATGCTTTGTGACGACTATTGGAAAACGAAACTGCATGTGATACCTATTATGTAATATAAAACGGCAATTGGAGTATACAATCAACATTTATTATGTTACACACGAACTGCAGTAGCCTATCGCTGTTTGGATTATGCTCAAGTCAATAATTTGCAAGAAATCTTTCGTAAGTTCAGGCAACAGAAATATAAGAATTGTATTTGATAAAGAACCCTTCAAGAAGACATCAAATGATTGGTCCAAGGTGTTATGGAGCAACGAAAGTAAATTTAATTTGAAATATTACGATGAGATTCAGTACGCTCATCGTCTTATAGCTGAAGATGCAATCCACGAGCCAGATTTCACACATTAAGCATGGAGAAGGAAACACTTTGGTACGTGGATGCTTTTCCTCCAAAGGTGTGGTCCTTTAGTGTGCATAGAAGATACTAGGAAACGTCCTGGCCATAGGGACATACGAGACAAACATATGCTACAATATTCTAGAAAGCACATGCCACGAAACTGGATTTTTTAAAACCAAAATGATCCAAAGCGTCGATCAGGGCGTGAGTGTTCGTCCATGAATACCGTGCGGTAAAGATAAAAATTTTGATGTGACCAAGTCAAAGTTCGGATTAAATCTTACAGAGTATATGTTGCAGACACTGGACATACCTGTTGGAAGACGATAGCTCTGAAATTAAGCAAATTTCCAAAAATTTTGCAGTCTGGATCCGAAAGGATTCCTCGGAACACAGTAGTAGCCTTAACTGAATGTATGCCCGCAATACGTTTTCCTCTAATCATAGTAAAATGTTAGCAGACAAATATTACAATGCTTAGCACAGAAAAGTGCACTTACCTTGCTCCTTTTCAGTGTATTAAAGGTCTGTTTTATCATTAAATCACTTATGAGCTGCGAATTTCTGTGTTCTGTTTATTAACACAAGATACATTCTTATTATAATCACTACGTTGATGTAGAAGCATGATAGAATGTTTACTTTTAACACGGTTTTATTAGGTCGCTTTCTTGTCTGTTTGTTCGGCACAAGCTTTGCAGTTGATTTCAAACTAACTTCTCGATGAGCTAGAGACCTCAAAATTTTCAACACAGCTCAGAACTCGATGACAATGGACTATTAAAATTATTATTATTATGTCTCTCGTGTGTGACGGGAGGTACTTCGTACGTCACACCTATTTCCGCCTTTCCCTGTTCCACTTGCGAATGTTTCATGGTGAGATCGGTTGTTGGTAAGCCTCCGTGTGAACTCTACTATTTCAATTTTTTGCCTTGGATTTCTTTTTGTTAGATAATCGTAGAAGTGAGCAATATATTGGTTGGTTCAAATGACTCTAAGCACTATGGGACTTTGCATATGAGATCATCAGTTCCCTAGACTTAGAACTACTTAAACCTAACTGACCTAAGGACATCACACACATCAATGCCCGAGGCAGGATTAGAACCTGCGACCGTATCACGAGCCCGGTTCCGGACTGAAGCAACTAGAACCGCTGGGCCACAGCGGCCGGCTGTATTGGGTGATTCTGGTGAAGAGAAACTGAAATAATCCTGGAATTTACCACATGTCTCTGTTGCAACCTCATCTGCATCTGTTGCAAATCCATTGAAAAATATGACCGACACAAGACTAAGAAACAAAAGAATTAAAGAAACTATTTGGCTGCAGAGACCTTTCCAAGTCTCAAAGATCTATGATGTATATATACAGACTCGAACAACGAACGAAAATTTGTACCAAGGCTGGGATTCGAATCCGGGGCTGTTCGAATTTAGGGGAATACCAAGTGGGCTCATGCGTAAATGGGAAATTGATTGAGAAGGAAGGCGTGCTAGGGCAGTCCGCACTGTTGTCCAAAGCGACTGTGCCAGTGTGGCGTAGTGATTAGCGCATTTGCTTTGTAAGCAGATGATCCGGGTTCGATTCCCGGCCTTGCTACAAATTTTCATCCATGGCTTCAGCCTGCATACAGAAAATAATTATTTAAATAACAAACTTCTTGACATGGCATGTTTTTAAAACGGACTAAAAAGTATAAAATAATTTCTCCTAGCCTCATATAGAGAGCCGTGGAAATTTTTGAATTTTCAACGGCTCTGAAAACACTTAGAGAATTTAAAACGAAAAACCTGGGGCCATGCAATATACACTCCTGGAAATGGAAAAAAGAACACATTGACACCGGTGTGTCAGACCCACCATACTTGCTCCGGACACTGCGAGAGGGCTGTACAAGCAGTGATCACACGCACAGCACAGCGGACACACCAGGAACCGCGGTGTTGGCCGTCGAATGGCGCTAGCTGCGCAGCATTTGTGCACCGCCGCCGTCAGTGTCAGCCAGTTTGCCGTGGCATACGGAGCTCCATCGCAGTCTTTAACACTAGTAGCATGCCGCGACAGCGTGGACGTGAACCGTATGTGCAGTTGACGGACTTTGAGCGAGGGCGTATAGTGGACATGCGGGAGGCCGGGTGGATGTACCGCCGAATTGCTCAACACGTGGGGCGTGAGGTCTCCACAGTACATCGATGTTGTCGCCAGTGGTCGGCGGAAGGTGCACATGCCCGTCGACCTGGGACCGGACCGCAGCGACGCACGGATGCACGCCAAGACCGTAGGATCCTACGCAGTGCCGTAGGGGACCGCACCGCCACTTCCCAGCAAATTAGGGACACTGTTGCTCCTGGGGTATCGGCGAGGACCATTCGCAACCGTCCCCATGAAGCTGGGCTACGATCCCGCACACCGTTAGGCCGACTTCCGCTCACGCCCCAACATCGTGCAGCCCGCCTCCAGTGGTGTCGCGACAGGCGTGAATGGAGGGACCAATGGAGACGTGTCGTCTTCAGCGATGAAAGTCGCTTCTGCCTTGGTGCCAATGATGGTCGTATGCGTGTTTGGCGCCGTGCAGGTGAGCGCCACAATCAGGACTGCATACGACCGAGGCACACAGGGCCAACACCTGGCATCATGGTGTGGGGAGCGATCTCCTACACTGGCCGTACATCTCTGGTGATCGTCGAGGGGACACTGAATAGTGTATGGTACATCCAAACCGTCATCGAACCCATCGTTCTACCATTCCTAGACCGGCAAGGGAACTTGCTGTTCCAACAGGACAATGCACGTCCGCATGTATCCCGTGCCACCCAACGTGCTCTAGAAGGTGTAAGTCAACTACCCTGGCCAGCAAGATCTCCGGATCTGTCCCCCATTGAGCATGTTTGGGACTGGAGAAGCGTCGTCTCACGCGGTCTGCAGGTCCAGCACGAACGCTGGTCCAACTGAGGCGCCAGGTGGAAATGGCATGGCAAGCCGTTCCACAGGACTACATCCGGCATCTCTACGATCGTCTCCATGGGAGAATAGCAGCCTGCATTGCTGCGAAAGGTGGATATACACTGTACTAGTGCCAACATTGTGCATGCTCTGTTGCCTGTGTGTATGTGCCTGTGGTTCTGTCAGTGTGATCATGTGATGTATCTGACCCCAGGAATGTGTCAATAAAGTTTCCCCTTCCTGGGACAATGAATTCACGGTGTTCTTATTTCAATTCCAGGAGTGTATAATTGATGCTGAGCAAGTCTGCTCCTTACTATTATGTACTGCATTTTATTTATGTACCTACAGTAGGATGAACAGTACTACCGGTAGGACAGTTGACAAACCATCTTTTGAGCATCACAGGGGCCGGCAACTGTGCCCGGGCGGTTCTAGGCGCTTCAGTCAGGAACCGCGCTGCTGCTACGGTCGTCGCAGGTTCGAATCCTGCCTCGGGCATGCATGTGTGTGATGTCCTTAGGTTAGTTAGGCTTAAGTACTTCTAAGTCTAGGGGACTGATGACCTGAGACGTTAAGTCCCAAAGTGCTTAGAGCCATTTGAACGATTTTTTGGCATCACAATAAACACAGAATTGTGTAATTGGAAAATTGCAATTATTTTGGACTTCCAAGGAATACACGCTGGATCGAGTGACGGCTCGTACGAGGTGAGCTAAGTCCGAATGTGGCGCCTCGGGCGGACGGCCAGCTGCAAGTCCACGCGTCTTCCGCACACGAGCGCAGAAGCACGTGTACACTGGGCGGCCGGGCCAAGTGGCTGGCTTGTGCGAGCGGCACTCGCGCAGCGGGGCGCGCGCCGACGAGGGCTCATCTGCGACGGCTGCCTCAGTGCCGCTCTCGAGCTGGAGGCCGGCCAGCCATCTGGTGCCATGTGCGCCTCGCCCGCCTTTTCGTTAACTCACGCCCTGGAATAGCTCACCTCGGACCACGCTCATCTGGAATGGAGGCGGCGGGTGCGCTTACCCCGCCTCACGACTACTGCCTCACTGTGTTTCTCAGAGCAGACTTGTGGTAGAGAAATAAACTTCAGATTAAGTTAAACAAGTTGCCTCGGAGAAACAGTTAAGATGGGGGAGCTGCACTGAAGCACGGGATTTTTTGATTTCTTTGGACAGTGCCTTAACTACAGAAGAATGCTGAAGATTAAATGGGTAGATCACATAACTAACGAGGAGGTATTGAATAGAATTGGAGAGAACAGGAGCTTGTGGCACAACTTGACGAAAAGAAGGGCTCGGTTGGTAGGACATGTTCTGAGACATCGAGGGATCACCAAATTAGTATTTGAGGGCTGCGGAGAGGGTAAAAAACGTAGAGGGCGACCAAGAGATGAATACACTAAGCAGATTCAGAAGAATGTAGGCTGCAGTAGGTACCGGGAGATGAAGAAGCTTGCACAGGATAGAGTAGCATGGAGAGCTGCATCAAACCAGTCTCAGGACTGAAGACAACAACAACAACAACAACAACAACAGTGCCTTGACAACACTGAAGGGAGGAAGATTAGAGTTCAACGTCCAGTCGACCGCCAGCTCAGCTCATTAGAGAAGGAATACAAGTGCAGATGGGAAAGGATAGGGAAGGAAATACGCGGTGCTCTTTTATAGAAACCATACGGACACATTTGCATTATAAAATACATGTTTGATCATCGGCTGTTTTCATTTTAAACTCAAATATCAACCGGTTTCAATCTTGCACCATCTTCACGGATAAGGGTTAAAGTAGTTTAAGCCACCACATTACATTTGTCATTACTCAAATTGTAACCAGGGTGTTTAGGTTTTTATGTTGGTAACGCAACCTAGTGCTCTGTATGAAAATCACTGACTGTGCTGTGTGCAGTCTGTGGCTGGTTGGACTCATTGTTGAAATATTCGCTTGTGTAGTGTTGGCCAGTTGGATCTGAACAGCGCGTAGCGTTGCGTAGTTAGAGGTGAGCCGCCAGCAGTGGCGAATGTGGAGAGAGAGATGCCAGAGTTTTGAGAGCTGGCTATAAGCGGACGACCTGGAAGTGTGTCCGCCAGAAAAAGGAAATTTGTAAAGATGGATGTCATGAATTGATGGATACATATATATGAACACTTTTGAAGATTATTAAGGTAAATACATTGTTCTCTATCAAAATCTTTCATTTGCTAACCATGCCTATCAGCAGTTAGCTGGCAGTATTGGCGCTCGCTGTACTGCAGTAGTTCGAGTAACGAAGATTTTTGTGAGGTAAGTGATTTATGAAAGGTATACGTTATAGTTAGTCAGGGCCATTCTTTTCTAGGGATTATTGAAAGTCAGATTGCGTTGCGCTAAAAAATATTGCGTGTCAGTTTAGTGATGATCAGAATAAGTAAAGAGAGAACTGTCTGAGTACGTCCAACTTTTGCTCAGCTGTTTGAAAAGCTAATAACGTAAGAGGTTTTCCAGAACTGTAATTTTTAAATTCTTCTAAGGGGACGTTCCAAAATAACGTTTAGAGCATGTTACTAATATCAATATAGACACAGGACTTTTAAAAGTAAGCATACGAGTAGCATACATAGCAATACTGCTTTGTATACATTTAGTATCCGTATGTTTCCTTCTGTAGGTCCTGTGTTGTATATTGATATTCATGACATGCTATACACATTATTTAAGAAATGACAAATGTAATGTGGTGGCTTAAACCACTTTAACTCTTATCCGTGAAGATGGTCCAAAACTGAAACTGGTTGATATTCGGGTTTAAAATAAAAACAACAGATGGTCAATAACGCATTTTATACATTTGCATTAAGTGTGAGAGATGAGACGGAAAACCTAAAAATGGATCATCTGACAGGGATTAGATGTACTCTTTTACTACTGATTGCGGAACCTCCATCGGTTTCAAAACGCTGAATTTTTTGGTGTTTGAATACGGCGGACGTATATTGCCCTTCGTATTCAAAACGGTCGACGTTTCGTTAGTAAAAGCTCGAACTGTCACCTTCATGTAGCTCGCTTGGCGTTAAAGTACCTGTTCATTTCCACCTATTTTCCACCCACCTACGCGGAATTTGTAAGTGTTCATGAGTACTAAACACGAAATATAATTTGGTGATTAAATCGGAGGGTGCTGCGAGCAGATGTACCTGACCACTGCCTCCCACAGACACTACTCATAAGTTCGTAAAGAGACTGTACTAAGACTTTATAATGTGACGGCAGTACCAATTATGTGCATACGACAAATGAGGAGGCCAGTCCACCCTTGCGCCAGTAAATTTGCAGTAATCCAGCGCAATGACTCCATTACCGAAGTATTCATCAAGAAAGATAAACACCCTTTCGGTGCTGTGTGGTCTAGCCCCGTCTTGCATGATTCACTCGGCGTCTGGTCGATCTCTCACTTTCATCTCTGCCAATAATTCCTCTGCTGTAATACCACAGTCCAAATAGGAATTTTGGAAGAATACTGTGGTTTGGAATTTCCAAACCTCATGCGAATGGTTCTCGAGTCGGGACCTTATGGAACATTAAATCGTGTTGGAAATTTACGCCTTGTTGGCACAGGACTGTGTTCTAACCTGTGGTATTCCAGCGCCAGACGATTTCAATGCATTCCTTCGGCACGCTAACCTCCTACCGCATTTCAACAGTGGAACTGGTCGCTCTGAGTTGAGGCGCACTATTTATAGACACAGTGTATTGCGATTACAGCGCCATCTATAAGCAACTTTTCGAACTATTTCGAAACTGCTGTGTAACTTCTGAATAAAATTCTTACGGCTTTCAAAATAAACATACCGTTTGTTGCACTCGTCTGTCGATCTTAGTTTTTCGATATATTTAACTCTGAAATCGGGAACTCCTTCGCTGGACACCCTGAAGTATGTCCGTGACGTACTGATAAGTGATGAGGTTCCTCAGTCACTACCAGCTTGACCTGAGGCATACCTGATGGCTTCCCGCACCATGACGTCAGCTGTAACACTGCTGTGCCTCTCCAACACAATGGAAGAATGGGATTCTTCCCAATCCGCCGCCATATTCACCGACGAGGTGCTCCAGAGAGAGGTAGCACAGAACCACGATTCATCGCTGAACAAAATTCATCACCAGTCCATGCTTCCCACTCCTTAAGGAGGCGTTTGTGTTGTTGTGGTAGCGGCACTCCACCCATACCCTAGTCCGTCTGCTGCTAGTCTCTTATCAATGGTGTGGGATGAAACAATGTTGGAAGGGGTCCATTACTCTCGGACGGCAAGCTCAGATATAAAGGGGGTTACGATGTGTTTGATGCACAACACGACGATCCTCCATTGTGGTGGCCAGGCGCAATCAGTCGGAACCTTGACGACGAGTACGCCTGACCTCACGTTCCCATGCAGTCCAACATCGGGCCACTGTCACATCCGAATGCCCCACAAATCTGGATACTGCACCATTCGACCAGCCGCCACACTGAGACCCTTCTCACACCCTGCCCGGTGGTGATAAAGAGGTTTCATTGGAGTTTGCGTCAGCAGTTGATCATTCAACTTCAGACGCTGTTCGCGTCTCTTTTATATCCTACGAGGCCTGGAAATAACACTAAACAAGAACAACAGTAATGTTCTCTGATGACCGTTCAATCTGTCACGGAGAATTTGAACCCTGATAATTTAAATACTCGTCGAGATTGTGCACGTGTAAGAAGTTACATTCTTCTACGTACTTCAATTTTTTGGGTAGGCAGTGCATTTTTTTTCTGGTCAGTCGCCGCGTTTCGGGAAACGTTACGGTGCAAGAGCCAGATTGAAGTGGATTAAATGGTGATAGAGTACGCGAAGGGCAGTTGCTGCTTTCAGCATGTAGGCTACAGCATTTGAATACATTACAAGAACGTTTTCTGTTTGGATTCCCTCAGGCCGCAGCTATTCTTGAATGACTAATGCATTTGAACACTTTGCAGAAATGACTCTGAAGGTTCTTCTTCTTCCAGTATGCCAATAAATCGTCCATATATGTCCGTTGATGGCGCAAAGTTTAGGAGATGAAATATATTTGGAGAGATATCTGCTGGAGCGTCGTCTTCTCCCTCACTGTAGTACTAAAAGTCGAGTAGCTTGGATTTCTTGCGAAAACAGCGTCAGACGTATCCACTACCCTCTGCTAAGTATCACTTCCAATGTCACTCAGCTTGTATCTGATAGTATCTACAAATTTTTAAAGATTTACTCAAAGGCGGAGCGATAAATTCTTTAATTCTGCCGACAAGGAATACGAAGTTGCTACGGACGTAGGCGAGAGTATTTTCAATATTAGGTTCAGTGAAAGCATTTCACGGTTTGAAAATGTCCATTATAAAAACCGGCAGCCTTAACCCATGGCCCATTTCGTTAGGATACGCTCAGGAGGCAACGTTAGTTTATGCAGCGGTTTTCTACAGACTGACACATGATGCGGGGCTTTCAAATACACTTTCTTGGTGTGTGACATTATTTTATTTGCTTCTGGATAGCTTAGGCGATAGACACGTTCATCAGGAGATGTAGCAGCAGTGCGCTTCAGATAAAATTTGGAGAACATAGTGAGTTTCCTGATCACACTATTGTAATAGTGGCAGGGCTGATTTAAGACACAAGCGACAAAAGCCGCCGCTTGGTGCGCCACTGTAATATTTCTATACGGAGCATTTCATACTTAGCAGCCGCCGGTTGAAGCACCAAGCTGAAAGGCACGCCATGGGCGCCAAAGTGTAAGGTTTATTTACAGAACTTACCGCAATTAGTAGTGATAGCTGACACAGGTGTAACTGCACGAGGGAAACGAGGGAAGGAAATGAGAGAACGCCACATTATTGGCTGGAAAAATGATCTCGAACCGGTCCTGAACAGGAAAGTTGCGGAATGGGAGAGTTGTGCGATCAAAATTAGTGATAGACATAAGGATTCCTGTGACATTTTTCTGAATATCTTGCCTGAAAATTACTCCGAGCAATTAGTTACAGAACCGACACGTGAGGTGTCCACCCCGATAGATGAGTGGTCGCCGGCACGGTAGATCAGCGTGTGCGGTCAGAGGGCTACGTGCTCTCTGTAATAAAAAAAAAAAAAAACTGATTCAAAGAGTCAACGATCAACTTGAATGGATGTCTCGTGACGTCCGCCCAGACCAAACGCAACGAACAATATCGAACAAAAATGAAAAAAGAGTCCTACGGGCCCGGGTTCGATTCCCAGCTGGGTCGGGGATTTTCTCCGCTCAGGGACTGGGTGTTGTGTTGTCTTCGTCACCATTTCATCCCTAACCGGCACGCAGGTCGCCCAATGTGGCGTCGACTGTAATAAGACGTTCACCAAGGCGGCCAGACTTGCCCCACAAGGGGCCAATGACGCCAAACGCTAATTTCCGTTTTGCCTGAGGGTAACGTCTTGGACCTGCTAGTAACTAAAAGAGCAGAAGTTTTCAAAGCATGTAACATAAAAGTGGGCGTCGAAAACGGAGCGGGAGGAGGGAGGAGTTAGCAGTTCAGGTAAATTTCGCGATGAATAACGATATAGGGTTGAGATTCCGTGACAAATGTCTCTACTAGTCAATATATATCCATCACATGTTCTAGCTTTCTTCAAACTTACAGTGAGTTAATACGAGAAGTTTTCAAAAGTAATGCAACTATTCTTTTTCTAAAAGCAGGTTCATTTCATTCATGATTCCAATAAGCCATATTATTCCCCACTCTTTTGGCTACAAAACCAGGTTTTTCAACGGAATCGCCGTCCATTGCGACGGTCTTACGCCCCCTTACTTGGGAGGCCTGCGTGTCAGCATGGTACCACTCCACTGGTCGACGTCAGGCTGCATCAATAACCTCTCCGTCATCCGCGTACTGCTTCCCGCGCAGTGCATCCTTCACTGGGCCAAACAGATGGAAGTTGGAAAGTACGAGGTCCGGGCTGCAGGGTGGATGAGGAAAAACAGTCCAATGAGTTCCTCTCGGGTGCGCAGACTTGTGTGAGGCCTCGCGTTTTCATTTGCATTTCGTTTGGATTTTTGTGGCGACGAACACACTGAAATCATTTCTTTAGTTTCCTGAGGATAGCGCAATGCATTTTAGAGCTGATCGTTGCACCATGGGAGATGACATCAAACAGAAGAACCCCTTCAGAGTCCCAGAAGACCGTCGCCATGACCTTACAGGCAGAGGGTGCGGCTTCGCGTCTTTTCTTCGGAGGAGAGGTGGTGTGTAGCCACTCCATGGATTCCCGTTTTGTTTCCTGTTTGAACTGATGAATCCATGTTTCGTCGCCTGTGATGATGTTCAGCAAAAACTTGTCACGATCTGCCTCGTAACGCACAAGCACTTCCCCACAGACGCTCCTCCGTCGTTCTTTATGGTATTCTGTTTTAGGTGGCGAGAAACTCAACTACCAGCATGGGCGTCCAGTTGAGTTGCGAGTTGTTTCATTGTGACCCATCGATCACCTCGGATGAAAGTATCCGCACGTTCCGACACTGCAGGAGTCACAGCTGTGTGCGGCCGACCGGTACGCGGGTTGGCCGGACAGGTTCGCGCGACCTTGCTGCGATGATGACAGACACCTCGACCAACGACTCACCGTGCTTTTGTTCACTGACAGGTGTCCGCAGATACTCTATAAGCGTCTATGAACAGCAGCGACACGTGCCAGGTGAGCATTCTACCACGCAGCCACACAGCCTGTCGAAAAAAAAAAAAAAAAATCGGCCTTGGTGTAGTACATTAACGATGATCGGAAAACTTGATAGTTTATTTTCTCCAAAATTTCTGAGATCTGCATCGAATTATTTTGGAGATTAGTATTTGAGTTTTGAACTTCACCTATTATAAATACAACAAATTACAATAATTCGATTCCCGCTGGTCCTCTCGTTAGACCTGCTAGTAACTAAACGAGTGAACTTTTGAAACGACACCATGTTCGCCGATAACTGTAGAAATTAATAGTTCACAATTGTAGTATCGTTCTTTGGGCCATTTTCAAGTGATATTGTGGTATCGATAGCTATGATGCTACAACGTAGGTGCACGCTCGTAGGTTGGCACTACGAGAGCGGACGAACTACGCCGACCACAGCCGACGCTGTGGAACTCGACGAGCGCCGCTCCAGATTCAGCCCATTTGCTCAAGAGCAGACGACCTAGTAACGCGGCTTCTACTTGTATGGGGGGCTACCCATTATAGACTTTGCCTTTGTTAACTTCTAGTTACTGTTAGCTTCGATACATGAACGGCTTCGCGCCTACGTGCTCATCTGTACCAAAAGTTAAATAATGTATTTGTATCTGTTTATACACCAGTAAAGGTGCTTTAACTTTACTTGCACTACCGAAGTACTTCACCTTTTCCTGCCCCTACTCGCGTCCTTCACCCTCGGCCTATTTTGCAGAAGCAGTTCACAGGAGCAGATGCATGCAACGCCTATCCAGGCGGGATACAAAAGGTATTGCAAAAGATTTTGATTCCGCGCGTGTCAGACTTTAAAATCCTCCCACATGTATACATGTCCTCGTCAAAAATAAGCATTTTCACTGTATAAATACAGTAATAGGTCTGACATCGTTATAGCGTTGAGCCGAAATATGTAAGGACTTGAAAAACCATTCGTTGTGATAAATACATCAATACTGTAACTGTGGCTCCGAGCACTATCGGACTTAACTATTGAGGTCATTAGTCCCCTAGAACTTAGAACTACTTAAACCTAACTAACCTAAGGACAGCATACACATCCACGCCCGAGACAGGATTCGAACCTGCGACCGTAGCGGGCGCGCGGTTCCAGACTGAAGCGCCTAGAACCGCATCGCCACACTGGACGGAGTGTAGGTTTATTTGTAGGCATCTGAAGATAACGTAGTGTAACGTCGAAACCCGTTGTTTAGAAATAAACCTAAACAACGCTGATTGGTACTGTTTTTATTGAAAATTGAGGAAGCTCTCGAAGATCTCGAAAAGGGGGGAGGCAGCTCAGGTATTTTCGTTTGGAATGAAGAAATAGTTTTCTGATTTCACGGCATATGTCTCTACTAATCACTATAAATTACATGTTTCACCTTTCTTCAAAGTGATACCGAATTAATACGTCTATCTATTAGACCGGACAGGATACGAAATCGGTTTGCGAACTTTTTTTATTTTCTGGTAAGGTGGGAGAAAAGAGGCAACTGCACACCCGTAACGATCTCTGCATGCTGACTTGTCATATCAAGGTCAGTTAGACTACCATGTTATTTTCTCCAACTTCGCCTCCCCGGATGAATTACAGCGGACAGTTTTTAAAGTCCTTACGTATCTCGGCTGAATGCTGTAACGATGTAAAACCTGTTGAAGCACTTGGCAGATTCGGTTTTATCTCCGCTTATTCGTCTATTTACATCTCAGCCACCAAATCACCTTTCCTTATCAGAAGGCGTCCCTCCTTCCTACTTTAACCGCACAACAGAACGGTGCTGAAGTCGCCGTGGTAGGATTTATCGCCTTCGTCGGTGCTGTAGCTCACCGGCCGTACAGAGAGCAGGCGGGGCTAGTCCCGAGACGGAAGCCTCGGAGTGCTGAGGAGGGAGAAATGCGATCGCCGCGCGGCATATGCGGGGGCCGCCGGCGACGAGTCAGCGGCCGTAACGAGCTGGCCGCGGCTGCAGCATCATCACCTGTCCCGTCCCAGCGGACTCCCACCTGGCGCCAGCTGCTGCCGGTGCTGCACACTGCATTACGGCACACCGCTGCCGACGAGTGCGCTTCCACTTGACCGACGCGGCAACACGGCTACTGAGCAGGGTGTGTAGCCCAAAATGTGCTGCACCCTGACCAGATCTTGCAGGACAGTATTTCTTAGTCGTTTCGATTAATGGAATGCTTTTTTATGACAAATTTTATCGGGGAAACCTTTTTCGTTTTTTTGTTTACATTCTGTAAACACATCAGTTGCAACAGAAATGAAAACTATCTCAAATAACATTCACCTATATGTTGTTGTTGTTGTTGTTATTGGGGTCCTCAGTCCTGAGACTGGTTTGATGCAGCTCTCCATGCTAATCTATCCCGTGCAAGCTCCTTCATCTCCCAGTACCTACTGCAACCTACATCCTTCTGAATCTGCTTGGTGTATTCATCTCTTGGTCTCCCCCTACGATTTCTACCCTCCACGCTTCCCTACAATACTAAATTGGTGAGCCCTTGATGCCTCATAAGATGCCCTACCTCCTTCTAGTCAAGTTGTGCCACGAACTTCTCTTCTCCCCAATCCTATTCAATACCTCCTCGTTAGTATGTGATCTACCGATCTAACCTTCACCATTCTTCTGTAGCACCACATTTCGAAACCTTCTATTCTCTTGTCGTCGAAACTATTTATCGTCCATGTTTCACTCCCATAATGGCTACACTCCATACAAATACTTTCAGAAATGACTTCCTGACACTTAAATCTATACTTAATGTTAACAAATTTCTCTTCTTCAGAAACGAACGCTTTCCTTGCCATTGCCAGTCTACATTCTATATCCTCTCTACTTCGACCATCATCAGTTATTTTGCTCCCCAAATAGCATGAGTCATTTAGTAATTTAAGTGTCTCATTTCCTAATCTAATTCCCTCAGCATCGCCCGACTTAATTCGACTACATTCCATTATCCTCGTTTTGCGTTTGTTGATGTTCATTTTATATCCTCCTTTGAAGACACTGTCCATTCCATTCAGTTGCTCTTCCAAGTCCTTTGCTGTCTCTGACGGAATTACAATGCCATCGGCGAACCTCACAGTTTTTATTTCTTCTCCATGGATTTTAATACCTACTCCGAATTTTTCTTTTGTTTCCTTTACTGCTTGCTCAATATACAGATTGAATAACATCGGGGAGAGGCTACAACCCTGTCTCACTCCCTTCCCAACCACTGCTTCCCTTTCATGCCCCTCGACTCTTATAACTGCCATCTGGTTTCTGTACAAATTGTAAATAACCTTTCTCTCCCTGTATTTTACCCCTGTCACCTTCAGAATTTGAAAGAGAGTATCCCAGTCATCAATGTCAGAAGCTTTCTCTAAGTCTACAAATGCTAGAAACGTAGGTTTGCCCTTTCTTAATCTATCTTCTTAGATAAGCCGTAAGATGAGTATTGCCGCATGTGTTCCAATATTTCTACGGAATCCAAACTGACCTTCCCCGAGGTTGACTTCTACCAGCTTTTCCATTCGTCTACATATAATTCGCGTTAGTATTTTGCTGGCCATGGTAGGGTTTGGCACGAACGAAGACAAGCGTGCGGGAGGACATTATCTCGCTGAAATGTAAGCCCAGGATGGGTTGCCATGAAGGGCAACAATAATACGAGGGTCGTTCAGTAAGTAACGCCCCACATTTTTTTAAGCCATTAACATAGACAAACGTACTTGTTGGTGCTTCACATTTGATGTTTGTTCCCTGCGCAGTTTCGAACCCTTCTGACAGATGGCAGAGCAGTAGTACAGCGTCAAAATGGCGTCTACATACTACTCACGTTACATGCAGCGTGCTGTTATTGAATTCTTGTGTTCATAAAAAGAAATCGTGGTGAACATCCATAAGCGTTTGAGTGCAGTGTACGGCGGTGCTGCAGTTGATAGAAGTACAGTTGGTCAACGGGCAAAATAAGTTACAGTCTCAGGAAATGCAGAAACAGAGCTCATCAGCCACGCTCGGCACGTCATGTCACAGCCACTGCTCCAGACATGTTGAGTCATGCGGATGCCATCATTCGTGCCGACCGACGCATCACAACTCGACAACTGGCTTCATTCAGAAAAAGAAATTCTAATGTGATCAATTGGTCCATCATAAAATGAAGATGTAAGCCTTCGAAACGCGTCGTGAAGGGAAATAAAAGTGACTGATACATATATTAGCGATGTTGGTGGTGATACCAGCGATAGAGTCAGATGTATTCGTTAAAGCCTGTCCTCAGGTCATTATTTAGTGCAAGTGGCTACGTGCAAAAGAAGAAATGCCCTTTTCAAAGAACAGCGTTTCTTAAACTATGTTCCGCGGAATCATTGTGTTCCCTGGAGATCACTCAAGGGTTTCGTGAAATTTGTGAGAACAGTGTAGATTAACACAAACCTTCAGCAGAAGACGGCTGAATGAATGACAGGTATACATATTCATTGTGTTTCAATTTAGTCACTGTTAACTCCAGTAAATGGACGAATTTTGTTACCATGATTCTCAATAGGCCCTGAGGAGAGGAAGTGGTTAACAGAATAAAAAAAATGTAGGGTGCTGTTTAAAAACGACGTACTACTGGTAATATTTCAGGAATGGATGAAGTTACGAGAAAGGCAGTAGTGCTGGTTAATGACCCGGCGTGGCTAAATAACAGTTGGTTGAAACATATTAATGTTTTTTTTCTGAATAAAAAAATTGGTGGACTCAAGCGGAACCGACTGTGGAGTTCTGAAGACTGATTTCGGGCAACATGAGTGCGTACGTGTGTGTGTGTGTGTGTGTGTGTGTGTGTGTGTGTGTGTCGATCGATCGAGATGGGCGGCAGTCGCACCGTTACGTGGAAAGAATGATAACGGTGTGTAGTATGTTCGCTTAGAGGGGTGGCTCCCCTCGACGTCTCTGAGACCGCACACGGGTCTATACGGAATATACTACCTTGTGGGATTCCATTCAAGAGGTGAAAGACTACCTCTCTATAGTCGATGTTCCAAAGCTCACTATCAGATGTGCCTCTTCCTAAAAGAGTTACTCGCTCCCTGATCCTTGTCAACACACGATAAAATGTACGAGCCCCTCGAAATGCAAGATTATTTCCGTCTTCGTATTTATGATGTCCTCTGTGTTCTCTGCCTGCACACACACACACACACACACACACACACACACACACACACACACACACACACACACACACACACACAGAGAGAGAGAGAGAGAGAGAGAGAGAGAGAGAGAGAGAGAGAGAGAGAGAGAGAGAGAGAAACTATATGCAAAGACATATGAATATGAAAGATGAGATGGATTGGCTGCAAGAAAATGAACATTTGATGGCGCATGTTGCTGTATAAAGGAAAGAGGGAGAAGAGGAAAATAGACGAAAAAAATGGAGGAGAACGCCTTGTTCTACTCAAAACCTAAGATTTCACAGATGCAACGAAAAGAGGGAATGCACGTGTAGTAATCATAATAACAACAGCATAGTTTAATAGGGATATCACTGAAATTGCTTCTATGAGAATAGATATTTTGGTATCTACATCACAATGATCGAAGAATAAAAATCACAAACGGTAGGTTGCAGTAGGTGAACGCCGTGTTTTCAAGAGCTTTTATGTTACATTAGTTTTGTAATTCATCAAATCCATCGCTAAGACATCTACCTCCGACTTGTAGTGGAGTGTAGATTTTGTCTAAAGTTACACAAATCTCCGTAGTGGAACGAGAAACAAATCAATAATAATAATAATTAATATTGTTATGTTAGGGATCATTCGCAAACATGTGTCATCAATGAATTTTTGAGTTGCTACAAACTCGACTCACTTTATAACAGTAGTAGTATAATTATGAAGGACGCAATACTAATTTGCTATTACCCGTCAGGATTCCCTCGCATTTCTTGTCGTCCAGCTTTCCAATGAAGCATTACGTCTCTGTTCTTCGGATAGTGTAATTTCTTGACGTATGGTACTCCTAACAGAGTAATGCCAAAAGTGAGAAACGTTGTTCTTTCGGCACAGGGAAAACGAAATTACTAAACGGCTAAAAACGTTTTCCATTAACTACATAACTGCGATCTTGTGCGGGCTAAGATTAAAGAAGTTCGAGGAGTGAAAAAGTAGCCATGTGAAACTAAAACACAGGGTGTTTCGCGGGGGATGCGAAATATTCAGGGATATATCAGGAACGATCATTCGAAGAAAACTAGTAAACATGGGCTCTAAAACGCATACTTTAAGATCTATGAGCACTTGCTCATCTAGGCCAATGTGAAACCCATCTCTTCTACGGAACAAGTGCTCATAACTCTTAAGGTACGCATTTTAGAGACCATATTCACTAGACAATTTTTTTCTTGTCTTGGTCCCTCCTGCCTCCTCCCAAAATATAGAAAATAAAGAGTTTGCACAAGAAGAGATTTTTTTCACAGTGTCTAAGATCATGAAGTGCTAACAGATTCCACAGATGTTCACTGCTATTGCTCGCAAATAAGTTCCTCACAAATTCTGCTTTATGACAGGATCCATTGTTGTGCTGATACGAAAGTGCATCGTCTCCGACCTGTTCCTCTACACTACGCAGTACACAGTGCTGTCCAATGTGCTCACATCCTCCGCATTTAACATGTTCTTGAGAGCAACAAGGAGACCACAACCCAAACACGAGAAGACCCCAGATCGTAAGACAGCCTCCTCTGTACTTCAGTGATTGTCACTGTATATAATGGCAGGTAACACTGTACAAGCGTTCGCCAGACCCAAACCCTTCCAGCGGATTGTCACATAGCATAGCATAGCGTGATTCACCACTCCAAACCACTTGTTTCTAGTCATCCACTGTCCAAAGTTGTCACTAATTACACCACCTTAATCGCCGCTTAGCGATATGTGGCCTATGAGGAGCTGCTCGACCTTCGTGCCCCGTTCTGTTTAACTCGCTACGGAAGTCATTATGCCATCTGCACAGCTGGTAGAACGCCGGAACTCACTAGGGATTCCTTCCGCTGACTTCATGAGCTTTTTTTTAAAAACCACCCTCCGCAATGTTTGACGTTCCCCGCCGTCCGTCAGTACATGAAGTGCGCTCGGCCTTGGTTTAGTTTTGGTTGTTTCTTCGCGTTTCGACTTCACAGTCGACTTGAACAGGTTTAGAAGAGCTGAAATGTCCCAGATGGATTTGTGACTCAGGTGGCATCCAGTGACTAGGTCACTGAGCTCTCATGACCGACGACCCTTTTGGCTGTTACAGCTTCTCTACTCCAAACACAATACTTCCCGCCTGGAGCCGTTTCTCGTGGCATCTATTGGTCAATTCCGTATTACATAGTGCTGTCCGGATACTTTTGATCAGACAGTGTACGTTGCCGCCAGTCTATGACCTCTGGAAGACTTAAGTTTCGGGAACACGGCCAATTTACTCCGGCATGGGGCTGCTTATACGGGATGTTCAAAAAGTCTCTCCGCGGTGCCGTATGATTGTTAACCGCCTGCGTTGAGTTACTTCCCTTCAAGTGGACTCTCCCAACATTGCACTGTTTCGTTTATCTCAGCCAGCGTCAGTAGTATCGTTGGTGTGTGTCGTTACGTGCTGACGTGAACGTTTAAGTTTAGTTGCTTTGTTCGTTTGTTTCGTTTTTGTCTCTGTTAAAATGCTAACTATTGAAGAACGTGTGTTTTTAGCCGAACAAGTGTTCAAAGCTGGCGGTAAATACACAGTTTCAGTTCGTCAAACATTTAATTCAGTTTTCCCGGAGACTATACCCCCACATCGCGATACTGTGCGAGATTTGATTAACAGATTTCGAAGTACGGGTTCAGTGACAGATTCACCCAGAAGTGGTCGTCCTAGCGTTTTGTCCGAGGATAAACTACTCAATACTTCCGATAAAATGTCCATGAGTCCGAACAAGTCAGTAAGAAAACTCGCCCAGGAAATCGATGTTAGTGTCGCAACGGCCTACACAGCTGTAAGGAATAAATTAAAACTTTCCCCCATACAAAGCGACAGTTGTGCAATACTTGAAAAATACTGATCATGGCAAGAGACTGCATTATTGTCAGTGGTTCAAAAACTTCGCTCAACGAAATGGAAGGGATATTCTTACTGAAACTTTTTTCACTGATGAGGCATGGTTTCATTTATCCGGGTACATGAACTCGCAAAATTCTCGTAAGTGGAGTACTGCAAATCCATTACGTTTTCATGAGGAACCACTTCATTCCGTGAAATAGAAGTTTGGATTGCAATTTCTAGACGTCAGACTGTGGGGTCCCATATTTTTCAACGAAACAACAAACGCACAACTATACTTCAGTGATATTCTGTACCCATTCATAGGAATACTGTACGGTTATTTTCCACAAGATGGTGCAACCGCACATACAGCTCGCGTTTCAATCTCACTGCTTGCTGATGTTTTTGGTGATCGCATTATTTCACAGGGACTTTGGCCTCCACGATCGCCTGACCTAACACCACCTGACTTTTTCTTCTGGGATGCAGCGAAAGCAACTGTCTATAAAAGCCGTCCAAAATCCATCGATGAATTGAAAACTGCAATATCCACTTTCACTCCTTCTGTTGCAAAAGAAATGTTACAGCTTGTGTCTGGAAACATGTTTAGACGAATTGAATTGTGTATTCACCAACAGGGGGGACACTTTCAACATTTAATGTGAAAATTTGTAAGTAAAAATGAATATTCAATAAATTGATAACTTGTATTTCACTGAGTTTCATTTCGGTATATTCACTACGGCGTGCGGCACGCGCGGCTAAGTCATACGGCACTACGGAAAGACTTTTTGTCAGTGGCCTACCATCACAGTCCTCCCGGTAAATTTCCCACACCACCACTTGATTCAGTCGCCCAGCCGACCTGTCTTCTCCCATTGTCCAAGAACTAGCGACTGTGACGCCTTCCAAGTTGTATGCTACAATCAGATGTCAAAAGTATATTGTAGCGCCACCGTTTTTGGCGTGTCAGTTTCATGAAGCCGAAGGTAGCAGCATCATTCTCGAATTTTGTGTCAGCTACTGTAAGTTTTCTTGCAATATTGTTGCCGTTTATTTTCCTTAATTTTACATCAACTTCATTAGACGGCAAGCCACTTGGCAGCGCATGGGCGAAAGTACATGGCATCATTACTACCTTTTTTCCGCCCTATCCCATCCGCGTATTGAGCGATAGGCGACCCGAGAAAATTCTGCTCCTGCGCAGAATCGTCAAGTGGGTCTAAGGCTTCTATCCAGTCACTCGTTGACCATTCTGGTGTGCCAGTAGAAGATTGTAAAAGTGAAGTCGAAGTTTTAAATTTCTCATTTAAGATATCGTTCACGCACGAGAATCGTACAAAAATCCCGTCGTTTGACTATTGCAAAGACTCCCGTATGGCTGACGTAATAATACGCATCCCTGGTGGAGAGAAAATCAGAAAGAGTTGAAAATAGATGAGTCAACAGGACCTAATGAAATTCCAATTCGGTTTTACAAAGAGTGCTATACAGCATCGGCTCCTTAGTCAGCTTGAATCTATCGCGAATCTCTCCCCCAGCACTAAGTCCAAAACGACTAGAAAAGAAAAAAGCGCAGGCGACTCCTGTTTATAAGAAGAGTAAAAGAACGGACCCACAGAATTACAGACCAATATCTTAAACATATGTTTGTTGCCGAAGCCTTGAACATATTCTCAGTTCGAATAAAATAAATTTCCTTGAGAGGGAAAAGCTTCTGTCCACAAATATACACGGTTTAAGGAAGCATCGCTCACATGATGTACTGCGAACTATGGATGAAGGACAACAGACGTATTCCATATTACTAGATTGCTGCAAAGTATTTGATACGGCACCACACTTCCGACTGTGAACGAAGGTGCAAGGACGCGGAATAGGTTCCCTGGTATATTGAAACGTCCCCTTAGTGCTGTAAAACCTCACGTTATTTGATTTTCAAACAGCTGATCTAAACTGAACGTACTCAGACATTTCTCGCTTTACTTATTCTGATCATCACTAAACTGACACACAATATTTTTAACGCAACGTGCACTGACTTTCAATAATCCCTACAAAAGAATGGCCCTGACTAACAATAACCTATACCTTTCATGAATCACTTACCTCACAAAAATCTTCGTTACTCTAAACTACTACACTACAGCGAGCGTCAATACTGCCAGCTAAATAAAAGATTCTGAAGGCACTAACTACTGACAGGCATGGTTAGCAAATGAAAGAATTTGATAGACAACAAACAATGTATTTACCTTAATAATTTGCGAAAGTCATCACCCCTTTATTTCGAAATTCATGGCACAGAAAAAAAAAAACTGGCTGAGATATGTATATACACTTGTTTGCAGTTTGTCCAGATAAGCAAATAAAAAAAAAAACATTAAGTGTAACGGAGAAATCGTCTGTTTCCCATGAGGGGCGGGGAAGGGGTTTCCACGGCACTCCTGAGCAACGTCAGTACTTGATGGAACGTCCCTTGCTCAGATGCAGGCTTAAATACGTCGAGGCACACCATCGATGAGATCATCAATCCAACACTGACCCAAATTGTTCCACTGTCCAATGGCGATTTTGCGTAAGTCGTGCAGAGTACGTAGCCGTTGTCAGCGTCCAAAAAACAACTTGTTTGAATCTATTCCACATATGTTTGATTGGATTCATGTCTGGGGAACAGGCAAGCCATACCATTCTGGTAATTTTAGGATGCTGAAGGAACGTGTTCACGAGAATAGCGCGGTGGGCAAGAGTGTTATCATCCATCAAGATGAAGTTGTTACCAAAACGATGGCGATACAGTCCCCTTTATTTGTTGCAGAATCTCGTCACTGCACTGTAGAATAGTGAGATTGCTCTGAACAACCACAAGAAGCGTAGGGTCGCCCCAATGTCACACCACTCCAGAACATCACTCCTCCGCCATCTTGTTAAACATGTAGGACACTGTGTTGTAGGTGTTCGAAATTACAGGATTGTCTCCAAACACGTTGTCTGCTATCATCGGGGTTCAAGCAGATACAAGTTTCATCCGAAAACAGCATCCAAACCTTGGGTGCCCATTCTGCATCATTTCTTGTTCAACTAAAACAGAGTCCATGGTATTGTGGTGTACGACTCGGAGCTCTTCATGCCCGTTGGGAATGGAGATTCGCATCAAGCAGTCGCATTCTAACAATTTTATGCGATACATGACTTCTTGTAGCCTCTTCAAAACTCAAATTCATTTTTAGAACACTCAGGCCACGGTTCCTTTGACTCAAATATCGTATATGTCAATAATACACTGAACCTGTTGAACATGGTCGACCTGTGGGATGTAAGTCTTCAATACCACCTGTCAATTGGAACCGATTCTATGTCTACACCACATCACTTTGAATCTGGTCCACAGTCTGAGCAAATTTCCTGGTTAACAAGCCTTCTGTGCATAACTTGATGACGCCGACCCGTTCATTGGTCACGATTGTCCTTTGTGGCATGATATACACTACTGGCCATTAAAATTGCTACACCAAGAAGAAATGCAGATGATAATCGGGTATTCGTTGGACAAATATATTATACTAGAACTGACATGTGATTACATTTTCACGCAGTTTGGGTGCATAGAACCTGAGACATCAGTACCCTGAACAACCACCTCTGGCCGTATTAATGGCCTTGATACGCCTGGGCATTGAGTCAAACAGAGCTTGGATGGCGTCTACAGGTACAGCTGCCCATGCAGCTTCAACACGATACCACAGTTCATCAAAAGTAGTGACTGGCGTATTGTGACGAGCCAGTTGCTCGGCCACCATTGTCGAGACGTCTTCAATTGGTGAGAGATCTGAAGAACGTGCTGGACAGGGCAGCAGTCGAACATTTTCTGAATCCAGAAAGGCCCCTACAGGATCTGCAATATGCAATCGTGCATTATCCTGCTGGAATGGGGTTTCGCAGGGATCGAATGATGGGTAGAGCCACGGGTCGTAACACATCTGAAATGTAACGTCCACTGATCAAAGTGTAACCAACGGCACTCCATACCATCACGCCGGGTGATACGCCAGTGTGGCGATGATGACGAATACACGCTCAAAATGTGCCTTCACCGCGATGTCGCCAGACACGGATGCGACCATCATGATGCTGCAAAGAGAACCTGGATTCATCCGAAAAAGTGACGTTTTGCCATTCGTGCACCCAGGTTTGTCATTGTGTACACCATCGCAGGCGCTCAGCGTCAAGGGTAACCGCAGCCATGGTCTCCGAACTGATAGTTCATGCTGCTGCAAACGCCGTCGAACTGTTCGTGCAGATGGTTGTTGTCTTGCAAACGTCCCCATCTGTTGACTCAGGGGTCGAGACGTGGCTGCACGATCCGTTACAGCCATGAGGATAAGATGCCTGTCATCTCGACTGCTAGTGATACGCGGCCGTTGGGATGCAGCACGACGTTCCGTATTGCCCTCCTGAACCCACCGATTCCAAATTGTGCTAACAGTCATTGGATCTCGACCAACGCAAGCAGCAATGTCGCGATACGATAAACCGCAATCGCGATAGGCTACAGTCCGACCTTTAGCAAAGTGGGAAACGTGATGGTACGTATTTCTCCTCATCACACGAGGCATCACAACAACGTTTCACCAGTCAATGCCGGTCAACTGCTGTTTGTGTATGAGAAATCGGTTGGAAACTTTCCTCATGTCAGCAAGTTGTAGGTGTCGCCACCGGCACCAACCTTGTGTGAATGCTCTGAAAAGCTAATTTGCATATCACAGCATCTCCTTCCTGTCGGTTAAATCTCGCTTCTGTAGCACGTCATCTTCGTGGTGCAGCAATTTTAATGGCCAGTAGTGTATGTTCTCTCTACTGTTCACAGACGACTCTAATGCCTTCCTAATACTGTTTTATTTTCAGCTGAAATGCTGCAAGCCATTCTGCTTTATTTTCAGTTGAAATGTTGCAAGCCATTCGAGTACGATGTTTTACTTGTAGGTGGCGCTCATGGCAACTCTGTGCAGTACAGGAACAGTCAGAATAGCAACGAACCTACACGACATACCGAGGCGGTAAAAAACTTTTGTTGACGTGTGTGTCTGAGATCATTGGAGGTGCTATTACGCGCCCATGGGTTATGTCCGATGCTCGTTTTGTTTCTGTAGAATATTCGCCGGCCAGTACAAGTACTCGTATACTGGGACTTGCACGTGACGCATGAACTAGACTGTAATGAAGGCTGAATCGCTTACGCTGTGTTAAGAAACAGGAGGACAAGCAGTCCGTGTGTGCAGCCATTGATCTCGGACGAACAGGAACGCCTCCTCCCCGTGCAGGCGGCCAGCTGTTGGGAACAAAACCATCAGCTGAGAGCGCCTGCTACCTGCAGCTCGGGGCTGTTCGGCCCTCGCCGGCTCGCCAAGAAACCATGACCTCCTCTCGCTCAATGGAAGGATGAACGCCGCAGGGAGAGGGGAGGCCCGGATCGATAGCGTCAGCCGCCGGATTGGGAGAGCAGCGCGCGTCGCCTCAGGAGCGAAACCTGAGCGCCGCAGCCCTGCCAGCCCGACACAACTTCACCACCCTCGAGGGAGCCACTAGCCGGCGCGTAGCCAACTGGTAGCCTGCAGCCTCCTCAGGAGACGAACCGCACTGCTAACAAAGGCGTGCACTACAGGTTTAAGGTGGCTGCAGTATGTGTTTTGTATGTCAATTACAAAGCACAAATTAAAAACGGAACATGCAATATCTGTTTATTTTACGCCTCTAACAAGGTTACGAACCAAATTATTTATCCCAAATAAATAACGCTATTAGTAATTAATAAATATAACCTAAGTTTACGTAGGCCACAGATAATAATAGTAATTCACCCGCGAATTCCTTTCTTTGGTCTCTCTCTTTACCAAGACGGAGATAATAAGCGAAGATAGTTAGTTTTAGACACAGTCTAACATATATAATCCAGACATTCCCGCTCATTTTTGGTCTACTGTGCGACACCAAAGCTCCAAGCGGGCAGCAAGCTACACTTCTGAACACAATATCGGATGAGTGTGAATAATATCGCTTTACACTGATTTGTAACATAGTTTTTACAATTAGGAGTGTATGTCGTGCCATAAAAAACGGTAATAGCTAAAAAAATGACACCTAATTTGTCTTCCCTGACACTGGGATATATCTACATCTACATCTACATGGATACTCTGCAAATGTCATTCAAGTGCCTCGCAGAGGGTTCATCGAACCACCTTCACAATTCTCTATCATTCCAATCTCGTATATCGCGCGGAAACAATGAACACATTTATCTTTCTGTACGAGCTCTGATTTCCCTTGTTTTATCGTGGTGATCGTTCTTCCCTATCTAGGTCGGTGTCAACAAAATATTTTCGCATTCGGAGGAGAAGTTGGTGATTGGAATTTCGTGACAAGATTCCGTCGCAACGAAAAACGCCTTTCTTTTAATGATGTCCAGGCCACATCCTGTATCATTTCTGTGACACTCTCTCCCATATTTTGCGATAATACAAAACGTGCTGTCTTTCTTCGAAATTTTTCGATGTACTTCGTCAGTCCTAACTGGTAAGGATTCCACACCGCGCAGCAGTATTCTATAAGAGGACGGACAAGCGTAGTGAAGGCATTTTATAAGTGTCCTACCACTCTTCGGTTAGCCTTCCCCACAACATTTTCTATGTGTTCCTTCCAATTTAAGTTGTTCGTAATTGTGAAACCTAGGTATATTTAGTTTAATTTACGGCTTTTAAATGAGACTGATTTATCGTGTAACCGAAGTTTAACGGCCGGCCGTGGTGGCCGAGCTGTTCTAGGCGCTACAGTCTGGAACCGAGCGACCGCTACGGTCGCAGGTTCGAATCCTGCCTCGGGCATGAATGTGTGTGATTTCCTTAGGTTAGTTAGGTTTAAGTAGTTCTAGGTTCTAGGGGACTGATGACCTCAGCAGTTAAGTCCCATAGTGCTCAGAGTCATTTGAACCATTTGAAGTTTAACGAGTTCCTTTTACCACTCATGTAGACGACCTCACACTTTTCGTTATTTAAGGTCAACTGCCACTTTTCGCACCATTCAGATATCTTTTCTAAATCGTTTTGCAATTTGTTTTGATCTTCTGATGACTTTATTAGTCGATAAACGACAGCGTCATCTGCAAACAACCGAAGATGGCTGCTCAGATTGTCTCCAAAATCGTTTAGATAGATAAAGAACAGCAAAGGACCTATAACACTATCTTGGGGAACGCAAGAAATCACTTCTCTTTTACTCGATGACTTTCCCTCAATTACTACGAACTCTGACTGGAAATCACAAATCCAGTCACATAACTAAGACGATATTCCGTAAGCACTTAATTTCACTACGAGCTGCTTGTGTGGTACAGTGTCAAAAGCCTGCCGGAAATCCAGAAATACGGAATCGATCTGAAACCCCTTGTCAATAGCACTCAACACTTCCTGTGAATAAAGAATTAGTTTTGTTTCACAGGAACGATGTTTTCTAAACCCATGTTGACTGTGTGCCAATAGACCGTTTTCTTCGAGGGACATTACAGAACAGTTTGCAACTATTGTGTACATAGTTGCGCGTAATCAGAGCGTACAGAACTTTCCCACTAGAGCGCGCCTCGCTAAGCACAACCGCGCAGGCTCAGCGCTCGTCCGTCTCCGCACTACGAGATGGCGCTGGCTGAGAGACGGACCAAATTTTGCTTCCGCCGATCAGTGTATTAATATGTAACGCAGCCAATGAGATTGCTGTTAACGTAGAACCTTTTCTCCTCGCGGATCACACTCGCGCAGTGTTACCTGAACGCCAGAGGTATTATAACGAGTGTACATACCTCCAACTAGTCAGTCTGCATCAGTCTGTACCAGACTACATTTGTCTGTACTAGTCTATAGTCAAGTTTCAGTCTGCGCCTAATAAGATTACCATATTCCTGTACATAGCCATCAAGAGAAATGTATAGACACTTTGTCAAGTATCAGAGATATGTGAGAATAAGATTAACGTACCAAGACCAAAGAAACTTCAGATTGTCAATTGTAAACAGCATCCAGAATCAAGTTACGTAATATCTATGATTGTTATTATTTTAATAAATGTGTGTGAAAATTAATCAAGTTCTGTTTAAAGATGGTCACTGTCAATCTGCTACTCTAAGCGTGCAAATGGCATTTCAACCGTGTGACCTAACGGCAGAAGATAAACACGCCACGATAAGACCACGAGACATATTGCTGACACTCGCCTACTTCGTTAGAGCGACAAGTCAAATAATCTGATGGTGTGTGTACCGAAGGTCTTACAGTACACACACCACAGTAACGGACGGATATTTATTGAAGAATGTCTTTTTCTTTTAAGAACAAAAAGAAAAAAAGGCTTGTAAACAGCAGAAAGACGTCGTAGGCCTATATCCACTCAGAAATGTTAAGTTTTGGTGACTACTCTTCCAGTCAAATCAGTATGTGGAGCAGATGAAAGTTGTATGGAATGCAATACCTACATATTACAATGTACCAAACAAACCACCACAACTGTAGCTGAAGAGAAAACCAGACAGATGTGCTAGTAAAGTGTCAACGGTAATAAACATGTTTCCCAACACAGGAGAAACAAGTTCCACTATTGTTCCTACATCTGAGTAACAAACGCAAAGTATCTACAACACATTCGCTTTTGTAGCAAAAGTAGTTACATTCACAAAAATATTCGTGCACTGCAAAGTCGAATGAATTGTAAGAATGTGCGACTCCATACAAAATTGTTACGTATCGAGAAACATAAATATATGTGCCTCATGCATGAAATATGTGTTTATGTAACCTTGATTTCAGCGGTATACGCTGCAGTTATACATCTATGCTGCGACTTATGGCACTCAGTCAGTGACATTCGGCTGTTTTTATTTTTATTTCACGATCACTCAAGTCTCTCGATAATTTACTTAGGCTGGAGTGTAACAATATAATAACTATTTCGTTAATTAAGTAGAAAAATAATTAAAAACAAACGTTTATCTTACGGCTGCTTCCTCGTCGCTAGGGGCGCTAGCTTAGGTCCAACTGTCAGACGGTAACAATTTTCACAGCAGTACCTCGCCTACTTGTCCGCAGCACATGTAACTGTTAATATTTGGAAGAAACTGTTATTAATATCCAACCGTATACCTGTGAAGAAAGGTAATAATACAGGAATGGCGTAAATTAAGATCTATTTAGTATCTTATTTATACGAGGGGCATTCAGTAAGTAATGCAACAAATTTTTTTCTTGCTCTATTTCGCTAGAACAAATGCGGAATTTCTTGTGGGACATCATGGAATATTCCTATTTCAGCCTCTATAGTTTTATGAAGTTCCGGTAGGTGCCGCGCGGGATTGCCCGAACGGTCTATGGCGCTGCAGTCATGGACTGTGCGGCTGGTCCCGGCGGAGGTGCGGGTCCTCCCTCGGGCATGGGTGTGTGTGTTTGTCCTTAGGATAATTTAGGTTAAGTAGTGTGCAAGCTTAGGGACTGATGACCTCAGCAGTTAAGTCCCATAAGATTTCACACACATTTGAACTTTTTTTTTCCTGAAGGTGGCGGCGCTATACGTATCATTCAAAATGGCGTCTGTATCGCTGGCGCGTTCGAAGCACAGAGCTGCCATTGAGATTCTTTTAACGGGAAACAACAGCATCGCAGATATTCATAGGAGCTTGCTGAATGTCTACGGAGAACTGGAAATGAACAAAAGCACGGTGAGTCGTTGGGCGAGGCGTCTGTCGTCATAGCAACACGGTCGAACAAGCCCGTCCGATCTCCCGCGTGCCGGGTGACCATACACAGCCGTGACCCTGCAATATAGGAACGTGCGGGCACTCGTATTCCAGGTGATCGACGGATCACCATGAAACACCTCATTGCCCAACTAAAAGGCGCTGCTGACAGTGCTGACACTCTCGTCTACCAGTCGAGATACTCAACACTGGCAGAAGTTACTTGCCTACTGAGAAGGGATGCACAGATGTCTACAAGCGAAAAGAGCTGCTCCCTTTGTCAGCAATCCTAAGCTGATGGACTGGGTGTCCCTAAGGTTAGCATAGTTTGAGGAAGTAGTAAAATGCTCACAGTATTCTAAGAGTTTCTAAGCTGACGGAAATGCCACTGGGTACCCCCCGATGTATGTAGAAATTTTTCTGAACGTTGTGGTAAATTACAACATTAGAAGTTCTATCTGGGGGCAAGACTAAACGTAAGTTTCTCGTATGAGAGTGAAGTCTCACATGACGACACTTACGTGTAAAATATTCTTGAATTTCTTGTCAGCTCTCGGTAAACCTCGAGATTTCGACGATTACCACCATCCTCTTTCTCAGGAAATCGCGGACTTGAGAAATCAGCAGTTGCCGAGTACAGTTTCACAGACACAGAATACTGTTTGATGAAACAAAATTTTTGTCCCTGCCTACTACATACTGGTATTATGTTATTAAAAAGGTGATAGAATGAGCGAGAACAACTTCATCCGGAACTACGGACAATATCTTAGAGATGCATGAAAGCGAGCTAGAGACGCTGAGAAGAAACGGAGAAATTCGCCACATCGTTTACGCTCCCACGGGAGCGGTGTAACCACCAGCGCGGACATTTACACCATCTGTGGCGGCATACGCAATTGCCGACCAATCATAAGCAGTTGATGGGCTGTATAACGTCACCACAGCAGTAGCCAGGACAATCATTTGCTGCTGACGAACTAATGGTGTTTATTGTCTAAAGCGCGGCAAGACGTTCCTGATATTTTATACATAAGTTTCTCATTTTTTCAGCCTCAGATGTGCGTACTGCATTTGCAATAATCACTTTCAAAGTTGTAGGGAGGTGCTTTCACAATGGCTGTTATCCAATACTAATTTCGGGAAGAAGTTTTATTTACATTTAACGTGCACAAGAGATCACACCAGACTTGGCGTATTTTTTGGTTACTGAGACCGCAGTAGACGTTCGTTGGATGTCCGTCTAGAATAAGGCTCACCGAACTACAGATCCGGTCAGTGACGTCATTCATCCGGCCCACCGAAGGTACTTGATTTCTCCTGATCAAACGTATGAAACAGGATAAGTTGTGATGCAATTAAAAATTATATTTAAAATACTAGATCTTCACAAATGCGGAGACCTCCTGGTTGCTACGTACCTTAAATTTACTATTTTCAATGATCAGGATTCAGCTGGAATATTTACGAACTCCAGGTACTCTGGTCATACGTTGCATCATACATCGTCAAGAACTCTATGGGAAAAACTTAGATATATCTGTATACTGAAACCAGTCTTTTCTGCTGTGAACATCGTTCAGGGACACACACTCAATCACCGTCGGTTCTACGCTTTTCTTGAAGAAACTGATTCTGAATTCGTAGTTTGTCTAACACAGCAGTGAGGTGGATCAACTGCGGTAAAGTCCAGTTTCATTATTACAAACTCCGATGCGAAACAGATGTTTTTCTGACTGAGAAAGAAACAGCTGATCGTCAGATGTCAGATACTGCCTGGCTGTCAATGTTATCCCTTGTAATCGACACCACAACTCACAAGAATGAGCTGAACTTTAAACGTAAAGAAAATGATAATGCCGTGTGTAATCTCTACAGATTCATCAATGCAATTCGGAGAAATCTGTCTTTGTTTGTAGTACAACTGGAAGGAGAAACTTTCCTCATTTTCACTGTTTCGAAGAGTTTTCTGCTACAATACCCGAAGATGTCATCCTTGATTTTTCTAAAAAAAATTATTCGTGAGTTGAAGAAGCATTTTTGGAAAGATTTTCAGATCTTGACAGAAAGAATAGTGACAATCCTATTTTCCAGAATCTACGTCTTCATATAGACTCCATAAGCCACAGTATGGCGAGAGATGGAGGTACCCTGTACCACTACCAGCCTGTTCCTCTCGCAAACAGAGTGTGGGGAAAACGTCTATCTACACTACTGGCCATTAAAATTACAACACCACGAAGATGACATGCGACAGACGCGGAAATTTAACCGACAGGAAGAACATGCTCTGATATGCAAATGATTAGCTTTTCAGAGCATTCACACAAGGCTGGCGCCGGTGGCAAAACCTACAACGTGCTGACATGAGGAGAAAAAAATGGTTCAAATGGCTCTGAGCACTATGGGACTTAACTTCTAAGTTCATCAGTCCCCTAGAACTTAGAACTACTTAAACCTAACTAACCTAAGGACATCACACACATCCATGCCCGAGGCAGAATTCGAACCTGCGACCGTAGTGGTCGCGCGGTTCAAGACTGTAGCGCCTAGAACCGATCGGCCACTCCGGCCGGCTGACATGAGGAAAGTTTCCAACCGATTTCTCACACACAAACAGCAGCTGACCGGCGTTGCCTGGTGAAACGTTAATGCGATGCCTCGTGTAAGGAGGAGAAATGCGTACCATCATGTTTCCGACTTTGATAAAGGTCGGATTGTAGCCTATCGTGATTGCGGTTCATCGTATCGCGACATTGCTGCTCGCGTGGGTCGTGACCCAATGACTGTTAGCAGAATATGGAATCGGTGGGTTCAGGAGGGTAATACGGAACGCCGTGGTGGACCCCAACGACCTCGTATCACCAGCAGTCGAGATGACAGGCATCTTATCCGCATGGCTGTGACGGATCGTGCAGCCACGTCTCCATCTCTGAGTCAACAGATGGGGACGTTTGCAAGGCAACAACCATCTGCTCGAACAGTTCGCCGACGTTTGCAGCAGCATGGACTATCAGCTCGGAGATCATGGCTGCGGTTACCCTTGACGCTGCATCACACACAGGAGCGCCTGCGATGGTATACTCAACGACGACCCTGGATGCACGAATGGCAAAACGCCATTTTTTCGGATGAATCCAGGTTCTGCGTGTACTCCTCATCGCCATACTGGCGTATCACCCGGCGTGATGGTATGGTGTGCCATTGATTACACGTCTCTGTCACCTCTTCTTCACATTGACGACACTTCGAACAGTGGACGTTACATTTCAGATGTGTTACGACCGTGTCTCTACCCTTCATTCGATCCCTGCCAAACCCTACATTTCAGAAGGATAATGCACGACTACATGTTGCAGGTCCTGTACGGGCCTTTCTGGATACAGAAAATGTTCGACTGCTGCCCTGGCCAGCACATTCTCCAGATCTCTCACCAATTGAAAGCGTCTGGTCAATGGTGGCGAGCAACTGGCACGTCACAATACACCAGTCATTACTCTTGATGAACTGTGGTATCGTGTTGAAGCTGCATGGGCAGCTGCACCTGTGCACGCCATCCAAGCTCTGTCTGACTCAATGCCCAGGCGTATCAAGGCCGTTATTACGGCCGGAGATGGTTGTTCTGGGTACTGATTTCTCAGGATCTATGCAGTCAAATTGAGTGAAAATGTTCACATATCAGTTGTTGTATTATATATTTGTCCAATGAATACCCGTTTACCATCTGCATTTCTTATTGGTGTAGCAATTTTATGGCCAGTAGTGTAGATGATTCCGTGCGAGAACTTTTTTTTTTTATCTTCGTGGTCCTTAAGCGAAATTTACTTTCGTGGCAGTAGAATTGTTCTGCACTCAGCTTCAAGCGTACCTTCTCTAAGTTTTCTGAACAGTGATCCTCGAAAAGAACGTCGCCTTTGCTGCAGGTATTCCCCTTTGAGATCTCGAAGAACCTCCGTAATACTTGTGTGTCGTTCGAACCTACCGGTAACAAATCTAGCAGACCGCCTCTCAGTTGCTTTAATTTATTCTTTGAATCCGACCTGGTGGGGATCCCAAACACTCGAGCAGTCCTCAACAATGAGACGCACTGGTGTCCTATATGCGCTCTCATTTACAGTTGAACCACAATTTCCTAAAAATTCTTCGAATAAACCGAAGTCGTCCATTCGCCTCCCGTACTACAATCCTTACATGCTCATTCCATTTCATATTGCTTTGCATCGTTACGCCTAGATATTTAATCTATGTGCGTGTGCCAAGGAGCATGCTACTAATGCTGTATTCGAAGATTACGGGTTTGTTTTTCCAACTCACCTGCATTAACATGCATTTTTCTACATTTATGACTAACTGCCTTTCATCGCACCAACTAGAAATTTTGTCAAAGTCATCTTGTATCCTCCTACAGTCACTGAATGATGACATCACCTCGTACACCACAGGATTAAAAAAAAATGATTCAAATGGCTCTAAGCACTACGGCACTTAACATCTGAGGTCATCAGTCCCCTAGACTTAGAACTACTTAAGCCCAACTAACCTAAGGACATCAAACACATCCATGCCCGAGGCAGGATTCGAACCTGCGACCGTAGCAACAGCGCGGTTCCGGACTGAAGCGCCTAGAACCGGACGGCCACAGCGGCCGGCTACCACAGGATCGTCAGCAAACAGCCGCAGATTGCTGAACACCCCGCCCGCCGTATCATTTACATATATAGAAAATAACAGCGATCCTGTAACACTTCCCTGGAGCAATCCTGGCGACACTCTAGTCTCTGATCAACACACGTTGTCGAGGCGTACGATGTTCTGTTACTTTATTAGTCTTCAAGCGACTCTCATGTCTGGGAACATATTCCGTATGCTCGTACCTTCGACAATAGTCTGCAGTGTGGTACCGTGTCAAATGATTTTCGAAAATCCATTTGATAGTATCCTTGATGGCGTGCCAGTTGAGCTACATTTGGCATTCAGTAATTTGCAAGAAAATGACGTGCTGTGAGAGAAGCACCGAGAAAGAAAACTTGCTGAATGGTAGCGCTGCTTGCCTGATGTAGAGTTTCCGAAACTGAAGAAATTTGCCGCTTATATGGCTTCAGCGCTTGGGAAAACTCATGCCTGTGAGCAAACGTTTTCAGAAATGCAGTAAATTATAGCAGCACATAGGACGAGGTTGACTCACACATTTTAAATCAATTCTTTTGACTGGATTAAGAAATATCAAACCAAAAACTGAAGGTGTCTTGAAAGCCAAACGTGAATTTCACATATCTCACCAATGTTTTTTGCTGCTTAATTTGTGAGATTTGGATATGTGCGCACTAGGGCTGACGTAACTACATTTTTGTTAATGTCGCCTTCTTTGATAACTTTTTTAGCAAATAATTATGTTGGTTGTCCATTTTTGTGCTTTCCGTGTCACTCATCCACGTTTAACACGGAATGCTTAACTTAGTTTTCCGTATTTTTTCCCGTAGCTCTCGTTCTTTCGTGCAACTATTGTTCACAATGATGATGCAGCCCGTAATTTAGTCAGTTATCCAGCCCGCTGTGAAAAAATATCTGATGGCCTCTGGTCTAGAAAGACGATACCCTTTTCTGCTTTGGATCAATTTCCAAAGTCGTCGAATGCTTTTGAATGGTCCCTAGTGGTTCCACCCTGCCATCACGCTAAATGGAGTTGCAGCCCTGCGTGTCCTGAGAAAAGACAATCTTCCGGGGAAGCGTGGAGGGGGGCAACGGCAGTAAAACTTCAAACTTTGTCAAGACACGTCGTCCTGTTTTACATCGTATCGATAACGGCCGTTTTCTAGTGCAAAATGTCTGAAAATGAACACCCCTAGGAAAAAGGTGGTTTCATCGGCGCTCTTCATGCCACCCCATGAGGCCTTTTATGTCGATTGTGAGTTTGTGAGTGGCGGTATGTTTGAAACGTTGTATTTTTTTATTTATTATTTTTTTGGACCGCTCATAAGATACATGCGTTTAACGCTAGGAGCTGACCTCCATTGCAGAGGCGTCAAATGAAGGGATGAGATGCAGATAATAAGAAATGCGACGATCTTCCCATCGTGAGCCACGTCCAGCGTTGGGCGCAATTGTGGTGGAACTTGGTGACCATGGGACATCATTGACCCGCATTACATGAATTTCTGAGCTCTGGTCTTTTATTTACATATGTCAGCTCGTGGTCTCACGGTAGCACGGGGTCGGGGGTTCGATTCCCGGCGGGGTCAAGGATTTTTTTCTGCGTCGAGTTGACTGGGTGTTGTTGTGTCGTTTCCATCATCATCATTCACCCCCATTACGGTCGGAGGAAGGCAATCGCAAAACCACCTTCATAGGACCTTGCCTAGCAAGGCGGCGCTGGTCTCCCGCGTCGCTCCCCTACGCTCTGTAAAGAAGTATGGGACTCATCATCATCATCATCATCATGTCACCACTCTGCTGTTTGAAGTGCTGCCGAGCCTGAGGGAGATGTTGCAGGGTACCTGCCACGCTTTCGCACCATTACGGAGGAAGGCCGCAGGCATCTTAGAGCCAGATCTCAAACTTCTATGTCGTAGCTAGGAGACAAGGATTTGAAGAAGATGATCGTTGTGTTGCACGGTGTATTAATAACACTTTTATTTGACATTTTGACGATATTAATTATTTTAAAAAAGATATAATGATTTGTGTGTTTCAAGTTAGCTAATTTTTAAAAATCTTATTAAACTTCAAAATAAACAAGGTGTTCCATCAAAATACTAGGAATCTCAAAGTGTTCCGTGAGAGGTAAAGCTTGGGGATCCATGAACTAGACAAAGCCGCTGGTCTACAAGCCTTCAGATACGCCTCATGGTTCCGAGCTTCGAAATGGTACCGCCAACAAGAGGTCATCCGCCATTGACACTCCGTCCAGTATCCGAGCGTTCTGGGTTCAATGTGATGCGTCTGTGCGCCCTCGACAGCCGACTTTGGGTGCTGGCAGTATATGCAAGTCCCACCGTAAGCTACTGAGCTGACTCCAATCTTGCACCAGCAAGGCCACGCACACTGCCAGCCTCTGTTAGGTACACACTCTCCGCCTTCAGAGTCATGGCCTCCGGACGCAGACGTCGACCTTTTGCATGACAACAACAATTAATGAACAATGTTGTTGTTGACTAAGCGTTCTTGACTCCGCGCTCGCCACTGTATTAGGAGATTCCATCCCATAGTTCTCGCACATGCCGGTCTGCGATAGAAGTAGTCAGTCTGCAGCTCTAACTTCAACATAACGTTCGACGCACACAACGAGACCTTAACCTGTGGAATAAGACCGCTACAGGAGTTATTGTTTCTGGTTCAATGGTCGTAGCAGGAGTTCGAGTGCAATCAAACAGCTTTAAGGCTCGTATCAATTGTGTCCGAGTTAACGATGTCTCATAGGTCAAAGGGAGACTGGAGAACCTTATCAAAACACAGTGTTACAGGTAAGGTCTGTTACAGATTGACGCATGTCTGCAAATCAATGTTTTTGTCACGGTTGGGGGTAAAATTACATCCCATACAGTAATAACGAGCACTCCACCACTTCTGGAACACATGGCCCATGCAGATGCGTTTCTTCGAAAATTTCGCATCGTGACGAAGAGCAGGAACATTTACAGACTAATGAAAGTGTCGTGACAACTGAAAATGTGTGCTAAAGGTCCCATACGTCAAACGGTAAAAACGGAACCCCTTATAGGATCATTTTCTTGTCCGTCTGTCTGTCTGTCTGCCCGCCTGTTAAGACGCCTTTTCTTTCCAGGAACAGGTACGCGTATCAAGATGAACTTTATGTCACATACCAACATCTCTGGTGCCTTGGCTGTGCAATAAATGTAAGCTCGCAAGTCAATGCTTCCACAAGAGACGGCCATTCATGTCACATATTTTGACACTCGAGAGCTCACTCGTCAAAACCTATAGGGTACTTCGCGTTGACCCGGAGTAATGAATTCTGGCAAGAAGCAAGGTTTCACGGAACAAGTTAAGGACAAAAATCAGAAAATTATTAATCGGTAATTACATCATACGAAGAAACATCTTTTGCCATTTGCTACCCGATATCAGACTTGAAATTAAAACATTATCGGAAGTCTTGGAATCCTTGGGTCCGTTATCTTCCCAGAATCAATGTCAACAACAGGAAAAAATCTCGAGATTCTCAATTCCCGGAATGGATGAACTGTCCATATAAGTAATTACGTTTGTACGAAACCCTGAGTACACGACGACTCCTGTTCGCACCTGACAATTTTTTATTTTTGTTTATTATTTTTTTGTGGTTAACCGCTGTAACCATTAGACTATCTGAATACGCATCCAGGCCTGACACAGTCTTCACACTTTGCAAGTTCATCTTTCGGTTAGCACTGACATCATTTTACACCACTGCGTCTTCATTGATTTCATCCGGAACGATCATTTTAATTTTGTCGACACATTATATACGTTTCACGTTTTGTTACCACAATAATAAGCTTTTCTTTCTTTTAGAGGCTGGAGATACAGTGTCGTCACCACCAGCTTGAACGGCATTATCATCAGCATCTTCTTCTTCTTCTTCCTCCTCCTCCTCCTCCTCCTCCTCTTCTTCTTCTTCAGCATCTTCGCTACCATCATCTTGGCTTCTTCATTGTCCTGCTGTGTTCGTGTCGTAAGTTTCTTCGTCAGCAATCTCTTCTGGTTTTTCTCGGTTCGGCATGTAATGCTTAAGAACTTGGGCTGTTGCCCTCTTCCCAGTTTCAGTGAATGACTGTGCAAAACTATCAGTGCTACCGGGTATACTATTAAAGTACCTAACAGTGCAGCCAACTGCTGACGCTTATGCAGTGAACTTGGCTGGAGTACTTGTGTCAGAAGACCGCACAATAGATGCAGCTATCCAGCAGAGCTACGAAAATGGAGCATTCGCCACTGTTCTCAGCCAGTAAGAGCGAAATTCCCGCACATAAGTTTTTTTTTCGGATGATCTCGCAGCAGTCGCGCAGCTGGCGTTGCTACAGTAACGACAGATGGTCGATAACAAAGCGGACGCCACCAGTACTACCCTCTCTCCCTGTTCACCCTTCCGCCGACGGGCGCTTCCTCTTTTAGTTATGTCGCATTATTTAAGAGACCGCAGCTTCCGGACAGTCGGATGCCTCCAATAGCTGTCGAATAACAATACAGCAGGCTGGTGGGCACCCCAGTCCGTCTACATAACAGACAATCTCCGAATAATAAGATGAAGAAGCATGCAACTGCTTATTTTAAAAACTTCTCGCAAAAGTTAGGGTGATAAGTTTCCATTAATCTCAAATTTGGGTGGAAAAATTTTCTCGTCTCTGTTGCCGATTCATTTTTAGCATAGTTATGATGAATATTGCTGATTGCTCTGAGTGATCATTAAAGAAGCAAAAATCCGATTCAACCCTGAACCTTTGTCACTTCTGGTCAATGCTCAATCTACAGGATCAAGCTGACGATGAAACAGTGAAAATCAATGACCGAAATTGTTAAAAGGAGTTGTTATGGTGAGCTGCATATGCAGTGTGAACGACAAATTCACAGACAAAATTTGGGAGGTCTTTCAGGGATTTTTTTTTTAGTGTACTGGTATAAGAAATTTGTCGTCTCCGGTGGCTCGTTACAAAGAAATAACTTAATTATGATGTATGCGGTTTGTTTCCCCAGTTCAAACTTCTACAGTACAGTTATTAGGAAACAATAGGAAAGGAAACAATGAAACATCCATTTGTCACTTAAGCACATTTGTTTGTATTAACATTTAAACAGTACGTTCTACACGTAAAGTATGCTGGGTTCTCTTTTGTTTTGGAATCAAGTAAACACGTAATGCTTAAATGTCAATACAAACAAATGTGCGTAACTGATAAAAATATGTTCCGGTATCTTTCCTTTCCATTTGTTACCTTATAATTGTACTGTGCCACGACTAATTCAAGCAGAAGTGGATGAGATAAACATCTGATTAAAACCGTCGTAGAACGGAAATGGTACTTTTCCGGACATGGGTCCCTATTCAAAATATTATGTACTCACTCACCTCTGACCTCTATAAGCCCTACAAGAATTTACCATCACCCTGAATGTTTTTTAGCGTAACACGACCATGGTTCGCTGCCAGGCCATTTGGAGCGCTGCAAGTTCACCAATCCCAAAGCCCTGAAAAAAGTATCGCCAACTCGGTGGCGGCCGCCATTTTGGTGCTATGGGGCTACAGCAGCGCTACGTACAGAACTGTTAAATTCTCGTTTATGATGGGATGAAAGGGACTTTATATGCTTATGATATCCTAGTGCGTAAAGGAAAAAATGTGCTATAGTTTTTTTACTTGTTCCCTGGTTTCTAATCGCTAAAGTGATTAAAATGACGACTTTCGTAAGACTGTCACTGGAATCATTACATCTTACTCTCCTTGTACTAAGGATAAATCTTCTTCACGCTTACTTTTGTGATAACGATAGGTAATACATGCTACACATGAAATAGTGTTATATATGATGCACTTTCAGATCCCTTGAGGTAGATATTTATGAATTGTAGACCATATTGAAACATAAACGCATACTTCTGTTTACATGTTAACGTCTTAAATTTTTCTGTTAGTTTTGCAGATTGTACTTCTTTTTACATTTACATAACATAATAAGCCGAAAATTTCTGGAAATAAATTATCTGTCTGGTGACTATCTCTTAAAATAACTTTATCACATTTCTGATGCCTATACTTGTATTGCCACGTCTCGCGGTGGTGTCCATCTATGCCGAGCGGTTATATTTCCCCAAAAGAACATACGCTCTTGTCAAAAACTATACGTACAATATTTTCTGTGACAGTGTGAGAAGATGGAACACTCTGAAAGAGTTTCTGTGGCTGATTAACATGCAACTCCCACCAGTACATCAAGCAACAAACTTTCATTCCAAAATTTGGTCCTCGCTAACGCGGGAAACTCTCTCTGCCACTTGAATAATATCTATAACTGCTTACAATACAAGCTGTCATCGGTTATGTAATTTCGAGTTCGGTTAACCTACGAACTTTTTCTCACATATGTCTCCATAACTCGTTTTACAGTTGTCATGGCTAGATAATTCATAAAATGTTCTCATCTACGTCACTTATGACTAAATTTGAACTTCACGTCTGCATCGTTGCTGCTTTGTGACTCGTCACAATTACGCCAGTGTCTGAGTAGTCGACAAAGAGTGAGGAATTCACCATTCACTGCCATGGCGACTGTGACGGAAACACCGCGAGAGAGCACTAAGCTGCAGAATTGTCTTAAAACTAAAGGAATCTGTAATGGATTGTTTACTCGAACTTTATCGAAAAGTTTTTCCAGCCCATCTTGTGAAAGCCTGCACAATAAAATATAGTGGAAACCTTTTTTCATTCAGAAGGTAATTCTGACTGTTAATTACCGTGGGTATTTCTGGAACAACTACCGTTTTCCAGGCACTTCTTTATAAGATTTTCAAACAGCGTAACAACACTCCTGGCGAGCTGCAGAGCTTCATCATATTTGCTTCAACAGCTTTATACATAGAAGTTTTTCTGTTCCTCCGGGTCATTAATTTAAACCGCCATAAAATCATACAATTAGCAGCCAAAACGTGATGACCACTACCCACCGCGACGTAGGATGCCAGCCGGTGGCGTTGCCGGCATATCACACGGTAAGCAAAGTATGTAAGCGGAGCATACACGGACGGGGGATCAACCTGGAGAAGATATGGGTTGCAAATGGGGAAATCCGTTGAGACAAGCGACTTTGACAAAGGGCAGATTACTATTACACAGAGCCTGTGAACGAGTATCTGGAAAACAGAAAAGCTGGTCGAATGTTCAATGCTTGTGTCATGAGTATCTACAGAAAGAGATAGGAGGTCAGTGGAAACTACCACTGGTCGCTAAATGATCCACTACTCTTCACAGACCGTGGGGTTCAAGGCGTGTCTGCTCTGTTAAGTAGGATAGACGGTGATCTGTGGCATCCTTGACGAAGGAGCACAATGCTGATGCATGCGCCAGTGTTTCGGAGCGCACCATTCATCACACATTGTTGAACGTAGAGCTCCGCGCAAGACCACCCCTACTTGTTCACATTAGTCCAACGACATCGCAACTTACAATTACAGTGGGGCCATCGCTGTTCGATCTTTGATCAATGGAAACGTGTCGGATCAATGGGTCAATCATATTTTTGCTACGATATCTCGATGGTCGCCTCCACGAACGCCGTCATCGATGTGAACGGTTGCTCGAAACATGAAGCGCGCCGCGGACGCAGGTTGGAGGGAGTATTATGCTATGGAAGAAATTCTTCTGTTCTTGCATGGGACTTGAGGTGGTAATCGAAGACACGTTGACAGCTGGGAGCCACCTGCATCCCTTCATGTTTTATGTCTTCCCCGATGGCGATGCCATCTTTCAGCAGTATAACTGTTCGTTTCTCGCAGTCAGAACTGTGCTACAGTGATTCGAGGAGCACTATGGGAAACTCACGTTGATGTCTCAGCGACCTAATTCGCCTGATGTAAATCCTTTGAAACCCATCTGGGTCACTATCGCCACATACGCAAATCTGCGGCCCGTTATTTACAGGTATTTCATGACCTGTACGCAGACATCTCATGCCACCTACTTCCAAAAACCTACCAACAATCTGTCGGATTGCTGATATGCAATGTCAGTGATGTATTTCGTTCCAAAGACGTACAAACAAGCTATTAAGCAGCTGGTCATAATGTTTTGAATCATCAGTGTAGGATATGCAGTTGATCGCAGGAGAACCTTAAGATATTTGTTGTTCTACTGCATACTTAACTGCTGCTGCAACACTATGACGTAAAAGTGCTTAGGCAGGACCAGCCTTCATTTTATCGTAATTTCCTGGCCATATTATATTTTCCCGTAGGTACCAAGCAATGTACACTTCTTTCTTCTTGCCAAAATCGTTGATCTTTACAACAGGCTCAATGAAAAACTGGAATTGGCAAATTATCGTCTCTAACATCTTGTTTGGAAAGATGAATTGTCAGAAACTGTTAAATGGTGCCACAGATTTTTAGAATAAGAGCTACATTAGGCACGAAATACAGTTTCTTAACACCGTTCTTGTTATTCATCAAAAACTGATCAGATGTAGAATGAAGCGAGTAAATGAAAATAGGTATTAAAATGTAATATGAAATGGAATTTAAATCTCTTACATAACTGTATTACGAATAAATTAAACTTAGGAAGACAGTAGTAAGTGAACAGGAAGGAAAGATAAAAGAAACTAGTTCTAAATGACGTTCTACCTTGCAAACCTCACTTTAGAACTCCATCACGTTACCAATTACGAAACAGGCGACAACGAGTTGTAGCGACTAAATAATGGGTTACGAAAGTTCATTGTTAAGTAATCCACAATGTGAGAAATCTTTATTTACTTCACATAGTTTAGCAGACTCGCACGGAAATGTATCTTTCCCTTCAATTTGATGCAGCCATGTTTTGCATATTTCCGCCTTATGGAATTCGGAAAAAGTTGTTACCATCCTCTCTGCCCTCGAACAGCAATGTACTGCAGAACACTGCGCCGTTCTTCACCACAGAAAAGTCGACACGTTTTATAAGGCTCTTTATTTAACATAAAACGAGAATGTATGTTCCACACACCCCTACATACTAAGATAATCACTTACTAGATCAATGCTCCAAGTTGCTCTCATACTATTTTGGTCCAAAATGGCTGACTTGTACCACGTGATGTTCAACTGACCAATGTCAGCGAGTAGTTGTCGGTAAGACACAAAGACAAGGTTGTCGCTACTTTCTTTATTCAGGGCTTTCGTCATAGCGTTTTCATATTGTGGGATTTAAACTCTTTCATATTTTTTGTTTTGTAGTAAAAAAAAGCTGATTTCATCGGACGTGTTCGTAATTACGACTTATTGTGTGCATTGCACGCTTTGAAATGCATTGTAAATATGTTGCTCGAATTCAGCCTGCTTTTTACTCGCGTTCGTAATGTTGGGTGAGGTAAATGATTGCATATTTGTTTCGTTTAATGATGTTCTGTACACCCACATATCCGAACCTGTGTGTAAACTGCTCGATTTAATGCATTGTAAGTATATTGCTCGTATTCTGCTTTATGTTTGTTTGCATACGTTTTCCGTAATTTCTTCCATTTATGGAAAATTCAGTGGTATTAGCTTCTGACAGAATTGATATTCAACTTAATTACATTTCGCCACGAAATGAGTTTGTAATTCTGATTTAAATAATGTAGCTTCTTGCCACTGAGTATGCTTTGTAGTCTTCGTGACAAGAGCATCCTACTTTGCAAATGCTTATAACGCAACAGTACCGGTAGTTTCACAAATGTGTTCAAACGTTATTAACAGGTACTAAAACAACGCATTTTAGCAGAAATGAATGTACTGCTGTCCGCACAAACTAAGTTGACACATGGCGCGGTGGCTGATGGGAGCGACCGTAAATGGAAAATGTATTTACGGTCGCTCCCATCAGCCACCAGTCCGAGTGTCAACTTAGTATGTGCAGACAGTAGAATCATCCTTCCACTACAATGTAAATTTCGGAGTTCTCCAATAGACGTGAGAAAGTATGAAAAACGGAAGCTACGAAATATAAAGTAAAATATCAGCATTTACTAACAAAGCACTTAAATCAAGCAGTTCACACACAGATTTGTAAGCAAGAACGAATACACTCTAAGAAAAAAAAAAAAAAAAGACGCGCCCTGAAGGATATGCAAATTGGTCACAAACTGATATTCATACAAGCATCAACGGAAAATCCAAAATTGTGAACCTTGGCGACCAATGGATGACTGTGTGATGCTTACAGCGCAACTGCACCACACAACTGGCATGATAGTAAATAGGTGACGTGTCGATACCAGAGCATAAAGTCTTTGAGAATTTTATTCCGTGTTCTCAGTTGTGTAGTAACTATGCCTCGTAGACAGGCGCTTGAACAATCGTATACGGATATGTCACCATTTTTGAGAGGATATGTACAGTGGTGGAAATATTTATTGCATCATCTGTTACAATTAACAATTTTTGTTACAACCATTGAACCATTGAATACCTGAGCTCAATTTCCCTGATTTATCTTCATTTTTATCAGAGATGAATATACACAATAATTTTTGTCAATTTGTTTTTATCCTTAATTTTTCTTTCTATAAAAATGTTTTGTATAATTTAACACTTTCTTGAAAAATGAGTGAAAGTGGATTTGTCAGCTATTCTGAAATATGAATACTAATGTTGAAAGAAACGCTGCATATTTATGTTGTAACATAACACTGATGGATTTTTGTGTTTGTATTGCCTCATATGAACACACTGTTGCATTCAATACTTTGTTGCTCCACCACGCGCCTTAATTACCGCTTGGCATCATGAAGGCATTGAAAGAATTAACTTTTTATTTCCTCCTCACTCAGTTCACGAAACCACACACGCACAAGGATCTCCAACTGATCTCATTTATTCCGTGGTTTTTTTTAGTGATAGCATTTCCCATAGCCTTCTAACAGTTCTCAATAGTATTGAGATCAGGGCTGTTTCCTGACCACTCTAATACTCGAACCCAATTTTGTGAACGAAAGATTTTACCTAAAATGTAGTACTTGATAATTAACCAAGAAAGTAATCTGCTTCGTGTTTAGTACAAATATTAGTCATAGGACTCACCTTCAAAGCTCTATGGAGTCATCCTGAAAAATGCAATGGGAAAAATCTCCAAACTGGTCTCTAATGGTTGGCATAAGCTTCCTTCCAAGGATGCTTATATAGGAATCTGCGTAGACAGTTCCATTGATGAAGTCCAGACGACCTACTCCGTGACTGGAAATGCACCCCCAGACCATCTGTCCTTGAGGGTGTTTGACTGTATGTGTTATGCACTATGGCAAAAATTCTTCATCTTTTCTTCGACGCACGAACACTTTTCCATCTGAGCCATGCAGATTAAATTTGGTCTCGTCTGAAAAGATTACTTCGGTCCACATCTCTAGTGTACATGTCGCATGTCCCTTTGCCCATTGTAGTGCTGTTGTCGCATTATCTTGGTCAATAAAGGCTTCCTTCTAGGACGATGGGCTGAGAGTCCAACCTCCAGTAGTCTATTTCTTACAGTTCTGCTGGTTACTGAGATGTCGCACATACCTTCCCAGCCTCGCTTTATTTCAGTTGATGAGAGGCGACGATCGTTGAGCGAAAGCCTTTTCAATACCCTGTCCTGTTTGGCAGTAGACGCCCTTTTCCGACCTCTTCCTTCCTCGCGACCAACATTTGCTTTTTCCCTGTATTTTTTCAGTAACCTCGAAATCGTAGACTGATTAAATCCTGTCATAGAGGCTATCTCTCTGGTGCTGAGACCAACAGACGAATAACCAAGTATAGCAGCTTTCTTTTCTAGCGTTAATTCAACTGATCTGCCCATCTTCTCACTGCAAAGTCTCAACTCAAAATGGCAATATAAACACTGCTTTCGTTGTAAAGCCAAACGACAACAACAAAGAGTTGTGTATTGTTGGAAAACATGCGTGAATAAGTCACATTATTAAGGCAAGAACATGTCAACAAAGTGTAGCAACAATGGGACTGATATGACCTGAAGCAAACTGCTGCGAAAGACAAAAAGACGAAGTAATTCATGATGATGCAATAAATATTTACACCACTGTGGTTCGGCTCAAACAAGCCGGTTGGAGTAATCGGCGAATCACTCGACATTTGAATAGGAGTGATGGCACTATTCTACACTGTTGGCAGGAATGGGTGAACCATGGCCGAACACAGCGTCAGAAAGAAAGCGGTCGACCGAGCGATCGTCAGAGAGCCACTCAGAGCCCCCGTTTCATCATTATTGTCGATCCACCGTTCCGCTCGTGCTTCATTGAGCACAAGGACCAGCAATAGGCGACTCACACAAAGGGGGCTGACCTCTGCACGCCAAGAAGCCCATTTGCAGTGGTGTCGGGCACACTCAGCCTGGAATCTAATTGACTGGAATAGAATCGTCTTCAGTGATGAGTTCCGCTTCGAACTGAGTCCCGATGACCAGCGATGACGTGTCAGGGACGCGCCGGACAGCGATGGGATGGCACTCTTGACTGTCGCCCGCCATATCGCCCGACAACTAGGGGTTATGGTCTAGAGTGTTATTTCATTTCGTAGCAGGATGCATATGGTTGTCATCCGCGGAACCCTTACAACACAGCGGTATGCCGACTATATTCTAAGCCCCGTTTTGTTCCCCTTTATGGCAAGCCATCTAGGGCTTACATTTCAGCAAGATAATGAACGCCCGCATACGACAAGAGTTTCTACTGCTTGTCTTCGTGCTCCCCAAACCATACTTTAGCTATAAAGGTCTCCGGATTTCTTCTCAATTGAGAACATTTGGAGCATCATAGACAGGTTCTTCCAACTTCGTGATTTTGACAATCTGACGCGTCAGTTGGACAGAATCTGGCACGATATCTCTCAGGAGAACATCCAACAACTCTATCAATCAATGCCAGACGGCATAACGGGTTGCATAAGCACCAGAGGTGAAGCAGACTGTTATTGACTTCCTCAATTTGTGAATCTCTCTCTCTGATGAATAAATTATCCATTTTTTTGTTTTTTTTTTTTTTGTTTTTTGTTTTTGGAACTGTAATCATTTGTTTGTCTCTCATGTACATCACAACCGAATTCCGCCCCATTCGGATTATTTCTTCGTGGTGTGTGTTTTTTCTTGTCTTAGAGTGTATACACCAGTTCACAGAACATCATGCGATGAAACTAGATTCTGTTTTATATGAAACGGAAATAAATAAGGAATCATTTACTTCTGCCAACAGTACGGATGCGAGCAAAAATCATGCAGAAAACGAGCAACATACTTACAATGAATTCAAAGACTGTAGTACACACTAGAATCCTTAATCACGAACGCATTGCGGTGAAACCAGTTTATATGACATATCATGTTGGATGGTTTCTAGGTGATTGTTTCCACTTGATTTGCGCCACATGGTCGAAATTGGAACATGGGGTTTTTAACAAGTAAATAATTTTCCAGCCTAAAGGCGATCATGATGTCAGTTATAAAATTCTACATGACTCTGAACCCCAGCTACTAGAAGTTAATCGTAGTTTTTGATTGAGATTTCCCGAATATAATACTTTAGAAGGCCACAAAAGCGTTTCCAGTCATGCAGTTGACCAACACCCAAAAAGTATAAACAAAAATATTATCATCTAATCCTTATATTTCGCAAAGTAAGAACACCGACTTTCGTGCCATATTTTCCCATATTCGAAATTCACTACCAGGTCACCAACAACGCTACTATCGTTCCCTGCTTCCGTAACATAACAAGGGCAGTGCACTTCTTATGTTTTGGTGTCCTGTAGCTCACCCTTTGGTACAGTGCTGATGTACAGACCTGATCGAAATGAAGTGAAGTCTATCTTTTAACAGTGATTTCTCGTTGCCCAAGCTGATGCAAACGTTTTAATGAATCATGATTTCACGCAGAAACTGGCACTGCGAAGTGCCAAAGAACCGAACGTAAACATCCCCTAGAGCAGGGGTTCCAAAACTTTTCCTCTGAGAGAACACTCTAAGAATCCTCGTACTTTGATGGAACACCTTGGTCAATAAAAATTTTAAAAATGAGGAAACTTTGTTTATTCAGTACTTATGTAAAATTTTAATCGTAGCTAATAACACACAAATCATAATAAAATTATAAATAAATAATGATGGAAAAACGGCCACATTATAATAGGTTTTGCGGAGCACTTATTCACTTCCCGCAGAAAAAGTCTCGCGATCGTACACATATTATCGCGATGGCATAACAGCTTACTGGAAGTTCACAGTTCCCTCCGAGCAGGGCTGTCTCATTAGCAGAAACCCCCGAACGCAACTCTCGAATTTCGAGCGAACTGCTAATTAGCGGAAGTTGCTCCAGAGTGAGTTGAAAATTAACGCTAAGTGAGAAGTTGGTGGGTTCGGCGTGTGACCCTATGGGGACAACTACCCTATTCTGTGACAGGTGCAGCGTCCGTAGTGCCTCAGTGGGTTGGCTTCTCGAACGGAAGTGGTGTCCTTTGACTATACATTGCGTTGGCGTTTAGGGGGAATCCACAATTCAGCGAATGCGGGGCTGACTCTCTAACCTGGCTTCAAAGGCGTCTAGAAAGTTGCATTTTTCAAAAAACAGATGCAGAAACACGAAAACTGATGGAGGACGACGATTTTCTTCTAGTGTTAACAAGTCAGTGTAGAACCAGTTTTATGTAGCAGCACTGATAATTCGCCAAACTCCAGAGGAGAAGACTGCTAAGAGGCTGTATTATATTTCGGCTCATTGCCGATCAACACCAAAAGACCGCCCAGAACTTCTAGACAAAATTTAAGACTTTTTCATTATTTCAAAGCAGTTCTCAAGGGTCACCTCGATGTGTCATTGTTACATTCGAACATTTTTTTTTTTTTTATATTTCCCACTGGCGTTGGTTTTAAAGAGTTGACCGGCTGGAGTGGCCGTGCGGTTATGCGCGCTACAGTCTGAAACCGCGTGACCGCTACGGTCGCAGGTTCGAATCCTGCCTCAGGCATGGATGTGAGTGATGTTCTTAGGTTAGTTAGGTTTAAGTAGTTCTAAGTTCTAGGGGACTGATGACCACTGCAGTTAAGTCCCATAGTGTTCAGAGCCATTTGAACCATTTACAGAGTTGAGGACGTATGTTGACTCAGTTTTTGATGTTGCGATGAGGACAAGATTTTTGCGGCAATAATAGACATTAAAGGTAGATATATAGTAGTCTCAGAGTGTTCTTATATTATGGCTACAAAGTTATAGGACGCCTAGAGGATACAGAGTATACTACATTATGAACAGGAACTCATCTCCATAAACGTAGCGTTTCCGTTCTACAACCATTTCAAATTAGGTGTTTAACTTATCCGCTTCTGCTGAGGGAAACAGTAATAGCTCGGACCGATAAGTTGAAGTATTTGCAGAACGGAACCGGTATGTTTCTGGGGATGGTTACCTATTCAAAATATATTATGTACTAAGTCCTCTCTAGAAATACAAGTTTATAACTGGAATTTCGAACACCTTATACAGGGTGTAACGGGTATAACTGTAGATACTTTGACTGGTGATTGAGGTCAGTGTACTGAACAACATAACATAAATATTTAGGCCTACTTCATTTGCAGACTAATAATTACAGCTATTAGAAGTAGTACGTTTCGAGATTGGTTAGTACCTCCAAGCACACGTGGAAGAGCAAGCCATTAATGGTTATTTTCTTCTGTGCAACAGGTCAGCTGTTGAAGTATGGACGCATGGACGCAAAACGGTTAGTCTATACTGACAGACGTAGTCCACTTAATACTACAGTTAAGACCCTGCAGAAATTATCAGGTAGTAAAGTCTGTGACTTGTTTGTGGGGAGACTGTTCGATACAGAGGTAAAACAAACTACACACTGATGTGTGTACATACTCACGTACCATATGCAGAAAATATCTCCGCTTATAACAAAGTTCGTTCTATCAGAAGATGCCAAATTTGTATTCTATCTGGCTTTCCTGCCAGGACAGTGAAGTTCCTGACATAAAATTAATATGGATTCTAATTACTTAATTATAAAAAGAATAGATACGTACATCTACTTCGACATATCAACTCCGTAAGCTACTATACTTAATACCAATATTATCAATTTTCATTCCTGTTGCACGATACTGAGCGATGGGGAAATGTCTATATGATTCTCCACGATCTAATTTCCCATATCTTATAATCACGATCCTTCGTGATATATATATATATATATATATATATATATATATATATATATATATATATATATATATATGATAGCGGCAATAGAACTATTGCACATTCTTTTTCGAATATGGTTTTTCTAAATTTATCTAGTAGGACTTCAAAAAAAAAACATCGCATTTCTTCCAAAGATTAAACTCGGTTTACTCATGATACTGGTAGTTAGGCTCTCTGGCTGATACTTGAAGAGGCACAGAACCAGCCACTTGTCCAGTTGTACTTATTCAAGTATTCATTTAGGTTCTCCAATTATCTCCGTTAATCTTACATATTGGCTACAATGACCTGTTACGTCCTATATGTGCATCCATGACACTGAGAGCCGCTGGATCGTGCGGCAAAGGTGTGGGCTGAGAGCCGAATGCGAGAGATTTTCCCGTGGATGGAGTGTGCGCGGCAGGCGAAGAGTGGCGACTCAGTGGCGGCTGAGATGGTTGAAATCAAAGATGACTATTATGTGTCAAAGAAACTATGTTGCAGACGTGACAAACTTGATACAGAATAACCGAGTACACAAGAAAAATGGCGGAAATGAGATGAGCACACTGCAACTTCAAGTACGATTCTAGGATTAATGTTAAGAAAGCTGAAATTATTTGAATTATGATAGACTATAAAAGCAATAACAAATAAACCACTAGAGCTATCTGGTCATACAATGCATCACATGAAAGCTGTCGGCATCATTAAATACCACAATAAGCTACTTTTCAAATCATGCAAGTGTATAAAAAATTGCAGATGAGTTTCTTTAAAGTTGGTATGTAAATGTGCAAGTACTGTAAATCCTACACACTTATACTCAATATGAAGGGAGCATGAGTCTCCAAGATCCTTACATAGTTTTCCGATTGTATTTATAATTTTACTAGCTGATTAACACGGCATTTCCCGGATACTAATTTTGCCAGTTTTCTATTAGAAATGAATAGAAAAACCAAACTCTGTTTGTAGTATAACAATCCATACAGTATATGTAAGTTGGACGCAGCTGCTTCACACGTCTACAACGCGATTTTATAAACGTCTCTATGACAACTGCTCTTCACAGCTCTATAGACGGCGATTGTTTTTGCCTACAGCAGTCTGTGCTTCGCAAGCTGAAAACTGTCAAAAGCACTCCCAGGTATTAGGGATTTCCTTAAGTTGACTTGATTTTTTTTAGAAGTAAAGAATAAATGTATTAAACCTTCGTGCCAGATGCGGCATTTTTCATGCATATCAGCGCTTGTGACGTCATATCTCTCGAACTACGTGTCGTCAAAGTTGTATTTGCGTAGGTACATTCAGCTGTATATGTGGATACATGAAACGTATTCGCAGTTGCGAATATGGACAACTATCAGCTGTTTAATGGAATGACTACAATGAGAACTTGTGGCGGACCGGGACTCGAACCGGTTTTCCCGCTTACCGCGAGCTGTCGTCTAACCATTAGGCGCCGAGCGAGGTGGCGCAGCGATTAGAACACTGCACTCGCATTTGGCGGGACGACGGTTCAAACCCGCATCCGGCCATCCAGATTTAAGTTTTCCGTGACATCTCTAAATCGCTTTAGGGAAAATGCCTTTGAAAGGGCACGGCCCATTTCCTTACCCATCCAGCATCCGTCGGAGGCTCGAGTCCTCCCTCGGGCATGGGTGTCCTTAGCGTAAGTTAGTTTAAGTTACATTAAGTAGCGTATAAGCCTAGGGACCGATGACCTCAGCAGTTTCGTCTCATAGGAATTACCACAAATTTCCAATTTTCCCTAGTCACAGAGGTGTGTGAGAACCGCTGTGTGGACGTTCTCCTCGTTGGGAAAATCTCTTTCCCCCAGATGTTCTTCCAGCTTGCCGACTGCACGACATGCGCCTGTGCGGCCTTGGTCAAATTGCTGCCACTACTTCGCTACGGCTGAATGCGACATTACATCTGGTCCGTACACTGCCAGTCCCCTCACCATTTCACTCTCACACTGTGATGCATCTGTGATCCTTACCACAGCATAACTGTGTTTACAGGAAACCAGGAACAGGTATTCTCTTCTGAGTGCGCCACTCTTGTTGCGTAGTGTCTCAGCAAGGGACGACATAAGTAAAAAATGGTTCAAATGGCTCTGAGCACTATGGGACTTAACAGCTGTGGTCATCAGTCCCCTAGAACTTAGAACTACTTAAACCTAACCAACCTAAGGACATCACACACATCCATGCCCGAGGCAGGATTCGAACCTGCGACCGTACCAGGACTGAGCGCCTAGAACCGCGAGACCACCGCGGTCGGCTCGACATTAGTAACTTACTTTCTGAAGGCCCAGAGTAGAAATAAACTGCAAGCAAAAATTGCTTGGAATTCATTTTAGAAAATGAATGCTGTATTCAGAAGTAGATTTCCAAGGGGGTGAAATGAAAAATCTGCAACTAGTGTATTCCACCAGCATTAACTTACAGAAGTAAATGATGGACATTAAATCGAGGGTTGCATGTTGGGGCGGTAAAAAGACAAGAGACACGAGTTGAGGACGAGATATTGTTACACTGAAATTGGGATGCCCTGGGCATACAGCAAGAGCAAATGTTGGGAGACTGACTGCGTATATTCTGGATTGGCTTCGTCGTGATAAAGAAGACCTGGAGGATGACATAATGCCAGAAAGACTCACGAATAAAGAAAGAATCAGGATAAAAACTTATACGCGAAAAATGGATAATGGAAGAAGCTTATAACCTCTTTATATCTTTCATATTGTTGGGGTGGGACATCAGTGAGCACATTATATGTGACTACAGACATCAACAGTCAATGCTCACATTTATTGATTGTTGGCTACAAATAACAATACATGTGAGCACTACACATCTACGTGATTACTCTGATATTCGCAATAAAATGCCCTGCAGAGGGTTCAATGAACCACCTTGAAGCTGTCTCTCTACCGTTCCACTATCGAACGGCGCTCGGGAACAAAGAGACTTAAATTTTTCAGTGCGAGCCCTTATTTCTCTTATTTTATCGTGATGATCATTTCTCACTATGTAGGAGGGTGCAAGTTTTCGCGATCGGAGGAGAAAACTGGTGATTGAAATTTCATGACAAGATCCCGTCGCAACGAAAAACGCCTTTGTTTTAACGATTGCCACTCCAGTTCACGTATATGTCTGTGGCACTATCTCCCCTATTTCGCGATAGTACAAAACGAGCCGCCCTTCTTAGAACTTTTTCGATGTCATCCGTCAGCTCCAGCTGATACGGATCCCATACCGCACAGCAACACTCCCTAATAGGGCGGACAAAGCGTGGTGTAAGCAGTCTCTTTAGTAGATCTGTTGCACCTTCTAAGTGTTCTGCCAGTAGAACATAGTCTTTGGTTTGCCTTCTGTACAACATTATTTATGTGATCTTTACAATTTAGGTTATCTGTAATTGTAATCCCTAAGTATTTAGTTGAATTTACAGCCTTCAGATTTGCGTGACTTGTCGCGTGGTCGCAATTTAGTGGATCTCTTTTAGTACCCATGTGAATAACTTGACACTTTTCTTTATTCAGGGTCAACTGCCACTTTTCGCACCACACAGATATCTTATCTAAATCATTTTGCAATTCGTTTTGGTCATATGATGACTTTACAAGACGGTAAATGACAGCATCATCTGCAAAGAATCTAATACGCTACTCAGATTGTCTCCTACGTCGTTAATATAGATCAGGAACAATGGAGGGCCTATAACACTCCCTTGCGGAGCGACAGATACTACTTCTGTTTTACTCGATGACTTTCCGTCTATTACTCCGAACTGTGACCTTTCTGACAGGAAATCACGAATTGAGGCGATACTCCGTAGGCACGCAGTTTCGTTAGAAGACGCTTGTAAGTAACGGTGTCGAACGTCTTCTGGAAATCTAAAAATATGGAATCAACTTGACATCCCCTGCCGCTAGCACTCATTACTTCATGAGTAAAGAGCTAACTGTGTTTCACAAGAACGTTTTTTTCTGAATTCGTGCTCATTATGTGTCAATAAATCGTTTTCCTCGTAGTAATTCATAATGTTCGAACGCATTATATGTTCCAAAACTCTACGGTGAATCGACGTTAGTGATATGGGCGTGTAATTCACCGTATTACTCGTATTTCCTTTTTTGGGTATTGGTGTGACTTGAGCAATTTTCCAGTCTTTCGGTACGGCACTCCCTGCGAGCGAGCGGTTATATATAGTTGCTAAATATGGAGCTATTGCATCAGCATACTCTGAGAGCAACCTGACTGGTATATAATCTGGATAGAAGGACTTGCGTTTATTAAGTGATTTAAGCTGCTTTGCTACATCGAGGATATCTACTTCTATGTTTTTCATCTTGGCACTTGTTCTTGATTGGAATACAGGAAAATTTACTTCGTCTTCTTCGGTGAAGGAGTTCGGAAAACCGTGTTTAATAACTCTGCTTTAGTGGCACTGTCGTCAGTGACTCCACCGTTGTTATCGCGCAGTGAAGGTATTGATTGCTTCTTGCCACTGGTGTGCTTTATGTATGACCAGTATCTCTCTGGGTTTATTAACGTATATTATTAAAAGTATCTCGCATTAAAGTACGCGCCATATCCCGAACTTCTGCTTTGTCAGTCTTGGGGATTTTGCTTTCTTTTAAATTTGGCATGCTTTTTTCATTGCTTCTGCAACAGCGATCGCCGGCCAGGATGACCGAGCGGATCTAGGAGCTACAGTCTAGAACCGCGCGACCGCTACGGTCACAGGTTCGAATCCAGCCTCGGGCATAGATGTGTTTGATGTCCTTAAGTTAGTCAGGTTTAAGTAGTTCTAAGTTCTAGGGGAATGATGACCTTAGAAGTTAAGTCCCATAGTGCTCAGAGCCATTTGAAACTTTTTTTTTTAAACAACCATCTGACTCGTTTTGTGCACCATGAGGGATAAGTACCATCACTTATTAATTTATGTGGTATATATCTCTCAATAGCCGTCGATACTATCTCTGAAATCGTTCCACATCTTTCCTACGCTTACGTGATCAGATGGGAAGGAGTGGAGACTGTCTCTTAAAAAGCCGTTAAGAGCATTTTAGTCAGCTTTTTTTAAATAGATGTACTTTGTGTTTCTTTTTGATGGTTGTAGGTGTTACGGTATTCAGCCTAGCAGCTACTTACTGCCTTATGGTCCCACTGAGTCAGGCATATAGTCAGGAGTGGACGGTTCAAATGGCTCTGAGCACTATGGGACTTAACATCTGAGGTCATGACTCCCCTAGAATTTAGAACTACTTAAACCTAACTAACCTAAGGACATCACACACATCCATGCCCGAGGCAGGATTCGAGCCTGCGACCGTAGCGCTCACGCGGTTCCAGACTGGAGCGTCTAGAACCGCTCGGCTACACCGCCCGGCCGCCAGGAGTGAATAAGTGGATTTTGATGATGAATAAAGTAGAACCGCAGAGAAAAATTAGGCATATTGTAGAACACTAGGTATGTGGTTATAATACGGATCTAATACATAAATAACAGTTTCATTCAACATATTACGTAAATGGTGACGAGAGAATTACGAGCTTCGGAATTCTTTAATGCCGTGCATCACTCTATAAAGTTGCAACTGAACCTTTGATAATGCAGGGAGCAGCTCGTGTGGACCAGCATCCGCGGTACGAGTTAAATGTGGGAGAAAACAAGGAGTGCATAATGGATAAGATGGAAATAAAAGCTGCAGGCAGACGGCAGCTGGCGGCAGGTCGCAGTAACACGACCGAGCCAGGGAAGCACCTGGCTGTCTGCCTCAGCTGCCACGCGACCCACAGCTGCTGCTGCCGCCGCTGCCCCAGTCAAAACAATGCGCCCGCGATCAGCTGCCCGCGACCAGCTGGGCGACGCATTTCAGGGCTTTCTGTTGGCGCGTTCCTTATCTGCATACGTAGCGTCACGGTCAACCTCGGTATCAGCTGCTTCTCATTACGAATCTTCATCACCATAAGATTACTGCTATGCCAGCCAGTCCTTTATGTATTTCTTGTAGTATGTCGATTCCTTCTTAAGGGAACAGACCAAGGTTGAAAAAAAATTGCCTATGTTTTTAACTGGTTTAAAATGTTCCTTAGAAAGTCGATTTATAAGATTCATTCACACCACTTGAGCCATAAATGTTGAAATACACTACTGGCCATTAAAACTGCTACACCACGAAGATGACGTGCTACAGACGCGAAATTTAACCGACAGGAAGAAGATGCTATGATATGCAAATGATTAGCTTTTCAGAGCATTCACACAAGGTTGGCGCCGGTGGCGACACCTACAACGTGCTGACATGAGGAAAGTTTCCGACCGATTTCTCATACACAAACACCAGTTGACCGGCGTTGCCTGGTGATACGTTGTTGTGATGCCTCGTGTAAGGGAGACGAAATACGTACCATCACGTTTCCGACTTTGATAAAGGTCCGCTTGAAGCCTATCGCGATTGTTGTGTATCATATTGCGACATTGCTGCTCGCGTTGGTCAAGATCCAATGACTGTTAGCAGAATATGGAATCGGTGGGATCAGGAGGGTAATACGCAACGCCGTGCTCGATCCCAGCGGCCTCGTATCACTAGCAGTCGAGATGCCAGGCATCTTATCCGCATGGCTGTAACGGATTGTACAGCCACGTCTCGTTGCCTGGGTCAACAGAAGGGGACGTTTGCAAGACAACAACCATCTGCATGAACAGTTCGACGACGTTTGCAGCAGCATGGGCTGTCAGCTCGGAGACCATGGCTGCGGTTACCCTTGACGCTGCATCGCAGACAGGAACGCCTGCGATGGTGTACTCAACGGCGAATCTGTGTGCAAGAATGGCAAAACGTCATTTTTTCGGTTGACTCCAGGTTCTGTTTACACCATCATGATAGTCGCATCCTTTTTTGGCGACATCGCGGTGAATGCACATTGGAAGCGTGTATTCGTCATCGCCATACTGGCGTATCACCCGGCGTGATGATATGGGGCGCCATTTGTTACACGTCTCGGTCACCTCTTGTTCGCACTGACGACACTTCGAACAGTGGACGCTACATTTCAGATGTGTTAAGACATGTGGCTTTACCCTTCATTCGATCCCTGCAAAACCCTACATTTCAGCACGATAATGCACGTCCGCATGTTGCAGGTCCTGTACGGGTCTTTCTGGATACAGAAAATGTTAGACTGCTGCCCTGGCCAGCACATTCTCCAGATCTCTCACCAATTGAAAGCGTCTGGTCAATGGTGGCGAGCAACTGGCACGTCACAATACGCCAGTCATTACTCTTGATGAACTGTGGTATCGTGTTGAAGCTGCATGGGCAGTTGTACCTGTGCACGCCATCCAAGCTCTGTTTGACTCAATGCCCAGGCGTATCAAGCCCGTTATTACGGCCAGAGGTGGTTGTTCTGGGTACTGATTTCTCAGGATCAATGCACCCAAATTGCGTGAAAATGTAATCACATGTCAATGAATACCCGTTTATCATCTGCATTTCTTCTTGGTGTAGCAGTTTTAATGGCCAGTAGTGTATGTTAAAAACGCGATTTCCTGCTTGGAGGTCTGGCGCATTCTGGCACTCGGATGCAACCAATAGAATCGAGGTGCTACTGATTTCGGATGGTATCACAGAGGGCATTAGTATCAGCTAAAATACTATTCTCAACAAGATTTCCCGTCGTAATATGATTCGTATATGGCAAACAGTCTAAAAACACGTGCTTTTTCCCGCTTATGCTTAACTTGTCATTTCATTTCTTTCCTTTATGCGTAGTAAAAAGAGAGTGCTTTAAAATGATAAACCTATTTATACGGACAGGAAAGTACCGAAAACTAATCCAAATCGTGCAAAAAAAAAACTTCGATTGGTAAGTGAACTCATTTAATCGATGTCATTTCGTCACAACGAGTGTGTTTCGACATCGGCGTACCCTGCGTCAATCACATAGCCTGTACACACATGGAACAGGCGGTCAGAGGAAATTTCATTCGTCAGCGCCATCCACCGTGGCAACGAAGCAGTTGGACGCATGTTCATAGGACCTTTTTCCCTTCATTTCCAATCACGAATCCGTCCCTGCAGTTTGTCGGTTTTATTATTGTTCACGCTGTAAAGAGTGAACAGTAAGGGCGAAAGACTGCATCCCTGTCTTACTCTCTTTATAATGCGAGCACTTCGTACTTGGTCTTCCAGTCTTATTGTGCCCTCTTGCTTCTTGTAGCTTTCTACTATTTTTCTTTGAATGTGAGCACCTTGCACCACTTTACATTCTAAACGCTTTCTCTAGGTCGACAAATCTGATGAAAGTGCCTTGATTTTTCTTGTCTTGCTTCCACTATAAAGGGCAACGTCAGAACTGCACCTCTGCTGGTTTTACCTTTCCTAAAGCCAAACTGATATTCAGTTAACAAATGGTTCAAATGGCTCTGAGCACTATGGGACTTAACTGCTGAGGTCATCAGTCCCCTACAACTTAGAACTACTTAAACCTAACTAACCTAAGGACATCACACACATCTACGCCCGAGGCAGGATTCGAACCTGCGACCGTAGCGGTCGCGCGGTTCCGGACTGCAGCGCCTAGAACCGCTCGGCCACTCTGGCCGGCTTCAGATAACAGCTCCTCAGTTTTCTTTTCTGTTCTTCTGTATATTATCCTCACCAGAAAATTGGATGGATGAGCTATTAACCTGACTGTCCGATAGTTCTGGCACGTACCTGCTCTTGCTATGTTCGGAACAGAATGGATGAGATTTCCGAAACTCCAATGGTATACGGGGTGACAATTATTGAACTATTTGAAATAAAATCGTCGTAACTTCTGAAAGGTTTGCATTAGGACGTTCAAACACCACGGTTGGGCTCGGGGCATGATGGGAATTTGCGTGCGCTGTATGTTTTGGTTCAGCGACGAAGCCCGCTTTCATTTGGATGGGTTCGTCAACAAACAAAACTGGCGCATTTGGGAGACTGAGGATTCGCATTTCGCAATCGAGAAGTCCCTTCATCCTCAACGGGTGACTGAGTGGTATGCAATGTCTAGTCACGGAATAATCGGGGCGATATTCCTTGATGGCACGGTAACTACCGAACGGTACGTGCAGATTTTGGAAGATGATTTCATCCCCATTATCCAAAGTGATTTTGGTTTCTATCAGATGTGGTTCATGCAAGACGGAGCTCGATCTCATCGAAGCAGGAGAGTGTTTGATGTCCTGGAGGAGCACTTTGGGGACCGCATTCTGGTTCTGCGGTATCCAGAGGCCACTGGCAAAGGCCTCGATTGGCCGCCATGTTATCAGGATCTGAACACATGTGACTCTTTTTTGTGGGGCTATATTAAAAACAAGGTGTACAGCAATAATGCCAAAACCATTGCTGAGCTGAAAACAGCCACTGAGTATCGATGTTTCGACACTTCAGCGGGTCATGCACAATTTCGCTATTCGTCTGCGCCAAATCATCGGCAATGATGGCAGGCATATCGAAAATATCATAACCTAAATCCGAATATCTGTACGACGTTTACATGTAGAATAAAGTATGTACACTCTGTAGTTTCTAACTAATTTACGTTTCTTTTCATATAGTTCAATAATTGTCACCCTTTATGTTGCCAGTCTCTCATATTCTACACATCAATTTGAATAGTCGTTTGGTTGTCACTTCCCATATTGATTTTAGAAATTCCGACGAAATATTATCTATCCCTTCTAGTTTATTTAATGTCAGGTTGTCCGAAACCAAATGTAAGAAAATCTTTCTGCAGAGTTATGACCATAGGTTATTTAGTTATTTTCCTGAGACTTACAGCAAAGAATTATAAATTTTTAAATAGAACATCATTTTGTATCATGAAGTTGATGTAATTAAACCAACTGTGTACAAATCAATTTATCTTTTTCACTATGATTGGGATTTGTGTGTCCCATGATAGGTTAGAAGAGAAACAGTGCGAATTTGCTACGCGTTATTGTTACGTATCATTGGCCCACTGGTAAAGGGAAACCTGCTAATGGTTTGTAGAATTCTTAGAATTATAGATTTCAACTGCAGGTTGTGCTATCTTCGCATGTCATTGTTAAACCTTTCCTCGCCTGCAGATAGGCAACTCAGTCAACAAGTTTCCAAAACGGACTGCCACCGTGCTTTCCTGCACAATTCGTGTCAGTGAACTGCACACCTGTATTGACGTTTGTAGCGCCAGAAACGGTCCCATATTGAACACCTGTAATGTGAGTCAAAAACTTTGATAGATGCTCTACTCACTGAACTGTGTGTTTTGTATTTTCTGTGCGCTCATCTGAAAGTCTAGAAGGTACTTATGAATAATCCTGTGTGTCTCAACCCTCCCCGCATTGCAAAACGAGACGGCGCGAAATATTTTTTTATGTTGTTACTTCTGACTACAACATTAATTATAATACCTATACATCAGTGTCTTCCACTCCGGGAAAAATGTTGGTGAAAGAGTTAAATTTACACCAGTATTAGTTAAGGAGATAGGAATGTTTATTTCAGTGATGTGTTGAAATGAGAGTGCTTTTTCCTGACTGACAATGCACATGTCAGTGCGCCTTCTAAACCAGGGTCAGGTGTAAATTTGTCCGTGTCAAGGAAAGACAAGCTTCCCCGATGCACTGTTTGACGTTGTGTTTGGTTATTATCTGGAATGTACCCTTGCTCTCCCGTGTTAGTCGCTCACAATATTACTGAATCTGGGAGTGACGACGGTTCGATCGGCTTACGTGGGTCAGCGAGTAATTGGGGTTGCCGAGGAAAGGAAGGACGGCACAACTTCTGTTAATGAAAACTGCACTAGCCTTGATGGTTAAGAGTTGTGAAGCGGTTGGACATTACAGAAGGGGTTAACGCAAAGTTCTTCATCTGCTGTATCTGTTTCACTGGAATCCGTTCCATTGAGTCATAACCCACATCACTGTCCCCGTCATGTGCTGCATATTCATCTTCATTTTCGAGCCCAACACTATTATATTCTCTACTGCCTCTTTCATTAACCCTTCTCAGAACCAATAATCATTTTCAGTTCCTTTTACATGTTCGCACTTTTTAACCAATCATGTTGGGTAATCTTAGATAACGACTCATTCGTTATTTATCGTAAGGTGGTTGAATTAATGGAAGTAACATATTTTATGCATTTTTTTTGTTTCATTATGTTCCTGATTACCTATAAAGGGTTCAATTCGCAGAGGTACGATGGGAGCCTCAGCAAACTATGTCCCTTACGCTCTTAAACTGTATCTCCTTCAAACACATGCTTTGACTTATTATAACGCAGTTTATAAAATCGTATTTGTTGTTAAGCTCATTTCAAAACTGATTTTGTCCTAAATAAACCACTCAGTTATGCCCTTCCCACGAGTTCTACCAGTGGGGGCTTCTTTGCCTGAGTAGTGTGCAACACTGCGTTATCAGAAACAACACTACCAGCTGGGATGTTAGAAGTCAATTTCTTTTCTAACCACTTTTAATAATTATCCCCATTCATGTTATCGTGATAATCACAGGATTTCAATTACGAATCGTAACTTAACTCTGCTTCATCTATGAAATCCATTGTTCCTCCAGCGTGGACAACGGTAATTCTGCGGCCTGCACTGCTATTAGTGATTACATCCAGAACGTCTTCATGTGCCAGCACTTTTTCATGGTAGTTTATAATGCCATGCTTCGTCCATGAATACCACTGGTTTATTTCACCCCATTTAATTATTTCTGATTGCTGTCAAGTATTGTAGCAATGTCGGAAGTTCTCTAAAGATGGTTGTGCTATTTTTGCATTTTTTGAGACGAAATCCCATCTTTTCCAATATTCCGAAATGATACCCATCACCCCCCCCCCCCTATTGAAAATGTATCTCATTTTTTGAAAATATAAGCAGTTTTCTCAACATAGGGATTTCCTTCTTCTGCTCACAATACATGGTGATCCCCTCAAACCTCCCTGATTTCAAAGACACTGGAAAAAAAAACCACAGTAGATACGACAGTGAAAAATACACCACATTGTAGAGAATCTCACGCAATTTATTTATTTTTCATCAATACACCTCTACATGTGAGCCATTTGTAGCACGAAGAATATCGATTCTATTTTCAATTTCTTGCCACGTTCTTTGTAACATTTCCTCTGTTATTGTTCCAATCGTATTAGTGATACGACGTCGCAACGCAGGAATATCGTCTACTTTGGTCCCAAACACGCGGTCCTTCACGAATCCCCACATGAAGAAATCAAGCGGCGTAATGTCGGGTAAACGTGGTGGCCAGGCAATGGGTCCTCCGCGTCCAATCCAAAGATTGGGAAATTTCCTATCCAGGAACTTGCGAACAGCCGTTGACCAATGACCAATTGAAAAATAATGTTGGGTTGCAAGTCTTGTATCTGAGGGTACACAAACTGCTCCAAGATGTCCAAATAGACTGACCCATTCATTGTTTGTTCGGAAAAGAAGAACGCTCCAACAATCCTGTCGAGCATTGGCCCGTACCAGACGTTTAGTTTAGGGCTGTCACCAACATGTTCAATGACAATGTGCGGATTTTGCGAACCCTAAATCCGAACATTATGCCTATTAACCCTTCCTGATACGTGAAAGTTTGCCTCATCTGAGAATAAACATCTTTCCAGGAAGCTGGCATCCAAATCAATGGGCTGCAGCATATCCACAGCAAGTTGTTGTCGGCATGGTTTATTGTTCGGCGTCAGATGTTGCATAATTTGCTTTGTAAGCACACCTACGAAGACACTGATGAACTACACGATGCAATGTTGATCGAAGTACGTCAATTTGCCTAGATGCTTTACGAATTGACTTACGTGGGCTTCTGAGGAACGTTTGTCTGATATCCTCCACTGTCTCTTCTGAAACTCCGTAATGTGCACCCCCAGAAAGTTTCAGAATTTCCTGTCGTCAGATGCTTCCTATATCATTCCTTAATTGATTTCACATCAGGTGCATCACATTCATACACACGACGTTAATTTCTTTGCACAATAATCGGTGATTTTGTTTCTGCAAACCACACTACTGCTTGCGCGCACTGCTGTGGAGTCGCCATTTTCACTTCATGCGACCCTGCTGCACTCATGCGATGATAATTGGCACTTCTAACACGGGAATATAAGTTCTTTGAGATCCGCTACAATGTGGTACATTTGTCACCCTGTACTTCAAAAATGTTCTTCGTGTAAATGCTATATCGAAGTGATGTAGAGAAAATAGTTTTATACACTCCTGGAAATGGAAAAAAGAACACATTGACACCGGTGTGTCAGACCCACCATACTTGCTCCGGACACTGCGAGAAGGCTGTACAAGCAATGATCACACGCACGGCACAGCGGACACACCAGGAACCGCGGTGTTGGCCGTCGAATGGCGCTAGCTGCGCAGCATTTGTGCACCGCCGCCGTCAGTGTCAGCCAGTTTGCCGTGGCATACGGAGCTCCATCGCAGTCTTTGACACTGGTAGCATGCCGCGACAGCGTGGACGCGAACCGTATGTGCAGTTGACGGACTTTGAGCGAGGGCGTGTAGTGGGCATGCGGGAGGCCGGGTGGACGTACCGCCTAATTGCTCAACACGTGGGGCGTGAGGTCTCCACAGTACATCGATGTTGTCGTCAGTGGTCGGCGGAAGGTGCACGTGCCCGTCGACCTGGGACCGGACCGCAGCGACGCACGGATGCACGCCAAGACCGTAGGATCCTACGCAGTGCCGTAGGGGACCGCACCGCACCGCACCGCCACTTCCCAGCAAATTAGGGACACTGTTGCTCCTGGGGTATCGGCGAGGACCATTCGCAACCGTCTCCATGAAGCTGGGCTGCGGCCCCGCACACCGTTAGGCCGTCTTACGCTCACGCCCCAACATCTTGCAGCCCGCCTCCAGTGGTGTCGCGACAGGCGTGAATGGAGGGACGAATGGAGACGTGTCGTCTTCAGCGATGAGAGTCGCTACTGCCTTGGTGCCAATGATGGTCGTATGCGTGTTTGGCGCCGTGCAGGTGAGCGCCACAATCAGGACTGCATACGACCGAGGCACACAGGGCCAACACCCGGCGATCTCCTTCACTGGCCGTACACCTCTGGTGATCGTCGAGGGGACACTGAATAGTGCACGGTACATCCAAACCGTCATCGAACCCATCGTTCTACCATTCCTAGACCGGCAAGGCAACTTGCTGTTCCAACAGGACAATGCACGTCCGCATGTATCCCGTGCCACCCAACGTGCTCTAGAAGGTGTAAGTCAACTACCCTGGCCAGCAAGATCTCCGGATCTGTCCCCCATTGAGCATGTTTGGGACTGGATGAAGCGTCGTCTCACGCGGTCTGCACGTCCAGCACGAACGCTGGTCCAACTGAGGCGCCAGGTGGAAATGGCATGGCAAGCCGTTCCACAGGACTACATCCAGCATCTCTACGATCGTCTCCATGGGAAAATAGCAGCCTGCATTGCTGCGAAAGGTGGATATACACTGTACTAGTGCCGACATTGTGCATGCTCTGTTGCTTGTGTCTATGTGCCTGTGGTTCTGTCAGTGTGATCATGTGATGTATCTGACCCCAGGAATGTGTCAATTAAGTTTCCCCTTCCTGGGACAATGAATTCACGGTGTTCTTATTTCAATTTCCAGGAGTGTAGATTGCCTCTGTTTTCTAATACTTTAAACTTTTTCCGTAGTTTCTTCTGATTTCTTAAAGTCTTTCAAAATGTATTTTATTGTTTTTTTTACTTATCTACTGTTCTCGCCGCCCACAAGGCCGCTTTCTGTCGAGATATCATTACCTGATTCTGTTTTCTTCTCGACAAACGTGCACAGCTCTTTTTCACCTAAATGTGTTCAATTTTGGGACACCTTCCTCTGCTTTCCAATCTAAGAGGTATTTATCATTATGGATAAAACCACACTGCACTACTGATGGTATTTCACGAGGATAAGACGAACCACTTGACAGTTCATGCACAACTGACCTGACAGTATTGACAGTGCGATGATTTTCCCTCGGTCAACACTATACTTCTTTAAAAAGTGCAGTAATGTCGTGATAAGGTTGTGTATAACGCAGTTCGGAACGCACAAACATACAGTGTTCCCTCTGACACGGATACTGACGTGGAATATTTGGTGTGGAGGGAAGCGTGTGCATGTATTGTGGGCAGGGGAAGGGTGGGTGAAAAACTGGAGAGGGAAACCAAGTGACGCATACAGTAAGCAGTTTCAAATGGAGGTAGGCTGAGAAATTATTCGGAGATGAGGAGGCTTGCACAGGATCAACTAGTGTGGAGAGCTGTATCAAACCAGCCTCGGACACATGTCACACCATCATTTCATCTACTGCAGCTTCACTGAATTAGCAACTCAGATAGATGAATTGTTTTACGTTCTATTACTTTGATTGTCTTGGGAATTTCCAGAAGCGTATCGCAAAACGTATGATGTACCGGGTGATCAAAAAGTCAGTATACATTTGAAAACTTAATAAACCACGTAATAATGCAGATAGAGGGGTAAAAATTGACACATATGCTTGGAATGACATGGGGTTTTATTAGAACCAAAAAAAGAAAAAGTATTGCTAGACGCGTGAAAGATCTCTTGCTCACGTCGTTTGGTGATGATAATGTGCTCAGCCGCCACTTTCGTCATGCTTGGCCTTTTAGGTCCCCAGACCTCAGTCCGTGGGATTATTGGCTTTGAGGTTACCTGAAGTCGCAAGTGTATCGTGATCGACCGACATCTCTAGGGATGCTGAAACACAACATCCGACGCCAATGCCTCACCATAACTCCGGGCATGCTTTATAGTGCTGCTCACAACATTATTCCTCGACTACAGCTATTGTTGAGGAATGATGGTGGACATATTGAGCGTTTCCTGTAAAGAACATCGTCTCTGCTTCGTCTTACTTTGTTATGCTAATTATTGCTATTCTGATCAGATGAAGCGCCATCTGTCGGACATTTTTTGAATATGTGTATTTTTTTTATCTAATAAAACTCAATGTCACTCCAAGCATGTGCGTCAATTTGTACCTCTCTATCTACATTATTCCGTTATTTATTCAGTTTTCAAATTTATACTGACTTTTTGATCACCCGGTATTTCGAAGCCCCGAATTTCACAGTAACCATTCAGTAAGCAACAAATGTAACGGTTATAATCCCAGCAGCATGTGTCTGAAGTCTTTCAATATATGCCTTACGGTCTGTTTGGAGACTGCGTTAAAACTTGAGCATCGACAAATGAAGTCTTCAATTTGATCTAGCGGAAACTCTGCTAATAACCATTAAACGATATCTGGCAGTTCCTCTGGGACACGGCACTTGTGATTCGCTTGACGTACAAAATCTGGACGCTGCGGCGCCTTCCATTAGACTCGCCCGAGACAGTCGTTCTCACAGCAGGGGGAGTCGCGGACGCTGACCGCAATGAAGCGCTCGCACCACAAAACGCCCATGCGGCCAGATGTGAGGACTGAGCCAGCATAACTTACCTCTCCAGTCCCGGCTGCGCCAGACTCTTCAGCAGGATCCCGGAGAGCGCCAATGTTGCCCTCTTGTTTAAGAGCGTCGCTTCGTCAGATCTTCAGCATCATGAAAACTTGCAGTAGTACACGTAGTTTCATAATACAGCTAACCATCCCAAGTACAACTTATGTTTCGCTGATTATATGTCAGCACACATACGATGCGAACTCTGGAACATTCTGAATTATGTCCTGTCGTTATTAGGGGGAGATGATGCAAAGAGCCTGTATCTCACAATCTGCACCCCCACCCTACATCCTTGAACACATTCCGTAACATGTAAGGAAGAAGACATTCTTCTATGATAGCCACAGGTACACTACACCCTACGAATTATGGTTGCCGATGGAACTTGATCATGACCTTTTTCTCAATAGCCGTTCGAGTTGTGTAGTGACGATCTGCAGTGCGCATCACTGCATCTCCTTGCCGGACACACACAAACTAAATCTCTCATCTTCAGCCAGTGGGATTTACTTGAGATTGATCACACCAACGACCTGCTGAAGTCTCTACGGAACAATTACGATACCTCCTACTTAGCAAATAAGAGATTTACAACCTTTTTATTAATTTTGACGGCTGCAAATGACAATCTCAGTAATGGGCTAGGAAATTATAAACGACCACATGTCAAAATGCCGCACATTTACGTTCTTTTTCTTCGTCATTCGTCCCTGTCAATGTTATTACGAAACATATAGCTAAAATCTTAGAGCTGTCTGTGTCGGTTGAAAGTTGTACTCTTACTCACGACAAACCCTGTAACTACAGTTCTAGAAACATGCCTGGCGATAGTGGAGATAGGGGCGATGTTCTACCTTTGGGGACCAGACATCACTTAAAGGGCCCATCTCGCACCTAAATTAAAACTTTTTTAAAGAGTAAATGTGAGAATGTCGAGCTGAATTTATAGAAGTTTCAAATTATGACGAGAAAAACATCTTCTCTGTTAAAAAATGCAACGGATAACACCAGGCACTGGACTATGGAATATAGGTTTCTTTCGTTTGAGCACCTTTCTCTCCCTTCCTGTTCTTTTCCATTTTTCTGCTGAACAGCGAAAGACGGTGGGGTTTAAAAAGCTGCATTGTTGTGTCCTATCGACATCCATTACTGCTTGTCCGCAGCTCGTGTTCTTGCGGTAGCGTTCTCGCTTCCCGCGCACAGGGTCCCGGGTTCGATTCCCAGCGGGGTCAGGGATTTTCTCTACCTCGAGCTGACTGAGTGATGTGTGTCTTTCATCATCATTTCATCACCATTGGACGCAAGTTGCCGAAGTGGCGTCAGCTAAAAATAACTTGCAATTCCGGCGGCCGGATACCCCACATGGGTCACAATGCCGTACGATCATTTCATTTCACTGCTTTCTTCGACATAATATTGTCAGGTTGGATGCCAGCCGTATTCGCGACTGTGTCTTCTAACGTAATGTAGAATAACGAAGCGCAGCGCTTACTGGGACATTGTTCGGGGTTTGGCAAGCAAGACGACTTGCCATGAAGGGCAACAAAACAGGGGGTAGAATATCGTCGACGTACCGCTGTGCTGTAAGGGTGCTGCATATGACAACCAAAGAGGTCCTGCTACGAAAAGAAATGGCACCCTAGACCATCACTACTGGCTGTAGGGCCGCATCGTGGGCGACAGTCACGTTGGAGATGGGGTACCATATGGTGTCTGTTGACTTGAACCAGACTGAGCGTGCTGAAACGAAGTGCGTCGTCACAGGTATCACTGCCAGACCTCTGGGAGCGAGCTTTACTTCCCAACTATCTTATGGAAGGAGGTCTAGGAGGGTAGGAAGATAGGTTATCGTTCAACATTTCGTTAAGATCGACGTCTTGCACAATGAGGAATAGCTCGAATGGAACAGCGATGGGTTTTAGGAATCACTTATGGTCATACTAGAGAAACCCTCCCGGGGTTTGGCTGAAGTAATGAAAGGAAACCATGGAAATGCTGATCAGGGTGGTCAGATAGAAATTTGAACATCTTTCATCACGGGTGTATACATGGACAAGGAAAAAAAAAATCCCGGATTTTTCCGGGTTCGAAATACACTTTCTCTCGGGTGAAAATACACTTTTCCGTGTTAAGTGACAATACTTTTCCTCGGCACTGTAGACCTTATCAATACTTTGATGGTTTATGGTTTTATACAACGACGTAGAATTTCCCGGCACTTTAGAAAATGAAACTCAGGGGAAAAAACACTTTTTGGAAAGATTTTTGATGTGCAGCAATATGTACGCCATTTTCGTGTTACGAAGGTATACATTCGAATTCCACCAAACACCGCATGTTACTTTCCGAAGCATTAAAATCGCGCTTTTGTAAGCCAGTCACAGCACATGACACGATCTCGCCAGAGCTGATAACAGCATTTGACACGTGATGTAGTCCGCCAATAGCAAGATCACTCTTAAGTAGCGCGACAGACAAATAAGAAAAGTTAATGGCTTAAATTAATATACATATTGTTGCTACAAGAAAAGCAAAGCAAACACATATAATACTGGTCTTTAAGATTAATAAGCTGCAAGAGAAGCTAAGCTTCCACATATAATGTTGATCTTTTTTGCGCGTCATGCATCACATAAATGTGCCACAAAAATTTTTAATAACGACATAAATGTCTCATCTTCTGGGCTCGAAATTCTTCATGTGGTCGTCCCCAAAGAGTTGATTTTTAAATGAGATCCAAACGCTCTGTGATTTAAGAAATTTGTCGTACATTCTCTCACATAGTTTACTTTGAAAGTAACGCTTTTCAAAGCAATATTCACAATATTTTTCCGTGACCTATTAGAAATAGCTTCGTTTCAGCAGTTACCAGAGAGCGCCAGATAACAGGCGTCTCTGCACTTGGGCAGCTACGATGACGCAGGAAGCCCGCATATTCATACGTGTGAAACATTAAAAGATCTTGCATTAAAACAAATCGAACGTAAACAGCTGTCACGTCACGCTCATTGGAGGCAATTTGTTGTTAAGAAGCATTGCATAGTCTTCCTAAAGCCTTTGACACACTTTGCTGTCGGCAGACGCTTGTGTGAGCAATGTGTTTTGTTGTATATGGCGTATTTCCTTTGCGACTTAAGTTTTATTTTCGTTTTTTCTTCTCTCGTTCATGTTTTGTTGCTGCGTTATTATTCTGCAGAAGCGGGATACAGTAATATTTTTGTTAGAGTATTGTTTCTTACTAGTCAAAATCACAAAAATTTAACTGAAAACTGAAACAATGAAAAATTCCCGGAATTAAAAAAAAACTCCCGGCTTTTTCCTGGTTTTCTCCCGAATGAAAATTTGCTGGATTTTTTCCGGGTCGTATACACCCTGTTCATCCCATATATGAATAGGCTCCTCTTTTTTTTTTTTTTTTGTTCCATCACCTTGCACCGTGACTTCTGTTCAGTCATCAGAAAAGGACTTCAACATAGAATGTAGAAGACGAACTGAACGACAGGTTAAAATTATAGGACAAACCTACAGAGATGAAATGCACTGAGGTGAGGAGTGGAGTTTGGGATGCATAAGGGTCCAAGCATCTGTATGTGTAGTGGGAAACAAATTTTACGTATATGAATTTGGAACTTAGGAGAAGTGTGATACTGCAACAGTTCCGTAGTGTCCCCATGGATATGCTCAATTCATTACAAATCAGTGTGCGACAAATGGAAAAGTCAAGCAAAGCGGTCCACTTTACCATAGCGCGAGAGATTCTTTTTTATCTGTATCTTATTTATGGAGTCACCTTTCTGTTTTACTAACTGATACAATTTTTGCTGCGATGTATGTGAGAGAAAGGTATCCGCAATGTTAAAGTTTCGAAACTGGTTAACCTTCATTATTATAAGATTCAAACTGGAGAGGACAAGTCTCCAACGAAAATTAATTCACAAACTGCTTTCGCTGTCTTTTAATGCATCTTCAGAAAAGAGGGAAAGAAACGTAAGAAGGAAAATTGAACAGTTCTCGAACTGGCACAGACATATTTCACAAATCCGATGAAGGAAGAAGAAAGGATTGTACGGCATTGTTGACCAACCTCCAACCACCTCTCCGTCACAGTAGGCACGAACCTCATTTTCATGGATAAAAGGCGTTTTCTTTACTGATTACCTCGCAAAAGGACAATACAATAACTGGCGAATATTGTGCCAATATTCTAAACTGTTTCATGACAAAATTCCTGAAGAGAGGCCTGGACCGTAAAAGCCAAATATTCATCATTCATAAAGACAGCAATAGACCACAAAGGTGCAAATGCAATGGTAACACTGACGGATTTTAAGCACGAAAATGCAGTCTATTTGTCTAACTGACAAGTATGTGAAAATAAGTGGTTGCTGAGAGCACCGAAAAATCATCAGACTATACTTATTTGAACACTACAGCGTCCAAAAATAGTTGATAAAATCCAGTGGATAAGTGTGTGACACTAATCTCTAGATGTTTACAATGGCAAATTTCGGGCAGAGATAGCCACTGAAATGTGAACACGGACATAAAATAGTGCCCGGCATAAAATGAAACACATGTAGCTATCCTTTCGATGTTATTTATTACGCAGCAACCAATTTCGGTGACTCAATACACCATTTTCAGGCCTTAACAGAGCCACCGAAACTGACTGCTACATAACAGGTATCACGGAAAGGACGGCGGCAGATACTTCATTTTATACCGTAAGTGAAGCCGAAGTCCCACACACCTTCAGTCAGAAGGATGGGCACACAAAAACTTAATATATGTTTCACAGGGCAGTTAAAAGAGATAAAAAAGCAACTCACAACCTCAGAGTGCAGTAGTGGTTATTTGTGTGCACCATACCTCGTCGCTGTCAAAGCGTGAATTACAATTTGACATCGTCTAACTGCTGCGAGTAACTAACATGTTTATTCTGCCCGCAGACTTTTTGTCCCTGTGTCCTTAATAAACATGCGGACTTTTTTTCTGTGGCGAAGATTACTTCGCAAAGGGCTTAGAAGTAAGGTGCTGTATTCCATGTCATGAAGTGCCAGTTTCGTGAATAATTTACATAGTAGTACTTTAGGTTCTAAAAAAATAATACGTGTTGTCCATTAGAAATGTCAAGATAAAGTGGGATAAGGAACTTATGAAACGTTACATAAATTAAAGTATAAACATAAATGAAGGATTACTTACGAAACATCGTAACTGGAATAGATGTTGCATAAGATGGATATGCTACAACTGATATTGGGTAATAGCTACAAGGAATGGTGGGAGCAAAAAAAGAGAGAATGAATAAATAAAATAACTTTACATCAATTCGAATTTCATTTATTTCTAGAATGAAACACATAAAATACAAATACATTTCTACAAATTTTAAGCGTTATAAATTATTAGCCCCATGTTGTTTAAACGCAAGGAAAAATCAATTTCATAAAGTAATGTAAGCTCTTCTTCGAAATTTGGGATTTAGAGATGGTCGGCTATTGTTGACGCAGAGGCTGAAAATAAAATCACTAACTAATTGGTTAAGAGGTTAGCAAATTGTTTTCGTTGTTATAAGATGTTTCTGATGTGACACAGTGGTAATTTAATACCAGGAAACTAACAAAGCTTTAAATTTTGCAAGTTACTCAGGAACGGCATAATCAGGTACGGAAGTCAGTTCATCATCAAATGCAAGTGTTTGGGGATATGTGAGGTACACTGTATCACAGTGAGCAATTATAAGATTTCCATATTCTTAAGTATGCCACCACAGCACATAATAGTAGACACCGACCTCTTTCACAGCAATTTCAGCTATATGGTTGCGTTGAAACTTTTGAGTTTCATGACATTTAAATGTCAATACGGTTGGATACCAGAAAACATTCCATCTACCAGTTTCACCAGGAATACCTCAGAGATCACATTGCCAAAAGAAATGGAGATATTTTAAAACTAGCATTTCGATTCCCCTCAATGTAATATATTTTACACGACTTTGAAGCTTTGTCGTCCACTACTTTTCAACACAGACTCATCATAGACTCACAGTAACAACAGTTTTGATGTTTTAAATGCTAAAATAGTTTAGAGTAGATGTAAGATCGTAGTTAAACCGACGAGAACCGCTCAATCTCCGACAAATAATGTTCATGTGTCCACTGCTCCCACGGTATTTGAATTTTGCTCGTCTGTGTATGCCTGTGGACATGAAGAAATTTCTTTAAAGCGATGCTGTCATTTGAAAATTAGTTGACGATAATTTAATTCTATTACTGCCAAGTTTTATTGACTAATAGTACTGTAGAGTTGAACGATGGCACTAGCAATTGCAGCCAGCTATCATAAGGTCAAAAATTACCATCGAAGCAGAAAGAAACCAAACTGGACCCTGCCTATTACCTGTAGCTTCAAGCGTCTGAAAGAACAGATATAATCGATCTTGTAATAAGTACTACAGGAAATAAATACAACTGAATAGATAAATACTACTGGGAAGCTACAGCGGAATAAATTGCACAGTATTCGCGAAACAGATCCCTTATTTGGAGCAATAAATCAGAGATACGACCGAATCTAAACCCTACTCAACCCCCTGGTTGGTTTGAACGCAGCAGTACTTTAATAATGCTTCTGTTGGGGTTGGTATACGCTTACCTTCCCCTGATCTTTGGGATAACTTGATCAGCCACTTACTAGCAGACACACTATAACATGTACGGCGAATTACCGTAAAACTTCACATTTTTTTACATATAAAAAGTGACAAGAGATATAAAAAAACCCTTGAGCGACTGAACATTAAATCCGGATCTTTGGACTTTCGTCCGATACTTACCCACCTAGCAACACACTAGTTACTAATTAATTAACTGTGTAATCGAGAGGGGGTGCGTGAGGGGATTTTTCAACACTTATATCTGTGATACTTAACTAAAATAGGTAAGTGAACAACTTGAGTAATTTGCTGTTTATGAACAAATAGCCAATTTACTCATTCATCCTGAGGTTAAACATCACTTTTACCTATGTTTGATTCAACAAATAAATGTTTTGTACGAACTATGTCTTGAGCAACCACTGTTTTCTTTCGTTTTTGCCCATATATGTTCTAGAGTAATTTCATCATCAGTGAGTTCCCTTTATTTTTCTTAATAGCACATACTGTTGTTCAGGTAGGTACCATCTGTCATCTGCAGTACAGCTGGTGTATTTCAGTACAGTATGTCATCTGGAAATTCAGCTTCCATAACATTTGTTAGTTGTTTTTGTATATGCTTCTCGTTCAGTTTTATCGAAACCATCTGCTGTGCTGTACATGACAGACAGCTATCTGAACAATAGTAAGTGCCATTTATAAAAACAAAGGGAAACTTCACTGAAACATGTATAGGTGAAAAAATAAGAAAATTTTGTATGCGCAAGGTAGAATACTTTCAAAACATATTTATTAGTCCATTTATTCTCGCCCAAAACTGTATCCTCGGCAACTGATACACAGATACACTTCACGGTTCAGTCTACCTAATGGCATTCCAGAATTATATGTTTAAATATTGTCATAAAAATGGCCAGATAACTGTACAACACCACTCACGTTCAGAAAAAACAGAACACCTAGAATGACTAGAGATTAGGACGTTCATATTCACAGGACATGTACATCAATATGTTCTGCAGCAATGATTAGCAGTTCAGCATGTGACTTGTTGCCTAGTAGCATAAGGTCCGCCGTGGGCCCTGATAACTTGTTCCATGCGTGATGACATCGACGCTTATAAGGCGCGAATGGCGTCTTGCGGTATAGCCATCCTTGGTGCATTCACCTGGTTCCAAAGTTCATCTGTGACGGTTGGTATTGAGTCACAGCACTACAACTGTCGTTTCACCATATCCCACACATTTTCGATTGACGACAAGTCTGGTGATTTGGCGGTCCAGGGTAAGGCGCTGACATCCTGTGACACCATGAAGGCACATCTTCTTGCAGCAACGTGTGGTTGTTCATTGTCTAGCCGAGAAATGGCGTCTAGAGTGTTGTGCAGAAAGGGTATGGCTACTGTTCGCAGGACACCATTCATGTAGGTCTCAATGGGTAAAGTGCCCTGGACAACTGTGATTTCTGGTTGTACCCAATTGCACCCAACACCACATGGTCTTACGTTGGCGCTGTATGTCTTTTGCGAATGCTGTCGCTGTGATGTTGCTCCCCTGTCTGCGGCGAACCAAAATGCGGGCGTTATTTTTAAACAAACAGAACCTGGCTTTGTCCGAAAACACTATGTGGCGCCATTCCTGTAGCCGGTGACGTTGTTCCATAAACCATTGCTGTCTAGCATGTTTCTGCACATTCGTCAAAGGTGGGAACAGAAGTGGACGATGCGCACGAATCCCATGCCGTAATCAACGGCGACGGACTGTCACCCCTTATAGTGTACGATGTGTTACATCGTTCCAATGTTGCGCCAGAGCCGAGGAGGACGCAGATCTGTCCAGCAATGCCATGCGGATGAGGTGTCGACCTTCTCGGGGGGCGGGCAGGGGGTGGGGGAGGGGGGGGGGGGGGTCTGGATGACGCGACCTGACCCATCTCGTCGTGTTCTACGGCCTTCCGTGAACCATTCTGTACACATCCGCTGCGCTGCTGAAAAACTTTGTCCCACAGGAACAGCAATTTCCCGGATGGATGCATCACACTCATACCAAAATGCGCCCTCTTTTAAACTCACTGATTTGACGATAAAGTTCGTGCATAAGTCTACGAGCCATCCTGCTCGTCTACTCAAGCCACGCAGATCCATTACCCTTGGTTTATAGCGACAATGACTGCCGCAGGTACATCTTACCGGTAGGTGGTGTTGCGCCGCAATATCGATGTTGATCTTGAACCTGCAGGCCAACATTGTTCAAATGCTGATAATTTCTGCAGAACACACTGATGTACATGTCCTGAGAATATGAACATCCAATCTCTATTCGTTCAAGGTGTTCTGTTTTTTCTGAACAAGAGTGTCCAATATGAATGCATCTCTGTCCATTTTCATTTTAAATTCTCGAACTATAATGGGCGATGCAGAACTTTATCCCTTGCACGTTGCGCCTTCGATGCGTACGTTCAATTTCATTCTCAGTGAAACATTTTTCTGTGTGAACTACTTTCAGATGAGTTAATTTCTCCCGCGAGAAGGGAATGAGAGCGCCGCGAAAAACTATTAATAAGATAACGTTTTTTCAGCATTCTGACGATACTAAATATTTTTGAAAAAATATGATTTCTGCGTTATTGGTTATGATTTAAAATTGAAGTAATCACTGACTAAAACGAGGTTCTCTCATTTTTTAAATTTTTATTGATCTTCAAAATGAACAAGGTGTTCCATCAAAGAGCCAGGATTCTCAAAGCGTTCCGTTAGACGAAAAGTTTAGGAACTCCTGGCTTAGACTAGCGGTGGAATCAAGGAGCATGCAAAAGGAGTTACGAATACGTAAAATTTGTCATCTCTATATACCTGCGCAGTCATATTCAACAAAGGAAGACTGGTGGTTTGTAGGCCCACGCAACGATGTGCCACCCACACGATAGCTGCAAGAAGGCCAGATTATAATTAGAGTGGCCGTCACGAAATTCGACAACTAACCTTCATACCCGCTGTGATTCGCTCGCTTCATAGCTTTGTTGGCTCATGTACATTGTTAACAGGGCAGCAAGTCAGCATCAGATGGAATGTTCAGTGTCTCCGTGCAATATCGTGTGCTCATGGGTGGTTTCAGTCTTCCGTGGAACGAGGCATTTTGTGTCTGGTAGTGAGTGGAATGGAGGACCAAGGGCCAACGCGAACTACTGCTCCGGACGGTGTGCGTAAAGGGTGTAAAGTCATTCGAAAACAATCCAAAATTGTCGTATCGAATGTACTGGACTTTTTTTATTATTATGGTCAACAGCGAAGAAGCCAGGAATCATACAGATTCTGCGCAAGTTCATAAAATGACAACAAAAACCATTAGTATTTTCGAATCAACTGTATTCCATATTAACAGTGCAGTAACATCGGTAGAACACCTAAATGCGAGCATGACGTGAGCCAGGTATAAAACAAATTTCGTACAAGTATACAAAATGACAATAAAATCTTGTGGTATGTCAGAATCTACTACAGGCTTATCCCATATTGAACAATGCAGTAACATCAGCAGAACCTCTAAATGTGAGCATGTGAAAGGCATAGAAATTAAAACTGATATTACAGAATTTGGCTATTTCAACAATAAGTTTGTGCGTAGAATTGTACATATCGATGTACAATTCTACGCACAAACGTTTTGTGGAAATCGCCAAATTCTGGCGACAGAGAAGGGTACCCGAGGACCACAAAAATACAGGGGATCACTGTGAAAATATTAGTTATTCTAGCTCAGAAACCGCTATTCTTTGTCTTCTCCGCTCATGTGCATGTTGATCCAGAAAGTGTAACGGTGGACGAAAATTTGCAGTGGAATGTAGACATTGCAACAGCAAGTTCTGTGTAAAATGCACTTACTGCGCGATGATGACAATAGTCCTTTGATGTACTTCGATATAACTTGGGTTTCACAAAAGCACACGCAAAAGTATATTATGCTCGCCTTCAAGGGAAATACGGGCCTGAAAGTACCTGCAGTTACTTTTTCTTTTGCTTTAAAGTCAGGACCGCCATTAGACTTTTTTATTTGCAGTGTTACATTTACACGATCATGATTTCGGCTTCAAAGTGCCATCATCAAGTGTTTTAATGTTATACAGTGCCTAAGATGGCATACTGCCGTACTTAAAGTACACTATTAGACACAGTGGTATACTGCTTTTGGTATACTCAGTGATGAAACAAACCAAGTACGCTTTTACCAGAAATATTGACCCTTAGACAATGTGTCTAATACTGGATTTTTAATACGACAGTATGCCATCTTCGGCACTTTATAACATTAAAACACTTGATAATGGCACTTTGAAGCCGAAATCATGATCGTGTAAAAGTAACACCGCACATAAAAACAGTCTGATGGCGGTACTGACTTTAAAGAAATATATTTTGACTGTGGCCTCATATTATGAAAAAAAATACCTACAGTTACTTTTGTATAGTATATATCGGCGAATTGGGTAATGGTTGCAGAGACGAAGGGTCAGTAACAGCTGCAAATACCAAAAAATTCTGGAGGTAGGGAATACTCTCGGTGCTATTAAGGCGAGCTGTCGGAACTAAAATCCTGGCGGCGTCACACAAGTACTTGGACGCTGTCACGCACATCGTCCTTGTAAATAAAATGCGTCCGTACGTGACACTATACAATAATGACGTCTGAGATGGTACCAAAATCAATTTCAGAGTTTAACAACTTTCTCGCTGGAAGTTTCTACAAAATCTAACAGAACACAAATTCATCAGCGGCGACATACTTTTATCTTTCACATATTTTCTGGAACATTGTTCCAGGAAAACAGCGATCTCGGTTTACCAATAAACTAAAAAAATATCATTATAATAATAAAGCGAAATAATTGATGACTGGAGCTGGGCTGCTTGAGCGGGCTACTCTAGGCAGATGTAATCGACTGCTGACTCTGGCTCGGCGGCTCGTCGTTAAACAGTTATAGCCCCGCCCCCTGCCTCCAGCATGGCATTACTGGCCAATGGCTATGGATCGTGAGTGTAAGTAATAAAAGCTACTTCTAATATACACTGATTTTGTCTATTCAGCCTGCTCAGCAAGCCCTGCTCCAGTCACCATTATGGGTGTACTATTCACACTAATTATATTGTATAACTATTTCGCTCCATTATTATAATAATATTTTTACCTCCAAGCTGTTTAGTACTCTCTTTGCAGAGAACAGGATCTGAAGATGATCTACGTACAATAGATCGAAACTGGTCACCGGTTTCAATAAAATATTTATGCGATCCAAGACTGTTTTTAGCAACTTTTATGTTTTCGCAGTAAAGTATTTATCAAATGCATATATAAATTTTGAGAATGTACATATATCATTTTCAATACAATTATGAGAGTCGTTTAGTTTTTTTCCCAAAGCTTAAGTAAAAAGAAATTTCCTTTTTTAATTACTTCCCTTCAAAATTTCTTGTAACGTCATTTTTTATTTTTTTCGTAGCAGATGGCAAGAATTTTCTTTTGGAAAGAACATCATATCTAGACTAAAAATAGAGATGTCTAATTTTTTTTACGGAATTCTTACTAACGTCTGAAATTATAACTTACTGGCAATGCTGTCGGACCGTGAGATGACCATGAGGTGCCTGTTTTGGTGGCGGCCGCTATACTGCCGCACTCATATTTCTTCGAGTGTATGATCGCCAATATCTGGTTTAGTATTTGATCAACGAACTTTTCTTAAAAACTGTTGCCACTCTGTGTACAAAAGGAGTGTTTACATTTAGCCAGTTGGGCACGACTGTCTAATGTTGAACTCCTTCAATCTGCCAATGTCCCTCCACCACAGTTCGTTCAGTAACAAATGCCTCGACACTAGTTCATCCTCCTGTCTACCTCGATAGTATTTTTCTCATCTTTACGGCACCGATTGTCATCCTGTTCTCAAACAGGAAGTCGTCTGCCGAGTATAGATGACGAAAGCGGGCTGCAGCATCGCTGGTGCACCAATGAGTTTTGGGGAGCTCTGTAGTGGTAACAAAATTCTCACATTTCAAGTCCAAAGTTTATTTTCACTGTCAAATACAACTGTTTGTGTGATTTTCTCCATTTGTGGAAACCTGAACTGAAACATCAAATGCCAAGTCGGAAGGAGAAGGATTTATAGGTTGTGAAGGTCGTTAATAATAACAATGATAGTGGACACTCGTGAATGAATCGGTATGAGACTGTACGATGAGCCTTGATGATGATGAGTTCCCATACTTCGAGGAGCGTAGGGGACGATGTGGGAGACCCACACCGCTGTACTAGGCAAGGTCCTAGTGGAGGTGATTTGCCATTGCCTTCCTCCGGCCGCAATGGGGATTAATGATGATGAAGATGATGATGAAGACGACACAACAACAGCCAGTCATCTCGAGACAGGAAAAATCCCCGACCCCGCCGGGAATCGAACCCGGGACCCTATGCGCAGGAAGCGAGAACGCTACCGCAAGACCACAAACTGCGGATACGATAAGCCTTACATGGGTGATATCCACATGTAGAGGACCCGAACGGGCCGAAATATGCGTCGTAATTCACTCGTAAAACGCAGAGAACCTGTGCCTGGAAAGTGATAAAAAGACAGTCTACTTTCTCGTAGATACAGTATATGATCAAAAGTATCCGAACACTCCAAACCGATCACTAGATGTCGCGAAAGGTGAAGGGAGGCACGCAGCATTGTGATGTCACTAGAGAAGCAGTTACTGCACAATGGGTCTGTCAGCACAGCTGACTGATTTAGAACGTGTCAAAGTTGACTGCTGGTGATGTGACTGTGAAGTGGAACAGCGAAGAAACAATCACAGGTAAACCAAGACTTGGCAGACCCTCGCGTACTGACGGAACGGGACCGCCGAGCATTGCAGACGGTGGTTGTAAAGTATCGCATACATCAGCAGGAGGAACGGTTTGAGAGTGCCAAAGTCCTACAATCAGTCCAAATAGCACAGCGACAGTGTGGAGGGAGATAAAAAGACGTGAGTACAATGATCGAGCAGATCCTCGAAACCCATATACACTACTGGCCATTAAAATTGCTACACCACGAAGATGACGTTCTACAGACGCGAAATTTAACCGACAGGAAGAAGATGCTGTGATAGGCAAATGATTAGCTTTTCAGTGCATTCACACAAGGTTGGCGCCGGTGGCGACATCTACAACGTGCTGACGTGAGAAAAGTTTCCAACCGATTTCTCATACACAAACAGCAGTTGACCGGCGTTGCTTGATGAAACGTTGTTGTGATGCCTCGTGTACGGAGGAGAAATGCACACCATCACGTTTCCGACTTTGATAAAGGTAGGATTGTAGCCATTCGCGATTGCGGTTTATCGTATTGCAACATTACTGCTCGCGTTGGTCGAGATCCAATGACTGTTAGCAGAATATGGAATCGGTGGGTTCAGGAGGGTAATACGGAACGCCCTGCTGGATCCCAACGGCCTCGTATCACTAGCAGTCGAGATGACAGGCATCTTCTCCTCATAGCTGTAACGGATCGTGCAGCCACGTTTCGATCCCTGAGTCAACATATGAGGACGTTTGCAAGACAACAACCATCTGCACGAACAGTTCGACGACGTTTGCAGCAGCATCGACTATCAGTTAGGAGACCATGTCTGCGGTTACCCTTGACGCTGCATCACAGACAGGAGCGCCTGCAATGATGTACTCAATGACGAACCTGGGTGCATGAATGGCAAAACGTAATTTTTTTTCCGGATGAATCCCGGTTCTGTTTACAGTATCATGATGGTCGCATCCGTGTTTGGCGACATCGCGTTGAACGCACATTGGAAGCGTGTATTCGTCATCGCCATACTGGCGTATCACCTGGCGTGATGGTATGGAGTGCCATTGGTTACACGTCTCGGTTCCCTCTTGTTCGCCTTGACGGCACATTAAACAGTGGACGTTACATTTCAGATGTGTTACGACCCGTTGCTCTACCCTTCTCTCGATCCCTGAGAAACCCTACATTTCAGCAGGATAATGCACGACCGCATGTTGCAGTTCCTGTACTGGCCTTTCTGGATACATAAAATGTTCGACTGCTGTCCTGCCCAGCACATTCTAGAAATCTCTCACCAACTGAAAATGTCTGGTCAATGGTAGCCGAGCAACTGGCTCGTCACAATAGGCCAGTCACTACTCTTGATGAACTGTGGTATCGTGTTGAAGCTGCATGGGTAGCTGTACCTGTACACGCCATCCAAGCTCTGTTTGACTCAATGCCCAAGTGTATCAAGGCCGTTATTACGGCCAGAGGTGGTTGTTCTGGGTACTGTATTCTCATTATCTATGCACCCAAACTGCGTGAAAATGTAATTACATGTCAGTTCTAGTATAACATATTTGTCCAATGAATACCCGTTAATCATCTGCATTTCTTCTTGGTGTAGCAATTTTAATGGCCAGTAGTGTACTTCTGTACTCAATGCTTAGTGACGCTTGAGGTGGTTAAGGAGCGACGCCACTGGACAGTGGCTGACTGGGAACGAGTCTTCTTGATTGATGAATTACGCCAAACTCTGCTGCAATCCGATGGAAGGGTTCGAGTTTGACGAATGCCTGTAGAAGGCTTTTTGTCAACAGCGAATTACAGAGGGCGTGTTGTTACAGTATGGGGGTGTTGTGGTTAAGTTATGGTCCTTCACTGCACCTAAGAAGATAAGTGCAGTATGATATGAAAATATTTAACAGCTTTGCGTACAGTGTACAGTGGAGAAACAGCTCGGAGACGATGACTGTATCAGCACGACAAAGCATCCTTTCATTAAGTAGCATTAATGAGGAAATGGTTTGCGGGCACTAGCATTCCTGAAAGCCTGCCCAGAGTCCTGACCTGAACCCAATGGAACACCTTTGGGATGAGTTCGAACGTCGACTCCGCTCCAAACCCCAGCGCCCGACATCACTGTGTGTGCTACTGAGGAAGAAAGGATTGCTGTCCTTTAAAGTGTCCCCGGCAGATTTCAAGCAATTATAAAGGTAAAGGGGGAAAAAACCCATTGTTAATGTCCACTAGCAGGTGTTCGGATAATTTTTATCAGATACACACTACAGGTCATTACAATTGCTACACCAAGAAGAAATGTAGATGATAAACGGGTATTCATTGGACAAATATATTATACTAGAACTGACATATGATTACATTTTCACGCAATTTGGGTGCATAGATCTTGAGAAATCAGTACCCAGAACAACCACTCTGGCCGTAATAACGGCCTTGATACACTTGGGCATTGAGTCAAACAGAGCTTGGATGGCGTGTACAGGTACAGCTACCCATGCAGCTTCAACACGATACCACAGTTCATCAAGAGTAGTGACTGGCGTATTGTGACGAGCCAGTTGCTCGGCCACCATTGACCAGACGTTTTCAGTTGGTGAGAGATCTGGAGAATGTGCTGGCCAGGGCAGTCGTCGACCATTTTATGTATCCAGAAAGGCCTGTACAGGAACTGCAACATGCGGTAGTGCATTGTCCTGCTGAAATGTAGGGTTTTTCAGGCATTGAATGAAGGGTAGAGCCACGGGTATAACACATCTGAAATGTAACGTCCACTGTTCAATGTGCCGTCAAGGCGAACAAGAGGGGACCGAGACGTGTAACCAATGGCACCCCATACCATCACGCCAGGTGATACGCCAGTATGGCGATGACGAATACACGCTTCCAATGTGCGTTCAACGCGATGTCGCCAAACACGGATGCGACCATCATGATGCTGTAAACAGAACCTGGATTCATCCGAAAAAATGACGTTTTGCCGTTCATGCACCCAGGTTCGTCATTGAGTACATCATTGCAGGCGCTCCTGTCTGCGATGCAGCGTCAAGGGTAACCGCAGCCATGGTCTCCTAACTGACAGTCCATGCTGCTGCAAACGTTGTCGAACTGTTCGTGCAGATGGTTGTTGTCTTGCAAACGTCCCCATACGTTGACTCAGGGATCGAAACGTGGCTGCACGATCCGTTACAGCCATGAGGAGAAGATGCCTGTCATCTCGACTGTTAGTGATACGAGGCCGCTGGGATCCAGCAGGGCGTTCCGTATTACCCTCCTGAACCCACCGATTCCATATTCTGCTAACAGTCATTGGATCTCGACCAACGCGAGCAGTGATGTCGCGATAAAATAAACCGCAATCGCAATAAGCTACAATCCGACCTTTATCAAAGTCGGAAACGTGATGGTACGCATTTTTGCTCCTTACACGGGGCATCACAACAACGTTTCATCAGGCAACGCCGGTCAACTGGCGTTTGTGTATGAGAAATCGGTTGGAAACTTACCCCATGTCAGCACGTTGTAGGTGTCGCCACCGGCGCAAACCTTGTGTGAATGCTCTGAAGAGCTAATCATTTGCCTATCACAGCATCTTCTTCCTGTAGGTTAATTTTCGCTTCTGTAGCACGTCATTTTCGTGGTGTAGCAATTTTAATGGCCAGTAGTGTATGTCACCGTAACTTTCACCTGACCCTGCTGTCTAACATTAATAATGTGCTGTAAATTACACCGCGATAATTTCCCTCCCACTACGATAACTGTGTCCAGCGTTTGCTCGTCCCCTGTTCGTCCAGGGGCACCTCGGCGCGGCGGTCTGCCGACAACGCCGCCCCACCCGAGCTGTGCTGGGCCTCAGCTGGGCGCAGCGGCTCCGTCTGTGGAGAGCCAACGAGAAAGGCCGCAGCGGCAAGGGAGAAACAGAGGTGGTCATGTTGCAGTACGGGTGGAACTGTATTTCACGTGGTCAGTAGTGGAGCAGACAGGCATGAAGTACAGGCCTGAGCAAATGGCAGCTTTTTATCAACATGTGGACTGGTTCCTGGTCGGAGGGGGCGGACGGTGCGTGGCGTCTTGGCTACAGTGTAGACCGTGCTGGCTGTACACCAGTACTCTTCAACAAATGTGTGCAAGAAGAGTGTCGTGCCGGTGTTGCTCGACAGAAAACGTTGGCTGTGCAACCGCCAGTGGTCTGGCTATGTTATTTTGGAAATGCGGTTCGAAATGCAGTCGACGGATTAGGTTTTAAAAATGGCTCTGAGCACTATGGGACTTAACATCTATGGTCATCAGTCCCCTAGAACTTATAACTACTTAAACCTAACTAACCTAAGGACATCACACAACACCCAGTCATCATGAGGCAGAGAAAATCCCTGACCCCTCAGGGAATCGAACACGGGAACCCGGGCGTGGGAAGTGACAACGATACCGCACGACCACGAGATGCGGGCAAAACGTTTTATTTACGAAGATTTATATACAGGGTGCTACAAAAAGGTACGGCCAAACTTTCAGGAAGCATTCCTCACACACAAAGAAAGAAAATATATTTGTGGACATGTGTCCGGAAACGCTTACTTTCCATGTCAGAACTCATTAATTCTCTTCAAATACATTTATCATGGAATGGAAACACACAGCAACAGAATGTACCAGCGTGACTTCAAACACTTTGTTACAAGAAATGTTCGAAATGTCCTCCGTTAGCGAGGATACATGCATCCACCCTCCGTCGCATGGAATCCCTGATGCGCTGATGCAGCCCTGGAGAATGGAGTATTGTATCACAGCCGTCCACCATACGAGCACGAAGAGTCTCTACATTTGGTACCGGGGTTGCGTAGACAAGTGCTTTCAAGTGCCCCCATAAATGAAAGTCAAGAGGGTTGTGGTCAGGAGAGCGTGGAGGCCATGGAATGGTCCGCCTCTACCAATCCATCAGTCACCAAATCTGTTGTTGAGAAGCGTACGAACACTTCGACTGAAATGTGCAGGAGCTCCATCTTGCATGAACCACATGTTGTGTCGTACTTGTAAAGGCACATGTTCTAGTAGCACTGGTAGAGTATCCCGTATGAAATCATGATAACGTGCTCCATTGAGCGTAGGTGGAAGAACATTGGGCCCAATCAAGACATCACCAACAATGCCTGCCCTAACGTTCAAAGAAAATCTGTGTTGATGACGTGATTGCACAATTGCGTGCGGATTCTCGTTAGCCCACACATGTTGATTGTGAAAATTTACAATTTAATCACGTTGGAATGAAGCCTCATCCGTAAAGAGAACATTGGCACTGAGATGAGGATTGACAAATTGTTGGATGAACCATTCGCAGAAGTGTACCCGTGGAGGCCAATCAGCTGCTGATAGCGCCTGCACGCGTTGTACATGGTACGGAAACAACTGGTTCTCCCGTAGCACTCTCCATACAGTGACGTGGTCAACGTTACCTTGTACAGCAGCAACTTCCCTGACGTTGACATTAGGGTTATCGTCAACTGCACGAAGAATTGCCTCGTCCATTGCAGGTGTCGTCGTCGCTCTAGGTCTTCCCCAGCCCCGAGTCATAGGCTGGAATGTTCCGTGCTCGCTAAGACGTCGATCAATTGCTTTGAACGTCTTCCTGTCGGGACACCTTCGTTCTGGAAATGTGTCTCGATACAAACGTACCGCGCCACGGCTATTGCCCCGTGCTAATCCATACATCAAATGGTCATCTGCCAACTCGGCATTTGTAAACATTGCACTGACTGCATAACCACGTTCGTGATGAACACTAACCTGTTGATGCTACGTACTGATGTACTTGATGCTAGTACTGTAGAGCAATGAGTCGCATGTCAACACAAGCACCGAAGTCAACATTACCTTCCTTCAATTGGCCCAACTGGCGGTGAATTGAGGAAGTACAGTACATACTGACGAAACTAAAATGATGTCTAACATGGAAATTAAGCGTTTCCGGACACATGTCCACATAACATCTTTTCTTTATTTGTGTGTGAGAAATGTTTCCTGAAAGTTTGGCCGTACCTTTTTGTAACACCCTGTATATAAAACAGCTGGTTGCTATACTTCTTTCAGTAAGGCCAATAGGTTCCTGTACAGTTCGCCTGTAACGAACAATGGCAGACGTCATCAGTGATAAATAACCCTCCCCCTCCCCCACCTGAGCATATCTACATCTATATAGATATTGCGCCAGCCACCGTATGGTGCGTGGCGGAGGGTACCTGGTTCCACTAATAGTTATTTCCTTTCCTGTTCCACTCGCAAATACAGCGAGAGAAAAACGGCTGCCTATGTGTCTCCGTATCAGCTCTTATTTCTCACATCTTATCTTCGTAGTCCTTGCGCGAAATGTATGTTGGCGGCGGTAGAATCGTTCCCCAATCAGCTTCAAATGTCGGTTCTCTTAATTTCTCAATAGTGAGCCTCGAAACGAATGTTGCCTCCCCTCCAGCGATCCCAACTTGAGTTTCTGGAGAATCTCGTTATACAGCACTTGTGTGTTGATCGAAACCACCGGTAACGAATCTAGCAGCCCGCCTCTGAACTGCTTCATGTCTTCCTTTAATGTGACCTGGTGCGGATCCCAAGCACTCGAGCACTACTCGGAATACGTCTCACTGTTGTTGTTGTTGTCTTCAGTCCTGAGACTGGTTTGATGCAGCTCTCCATGCTACTCTATCCTGTGCAAGCTGCTTCATCCCCCAGTACCTACTGCAACCTACATCCTTCTGAATCTGCTTAGTGTACTCATCTCTCGGTCTCCCTCTACGATTTTTACCCTCCACGCTGCCCTCCAATGCTAAATTTGTGATCCCTTGATGCCTCAAAACATGTCCTACCAACCGATCCCTTCTTCTAGTCAAGCTGTGCCACAAACTTCTCTTCTCCCCAATCCTATTCAATACCTCCTCATTAGTTACGTGATCTATCCACCTTATCTTCAGTATTCTTCTGTAGCACCACATTTCGAAAGCTTCTATTCTCTTCTTGTCCAAACTAGTTATCGTCCATGTTTCACTTCCATACATGGCTACACTCCAAACAAATACTTTCAGAAACGACTTCCTGATACATAAATCTATATTCGATGTTAACAAATTTCTCTTCTTCAGAAACGCTTTCCTTGCCATTGCCAGTCTACATTTTATATCCTCTCTACTTCGACCATCATCAGTTATTATACTTCCTAAATAGCAAAACTCCTTTACTACTTTAAGTGTCTCATTTCCTAATCTAATTCCCTCAGCATCACCCGATTTAATTTGACTACATTCCATTATCCGCGTTTTACTTTTGTTAATGTTCATCTTATATCCTCCTTTCAAGACACTGTACATTCCGTTCAACTGCTCTTCCAAGTCCTTTGCCGTCTCTGACAGAATTACAATGTCATCGGCGAACCTCAAGGTTTTTACTTCGTCTCCATGAATTTTAATACCTACTCCAAATTTTTCTTTTGTTTCCTTTACTGCTTGCTCAATATACAGATTGAATAACATCGGGGAGAGGCTACAACCCTGTCTCACTCCTTTCCCAACCACTGCTTAACTTTCATGCCCCTCGACTCTTATTACTGCCATCTGGTTTCTGTACAAATTATAAATAGCCTTTCGCTCCCTGTATTTTACCCCTGCCACCTTTAGAATTTGAAAAAGAGTACTCCAGTCAACATTGTCAAAAGCTTTCTCTAAGTCTACAAATGCTAGAAACGTAGGTTTGCCTTTTCTTAATCTTTCTTCTAAGATAAGTCGTAAGGTCAGTATTGCCTCACGTGTTCCAACATTCCGACGGAATCCAAACTGATCCTCCCCGAGGTCTGCATCTACCAGTTTTTCCATTCGTCTGTAAAGAATTCGCGTTAGTATTTTGCAGCCGTGGCTTATTAAACTGATAGTTCGGTAATTTTCACATCTGTCAGCACCTGCTTTCTTTGGGATTGGAATTATTATATTCTTCTTGAAGTCTGAGGGTATTTCGCCTGTCTCATACATCTTGCTCACCAGCTGGTAGAGTTTTGTCATGACTGGCTCTCCCAAGGCCGTCAGTAGTTCTAATGGAATGTTGTCTACTCCGGGGGCCTTGTTTCGACTCAGGTCTTCAGTGCTCTGTCAAACTCTTCACGCAGTATTGTATCTCCCATTTCGTCTTCATCTACATCCTCTTCTATTTCCATAATATTGTCCTCAAGTACATCGCCCTTGTATAAACCTTCTATATACTCCTTCCACCTTTCTGCCTTCCCTTCTTTGCTTAGAACTGGGCTGCCATCTGAGCTCTTGATATTCATACACGTGGTTCTCTTCTCTCCAAAGGTCTCTTTAATTTTCCTGTAGGCAGTATCTATCTTACCCCTAGTGAGATAAGCTTCTACATCCTTACATTTGTCCTCTAGCCATCCCTGTTTAGCCATTTTGCACTTCCTGTCGATCTCATTTTTGAGACGTTTGTATTCCTTTTTGCCTGCTTCATTTACTGCATTTTTATATTTTCTCCTTTCATCAATTAAATTCAATATTTCTTCTGTTACCCAAGGATTTCTAGCAGCCCTCGTCTTTGTACCTACTTTATCCTCTGCTGCCTTCACTACTACATCCCTCAGAGCTACCCATTCTTCTTCTACTGTATTTCTTTCCCCTAGCGACCCATATTTAGTCTCCTTTGCAGAAGATCCATACTTTCCTACAATTCTCCCAATAAACTGGAGTGGACCATTCGCCTTTCCTACCACAATCCTCACTACTCGTCCCATTGCATATCGCTTTACACTGTTACGTACAGATATTTAAACAACAAGACTGACTTAATAACGCTGTATGAGAACATTATGGGATTGTTTTTCCTGCTAATCCGCATTAATGTTAATTTTTCTACAGTTAGAGCTGCCAGCCATTCATCAAACGGAACTAGATATTTTGTCTAAGCCATATTGTACCATCCTACAGTCAGTCAACTTCGACACCTTTCCAAACACTACAGCATCACACGAAACAAGCACAGATTGGTGCCCACCCCGTCCGCCAGTTCATTTATGTATAAAGAAAATAACAGCATTCGACTCACACTTCGCTGGGGCATTCCTGACGATACCCTAGTCTCGATGAACACTAACCGCCGAGGACAACATACAAAGTTATGTTACTTCAGAAGTCTTCGATCCACTCACATATCTGGGAACCTATTCCATATGCTCGTACTTTTGTTACCAGTCTGCAGTGCGGCATATGTCGAACGCATCTCGGAAATTAGAAATATGGAATCTGCCTGTTGAACTTCACCCACAGCTCACAGTATATAATGGGAGGAAACGGCAAGCAGGGTTTCACAAGAGCCATGCTTTCTAAAAACCAGGCTGATTCACGGACAAAAGCTTTTCAATTCCTAGAAAATTTATTATATTCGAATTCAGAATGTGTTCTAGAACTCTGCAGCAAAACCGATGTTAAGGATATTGGTCAGTAATTTTGCGGAATATCTCCACCACTTACTGGAATAATTCCCTACTGGTACGTGGGACGCATCGTCTCACGTAGCGTTCGACGCAGTCATACCCTGCCAGAGGTTTATAGAACGCACACAAAAAACTCGGCCCCTACCTGCGCAGACGGCGTTGTAATGGTGGGGTGTCCGCTGCGAAAAGGTCACCGCGGGATAGGGGAGGTGCTGTCCAACAGCTGAAGCTTATGCACAAGCAAAACTTCTGGGCTACAGCTTATGAGTCTGAAAATAAACCTATAATCACATTATGCCAGTACGACATGTAATTCTACAAGTCTCAGTCCCTGGCTAGAGTACCAAATACGAAAATTAGGGCACAGACTATTGAGAGTTTCACTTCTAACAAACAATCTGCACAGCTCAGCAGGTGACAGCAAACTAAGGCGGCCGGCCCTTCGGAGAAAAGGGGTACACTCGACCAGCGCTAAGAGTGAGAAAGCGTTTCCACCCGAGCCCTATCAATGTGTTCATCAGCACAGGCGAATTTTTTCTGTTGATCTCTTATGCCCAGCTACGTGCAGTGAGCATAAAAATTACACACAATGGAAGGTATCTTCGGTATCGCATAACAATGAGATGGTTCTAGGTGTGTCGTTGGTCATAATCTGTTATTGTTATCCAACTGCACGAGATGGCGCAGCGATTTGGGCACGACACACTAACTCACGAAGAGCTGAGTTTAATTACCCACTCGGCTATGCTGATTCATATAGTTTCTCAAAATAGATTACGTAGAATGCGGAAGTGGTTCTTTTTAAAAAGCACGCCTCAATTTTGTCGTATCCGAGTTAGAGCTCAGCCTCGAATGAGCTCGCCTTGACAGAACGTTACAAATCAATCTTCTTTCCATATTTTTATCCGCCATCTAATGGATGAATGATCTGCTGAACTGTGGTTCGTTCAGGGAGGGAGGGAGGGGGGGGGGGGAGAGGGACCAGGGAGGGAGGGAGGGAGGGAGGGAGGGAGAGTCTTTCAATGACCAACTCAATTCCTTCAACCAACATAGTAGTAATGAGAAATGTTGCATTTTTTTTTTTCAAAATCTTACCTAAATACGTACTGATTGCAGGAAGTTTATAACAACTGCTAAGAAGAGTAATGACACCGCTAGTGTTCTTCAGAAGGATGTGTATTGCTTCTCTGAACAAAAAAGGACGGACGGAACACAGAATCAATGTTTTGTTCTAGACGAGCGCATTAGAAATGAGACACTGCCTCGGATTGGGTGAGAAATTCGGCTGTGTCCTTTTTTAAGGATTGTACGTACCTGGGCATCTGCCGCAATCGATTTGGAGCGAACTAAAGAAAACCTAAATCTGGATGATTGGTCGGGGATTTGAACTACGCAAAAAAATCATCAAATGAATGCACCAGTTTCACGCATTTAACAGTTTACATTGTACACTTATTTACATAGTTTGATCACTTTCACTATTGCTCGGCCTATGCTCAGCTGTCAGGTTACAGTTCCCATGCCTGGGGTTCAGCCCAAGATCAGGCATGTTTGTTTATTTTTTCCTAGCGATTGATAAAAAATTATAATATGCACTATGGTCCACTGCGTATTCCACTAAAGCAAGCTGGATGGATCCCTTTTCGTATTAAAGAAACTGGCCGTGTCTAGGGAAATATAGTTTGAGGATCAACTTACGTATGGGTCTTGTTGCTACTGAAATACGGTCTTTACTGGAGTCCTTTTGTCACTGGGTTTCTGGAAAACACTAATTCATTTCCCGATCGCGACCATTTCTCGCACATCGCCAAACATGTTGACTGTCACACATAGTTGGGGCGCTTATTTCTGGTAGCAATACCCTCCGCTGCAGCCCACGTCAAGAAATGCTTGTTTTGTCTACTAGAAACAATTTCTTTATAATGTGCAGTCACTGCAACGTTTCTCGATTATCGAACATTAAAATTCTGATGGATCACTGCACTCGAATTTAGTAGCGAGCCAATATGAATAATTGCACATGCCATTAAAATGACAATGCGAAATGTGTTTGTCCGGAACCGTAGGAACGAAATCTAGCGGTGATATCATACAATAAAATCGCAGAGTCGGCCGCGACTGGGCGGGTCAGAGTATTTTAGTCTAACAAGGCCAGGGATTAATGACGGACATCAGAATTAACTCAGCAGCTAGTTCTCAGCACCTTATCAAAACGTAAACAATGAAGATCTGTATTGAAATCCGCTTTCTTCCTAGAGACTTACATAGTGTGCTCGTATTGTGCGTTAGCTTAAATATCTTTGAAGAAAAGGGCGCTCGTGTGTGATAAACCCGTTTGTCTGAGGAAGGACGCAACGATAATGAACTCATAATTTCACTGACTTGTCCGATAGCTGAGGTCCTTAGGGCACAGAACACTGCGCTGAGGGGCAGTAATGTGCGAATCGGAAACAGAACTCACACCAAACGCTGGTGTAGTCACTGTTTTGGTAAAACTCGCGTTTCGTTTGGCAGAACGGCAATACCCTCCTGTGAATTCAACTTCTAAATTAATTTCTTGCTGTCGTCAAACATAACCATTAATAAACAAAAATATTTCATTTAAACATCCTTATCTGACACTGCTATCTGTGGGTTGCTATTACTGCGTTTAAAATGAAAGCCATCTCCGAAAGCCGATATCAAATAACGAAAGCACGACTTGTGTAAATCGACTAGTCTCGAGTCCTGAAACATCGGACAAAAGAATTTGAATCGGCTAGGGAAGGCAACATATCTATTGTTATTTATCTTAATCGTCATTCACTAGACATCACTCCAGAGCAGACAAGGTACCCGATGGAAGACATTTTCCACCAGCACCCCTTTTGCTTGCAGTATCTGCTCGCAATCAATCAAATCTGAAAAATGAAATAATGCTTTTAATTCCATCGAGAGAGAGAAATGGGAAAGGAGGCGGGCTCAAATTCCAAAGCAGGTAGAACAAAATATAGAAACAAAAATAAATAAATTAACAAGTGCCCAGGACAGAACAAATAAATTCAAGAACGCAAGAGAGAAGATAAAAGTGCACAGAACGAGAATTGAAAAAAAAAAAGAAACGTAACACTCACTTGTATGGTCAAAAAGGGGTGAAATGTAAAAGGCTTAATCACGCGGGGATAAAATAATTCCCTCATAAAGTCCTCTTACAGCATCTTTCAGTCTACTAACGACTCTTTGCTGCAGCACTGAATTAAAACACGAATTGTTGTGATTCGTGGGCAATGCACTTCATGCAGACATGCAGATGAGATTTATAGCGACTCGATTGACGAGCGTCATCAAAGATTTGAAAGTATGAAAAAGTCTACAGATCAGAAATGATGATCTCTTGTGAAAAGTTACATAACAACCACCAACATTCTATTTAATTTCCAGGAAAGGAGAGAGAGAGAGAGAGAGAGAGAGAGAGAGAGAGAGAGAGAGAGAGAGAGAGAATCGTATTTAATGTAAGAAAGGGGGCGGGGCGGTCTGTACCAAATAATACGGCTCGCCTTATGATCGCAAACGACAGACACTGAGAAACCTATGTTTTGCTTCGAAAGAGTTTCTTGTGAAGCACTACACTAACAAATAATGTACAAAAATAAGCTGCACATTATGTACGTGCCCAAAGCGGTATAAGGCACCTGCGATAAATTTTTATTATTCAAAGTCTTACAGTTTATTAAACGAACTATGCCTATGGCTTTGAAACCATCTATGGAACAAAGTTAGGCGATTGCGTTCACGACAAATTCACTGTTGACATGTATACATATTATGCTACTTACATTTTGCATAATTAGTCTTTAAAACCTACTGAAAAATCTCACAGCAAATTCATCATGAATCGAATAATTAAAACGACGCAACAATTTTAACAGCAAAACAGTTGCCTCTGTGATTGTTTCAGGTGCAGCCTTTCGATAAGTTTTATCAATACCTCTCATTAGTGGCTAATCATTGAATAGGTTGCATATTAATAAAGAAGTGCATTAAATCCGATCAGACAAAATATAGGAAAATAAACAAACGCTAATTAGAAGCTATATATGTATGTAAATCCAGATAAATAATTTCCACGACAAACACCAAAAATGCTCGAGATAATTTTAATGTTTCGTGGAAACAGGAGCAACTCTATGTAAGGGCCCGGACATTAATTTCATTCTAAAGGAGCCTAATCAAACACGTGCCAACAATAATGTAGAACTAAAAGTTCTGATCAATCCAAATGGACAAATAATATTTGTAATAAATATCTAATACTAATGTTCGTTCAGTAATTTGTGCACAAGAACACTGATACACTGCACGTCGTTTCAAAATCTTCTAGCTGTCAAATAAAAAACAGTCTCTACGACACACACACACACACACACACACACACACACACACACACACACACGATAAGCATCCAACTGTCAACATAATCACGTGCGACTGCTTCTGACGCTTGAATGACGGCGACATAATATTCCAATATATCTCTGGCTACGATAAAAAGTAAATAATGACATCACTCACTGTTTTGACCAAGGCTGCTGGATGTCTGTCCCATTTCTCAAGACATCTCCAGAATTTCGAATTCTTGTGAAGTTTCAGGTGAACCGATGACGATTATCAAATAATGTCCCACTGAACAACTGCAAACATTTGGCTAATTAACGGAACAACTTCCACTGTTTCAGACTACTGTAAAATGGCAAAGGTTCTTCACCTTGCACTTGTTCACGAATTACAAACTCGTTACAGGTATTGCCATCTATGATGGAGTCGTTACACTTGACTCCTTAAAGGTTGGTAGGATTGGATAAAGGATGTAATTACTATAAAGGGTTGGTATCACTACTTATGCTATGCAATGCAAAGAATTTATGGCAAAGATGTGTCACTGGATCAATGTTGATATCTGAAGTGACTATGTTTACGTATGTTATGAGTCTGGCACGTGTGTTGTGTTGTTAAAGTGTGTAGCGAAATATAGTTGCCAAGTATTTTAATGAACAGCGTTAAAGTTATAAATATGCTGATTTGTAGAAAACGGTATTCTGACACTTTATAGCCTGTGTCGGCTGTGAGTGATTGGAAAACTAACAGCAAACGCATGCATTATTGCTAAATTTGCAAAATTTATCTCGTCCTCATAGTAAAATCAAAGAGATGTTAGTATTCGATTTACGAACTACGTGGCCAGAGAGCAGGGCGCACCTTCAGGAGTGACGTTGTTTTTCCATGCGTACGACAAACAGGCACAAACTCTTCTCAGGAAAGGTGCGCGTACCGGTATTTAGTATGGTATACGCTTTCTTATAGTGTGTAACGCCCTCATAATTTTAGCGGCGTGAGCAGAAAGCGCCCAAAAATTAAAAAGAAAAAAACCTGAGTTATGTGGAATAATTTATTCTCCTGCAGTCGTAAATGGCTGTAGCAGTATAAATTCTTCCACATAAACTTATAATACAGTCACAGACCTCAAACAACATCAATATAACATGGATAAATTTTAAAAAACCCTGAAGTTAATTTACAAGTATGCTGTGATTCATATAAAGATAAAAATTAGAGTATAGTAAATTTTCTTATCAAGTTTAAATCAGAAGAAGAATCTGACAATACAAAATTTATTATCAGGCGCAGCCTTCTTGTCTTTAAAGTGATTTTAGCCCAGCCGTTTCGGAAATGGCCTGAAGTAGTTGTTATTCAACGCAACCGACATTGTACGTTTCAGCCAAAACCCACTCGGCTGATGCTCATTTCTTTTCTTCGCGATAAATATTCTCGTTTATCAGAAATCGTGTAAGTTCTTTCCCCTAAATATTGTAGGCAAACCATATTTGTGCCTTGTGCAACGGTAATTATCATCACTTGATCGTCAGAATGCCTTTAATCTTGGTGTATCATTTTATTAACTATTCAAAACACACTTTTCTTAGTAAATTGCGATGTATTACAACTCATTTTCAAAGGAAAATAAGTTTTTTTTTTTTTTTAATAGCGTATAGCAGTTCCAGTACAAAACAGCTTTAGTATAGTAAATTACTCTTGGTGTTTTGTGCATCAAAGGTCACTCTATTGTTTTTATAAAGATTGTTATAAACCTGCAGATATCAAACTTTTGGTTAGCTGACTTCTTTTTTTTTTTTTCTTTTTCTTTTTATGCACCTACTCATTAAAGTTGTGTTTATAAGCAGCCAGGTTGTGTAATTTCTTATTGTTGAGGCTTTTGTAGAATTTCATGTAGGTATTTTACAGGTTAATATTTTCATCTGTTCCTCCTCTTTATTACATTGTATTTTTTCTGTTCTGATAGTAGTTTTTGTTTGTATTTTTCTTTGCGTTTGTATCTACCATGACTAGCGACTGAATACTTTAATGGCCTCAGAATACTGTTATTTTATATAAAAGAAAAATTTAAGGACATGACTGTCACTTTCACTGAAAATAAATAGTGAAGCTTTTGACTCTTATGTACTCTGATATAGATTCTAATAAAATTTGAAGCTAGTTATAGGTATTGTTTTTTCTTTTTTATCTGAATTACTGCCAGTGCTCGCGGAATTGTCACAAAGAGTTCAGAAATACAAAAGAACAGGAGGGAGATTGAGAAGAAATAACTGGCATCTGTCTCCTGCACTGTTTTAAATAATAATTAAGTTTAGATTTGAGACTGCAGAGGAGGGTATCTCTGGCTACAGAGTTAGGTCTCGTACCCTTTAAAATAAAACTTTTATTCACAGTTAGTGGCAATAAAATACATATCAAACAACTTTCTTATACATTTCAGTGATTTTGTTGCATCATTCAAGCTGAATGCTGTGATGTCATCTTTAAGAAAGATTTAAATAAATCCCTTTACCAGTCCAGCTAGACTGGAGTCAAATTACCTCACTACCAAGTGAATGTCCAGCAGTGAGTCTGGTTACAGCAAGAAGCAGTGATTTCTAAAGTGCAAATTGTATGATATACTGATGATGTTCACTGTATAGTGTCATAAAAACTGTAAATCAATGCAGCAATGCTTATTATTTGTCCTTAAACCATTCAGCATAACAGTGTCAGTCATGTTAGACACATTGCAGTAATAATACATACATATACAGGGTGAATATCAATAGACCCGACAAACCACAGGGACGGATTCCTGACTGAAAATGGAGGAAGTGCATTGTTGCTGTGGTAGATGATGCTGATGAATAACAATTCCTCTGAGCATGTACCATGTATGTTGCACTTTTGAACACCTGTTGCCACTTGAATGCAACACACCTCTGTACTGTGTTCTGGGATGATTAGTCGTCATTGCGCGTGTGCCCCCCCCCCCCCCCCCCCCCGTCTCTCTCTCTCTCTCTCTCTCTCTCTCTCTCTCTCAATCTCTCTCTCTCTCTCTCTCTCTCTCTCTCTCTCTCTCTCTCTCTCTCTCTCAATCTCTCTCTCTCTCTCTCTCTCTGACGGTTCAATCCCGCATCCGGCCATTCTCATTTAGGTTGTCCGTGATTTCCTCACATCGCTCCAGGCAAATGCCGGGATGGTTCCTTTGAAAAGGCACGGCCGACTTCGTTCCCCGTCTTTCTCTAATCTGATGAGACCGATGACCTCACAGTCTGATCTCCTCCCCCAAACCAACCCCCAACCCATAAATGAAAGCCCTTTGCCATATTTAACACACATTTCATTAAAATAAAAACTAACTGCAGGGTAAATTTAGAAAAGCTATATTATATAATTATGAGTATTTTTCTGCATATTATAGATATATATCACTCATATGTAGGAAAAATACAAGGGTGAGAGGACCCCAGTATGTAACCTTTACTGAGAGAAGTAAAGATGGAGAATTAATTCACACATAAGTGGAAGGTTAACTTTATTTCGCTATGTGTAATTTGCATGTTACTACTGAAGTGGGTGTGAGTAGTTTACTACTGAAGTTTGATGAAATATTGGCTTCCCCTCACAGTGCGTTCTTAGGCCTTATTAGTTTTGTAAAAATTGTTGACGTATTTGTTAGTGAGTCTTGTCAATTCAAGAAGAAGAAGGGGGAGGGGCATCCTTTTTTCACCCACTGTGTCTGAGTTGGGTGATACTTGGCTTTTATGATAGTAGCTCTCCCTAAAGAGATAAGTAAGTATACAAAATTTATCACTTGCCTTTCTATTTTCTGTCATTTTAAAGTTTGGAATTGAAACTGTAACCAGTGTGTTGAAACTTGCCAACATTTTGGAAATAAATTACAATTTTTTCATTCATTGTCCAACATATGCGAAATTCAGTTGTTATGTACTCTAAAATTAGAGTTTGTGAAGAAAATTGTCTGATATTTGCATACAAACCCAGTGAGACAGGAAAAAAATGTGTACTTTAATTTTTGTGTTATATTTTGTATAAAAGTTGGATCTATGCATCTGCAGCCTGTGAATATTCTACCTTCACAGTTTGTATACCGTGTATCTGAAGACATCATCATAGCAACATATATTAAGTGAGGTAATGACCACCCTGTGGATAAAATGAGAAAGTCAAAGTCCTGCTAATATTGCTTTCACGAATCAAGAGTATGCCTTATGTGGACTGGTACTCCTCCCTAGAAGTTTTCTAACAGAGAAAGCATCTTGCTGTAGGAAACATTCTTCTGTAATACAGGCAGGTTTAAACAATCAGCCAGGACCACGTATCATTAACTGTTGCTAGAATGGACATAATCCCAAAATCTTGTTCCTAAAATAATTTTTAAACCATTGTGCATCGAGTGGAAAAAGAAAATTAGTAGTGTTTTTGTACCTGTATGGTATATTTCTTGCTATATTGAAATATTTAGGTCTTTTTTTTCAGTTTCCTTGGAATCTGTTGCTGTTCAAAAATTAATAAAACTATTTCTTAGAATATTTCTGTTTTTCAATCTTAACCTTCTTAATAAGATTTTACTATTTAAAACTCAACAAACTATAAGTTATATGGTCCCAGGAAATTATTCCAAATATGTGCAGTTCGCATGGATACAGCCATGTTTTCTGCCCTCCCCCCTTTCCTTGTTGTTCTGGAGGTATATGATGCATCTATCTCCAGCACTGGTTGTTTTTTCTGGGTGTACTAGGATATTTGATTTTGACTATTTTCCGGCATTTAATGTCCCATGTATAAAATAAAAAGACGTAGTTTTTAATTTTAAACAGTTCAGTCACAGATAGAAGTAAAAAGAGATTATTGAGCATGTTTCAGAATGTTATTGATGTCTGTGAAAGCCATCTGTAGTCACATTCAACTTGGACTATAGGGTAAACATTACAGCATATAAATGTGGGTATTTCCTAGAGTATTCCTACTTAGCAAACACCACCTGATGATTTTTTTTTTTTTACGGTAGAAAATCGAGGTATTAGTCTCATAATAATACCTATGTTTTCAGTGTACTATCTTAATCTCCTATCTTCATTTTATTTGACTTTTTTTCTGTAAATATCCCAAGACGAGAATGCAGACCCGTAGAGGCCGCTTCAAGAAATAGGGGGAATATAGTATTACAGAAGGAAAAGGAAGGGAAAAAATACAATGCTAAAATAGGGCTTATAAGTAGGGCTTATAATTTAACATATTGTAACTGCACACACACACACACACACACACACACACACACACACACACACACACACACACACACCTGCAAGTTTTGCCAGGTAAAAAAGATGGAGTATGCACAGGGAGAAAACTGTGAAAGAAAACTTTTGATTTTAAGCAGTTGGTACAAAATGTATTCAAATTTTAAAAGTGAATATTCTGAAACTAAAGTCAGTCTTCTAACTTCTGTTTACTGCACCCAAATTGTGGGAGGAGGAAGAGGAAATCAGTGTTTTAACATCCCATTGACAAGGTCATTAGAGTTGGACATGAGCTCGAATTAGGGAAGATTGGAGAAGGAAACCAGCCGTGCTGTGTCAAAGGACCCATCGTGCCATTTACCTTAAGAGATGTAGGGAAATCACGGAAAACCTAAATGAGGATGGCCAGATGTGGATTTGAACCATTGTCCTCCCGAATGCATTAAGCGTGTCCAGTGTGCCAACCACTGTACTCCCCCCTCCCCCTTTGGTATCCCAAATTGAGCATTGTAGTACACGCTAATGGTACCCACTCATTATGCGTGTACATGATTCAGCCAAACATGATTGTACCAATTAACATATTACCATTTGAATAAAACAATAGACAAAAAATGCTAATGTACGAAAACCCAAAATATGCCACTGTTGTGAATCCCGTTCAAAAGAAAAAAAAAATTAGAAAAAAATATAATATTTATCAATGGCTTTCAACTGAAAGAATGCAAATAGCCACACATTCTGCGAACATTGCAAAACCTACGAACAAATTTGAAAAACTTGTTCCTGTTTTACTCTTGCACTATACATCACATTGTAGTTAATCTGAAAAATACTGAAGGTGAGAGATAAGTGAAGTGTCTTTGTGTCATGCCTGATGACATAAAACATGATGTCTGAATGCTCTGCAGAATTCCATACACTGTGACAGATTTCATCCAAAAAATATAATCCACAGTTTTAGTGATGGCTGTGCAAGCAGTACATTTTCATCAGATTTTTTTTCAGTTTTTTAATGTTGACACCAAAGCTAAATTTTATTTCATTTCCAAAGAGTCTGTAAATCACACTTAATCTGCATCTTGTGGAGTACTTTGTACAACTTCAAACATTTTCAAAAAACAGAAGTTTCCATAACTTCAAACTAGTAGATTGATTAGGAAAGTTGGCACCAAGTAGAATGAGCTGTGATGCTGACCCCATCCTCGAAATGTAATTTGAGATGTAAATTGACTTCCCTTGGTGCCAACAAATTATTTAGCTTGTAAATTATGCAATCAGTAGTACATGGAGTTAATATTACTGATCTGAATATAATAGAATGTGATGATAATTGCAATACATTTGTCTTGAGCCTATCTTTAATTATGTTGGATCTTACAAAAGATATGATATTACTTTTCTCTGTATGCATCCTTCAGAACCATCACAGTCATTCCATTAGCCCAATTAGATGATAGTTCTGTGGTGCCTAACTCTCTCCATTTGGCTATTGTTGAACTTCTAAAACTTTATGTCGAGGAATTTACCTAGGACAGAATAGTGTATGTGCTTCACTCAGAAAAAAATGTTGCTGCAGGAAATAATTTTAACTTTAGATAGATAGTTAAAAAAAAGAATAAATCAGTAGTTTTATGAATGCCTGAATGTATTTTTTAAAATTACTATCAGTGGAACATTTTTGTTTTATAAATGTAATGACTTAAACTTTCAGTTTTTGTCATGAGCTTAGGACTACGAAATTGTCTGTTGCCAATTTGTCTATCATGAACCATGTGTTTTACTATTTGTTCCTTGCTTAAAAAAAAATGTAATTACTATAAATGACAACAACTCTGAAAGGAGAAACAAATTCTAAAAGATTATTTTTACAAGTATTTGAGAAACATATTTTGTGAGACAGCCAAATATATTAAAAGACCTAAAATTTCCTATACAACAAGAAAAATCCCATAAAGAACAAAAATACACTGCTGCTCTCCCATAGGGATCATGAAAACAAGATGACACTAAATACAACATACACAGAAGCATGTAAGCAATCACTCATTGTGTGCTCCATGTGTGAGTGGAGTCGATAGAAACCTTAATACTGTGCATAGTACAATGTGAAGTACCTTCATCCACACATTTCTCAGTGGTGTGCACATAGATGAAACCCACAAATTTTATACTACCACAGGATGGCCTTCACTTTGAAGGTTTTTTGTAAAATAATAATAATAATAATAATATAGGTTTTGAGGATTATTGCTTTCCCTATATGCAGTTCTGAAACGTGATTTACAAAATAAAACACAAAACTGTGAAATACATTTTTCCTGTCTCAGTGAGTTTACGTAAAGGTGTTAAGTAATTTTATGTACTATCATATTTTCAAATACATAAGCACCAAATTTCACATGTATTGTTTGAAAAAATTATAATTGTTTTTAAAAATGTTAGCTAGTGTCTCTTTGGGCCAGTATGGTATTAACAGTTTCTAAACTTGCAAATTTTGTAATGCCATAAAATGGAAACAGAGGTAGATGAAATGCTAGAATTTGGTATGAATCAGTAAGTTAAGTTTCATCCAAATCCAAGACGGTGAAAGAGATGGCTTGGTAGACTGTGAACAGCTGTGGTAATTGTTACCTCAGGCTGGAACCTGAGTTTTACTGACAAATAAGACATTATCAGCTCTGCTAATCATATGCAGCCAGGACAGGATTTTTATCATGCCTGTATCTATAGTTTCTTTTGTGGGCCAGTATCATAATGTAAATTTGATGTCTCTAAGTGCTAGAGTAATTTCATATTGCACTGCCACAGGAAAGTGTGATAGGAGTGCTATTGTTTTCTGTATACATAAATGATCTGGTACACAGGGTGAACAGCAAACTGCAGTTGTTTCCTGATGATATTGCATTGTACAAGAAGACGTCAAAAGTTGAGTGGTTGTAGCAGGATATGAGATGACTTAGACAAAATTTCTAGTTGGTGTAATGAAATGCACCTAGCTCTAAATGCAGAAAAATGTAAGTTAAAGCGGATGAGGAGAAAAAACAACCTTTAATGCTTGGTTACAGCATTAGTAGTGTCCTACTTGACACAGTCACATTGTTTAAATATCTGGGCTCAATGTTGCAAAATGATGTGAAATGCAATGAGTATGTGAGGATTGTGGTAGGGAAGGCAAATGGTCGACTTCAGTATATTGCAAGAATTTTTGGAAAGTGTGGTTTATCTGTAAAGGAGACAACATATAGGACACTGATGCAACCTATTCTTGAGTGCTACTCAAGTGTTTGGGGTCTGCACGAGTTCGGATTAAAGGTAGATATTGAAGCAGTTTGGAGGTGTGCTGCTAGATTTGTCACTGTTGAGTTCGAACAGCATGCAAGTATTACAGATATGCTTTGGGAACTCAAATAAAAATCACTGGAGGGAAGGCGACATTCTTCTCAAGTAACACTATTGAGAAAATTTAGAGAACCAGGATTCGAAGCAGACTGCACAATGATTCTACTGCCACCAACATGCGTTTCATGTAACAATGATGAAGATAAAGATATGAGAAATTAGGGCTCATATGGAGGCATATAGATAGTCATTTCTCCTTTGCTGTATTTGTGAGTGGAGCAGAAACGGAAATGACTAGTAATGGTACAGGGTACCCTCCATACGGCACTTGATGGTGGCTTGCAGAGTATGTTTGTAGATGTAGGCGTGTGATCCTTTTGTATAGTAAACTCAACAGATTTGAGACTGAATTGATATGTAGTGCAATAGAGCAAGTGCAAATGGATTATCTTCCTCAGTTTAGTAAAAAGGGATTACTGTTACTGTGTGGTTGGGAAAAAAAGCTCTATAAATAGTATTGAAACTTTTAAAAACTGGAAAATAATCTTGTACATAGAATGAAACATGGAACAATAGTTGTTGATTGTAATTTCACAACAGAGACCTAACAAATTATGAAACACAGAGCACTGATTTACACAAACAAGTAAAAGTGAGATGACCTTGTGACCTGTACATTCATATTCCTATTGGCTGAGTAACCTAGGCAGATACCACTTCTGTACCAGAAGTCCATTCTGGTATCATGGATCTGAAGATTCTTTCATTTTGTGGTGATATAGTTGTGCCCAATCAGTATATGATGTGTGTGTTTTGATTCTACATGTATACCCTTATATAGGTATCCCAAAACAGCCATTCAGCTGGGGCCACAGCTGCATGTGTAAATTTAGAGAATGTTTTCCAACAAGATTCTGGATCTTGATATTCTTTGCTTTATTAATACAAGATCCTGTCATATAAATGGTTAATGTAGATAGGGCTAAGTATCGGTGCACAACTAAACACAGCAAAAGTAAGCTTTTATGGAACTTACGCATGTGATAAATAATTCATCCACTTCCACCTAACTATGAGAACTGGTGAGGAGTCTGCATTTTGGAATCTACCAGCATCTTAGAACATGACAGCTTCTTATTCACTTTAATTTTTTTGATCCTGTTGCAAATGGTTTCCTGGGCAAATAACATCCAGTAGCGAATTTCCATTTTTAAATCTTGGAAAAGCATAAAACATTATTTGGAAGCATGATGTTCTCCAAAAGCTCTGTGGCTGAGGATATTATAAACACTTCTCCATTCGTATATGGTTCTTTGTTCTCTGTTGATTGTGTCAATTCATTATTGGTGATGTTTAGTGCAAGAGAAATGTTTTCCATTAAATTCTATTGTAGATGTCACTTTTTTGTTATCATGATCATAGCATATTGCTGTGGTAAAGAACTTAGTACAGTGTACATTGTTCTTTTAACAACTGTGCAATTTTTACTCTTTTTTCCAGCCGTATGATTATGACTGACAGAAAGGCAGTTGGATGATGGACAACAACCACCAGCTTTTTATCATCTCCAGAGGAGACTCGATTTTAATTGTGTTAGTCTGTAAACTGCTTGAGCAGTTTTAAATCTACAGCAGAGTTTCTAGGTACAGAAAAGTATCGTTATTGAGTCACTCTAGTAGGATACAGGATGACTTACAAGGGGGTATTCCTGGTATAAATAAATGATATTGATGAAACTTGGTGGTATGCAGAGGGTTCAAAGAAATGCAATACAGATTTTTTTCATTTTGCCTAGTTTCACTTTTAAAGGGTAAAACATACCCACAAAGCTAATTAGGCATATTCGGTTTAGAGGGAATATCCTCAAAACCATGGAAAATAAAAATGTGTGTTATATTAATGCTGAAGTGTAATTACCATTCTTGAAAACTGTATAATCAATATTGTAATTATTAGAAATTTGGCAGGATAACCCATCACCATTAATTAATTTTCAGAAATGAAAACTTTTGATGCAACGCAAATTAAAAAAGCTCCACGCCACTTCCATTCATGTGTAATAAAGTTGTTTTTTGAAATACCATTTCTGCAAAGTAAGCTGTACACATTGTGCTGTCAGGGTTTTTTCAGTATAACTAATTAAAATTTGAAAACATTCCTTATTAGTTTAATTATTTTGACTCATTATCACGGCACAAAATCATTACAATAATGATATCTATAAAGGAAGGCATAAAACATAATGTATTTTACACCACACAAATAAAATGAACAAAATTTTGTAATGCAATACACATGATGAACAACACAATGTAAAAAAAAAATTCACCAAGATTTCTAATTGTGTCGGCTGAGCCTCTAAATACCCTGATTTGTGCCAGCCATATTTAGGCCTGATTTGTGCCAGGCATATTTTGGTGCATTGCAAAACCTTAGTGAACGGAACTGATATGTTATGTTCTAGTGACTGCAGCTTAATTATATTGTTTCTCGAGTGGAGGATGAAATGTTAATCATTCAGCAAAACTAGATCAGAAAATTTTCTCAAGAAGTTCTCCAACATTGAAAGCTGTATATGTCCCAAGTCTGTACCTGTCCCATTGACCCTTTTGGGATCACCAGACAAACAAGAATTCGAAAATCTCTTTTTGAAGCCCCAAATGTTCTTGTGACAGCTTCAAAATCTGGTAAAATAATGTCTGCCGTCGTCATAAGGTATTTGGCAGGCATTTTTTTTTTCAGTGGAGGAGAAAAAATTGTTTTATTGTTAGATTCTCGGGGTGGTCATTGTGGAAGAACTGGTTTGAGAATCGTACATGAGGACAAGGAACTTGTTTATCTGGTGATCCCAAAAGGCTCAACAGGACAGGTATAACCATTGGACGTAAACGGTATTCAATGTTGGAAGAACTTCTTGAGAAAATTTTCAAACCAGGTTGCGCCACATGATTATGTAATCAGTCTCCAACTGGGAAACACTGCAATCAAACTGAATTCACTAGTACATAATCACTTCTCGTTGCCAAGGTTCTTCAATGAACAAAATATGCCTGATACAGATCAGGATATCTAAAGGGTTGCCAGCCACAATTTGTGAATCGTGCTGAACTTTGTTTTATATTGTGCTGTTCGCCATGTGCATTATGTGAAGAAATTTTGTTAATTTTATGTGCATTTTGTAAGAAAATAACTTATGTTTTAAGCCTTTCTTTATGCATAATCATTATTGTAATGATTTTGTGTCATAAGATAGTAAGAATTTTGCAGAACAACCTGCAGAGAATTGATGAATGGTGCAGGCTCTGGCAATTGACCCTGAATGTAAATAAATGTGACATATTGTGCATACATTGTTTGTTGTTGTGGTCTTCAGTCCTGAAACTGGTTTGATGCAGCTCTCCATGCTACTCTATCCTGTGCAAGCTTCTTCATCTCCCAGTACCTACCGCAACCTACATCCTTCTGAATCTGCTTAGTGTATTCATCTCTTGGTCTCCCTCTACGATTTTTACCCTCCACGCTGCCCTCCAATACTAAATTGGTGATCCCTTGATGCCTCAGAACATGTCCTACCAACCGGTCCCTTCTTCTTGTCAAGTTGTGCCACAAACTTCTCTTCTCCCCAATCCTATTCAATACTTCCTCATTAGTTATGTGATCTACCCATCTAATCTTCAGCATTCTTCTGTAGCACCACATTTCGAAAGCTTCTATTCTCTTCTTGTCCAAACTATTTATCATCCATGTTTCACTTCCATACATGGCTGCACTCCATACACATACTTTCAGAAACGACTTCCTGATACATAAATCTATATTCGATGTTAACAAATTTCTCTTCTTCAGAAACGCTTTCCTTGCCATTGCCAGTCTACATTTTATATCCTCTCTACTTCTACCATCATCAGTTATTTTGCTGACCAAATAGCAAAACTCCTTTACTACTTTAAGTGTCTCATTTCCTAATCTAATTCCCTCAGCATCACCCGACTTAATTCGACTACATTCCATTATCCTCGTTTTGCTTTTATTGATGTTCATCTTATATCATCCTTTCAAGACACTGTCCATTCCCTTCAACTGCTCTTCCAAGTCCCTTGCTGTCTCTGAGAGAATGACAATGTCATCGGCAAACCTCAAAGTTTTTATTTCTTCTCCATGGATTTTAATACCTAATAGCCCTCGTCTTTTTACCTACTTTATCCTCTGCTGCCTTCACTACTTCATCCCTCAAAGCTACCCATTCTTCTTGATGACATCTTCATGATCTGGACTCACAGTGAAGAACAACTCCAGAATTTCCTCTCCAACCTCAACTCCTTTGGTTCCATCAGATTCACCTGGTCCTACTCCAAATCCCATGCCACTTTCCTTGACGTTGACCTCCATCTGTTCAATGGCCAGCTTCACACATCCGTCCACATCAACAAGCAACAAGCAACAGTACCTCCATTATGACAGCTGCCACCCATTCCATATCAAACAGTCCCTTCCCTACAGTCTAAGCCTTCGTGGCAAACGAATCTGCTCCAGTCCTGAATCCCTGGACCATTACACCAACAACCTGAAAACAGCTTTCGCATCCCGCAACTACCCTCCCGACCTGGTACAGAAGCAGATAACCAGAGCCACTTCCTCATCCCCTCAAACCCAGAACCTCTCACAGAAGAACCCCAAAAGTGCCCCACTTGTGACAGGATACTTCCCGGGACTGGATCAGACTCTGAATGTGGCTCTCCAACAGGGATACGACTTCCTAAAATCCTGCCCCGAAATGAGATCCATCCTTCATGAAATCCTCCCCACTCCACCAAGAGTGTCTTTCTGCCGTCCACTTAACCTTCGTAACCTCTTGGTTCATCCCTATGAAATCCCCAAACCATCTTCCCTACCCTCTGGCTCCTACCCTTGCAACCGCCCCCGGTGTAAAACCTGTCCTATGCACCCTCCCACCACCACCTACTCAAGTCCTGTAACCCGGAAGGTGTACACAATCAAAGGCAGAGCCACGTGTGAAAGCACCCACGTGATTTACCAACTGACCTGCCTACACTGTGGCGCTTTCTATGTGGGAATGACCAGCAACAAACTGTCCATTCGCATGAATGGACACAGGCAGACAGTGTTTGTTGGTAATGAGGATCACCCTGTGGCTAAACATGCCTTGGTGCACGGCCAGCACATCTTGGCACAGTGTTACACCGTCCGAGTTATCTGGATACTTCCCACCAACACCAACCTATCCGAACTCCGGAGATGGGAACTTGCCCTTCAATATATCCTCCCTTCTCGTTATCCACCAGGCCTCAATCTCCGCTAATTTCAAGTTGCCGCCACTCATACCTCACCTGTCATTCAACATCATCTTTGCCTCCACACTTCCGCCTTGACTTACATCTCTGCCCATACTCTTTGCCTTTAAATATGTCTGCTTGTGTCTGTGTATGTATGGATGGATATGCATGTGTGTGCGCGAGTATATACCTATCCTTTTTTCCCCCTAAGGTAAGTCTTTCCACTCCCGGGATTGGAATGACGCCTTACCCTCTCCCTTAAAACCCACATCCTTTCATCTTTCCATTTCCTTCCCTCTTTCCTGACGAAGCAGCCGCCGGTTGCGAAAGCTCGAAATTCTGTGTGTGTGTTAGTGTGTTTTATTCATTGTGCCTATCTACCGGCGCTTTCCCGCTTGGTAAGTCTTGGAATCTTTGTTTTTAATACATTCTTCTTCTACTGCATTTATTTGCCCCATTCCTAACAATTGTTCCCTTATGCTTTCCCTGAAACTCTGTACAACCTCTGGTTCTTTCAGTTTATCCAGGTCCCATCTCCTTAAATTCCCATCTTTTTGCAGTTTCTTCAGTTTTAATCTACAGGTCATAACCAATAGATTGTGGTCAGAGTCCACATCTGCCCCTGGAAATGTCTTACAATTTAAAACCTGGTTCCTAAATCTCCGTCTTACCATTATGTAATCTATCTGATACCTTTTAGTATCTCCAGGGTACTTCCATGTATACAACCTTCTTTCATGATTCTTAAACCAAGTGTTAGCTATGATTAAGTTATGCTCTGTGCAAATTTCTACCAGGCGGCTTCCTCTTTCATTTCTTAGCCCCAATCCATATCCACCTACCACATTTCCTTCTCTCCCTTTTCCTACACTCGAATTCCAGTCACCCATCACTAAACTTGTACTACTGTAGTAGGTGTGGGCTTCGTATCTATCTTGGCCACAATAATGCGTTCTCTATGCTGTTTGTAGTAGCTTACCCGCATTCCTATTTTTCTATTCATTATTAAACCTAGTCCTGCATTACCCCTATTTGAGTTTGTGTTTATAACCGTGTAGTCACCTGACCAGAGGTCTTGTTCCTCCTGCCACTGAACTTCACTAATTCGCACTATATCTAACTTTAACCTGTCCATTTCCCTTTTTAAATTTTTTAACCTACCTGCCCGATTAAGGGATCTGACATTCCACGCTCCGATCCGTAGAACGCCAGTTTTCTTTCTCCTGATAACGACATCCTCTTGAGTAGTCCCCGCCCGGAGATCCGAGGGGGGGACTATTTTACCTCTGGAATATTTTACCCAAGAGGACGCCATCATCATTTAATCATACAGTAAAGCTGCATTCCCTCGGGAAAAATTACGGCCGTAGTTTCCCCTTGCTTTCAGCCGTTCGCAGTACCAGCACACCAAGGCCGTTTTGGTTATTGTTACAAGGCCAGATCAGTCAATCATCCAGACTGTTGCCCTTGCAACTACTGAAAAGGCTGCTGCTCCTCTTCAGGAACCACACGTTTGTCTGGCCTCTCAACAGATACCCCTCCGTTGTGGTTGTACCTACGGTACGGCTATCTGTATCGCTGAGGCACGCAAGCCTCCCCACCACGGCAAGGTCCATGGTTCATGGGGGGGGGGGGGGGGGGGGTGGGGGTCCACCACACATCATACATAGGAAAAGAAATCCACAATTGTACAGCTACACTATTGATGACAAACAGCTGTAGACAACATCTGCCATAAAATATGTTGGAGTAACTATCCAGAGTGACCTTAAGTGGAATGACCACATAAAACAGATAGTGGGAAAAGCAGCCACCAGACTCAAATTCATCGAAAGAATCTTAAGGAAATGTAACTCATCCATGAAACAAATTGCTTATAAGACGCTTATTCGCCCAATTCTTGAGTATTATTCATCTATCTGGGATCCCTATCAGGTAGGACTTATAGAGGAGACAGAGAATATCCAGTGAAGAGCAGCGCATTTCATCAAGGGATCGTTTAACTGTTGAGAGAGCATTACAGAGATACTAAACAAACTCCACTGGCAGATGTTACGAGACAGATGTTGTGCCTCATGGAGCTATGAAATTTCGGGACAGCACTTTTCAGGAGGAGTCGGTCAACATACTACGTCCCCCCCACATACATCTCACGTATTGACCATGAGAAGAAAATTCAAGAAATTAGACCCTGTACAGAGGCTTATTGACAATCATTCTTCCCATGCCCTATTCGCGAGTGGAACAGGGTTGGATGGTCCAGATAGCGGTACTGAATACTGAAAGTACCCTCCACCACACATCATTAGGTGGCTAGCAGAGTATAATGTAGATGTAGATATAATGAGTTACATATTATTTTCAATTAAGAAAATACACATATATGAAATGGTGGCCTAAAGAAATATGAATTTGATATGTAAAATAACAAAAACAAGAAAGGCAAAACAGTTAATTAGAATAATAATGAATGTGTAGATGTTTTGATTAGATATGCTGAAAATGCTCAGACAGCACATTGTATGCAGCTTATTTTCCAAAAATGGTTTTACACAAACCATGGATGGATGTGGCATGAAAACTTCTGTAATTTATTTTGTACCAAAAGTATTCATCTTTCAAAATTAATTAATGGTGGTGGGGTATTTTCCAAATTTTCAAATTATTACAAAAGTTCATTATACAGTTTTAAATAACATTAACTACATTTCTATTTTTATATAAAACATATTTTTTTACATATCATGGTTTTGAAGATATTCTCCCTGTTTAATATGCCAAATTAGTTTCGGGGTATATTTTATCCCTTAAAATTGAACTTGGGCAAAAATGACCATATTGCATTATTTTGACCCCTCTACTTGCCCACCAAGTTTTATGAAAATTGATTATTTACACCTGGGAATGTTCCCTTGTTAGACAGAATTTCTGTTTTGTGTGATGAATGGCAGCTTGATCTAAATGTAGAAAAATGTAAGCTAATGCAGATGAGTAGGAAAAATAATCCTGTAATATTCAAATACAATACCAGTAGTGTGCTGCTTGGCACAGTCGAATTAATTAAATATCTAGGTTTAACATTAGCAATATGAAATGGAACAAGCATGTAATGTTGGTTGGAGGGAAGGTCATCTTCCATTTATTGGGAGTCTGCTATGAAAGTGTAGCTAATACATAGATGGAAATGCATATATACCAATAGTGCAACCCGTACTTGGGTACTGCTTGAGTGTTTGGGATACTGTCCAGGTAAGGTTAAATTCATCAGTTCAAAGGTGTGCTGCCACATTTGTTACCAATAAGTTCGATCAACACACAAGTGTGACAGAGATGTTTCATAAATTCAAATGGGAATTCATGGAGAAAAGGATACATTCTTTTTTCTAAACACTACTGAGAAAAATTAGAGAATGGACATTTATAGCTAACTGCAGAATGATTCCACTGCAACCAACATACATTTCACATAAGGATCATGAATACAAGATAAGAGGAATTAGGGCTTGTACAGAGGCAGTCATTTTTCTCTTGCTCCATTTGCAAGTGGGACAGGAAAGGAAATGACTGAAAGTGGTACAAGGTACCATCCACTACATACCGTATGGTGACTTGCAGAACACGTATGTTGATGCAAGCCCAGATGTTGATGTAAGCCCAGAATTTGTTTCCAAGGTGCAGCTGACACAAAAGTTAACACCCTTGATTTTAGAGTGATGTGCAGTCTTGTGACCAAAAGAGCAGATGCAATTTTGAAATGTCCCATTTATTTGTCCACAGAATTCTGCGATGTCAATTAAGTCCTGCTTGTGGTTGTAGCAAGAATCTATACACTCTTAGCGATGTGTGGCATTCGAGAGGCATTATGATATATATTGTTCTCCACAGTTACTATCTACACTCTCAAGAAAATTCTGAGATCCAACCACGGTCCTGGAGTATGTACACCACCTTCAGTTTGCTTCAGCCAGCTTGTGCTTATAGTCACCACAGTACCAAATCAGGAATAGTTGAAAGACAGTTGTGTAGAAGTCACACAAAAAAATCAACACTTTTACATTTCCATAGAAATAAGTGTAATGTATTGGATTAAATTAAGTCATGCCATGTGTATCTCATTTATCATCATCATCATCATCATCATCATGAAAAATTTCCAGCCCCAGGCTGGGTCTTTTTGCCACCTAGTCCAGTTTTCCCACCATCTTCCTTTGTTCACTCTAGTCCAGTCCTCACCTCTTTTTTTCAACGCACCACTCCACACCTTTCAATCACTGATCCCTTGGTCTTCCTCTTACTCATTTGCTTTGCATCTTCATTTCATGTATCTTACTAGGAAAGTTCTCATACCATTTTAGATTTGTTATTTCTGTCCTATTTCTTACGAACTTCATTTCACGTGCCTGTAGAATAGAGGCAACAAGAAGAGATACATTACCATTCACAAAAACACCAATATTCCAGCTATCTATTTAACTCCACAACCTCATATGAGCTCTTCGTGAACTGTGTGCATACTTGCTATATGGTAACACTTGCCTACAAAACTAGAAATGTCTGCACAAGAAATCAGTACCTATTCTCAGGAATGCACTTTCGGATTATCTAAATTTTCTGTACTACAAGAAATAACTTGGTTGCCTGAAGGTTCACCTTCCATCAATTTCAGATATACACTGTGAGAAAATGACCACTTCCTCAGAGGGCACCCAACTTCTTCCCACAAGTGCTGCCATTTTTGCAAGTTCCAATTCTGATTCATGGAATTATTTAACATTTAGCCCCATTCTGTCAATCAGCCTTAACAACAGAATTCAAGCATTCCCATTAGCTATTTCATGCTCCCATTGATAGAATTTTTTGTAAGGTGCGGCTTTCTGCCAGGATTAGAGAAATTTCTTTGCATTAGCTACTGGAAAATAACTACCATCATGAGAAATCACAAGCTTTAAGCCAGCCTAATCGGTGCTGACCACAACCCATTTAAAAGGATTATGGAAGCACTGGCCTATCATCACCAATCTACATAAGTCACTGTTTTCCAGATCCAGAGACCGGCTCTATCTTCCAGAAAGCGAACAGAAGAACTGATGGATATGGCTGGGAACTGATATGTTACACAGCCCCTCCCTTTTTCAGTGACAGAGGAAATTACTCCTAACCAGGATAATGAAACCCTTAGGCCAATAAATTTATGTAATATGCTGGAGCAATGGGTGGCTGGTTGGTGTCTGCAGAAGCCACACATACACACTTCTCGAAAAATAGGACTGAAGAACAGAAACTTGGTGTGCAGTTGTATGTTACATACATAATATGTCCAAATACTACAAGGTGCATTGAAGTTCTAAGGCCTCCGATTTTTTTTTTTCTCCCGACTGGAAAGAGATAGAAACATGCGCATTGTTTTAAAATGAGGCCGCGTTCATTGTCAATAGGTCCCAGAGATGGCAGCACCGTACAGCAGATGGAATTTTACCGCCAGCAGCGAGAATGAGAACTGTTTTAAATACTTAAAATGGCGATGTTTTCCTTACTTGAACAGCGTGCAATCATTCGTTTTCTAAATTTGCGTGGTGTGAAACCAATTGAAATTCATCGACAGTTGAAGGAGACATGTGGTGATGGAGTTATGGATGTGTCAAAAGTGCGTTCGTGGGTGCGACAGTTAAATGAAGGCAGAACATCACGTGAGAACAAACCGAAACAACCTCGGGCTCGCACAAGCCGGTCTGACGACATGATCGAGAAAGTGGAGAGAATTGTTTTGGGGGATCGCCGAATGACTGTTGAAGAGATCGCCTCCAGAGTTGGCATTTCTGTGGGTTCTGTGCACACAATCCTGCGTGACAACCTGAAAATGCAAAAAGTGTCATCCAGGTGGGTGCCCCAAATGCTGACGGACGACCACATGACTGCCCGTATGGCATGTTGCCAAGCAATGTTGATGCGCAACGACAGCATGAATGGGACTTTCTTTTCTTCGGTTGTGACAATGGATGAGATGTGGATGCCGTTTTTCAATCCAGAAACAAAGCGCCAGTCAGGTCAATGGAAGCACACAGATTCACCGCCACCAAAAAAATTTCGCGTAACCACCAGTGCTGAAAAAATTGTGGTGTCCATGTTCTGGGACAGTGAGGGCGTAATCCTTACCCATTGCGTTCCAAAGGGCACTACAGTAACAGGTGCATCCTACGAAAATGTTTTGAAGAACAAATTCCTTCCTGCAATGCAACAAAAACGTCTGCGAAGGGCTGCGCGTGCGCTGTTTCACCAAGACAACACACCCGTACATCGAGCTAACGTTACGCAACAGTTTCTTCATGATAACAACTTTGAAGTGATTCCTCATGCTCCCTACTCACCTGACCTGGCTCCTAGTGACTTTTGGCTTTGTCCAACAATGAAAGATACTCTCCGTGGCCGCATATTCACCAGCCGTGCTGCTATTGCCTCAGCGATTTTCCAGTGGTCAAAACAGACTGCTGAAGAAGCGTTCACCGCTGCCATGGAATCATGGCGTCAGCGTTGTGAAAAATGTGTACGTCTGCAGGGCGATTACGTCGAGAAGTAACGCCAGTTTCATCGATTTCGGGTGAGTAGTTAATTAGAAAAAAAATCGGAGGCCTTAGAACTTGAATGCACCTCGTGTAACATCATAGAATAATTTATGAAAAAAGGGCTAATTAAAAATTGACTGCACACAAGAATAATAAAATTTACAATGATTCATGAAAACCATCATCTCTAACAGCAAAAGAAAATGGCACACGAATCTGTGTTTTATTGGTGACCTCCATATACTTCTGCTTGAACTATCAAAAACATTGCTAATGAATTAATGCAAATGGACAGGTTATTTGTTTGCCTTAGAAATGTAGCTTCCCAGAACTTTTATCATTAGACCATAACGTGATACAGAGTGCCGCTCTTGCAGCATCTGACACTGGAGTTGGGTGAGCATCTCCATGATGCTTTTGCACTTGCTAAATGAACCTGTAACAAAATGTGCTGCTCATCTCGGGAACTAGTCTATTTCCTCTATCAGTCCTGGCTGTCCTATCTGGTACAGATCCCAGATTGACTTGCACAATCAAAGTCTTGGTAAAAAAAGTGCTTTTTATGCTATTTCTTTTGTTGATGTACTACGTTTCTTGAGGATTATTCCAATGAATCTCAGTGTGGCATCTGCCATACTCACAGTTAACTTGATGTGGTCGTTCCACTTCAAACTGCTTGGTACCCATACTCCCAGATATTTTATGGAAGTAACTACATCTATATCTTTTATGGAAGTAACTGCTTCCAGTAATTTTTCTGCTATCTGTAATCATACAGTAAAGGGTTTTCTGTGTTATGTATATGTAGTATGTTACATTTGTTTATGTTGAGGGTCAGTTGCCACTGCCTGCACCAAGCGTTGATCCTATGCAGACCTTCCTACATTTCGCTACAATTTTCTAGCGTCAGGACTTCTCTGTATAAGCCTCATGTAACTTGCAACATTGTCTGCTAGGCCATATACGTATATTTTGAAAAGTAATTGTCTTACTTTTACGTCTCTGTTCACAATAACATGTGTTGTTCTGTTTGCTAGAAACTCTTCAATTCAGTCAGATAGTTAATCTGATGTTCCTTACACTTCATACTTTTTTCATTAGGCAGCAGTTTGGAACTGAATGTTTTTCAGAAGTCAAGGAATACGGCATCTACCTGTGTCTACTGCTTACTGTTTCTTGTGGACAAACTTGTAGAAAGGTTTTTGTAAAACGAATTTCTTAAACTGAAATTGAAGCTTCACCTTAGGGAGAGTAGTAACTACAGTGAGCACTACATTGGATAATTTTAATCCTGTGTATTCCTCTCTTCTAAAATCTTACTTGCTCATTCAGAAGATGGTCTAGATTCATCACCACACCTTTTTCTTCTATATTTTCCATTTTGCACTGCGCAAGTTGTTCAGCACATCCTTCTGCACATCATCTTGAAGCTGCCTTAGTACATTATGCAGCAGAATGTGAAATGCATATTCTTATTCAATTCTGGTTCCTTCCCTTTCCAGTTCCTGGATACCTAATTGACTTTCCACCATCTCTCTTGTTTCACTCTCCCCTCAAAAGCCTATGGAAATAGAGTAATATGGAATCTTCCAGAGACTTATTCAAAGATGTCCCCTCTACGTGATAAACCATAGGATTCAATGATGTGCAGCCACTGTTATCTGCAGTGATTCCAGTCCATGCAAGGTTGCCAGGAGAAATGCTCCTTTCATACATTCTTGAAGATTCTGTGACCCCAAACAGTCGTGACAAGAATCCACATTCATCTGGCAATGTGCAGCAGGTGAGAGGAATTATGTTATGTATTGCTCCATGGATTTACTCAGAAATGCTTATTGGCAGACCTGTTAAACCTCTGAATCACAACATTATCAAATCATCTGAATATAGATTGGCAGCTCTGCTTTTAGCCATGAGAAAGGGCTAAACTTCTCCATAATCTAGTGTCAACAATTACCCTCAGGAAAATTCCAAGATATGGTCAGTGGCCTGAAATACGTACACTGCTTACAGTTCATATATCATCTCCCATTGACTTCAAGGTACTTCCCCTGATAATCTCCACACAAACAAAACAGGGATACAAAGTTAATTGGGGAAAACTCACACAAAAACACAAATACATAAATTTTCAAAGGCATGTATATAATGTATTAACTTGAATTAAACCTCACCAAATATGCCTTTCACCCTAACAACACCATTCAGATAGCTACTTGGCTCCACCTCCTAATTTGAGGTATCTGCATGCGGAGGATATGCACACTTGCTAAATGATAAAACTCACCTACTCACCTCAAGCAGAAATCTATGACTGCTCAAGGCTGAAATACGACGTATTGCAATTTTTGGATACCTCAGGCCAGGTCATCTCAATGGAGGATGAATCTTTGTATTGTAAGCAAACTTCAGTCCGAAGTAAATTTAAAATAACTTCAACCTAGCAGAGTGGAATGAGATATGCAATGGTTAGGTGGTGTATTTCGCTTTCTCCCTGCCACTGTCCCTCCAATGACACATGGCTGTCTCAGCAGAAACGCCACAGAGCATAAGGAGACACATGAAATATTATTTACTTATCTCACAATATACAGTTTCAAAATCATTTTATTTGGTGTACAGGAGACATGCCCAGATTTACAATGAAATATTTTTATAAGAGTAATACAGAAGTTTTACATTATTTTACATACACTGCTGTGATACAGCAACTTTATATGCACTATAGTTTTCACAGTCTACACAAAAGTTACAATTTATTTGTTCAAACAGCACAGTTTTTTGCAGTAACTCCACTAGTGGGTCTCCTTAGCTATTTCAGTTCTCCAGATTTCCATATGCCTTGCTGTGCAGCAGAACAACATCCCTTTCCCTTTATGCTAGGGAGAGCACTGTATATTTTGAAGTTGTGTCTCTGCTGGGTGCTATAGAACTACCTAAAGCTTGCTCAGGGTGTCAAAGTGGTTGCGTGCTTCACAGCGTTGTTACATTTTAAAGTATTTACTTCCTGGTCACACCCATCAGCTCATCCTGTACACTAATGTGGACTCCTGGAGTAGTATTCAGGAACTGGGGACTTTTGTTCAGCCTGGAAGGAAATTATGAACCACCCTTCAAGATCCTCTCTGTTTTCCATATTGCAAGAAATAACTTGGTTGATCCTGAAGAATCACCTGTTCCCAATTTCAGAAATTCGGTACAAAAATGTCACCTCTGTACCAGAAGACACAGGACTTCTACACCTACACCTACACCTACACCTACACCTACACCCTTAAGGACTGCTGACTAACTTCAGATTTTGCGAGCTCCACGAAATTAAAAACATTTAGACCTTTCAGCCAGTCATTTTCAGTAAACAAATTTAGGCTTTCCCATTGGTCATTTCCTGCTCTTGCTAATAGCACTCTCTGTATGGTGGTACTTCCTACCAGGAAATGTTTTTCAGTGGGTATTGAAAAACACAAGCAGCCATGGAATATCACAAGCCCTTATGTCAGTTGAGTCATCTCCAATCACAACCCATGTAAAAAGATTGTGGAAAGGGTGGTTCATCATTTCCTTCCAGGCTGAACAAAAGCTACTGCCAGATCTGCCCATATGTTTAGACTAGGGGGAAGTCGGGAGGACTGAGCTAAATGAAAGAGAGCAAGTTAAGTGCTAATTGGGGTTACTAGGGTTCTTCTTGTAACTAGATAAAATATACAATTTGAACTGTATTTGCTCTCATTATGGTGGTAAAAAACCTCGATAATGTTCATATCGACGTCCAGTAGCAAATTATTGACAACAGCTGAATAAAGTTAACTTCTTATCTATTATAAAGTAGCGATTCAATGAGCTTAGGAGGCAATAGAACGGTAACTGCAGATGATATAAATAGCTTGGCAGGTTTTGCAGTCATTAAGATAAAAAAGCATAGGTATGCATGTTGAATACATTTCCTAAGAAATGTGTTGAATAAATTATTTTTCAAGGATTCACAGGGTTCTTCAGAAATTCTGAGATGATAATGTGAGAGTGTGGGGTTTTGATCCCCCCCTCTTTCTCCCTCCTTCCCCCCTCTCCCTCTCCCCTCCCCCCAGTTTCTCTCTCCCTCCCCCCCCCCCTCTCCCCCAACCATCTCACCCCTCCTGTCATCGTTGTAATTTCAAGCACCTGTAATATCGCTGCCCTAAAATACACATTATCATCATTGGCATAATCTGTAAAGATGTTCAGCATACATGATTACTGAGCTTTCTCAACAAATTATAAGTAAATCAGTTCCAAACCCAAATGTTAGTTTCAACACTGCAGTGCTTTATAGGGCACGATTTTATTGGAAGTGGTGTGCCCTTGCCTTCTGTGACCTTTGAACTGACTTAACCATATAGGGGATTCCAAACCATGGTGCCATTTGGCATTTTTTTCATTCACAAATCAATGCCAGAAGTGAAAGACATAAGTAGCAGAAAAAATCTGAGAACAGACAGAGGACTGAACCCCAAACGATTGGATTTTTACTCTGACACCCACTAAGACTTGCCAACAGGTAATATATTTACAAATAACTTTCACCAAGGAAGTTAAGAGTTATTACTTGCACTTTTCTTGAAACCTAATCTTTACACGATTTTCTGTGAAAATATTTCACAATTTATTAGAGGCTACAAAGCCTTGTGACATTTCCTCTGTTTGCTGTTTTAGTGGGACAGTTGTTTTTCAGTCTTCATTACTAAAGATTAACTAACCCCTGGGTATATTATATAACTGGATGCTGCACACCATTTTCTTTTAATTTTTGCCTCATTCAGTTTAGTCGGTGTTTTGTAAAGTACTACATTTGTGAGTGTTCCTCTTAGTTTCGATGTTGAGTGCATTGTTGGCATTGAAAAAGTCACTACAGAATAGATCACTGTGGAATCACTAACATGATTATTAATTGTTCTGATCCATGCTGGCAAGATATATACGTGCAGACTTCACATGAACTTCTCAGAACTTCCTGATGTTTGTATAATTCAAGAGTTACTTTCAAATATTGTACTTTACAGCACTCATTACCATTCCCAAAAGTCTGAAAAGTTTTATGGCAACAATTGCTAAGAAATCCACTACATGATTTTCCAGTATTTTAAATTCTTATCAGTATAATCCTAACACATTTTGTCCTTCTTACTGATTCTATTTTTGTATTAAATTCATTGACAATCTATTATATTTTGTTAGTTGTGATGTCCATAGCAATATAGCAAAAATAACAGAGAATATATAAAATTTTCTTTTGTTCCAGAATTCCATCGCATATTAATTGCAGTACAGACTATGGCACGACAACGTAAACCTTTATCAGTAGAAAGTACACACCAGAAGCCTGGCAAAAAGAAAGCAGCGGAAGACAACTCCAAGAAGTCTAGAGGCATGCCATTTGTTTGGAAAGCTGTTACAGTTGTTTGTTTAGCAGTTGCTGGTTGTATTGGTTACATGGGCTATCTTGAGACTCGTGTTAATACTCCATATGATGACACGAAAGTATGTTGAAGTTTTCTAATTCATTTGTTTCATTTCCACCAGAATCTGTTTTTCTTATACTTGTGTCATTGCATGCCACTAAACCTAAAAATTCTGTGTTCCAGATTGTTGCCAAGTCTGGTCTTGAGGTTCCAGATAGATATTGGGGTTCATACCGCCCAGGAGTTTATTTTGGGATGAAGACGAGAGATCCACATTCTTTAGTTACAGGTCTGATGTGGTACCTTCCACACATGTTAAGGCCAGATGGCAGTGGTATAAGGTACACTTTCTCCAGTGACATTATTTACTATACAGTTGGTTAAGTCACTACAATTATGTATTATCTTGCAATAAAAGAGAGTTTGATACCAAGTTAACACAAAAATACTAAATGCACAAAAAACACGCAGCTTATACTAACTCAGAAAGTTGGTAATAAAAGTTGAAAATCAGAGAACAGAATTATTTTCACAGGGCTGTTGTCAAAACAGAGAGAAAAATAATGGTGGAGATGGTTAGTTACACCCTCTCACAGATAAATTTAACGCATGAGGTGGTGTATGGTATGACACATAAGCATTGAATTGTATAATGTAAAATTGCTTTTTGTTGGATATTTGTTGTACATTTAGTAAATATGAACTGATTATGTGTCATATATTTCTGTATTTACAGTTGAAACTTGCCATATGCGACTTATTTGCTGCTGCAACATGTAACATACCTCATCAAGTGTTATCAAAATGTGCAGGTCAAATTTATCCATGTTGTGGTTGTTGTGGTCTTCAGTCCTGAGACTGGTTTGATGCAGCTCTCCATGCTACTCTATCCTGTGCAAGCTTCTTCAGTTCCCAGTACCTACCGCAACCTACATCCTTCTGAATCTGCTTAGTGTATTCATCTCTTGGTCTTCCTCTATTATTTTTACCCTCCACGCTGCTCTCCAATACTAAATTGGTGATCCCTTGATGCCTCAAAACGTCCTACCAACTGATCCCTTCTTCTGGTCAAGTTGTGCCACAAACTCCTCTTCTCCCCAATTCTATTCAATACTTCCTCAGTAGTGATCTGCCCATCTAATTGTCAGCATTCTTCTGCAGCATCACATTTCAAAAACTTCTATTCTCTTCTTGTCCAAACTAGTTATCATCCTTGTTTCACTCTCATACATGGCTACACTCCATACAAATACTTTCAGAAACGGCATCCTGACACTTAAATCTATACTCGATGTTAACAAATTTCTTTCTTCAGAAATGCTTTCCTTGCCGTTGCCAGTCTACATTTTATATCCTCTCTACTTCGACCATCATCAGTTATTTTGCTCCCCAAATAGCAAAACTCCTTTACTAGTTTAAGTGTCTCATTTCCTAATCTAATTCCCTCAGCATCACCCGACTTAATTTGACTACATTCCATTATCCTCGTTTTGCTTTTGTTGGTGTTCATCTTATATTCTCCTTTCAACTTCTCTTCCAAGTCCTTTGCTGTCTCTGACAGAATTGCAATGTCCTCGGCGAACCTCAAATTTTTATTTCTTCTCCATAGATTTTAATACCTACTCTGAATTTTTCTTTTGTTTCCTTCACTGCTTGCTCAATATACAGATTGAATAACATCGGGGAGAGGCTACAACCCTGTCTCACTCCCTTCCCAACCACTGCTTCCCTTTCATGTCCCTCAACTCTTATAAGTGCCATCTGGTTTCTGTAAAAAATGTAAATAGCCTTTTGCTCCCTGTATTTTACCCCTGCCACCTTCAGAATTTGAAAGAGAGTATTCCAGTAGACCATTTCTCATTGTGGCTGGAGTGGAAGGTTGGAATTTATAAGAGGCCTCAGACGGGTATTGGAAGAAACATAAGAAGATTAGGTGAGATAGTGCCAGTGCGGAACATGTAGGTGGCTGTAGGGCACATAGCGAGGCAGGGGTTAAGGTATAGTGTTGCTGAGTGAAACCCAGAAAAATAGTGCAATGTGAGGATGGGGACCTGCAATAAGAGAAGGAGGTAGGCCAAGGAATATATGGATGAGTTACAGAAGAGTAGGTAAATGACAAGGCTGTGAGAGACTGATGTGGGAGCAGAAGAATGGTATGGGGGTGGGAATACAAAACTGCAGAGGAAGTTAATCTATGTATATTCATTCATTTAGTCACTCACACATTCATCTTGTTCCATAGATCCCATAAAGAAGAAATGTCAGGGATGCGGTATGGACCAAGGTATACATTAACAAAAATCACAGAGACTTAATCTGTATACTGTATTAACAATAAACTACCACTGTACTGCTTAATGCTGTTGGTGCTTATGCCACCAACATTCAATTGAGTAAATTATAAAAGAAGGTACTACTTCCTCAAATTGTATTGTATAGCTGCTATTTGTCTGCTATTGGTAGCTTATTATTTATTTTCTACAATTGTATTTTTCAAAGATAGTATTTCATTACATATGTAAATACCCTAATTGCATTTATAGCAATTTACTGCTTGTCATGCAGCTTTGCAATGAACACTACTAGTTACCATGTAGCTAATGGGACTTGTCAATCTCTGAGTCTAGATGTTTGGATGTTTGGAAAAAGTTCAGCCTGTGTATGTTTGTGCTCACAGAACTTGAAAAGTAATGTCAGTTGACTTGAAATTTTGACACAGTGCTGCATTTGAATATGCACTTGTTTTTATATACCTGTTTTTCAGTAAATATGGTATATAAATAAATATAGGGTGTGTCCTGAAAGTAATACATCACATTTTTTTGTGATGTGACTATATGTCGCAGAGTGTTGAACCAGTTGGGGATGGTGAGGGAGACCCTTAGCTTTTTGGCACTAGGTCTCTCAATTGCTTCCACCATCTTGGAGGGTTAGGACAGCTTCTTCTGTGAATCTTTATGTAGTGGTCACATCGAACTTCAGATGGAGAAGACTTTGGAGCAACACTGTGTGATAAAATTTTGCATGTAGCTCAAGAAGACACTGCTGGAAGCTTTTGGAATGGTTAACGAAGCATTCAGGGATGATTGCCATTCCAGATCACATTTGAACAAGTGGCACAAGGTGTTTAGAGAAGATCAGGAGAAGTTCGCTGACAAGGTCCATGCAGGACACCTGTCAATGTTGCAAACAGACAGCCATGTGACTTAAGTGCGCCAGTCACTGAATACAGTCTGTCAAATGGTGTTAATTTGATGTCAGAATTATTTGTCTTTCTGAAAACGATTCTTCATGAGGTTGTATCAGAAGCCTTGTCCATGCAGAAGATTTGCGTAGGACTTATGCCCAGAGCTTTGACCAACGTGCAAAAGTGGCGCCGAGTGGATGTGTGTGAAGAACTCAAGCAACTCTGTGAAGATGATCCCAATTTTCTTGAGAATGTGAACATTGCATTTGTACCCCCTGGTCTGTGCATCAGTGCTCAATTTTACAAGGCAGTGCTCTAGAGAGTGAATAACAGGGTAACATGCGTCTGAAAGGAGTTCAGTGTTTCATGGAAACTGCACTATGAGAACATGCAGGCACATACCAACTTTGTTCTCATGGCCCACCTGAGCTATAACTGTCTGACAATGGTGCCACAGCCGCCCTACAGTTCCAACCTGGCCAAGGCAGATTTTTTTGCTGAAATAGGACCCCAGAGGAAGGCATCTTGAGTTGGTTGACAGTGTGCAAACTACTTCGACTGCAGATAGCTTACTATTCGGAAATTGTGCTAGCAAAAATATATTGATGCAGAAGGGTCATACTTCAAAGAATTGGAAGTTTTTGAACCTATCTGAGCAATAAATTAAAAAAAATGTGACACACTACTTTTGAACAAATCCTATATATATATATATATATATTAAAAACAAAGATTCCAAGGCTTATCAAGCGGGAAAGCGCCGGCAGACAGGCACATGAACAAAACACACAAACACACACACAGAATTACGAGCTTTCGCAACTGGCAGTTGCTTCGTCAGGAAGGAGGGAAGGAGAGGGAAAAATGAAAGGATGTGGGTTTTAAGGGAGAGGGTAAGGAGTCATTCCAATCCCGGGAGCGGAAAGACTTCCCTTAGGGGAAAAAAAGGACAGGTGTACACTCGCACACACACACACATATCCATCCGCACACACACACACACACACACACACACACACATATCCATCCGCACATACACAGACACAAGCAGACATATTTAAAGGCCTTCTTTCGTGCCCCATATACCTACTTCACACACTCAAAGAGAAAGATTAGACATGATAAAACTCAAAAAATAGTAAGACTCCTTCAAACAGTGAATTTTATATTATATTTTTTTTCACAATTTTCAGTAAATATTTGAAGTTGTTCTTTTGGATGTGGAACATAGTGATATCGAATTTTTACCAGTTTTGAGTCTGTATGCACCAGCTGCTGTAATTTTTACCAGTTTTGAGTCTGTATGCACCAGCTGCTGTCTCCATCTTCACCCAAAGGTGTTCAGCATGGCTTCCATCCCAACGGTTGGTGTGCTGCTAATTCTGCCTGTTGTTGCTAAGCAGGCCAGTCTCTGCTCCTTAGCTGCAACCTGCTGTTCTGCCTTCTTCCACCACACTACGGCCCCGTAGGAAATCCTCGGTATGACCACCGTGGTGTATATTCAGTGCTTATCTCTAGTGCTTAGGCCCCAGTTTTTATCACCAGCCCTTCTGGTACTCACTAGAGTACCTTTCACCTTGTAGCAGATGCTCTTAATGTGAGAGGTCCATGTTAGTTCCTAATCTAAGGTTACCCCAAGATATTCCACTATCCCCTTCACAGGTAGTTTCATTGAAGAGCTTTAGATTCCAATTTGAATGTTGGAGGTGCCTCTTCATGAATGGCACCACAACAGTTTTCTTAGGGTTAACCCTTAGATCCTGTTTAATGCACCAGTCTTGCACAATGTCCAATGTACCTTGTGCCATATTTCTAAATGTGTCAGTAAATTTGCCAAGTATTAGTATGACAAGGTCATCTGTATATCCTTGGCAAAAACATTGTCTGGAATTTAGTTTCTCAAGGAGTTCATTCACCACTAGATTCCACAATAAAGGGGACAAAACTCATCTATGTGGACAACCGCTAGTGGTGTTAATTACCATCTTTTCATTCATCATGGTAGCCTCTACCTTCCTTCCACTAAGCATGGCACTAGTCCACTTACATATAGTGATGCCTAGGTCATGCACCTCTGCTACCCTAACCATGGAATCGAAGGTTGTGTTACTGAAGGCCCCCTTGATGTCCAGGAAGACTCAGTGAGCTATTTCTTGAAAGTGAAGTGCTTTCTCCACCCTCCCAGTGAGTTGATGGAGAGCTGTCTCACATGATTTACCTGGTTGATATGCATGTTAGTTTGAGTTTAGAGGGGTCCCTAATTAGTCTTCTCTCCCCAACATATACATTAACCAGTTTTTCCAATGTTTTAAGAATGAAGGAGGACAGCCTGATAGGTCCCATATCCTTGGCCTTGGTGTGATTAATTCTCCCTGGCTTTGGAATAAAGACAACCTTCACTGCCCTCCAGGCATTGGGAATGATTCCTACTGCTAGGCTAACCCTGAATAACCTGCATAGGATTCTTATGAGATTCTCTCCTGCCTGTTGCGGGAGAGCTGGATTAGTTGGTACTGTAGTGAGGATTCTGTGAAGTCTGCTCTCCACTTCCTCACAGAATGCCTTCCAGGATACCTCCATTGCTTGTCTAATTCCAAGGTTGTAGTTGACAAGAGCCTCATGATATTTTTCCCATTGTCCTTTATGTCTCCCAAGGTTAAACAGTCTCCGTACCTGTTTTCTTTGCATTTCCAAGTTATTGTTCCACCAAGGCACACTCATATTTGTGCATTTCGTGATGATTGTGCAGTTGTCCTGCTATGAGGTCACTATGGCAGAAGTAACAGCCTGTGCTACTTCCTCAAACTCTACTGGATTCCTTATCGAGGTTTTAATTTCTGATAAGCTTAAGTCAAGGTCCCTCCTATATGTCTCCCAGTCTGTTTTCCTGAGATTCCTATAGGCAGTGATCTGTCTGATTCCCACTTCAACCTTAAATTTAGTATATATGTGGTCCAATGAGGATGGCTCTAACGCCACATAATATTGTTTGATGTAGCTGCCCATCATCATGGAACCAAAGGTTATGTCAATTACTTCTTCCCTTCTGCTATTCCTAAATGTAGGTTCATTGCCTCTGTTCGGGACCTTCAAGTTGTTAGACAAGAGAAATTCAAGAAGGTACTCACGTCTACTGTTGGTTTCCTTGCTACCCCACACTAGGTTGTGGGCATTGGCATCATATCCAACCAACAGTTGATCACCTTGCTGATGACAAGCTTATGTCAGTCTCCTCACCTCCAAAGGAGGAGGAGAGCTGTCTTCGTAAGGAAGGTATGCTGAGGCCACACCTTCCTCATGTTGCTACATCCTGATAGTCACTAGGTCCCTGGAACAGAAATCCATCATTGACATGAAAGGAATTCCATTTCTCAATAGATGCGTGTTCTGGAGTTTCTTAGATTTCTAGCATAAATCAACTTACTTCCAGTGCCACCGAGGCCCAATACGTTCCCTTTATAAAAGTAGGTTTCTTGTATCAGGGCCACGTCTACTTTCTGTCCCCCAGGCAGTGGCTCAGGGCAGCAGTGGCCCCTTTACTGTGCTGCAGATTAATCTACAGCACCTCCAGTGGGCTGCAACACTCTTCACTGGAATGCGGTTTTTCTTGTCTTCTGATGTTGTTGTAAGTTAAGTGTTTTCTATATTTTTGTAAACTGTTGTGCGACGACAAGGTCGATATCTCCTGTAAGGCATGTTGGCGGCGTTCAATGCAGTTGCCTGTGCAGCAGCAAGACACAGACTGAGCATAGCGCGAGAGCGCGCTCGCTTATATAGCGTGCGAAAACTTTGACCTTAGATAAGGGACTTAGAGTTTATGCGGTGGCCAGCAGAACATTATCCCAGACGCGCATACTAGGTGTTTTAGAGTATGCGCGTACCCGCTGCCGTGCCACCAACGCCAAGCGAGAAAAGTGATTACATAACAAAACTGTTGCATCCTTGAGCCCCGGGTTCTAGATGTACCCTTGTCCGGTTAGTGGCTGATGCTTTATGAAAACATACAGCACAATCACCAACAAATCTTACTTCTTCACATACACCTTTACCTTTTATCCAAATAAATACAGATTCATTAGGATTAAGTTTTCTTTTGTTACGTGGCTGAAACATCCCCCGGAAAGGGACCAGAAGGGTACACATCCACCTACTGAAGCCCATAGCCAGATGTAGAAGGCACCGGCTGCTGCGATATGGGTGGTTGGTTGTTCTGGCAGGTTTGCAGCATTGGCCAGTAGTTGCTGCATCATATTGAGTAGAGATGCAATTTGTTGACTCTGAAACTGAAACATCTGCATTAGCTACGTTGCCTCTAACGCTTGCAGCTGTGGCATCTGATCATTGGGTGGGATAGGTGGGTTTCTCATATCAGAAGATACAAAGGCAATAAACAGACAAGGCAAGCAAGAAAAATAAGTACAAAAGCAAAGAAAATTTTCGCTACACCCACCCACCCTGATTAGCAAAAACACTATAAGAGACTGTTAAAGCAAGTAAACGCCTCTGCAAAGAGAAGATAAGAGAAAATTAAGGTGCCAGCAAAACACAAAAGCCCACAAAAAAGGAAAACAGAGAAACAGGGGTGTCTGTCGCTATGGAATTCATTGACTTCCTTGATGCCAATGTTGTGTCCTACTGACTCGTCAAATGTGGTTGTTTAGGAAACCTGCTTTCTCTGTTCACTAGTCAACAATAAAAAATCATCTTAATGAATTTACAGTAAGATAAATGACAATGTGTCCTTTCTTGCCACGAGCGTAACTCTGTGTTTGTAGGGACGGGCAGTTTTGAGAATTCACAATGGTGTGCCAAGCAGTGGGTAACAGACAATGTAGGAAAATCTCTTCAGTATACACAATTCCTACTACAATTGAAACAATACAGTTCCTAAGTCGCTGCTGTAGAACTCATAGAATGACTCACCTTCAACTGGGCCGTAGCCAGGTGGTGCGGCACTTACATTCTCTTTGCCTAGAGGCCGCTGCTGTATCGGTGTCATCCTAGAGAGGGGTCAGTCAGCGTACTATTGGCTAACATCTTCTTCACAGCCCTGTCTGCTCTACCGTCCCTGACCATTGTGCTGGTGCTTGACTTTTACGCCAATACACCATCATGCATGAGCACCCTTGTGAGAGGTCTTCTGCTGTACAACCCCCCATCATGAAGTCTGTTGCTTACAATTTGGGTACTTATGTTAACCCTTGTGGCTTCTCAAACTCATGGCGCAGAGTGGTCGATGTCTTTATAGGGCCCTGAGCTGCTGTAGTTTTGTGTGAACAGCCTTCGCTGTGTCGATCCACTATTAAACGTGTTTCTTGGAACTTTTTCCTCAATCTGGAGGTAACACATTGATTAATGTGAACAATATTCACAGTGTCAACTTGTCTCATGTTTTGTCCCAGCAATGTGATGATTTTGATATGGTCTGCCATGGAGAGACTGTTCTGAGGCATTGTGCTGCACTATTAGGCAAATGGCCAACTGTGCATTCACAACAACTTAGCTCTTGTGTACTGTGTTTGTGTACGAGATGTGATTTCATGGCCCCTGACGAAGCACAATGGCAATGATAAACAGTTTCGCATTATGTACACAACCACCTTTGTACATAAACATGAAAGAAATGTCCATGGTGACTATTGGTGGGAAATTTGGAAATATATTTAACTTATTTTATGAGTGTAATCAAAGACTTTGGCAAGATCACAGAATATACTGACAGAATACTTGTTCCTTTTTAGTTTATATTCCATTTTGTAGATGAGTGTTACTGCGGCATATTTAAAAAATCTGCTAGGAAATATGCCCATAATCATTGTTTAATGATAGTGGTAGCTTAAGGGAAATCCTATCAAGCCAGCAAAAATTTTCATTATTGTGATAGAAATTTTCTTAGTGATTTGCATGAATTTTGTAATCTCCTTCGAGGTTTCACTTTGGAAACAGATGTCTGTTGGTGGTGCATGCAGTGTCTGCACTAGTGAATCTAATGAATTTGTATTATGTTGTTTATTACTGTGTGCAATGTGTGCTGTCACTGTGCAGAAGTAATTATTGAATTGAATTAAATTTGAAAATTCATTGTTTCTGTCAGAGATGTTTTCAATGGGCTCAATTTCATTTGGGTCACTAATTCAGTTTGTTGTTTCTTACTTAATAATGTTCTACATAGTTTTCTTATTTTTGGAGTATTGTATTTTTTTGAAAATAGTACAAGAGTTTTACTTTTCCCATGACTGGAGGATTTTATAATACTGGTGGCAATGGAATTTTAGATCTTGACTGAATAGGGTAGATCTCCCTCATCTACTTGGACAAATTCAAAGATTTAAAGAGAATGGATTTAGTGTCTTCCATCAAAATATCAGTTGCCTTATAAATAAATGGATGAACTTCTTATATCTATATAGGAAAATGAAACTACAGATGGAATTTTAACAGCCTTGTGTGTATCAAATCATCACATGGAAATCTGTAAAACTAAACAGATTTGTAGTTATGGACACATACCAATGTACAACTGTAGAACCAATAAAAAGAAAGGAAGAGTGGGTAGTCGGAGGAATTTCAAACTAACCCTATTGTATTTAACAGGTTTTTAAATGCTGTGTCACTTTAATTTGTCAGGAAAATTACAAGCTTTTAGTACTGACAGTTTACAATCTAGCAGCAGGAAGTATATTAAACTTCACAAAGCACCTAGATACAGTTTTAATAAGTTCAAGCAGGCTTAACTGGAGAAGCGCTATTTGTTGAGATATTAATGTTAAAGTTCTTCCAGATAATTTTGACCAACAATACACATTGCAACAGCTGTTGACAATTGGTTTTAGACCCAACAACCTGCACCGACTTAGCAGCAACAGTCGGTGGTTTTTCTCATCATTATTTTTAAGTGACAATAAAATATGCTGACCAGTTGAATACAGCTCATAGAAGAAAAGTGTTATACTGTAGAACCATAACAAGTGACTAAATCACAGTATTTAGAGATACGTTACAGACAGAACACTGGGGAAGAACTTGCATAGTGGAAAGTGTTAATAGATAATTTAATCTTTTGTAAACATATATCTACAGAACACTATCTGCCTTCTTAGCTGAATGATAACATGCTTGCCTCCCATGCAGTGGGCCCGGGTCCAATTCCCGGGTGCGTTGGAGATTTTCTCTGCTCATAGACTGGGCGTTGTGTTGTCCTCATCATCATTTCATCCTCATCACTGGCACATCAGTCACTCAGTGTGGCGTTGAGTGCAATAAGACTCACACTTGATGGCCAAACTTCCCTGGATGGGGCCTCCCGGGCAGCAATGCCATTCGATCATTTCATTTTTTTTACAGAACACCGAGCCTTGTTTACACCTGAAACAAATAAGGGCAGAATTTAACAGTAGCTGCTGCTGTTGTTGTGGTGGTGGTGGCGGTGATGGACTTTAGTTCAAAGACTGGTTTGCTGCAGCTCTCCATGATAATCTATCCAGTGCAGATCTCTTCATATCTAAATAACTGCTGCAACCTACATCCTTTTGAACTTGCTTTCTGTATTCATCTCTTGGTCTCCTTGTACATTTTTACCTCCTGAACTTCTCCCCACTACTTAGCTGGTGACCCATGATGTTTCAGTGTGTGTACTGTCAACCGATTCCTTCTTTTAGTCAAGTTATGCCACAAATTTCCAGATAAACACCTTAAGAAAAGACTTCCTAACACTTAAATTAATAAACAAGTTTCTCTTCTTCAGAAATGCTTTTATTGCCATTGCCAGTCTACATTTTATACCCTCTCTACTTTGCTACAGCCGTAATTTTTCCCGAGGGCATGCAGCTTTACTGTATGATTAAATGATGATGGCATCCTCTTGGGTAAAATATTCCGGAGGTAAAATAGTCCCCCATTCGGATCTCCGGGCGGGGACTACTCAAGAGGATGTCGTTATCAGGAGAAAGAAAACTGGTGTTCTACGGGTCGGAGCGTGGAATGTCAGATCCCTTAATCAGGCAGGTAGGCTAGAAAATTTAAAAAGGGAAATGGATAGGTTAAAGTTGGATATAGTGGGAATTAGTGAAGTTTGGTGGCAGGAGGAACAAGACTTCTGGTCAGGTGACTACAGGGTTATAAACACAAACTCAAATAGGGGTAATGCAGGAGTAGGTTTAATAATGAATAGGAAAATAGGAATGCTGGTAAGCTACTACAAACAACATAGTGAACGCATTATTGTGGCCAAGATAGATACGAAGCCCACACCTACTACAGAAGTACAAGTTTTTATTCCAACTAGCTCTGCAGATGACGAAGAAATTGAAGAAATGTATGATCAAATAAAAGACATTATTCAGATAGTGAAGGGTGACGAAAATTTAATAGTCATGGGTGACTGGAATTCGGTAGTAGGAAAAGGGAGAGAAGGAAACATAGTAGGTGAATATGGACTGGGGCAAAGAAAAGAAAGAGGAAGCCGCCTGGTAGAATTTTGCACAGAGCACAACTTAATCATAGGTAACACTTGGTTCAAGAATCATAAAAGAAGGCTGTATACATGGAAGAAGCCTGGAGATACTGACAGGTTTCAGATAGATTATATAATGGTATGACAGAGATTTAGGAACCAGGTTTTAAATTGTAAGACATTTCCAGGGGCAGATGTGAACTCTGACCACAATCTGTTGGTTATGACCTGTAGATTAAAACTGAAAAAACTGCAAAAAGGTGGGAATTTAAGGAGATGGGACCTGGATAAACTAAAAGAACCAGAGGTTGTACGGAGTTTCAAGGAGAGCATAAGGGAGCAATCGACAGGAATGGGGGAAAGAAATACAATAGAAGAAGAATGGGTAGCTTTGAGGGATGAAGTAGTGAAGGCAGCAGAGGATCAAGTAGGTAAAAAGACGAGGGCTAGTAGAAATCCTTGGGTAACAGAAGAAATATTGAATTTAATTCTACATCTACAACCATACTCCGCAGGCCACCTGACGGTGTGTGGCGGAGGGTACCCCGAGTACCTCTATCAGTTCTCCCTTCTATTCCAGTCTTGTATTGTACGTGGAAAGAAGGATTGTCGGTATGCTTCTGTGTGGGCTCTAATCTCTCTGATTTTATCCTCATGGTCTCTTCGCGAGATATACGTAGGAGGGAGCAATATACTGCTTAACTCTTCGGTGAAGGTATGTTCTCGAAACTTAACAAAAGCCCGTACCGAGCTACTGAGCGTCTCTCCTGCAGAGTCTTCCACTGGAGTTTATCTATCATCTCCGTAACGCTTTCGCAATTACTAAATGATCCTGTAACGAAGCGCGCTGCTCTCCGTTGGATCTTCTCTATCTCTTCTATCAACCCTACCTGTTGCGGATCCCACACTGCTGAGCAGTATTCAAGCATTGGGCGAACAAGCGTACTGTAACCTACTTCCTTTGTTGTCAAATTGCATTTCCTTAGGATTCTTCCAATGAATCTCAGTCTGGCATCTGCTTTACCGACGATCAACTTTATATGATCATCCCATTTTAAATCACTCCTAATGAGTACTCCCAGATAATTTATGGAATTAACTGCTTCCAGTTGCTGACCTGCTATTTTGTAGCTAAATGATAAGGGACCTATCTTTCTACGTATTCGCATCACATTACACTTGATGAAAGGAGAAAATATAAAAATGCAGTAAATGAAGCAGGCAAAAAGGAATACAAACGTCTCAAAAATGAGATCGACAGGAAGTGCAAAATGGCTAAGCAGGGATGGTTAGAGGACAAATGTAAGGATGTAGAGGCTTATCTCACTAGGGGTAAGATAGATACTGCCTACAGGAAAATTAAAGAGACCTTTGGAGAAAAGAGGACCACTTGTATGAATATTAAGAGCTCAGATGGAAACCCAGTTCTAACCAAAGAAGGGAAAGCAGAAAGGTGGAAGGAGTATATAGAGGGTCTATACAAGGGCGATGTACTTGAGGACAATATTATGGAAATGGAAGAGGATGTAGATGAAGATGAAATGGGAGATACGATACTGCGTGAAGAGTTTGACAGAGCATTGAAAGACCTGAGTCTTAACAAGGCCCCTGGAGTAGACAACATTCCATTGGAACTACTGACGGCCTTGGGAGAGCCAGTCCTGACAAAACTGTACCATCTGGTGAGCAAGTTGTATGAGACAGGCGAAATACCCTCAGACTTCAATAAGAATATAATAGTTCCAATCCCAAAGAAAGCAGGTGTTGACAGATGTGAAAATTACGGAACTATCAGTTTAATAAGTCACAGGTGCAAAATACTAACGCGAGTTCTTTACAGACGAATGGAAAAACTAGTAGAAGCCGACTTCGGGGAAGATCAGTTTGGATTCCATAGAAATGTTGGAACACGTGAGGCAATACTGACGCTACGACTTATCTTAGAAGCTAGATTAAGGAAGGGCAAACCTACGTTTCTAGCATTTGTAGACTTAGAGAAAGCTTTTGACAATGTTGACTGGAATACTCTCTTTCAAATTCTGAAGGTGGCAGGGGTAAAATACAGGGAGCGAAAGGCTATTTACAATTTGTACAGAAACCAGATGGCAGTTATAAGAGTTGAGGGACATGAAAGGGAAGCAGTGGTTGGGAAGGGAGTGAGACAAGGCTGTAGTCTATCCCCGATGTTATTCAATCTGTATATTGAGCAAGCAGTGAAGGAAACAAAAGAAAAATTCGGAGTAGGTATTAAAATCCATGGAGAAGAAATAAAAACTTTGAGGTTCGCCGATGACATTGTACTTCTGTCAGAGACAGCAAAGGACTTGGCAGAGCAGTTGATCGGAATGGACAGTGTCTTGAAAGGAGGATATAAGATGACCATCAACAAAAGCAAAACGAGGATAATGGAATGTAGTCGAATTAAGTCAGGTGATGCTGAGGGAATTAGATTAAGAAGTGAGACACTTAAAGTAGTAAAGGGGTTTTCCTATTTGGGGAGCAAAATAACTGATGATGGTCGAAGTAGAGAGGTTCTAAAATGTAGACTGGCAATAGCTAGGAAAGCGTTTCTTAAGAAGAGAGGTTTGTTAACATCGAGTATAGATTTAAGTGTCAGGAAGTCATTTCTGAAAGTATTTGTATGGAGTGTAGCCATGTATGGAAGTGAATCATGGACGATAACTAGTTTGGACAAGAAGAGAATAGAAGCTTTCGAAATGTGGTGCTACAGAAGAATGCTGAAGATTAGATGGGTAGATCACATAACTAATGAGGAAGTATTGAATCGGATTGGGGAGAGGAGAAGTTGGTGGCACAACTTGACCAGAAGAAGGGATCGGTTGGTAGGACATGTTCTGAGGCATCAAGGGATCACCAATTTAGTATTGGAGGGCAGCGTGGAGGGTAAAAATCGTAGAGGGAGACCAAGAGATGACTACACTAAGCAAATTCAGAAGGATGTAGGTTGCAGTAGGTACTGGGAGATGAAGAAGCTTGCACAGGATAGAGTAGCATGGAGAGCTGCATCAAACCAGTTTCAGGACTGAAGACCACAACAACAACAACAACTTTGGCTGTAATCATTTATTTTATTGCCTAAATAGAACAACTCATGTGCAACTTTTAGTCTCTTGTTTCCTGATCTAATTCCCTTGGCAGTGCATATTTAATGTGGCTGCATTCCATTACCCTTGTTTTGCTTTTGTTGATATTTGTCTTATATTTTCATTTCAAGACACTGTTCATTCATTTCAACTGCTCTTTCAAGTCCTTTGCTGTCTCTGACAGATTTCAATGTTGTCAGCAAGCCTCAAAGTTTTGGTTCTTCTCGCTGAACTTTCTTCCATCTACATTTTTTTTCTGTTTCCTTTACTGCATGCTCAGTGTGCAGATAGAATAACATTGATGATAGGCTACATGCCCGTCTCACTCCCTTCTCAATCAATGCTTGCCTTTAGTGACTCTCTACTCATATAACTGCCATCTGGTTTCTGTCCAGGTTGTAAATAACCTTTTGCTCCTTGTATTTGGCCCTGCTACCATCAGAATTTCAAAGAGTGTATTCCACTTAACATTATCAAACACTTTCTCCAAATGTACAAAAGCTATAAATGTATGTTTGCCTTTCCTTAACCTATCTTTTAAGATAAGTTGTTGGGTCAATATTGTCTTGCGTGTTCCTAAATTTCCCCTGAACACAAAGTGATCTTCCTCAAGAACTGCTTCTACCAGTTTTTCCATTTGTCTGTAAATAATTCATGTTAGTGTTTTGCAACCGACTTATTAAACTAATTGTTCAGTTATATTTACATCTGTCAGCTCTTTCTTTAGAATTTTAATTACTACATTCTTCTTGAGATCTGAGGGTACTTTGCTTGCCTCATACATCATGCATACTAGCTGGGATAGTTATGTTGTGGCTAGCTCGTTCAAGGATATCAGTAGTTTTGAGTGAATGTTGTCTACTCCATAGGCCTTATTTCAACTGGGACCTTTCAGTGTTCTGTCAAATTCTTCTTGCAGTATCACATCTCCTACCTTCTATCTCTTCTCTTTCTATAATATTGCCTTCAAGTACATTTCCCATGTATAGCCCTTCTATATAAGCCTTCCATATTACAACTTTCTCTTCTTTGCTTAGTACTGGTTTTCCATCTGATCTCTTGATTTTCATACGACTGCTTTTCTTTTCTCATTAATTTTCCTATAGGCTATCATTCCTCAAGATATGCTTCTATATCCTTACATTTGTCCTCTAACTATTCCTATTTAGCTATTTTGTGTTTCCTGTCAGTCTCATTTTTTAGACATTTGTATTCTCTTTGGCTTGCTTCGTGTGCTGCCTTCTTTTTTTCCCTTTCATCAGCTAAATTAAGCACCTCTTGTGGTATCCAAGGATTTCTACTAGGTCATGTCATTTTACCTGTTTGATCCTCTGCTGCCTGCACTATTTCATCTCTCAAAGCTACCCATTTGTCTTCTACGGTATTCCTTTTCTTGTTTCAGTCAGTCATTGCCTAACACTCCCTCTGAAACTCTCATCAACCTCTGGTTGTTTCAACTTATCCAGGTCCCATCTCCTTGATCTCCTAGCTTTTTGCAATTTCTTTAATTTTAATCTGCAGTTAATAACCAATAAATTGTCCACATCTGCCCCTGCAAATGTCTTACAGTTTAAAATCTAGTTCTGAAATCTCTGTCTTACTACTATAATCAACCTGAAATCTTCCAGTGTTTCCTGGCCTCTTCCATGTATACAATCTTCTTTCATGATTCTTAAATCAAGTGCTAGCAATGATTAAATTATGTTGTGTGCAAAATTCTACCAGATGGCTTCCTGTTTCATTCCTTTCCCCCAGTCCATATTCACCTACCATTTTCCCTTCTCTTCCTTTTCCTACTATCGAATTCCAGTCCCCCATCAGAATTAAATTTTCATCTCCCTTAACTATCTGAATAATTTCTTTTATCTCATCATACATGTCTTCAATCTCTTCATCTGTGGAGCTAGTCAGCGTAAAAACTTTTACTACTGTGTTGGGTGTTGCCTTCATTTCTATCTTGGCTATGATAATTCATTCATTATGCTGTTCTTAGTAGCTCACCTGCATTCATGTTTACTTATTTATTTTACTACTACTCCTGCGTTACTCTTTTTTGGTTTTGTGTTTATACCCTATACTTAGCAACCAGAAATCCTACTCATCCTGCCATCAAACTTCACTAATTCCCACTCTGTCTAACTTGAATCTATCCATTTCACTTTTTATATTGTCAAACCTACCTACACAATTCAGAGATCCAAACCATAGATTGCCAGTCTTGTTTTTCCTGATGACAGCATCCTCCTAACCAGTTCCCATGTGGAGATACAAATGGGGGCTGTTTTACCTCTCGGAATGTTTTACCCATGAAGATGCTGTCATCATTTAACCATACTGTATAGCTACATGCCCTCAGAAAAAATAACTGTTGTAGTTTCCTCTTGCTTTCAGCCATTTGCAGTACCAGCACAGCAAAATTTTGGTTGATGATACAAGGCTAGATCAGTCAATCATCCAGAATGCTGCCCCTGCCACTATTGAGAAGGTTGCTGCCCCTCTTTGGGAACCATTAAGTTTGTCTGGCCTGTCGACAGATACACCTCCATTGTTGTTGCACCTATCGTATGGCTCTCTGTATCACTGAGGCATGCAGGCCAACCCACCATGTCCATGGGGACAAGCCCTGGAGTTAAATATCTTGTGCTACATTGTTGATGTATGCATTTGTGTTACTGGTACAACCACTATAAAAATTCAAATATAAATGAAATATGTCAAAATATAACAATGTGAATGTAGAATAAAATTTTACAGTACAGTGTTAAGTTTTTACTGTTAACCAAGAGATCAGTATTCACAAAATATTCTTGGATACACGGTGGTATTTATGTGTTTGTCATCAGTTTGAACACACAAATTACAACCTGGATATAGGCCACTTAATCTGACTCTTCATTACTTTTTTTGAATTTTGTACTACTTAGAGGATGATGTGGCACTTGTGTCACTGAGAATGGGCTCCTTGTTCAGCTTTATTATATGACACCAACTTCAATTAATTAATGAGAACATAGCAATACGAAGTGAAAGAGTGCAACAGCACAGGCATAAAGTGCCAGAACACTTATCATGCCATAATAATACCATTAGACAAGAGCTAAGAACAACTATTTCAGCATTATGCTTATCTGTACAGTACATAAAGCCATAGACTCCCATTTCTGCTATAACAAGACGGGTTTGAAAAATACATCTATGAATAAAACAGAATGTCTTTTTCCAAGTTTAAGCTCAGCTTTACTTATCTACACTAAATAGAATCAATGCCATGGACTCTTCCGTTATGGAATAATATTTGACTTTATGTCTGTTTTGCTTTTAAGATAATGTAGCACCTGCCTGTATTCTTGTTTGTGACATTTATGTATTACTTTGTTTCCTCTCTTCAGGCATTGGTGTGAGCAAAGTGACAATCTGGATCGTTACACATGGACTGCACATGATGGAAGAAATTTTGGAATCCAGGAAATTGATGATGGTCCATTCAGGATAACAACATCTTTTGTTAAGAGGCTTGGTGGCAGCCATGGTGGTGATTGGACTGCAAGGATCAGTGTTACCACACAGGCAAGGACAATTTTCAATTTCTTCCAACTTCTGTACACAAATAAATGCCATGTGGCTTCCAGGTTGGTGCAAGTGTTAGTATTAGTGAACATATAAACACTAAAATAAGTGTTCCATGACACAGAAGAATAGACCTAACAGGTATCTGCAATGGATTTTATGGAGATGAGATTCCCAGTAGAATGAACCATGGACCTTGCCGTTGGTGGGGAGGCTTGCGTGCCTCAGCGATACAGATGGCCGTACCGTAGGTGCAACCACAACGGAGGGGTATCTGTTGAGAGGCCAGACAAACGTGTGGTTCCTGAAGAGGGGCAGCAGCCTTTTCAGTAGTTGCAGGGGCAACAGTCTGGATGATTGACTGATCTGGCCTTGCAACATTAACCAAAACGGCCTTGCTGTGCTGGTACTGCGAACGGCTGAAAGCAAGGGGAAACTACAGCCGTAATTTTTCCCGAGGACATGCAGCTTTACTGTATGATTAAATGATGATGGCATCCTCTTGGGTAAAATATTCCGGAGGTAAAATAGTCCCCCATTCGGATCTCCGGGCGGGGACTACTCAGGAGGATGTCGTTATCAGGAGAAAGATAACTGGCGTTCTACGGATCGGAGCGTGGAATGTCAGATCCCTTAATCGGGCAGGTAGGTTAAAAAATTTAAAAAGGGAAATGGATAGGTTAAAGTTAGATATAGTGGGAATTAGTGAAGTTCGGTGGCAGGAGGAACAAGACTTCTGGTCAGGTGACTACAGGGTTATAAACACAAAATCAAATAGGGGTAATGCAGGAGTAGGTTTACTTATGAATAGGAAAATAGGAATGCGGGTAAGCTACTACAAACAGCATAGTGAACGCATTATTGTGGCCAAGATAGATACGAAGCCCACACCTACTACAGTAGTACAAGTTTATATGCCGACTAGCTCTGCAGATGATGAAGAAATTGAAGAAATGTACGATGAAATAAAAGAAATTATTCAGATAGTGAAGGGAGACGAAAATTTAATAGTAATGGGTGACTGGAATTCGATTGTAGGAAAAGGGAGAGAAGGAAACATAGTAGGTGAATATGGATTGGGGCTAAGAAATGAAAGAGGAAGCCGCCTATTAGAATTTTGCACAGAACACAACTTAATCATAGCTAACAATTGGTTTAAGAATCATGAAAGAAGGTTGTATACGTGGAAGAACCCTGGAGATACTAAAAGGTATCAGATAGATTATATAATGGTAAGACAGAGATTTAGGAACCAGGTTTTAAGTTGTAAGACATTTCCAGGGGCAGATTTGGACTCTGACCACAATCTATTGGTTATGACCTGTAGATTAAAACTGAAGAAACTGCAAAAATGTGAGAAATTAAAGAGATGGGACCTGCATAAACTGAAAGAACCAGAGGTTGTACAGAGTTTCAGAGAGAGCATAAGGGAACAATTGACAGGAATAGGGGAAAGAAATACAGTAGAAGAAGAATGGGTAGCTCTGAGGGATGTAGTAGTGAAGATAGCAGAGGATAAAGTAGGTACAAAGACGAGGGCTGCTAGAAATCCTTGGGTAACAGAAGAAATATTGAATTTAATTGATGAAAGGAGAAAATATAAAAATGCAGTAAATGAAGCAGGCAAAAAGGAATACAAACGTCTCAAAAATGAGATCGACAGGAAGTGCAAAATGGCTAAACAGGAATGGCTAGAGGACAAATGTAAGGATGTAGAAGCTTATCTCACTAGGGGTAAGATAGATACTGCCTACAGGAAAATTAAAGAGACCTTTGGAGAGAAGAGAACCACGTGTATGAATATCAAGAGCTCAGATGGCAGCCCAGTTCTAAGCAAAGAAGGGAAGGCAGAAAGGTGGAAGGAGTATATAGAAGGTTTATACAAGGGCGATGTACTTGAGGACAATATTACGGAAATAGAAGAGGATGTAGATGAAGACGAAATGGGAGATACAATACTGCGTGAAGAGTTTGACAGAGCACTGAAAGACCTGAGTCGAAACAAGGCCCCCGGAGTAGACAACATTCCATTAGAACTACTGACGGCCTTGGGAGAGCCAGTCATGACAAAACTCTACCAGCTGGTGAGCAAGATGTATGAGACAGGCGAAATACCCTCAGACTTCAAGAAGAATATAATAATTCCAATCCCAAAGAAAGCAGGTGTTGACAGATGTGAAAATTACCAAACTATCAGTTTAATAAGCCACGGCTGCAAAATACTAACGCGAATTCTTTACAGACGAATGGAAAAACTGGTAGATGCAGACCTCGGGGAGGATCAGTTTGGATTCCGTCGAAATGTTGGAACACGTGAGGCAATACTGACCTTACGACTTATCTTAGAAGAAAGATTAAGAAAAGGCAAACCTATGTTTCTAGCATTTGTAGACTTAGAGAAAGCTTTTGAGAATGTTGACTGGAATACTCTTTTTCAAATTCTAAAGGTGGCAGGGGTAAAATACAGGGAGCGAAAGGCTATTTATAATTTGTACAGAAACCAGATGGCAGTAATAAGAGTCGAGGGGCATGAAAGGGAAGCAGTGGTTGGGAAAGGAGTGAGACAGGGTTGTAGCCTCTCCCCAATGTTATTCAATCTGTATATTGAGCAAGCAGTAAAGGAAACAAAAGAAAAATTTGGAGTAGGTATTAAAATTCATGGAGACGAAGTAAAAACTTTGAGGTTCGCTGATGACATTGTAATTCTGTCAGAGACGGCAAAGGACTTGGAAGAGCAGTTGAACGGAATGGACAGTGTCTTGAAAGGAGGATATAAGATGAACTTTAACAAAAGCAAAACGAGGATAATGGAATGTAGTCAAATTAAATCGGGTGATGCTGAGGGAATTAGATTAGGAAATGAGACACTTAAAGTAGTAAAGGAGTTTTGCTATTTAGGAAGTAAAATAACTGATGATGGTCGAAGTAGAGAGGATATAAAATGTAGACTGGCAATGGCAAGGAAAGCGTTTCTGAAGAAGAGAAATTTGTTAACATCGAATATAGATTTATGTATCAGGAAGTCGTTTCTGAAAGTATTTGTTTGGAGTGTAGCCATGTATGGAAGTGAAACATGGACGATAACTAGTTTGGACAAGAAGAGAATAGAAGCTTTCGAAATGTGGTGCTACAGAAGAATACTGAAGATAAGGTGGATAGATCACGTAACTAATGAGGAGGTATTGAATAGGATTGGGGAGAAGAGAAGTTTGTGGCACAACTTGACTAGAAGAAGGGATCGGTTGGTAGGACATGTTTTGAGGCATCAAGGGATCACAAATTTAGCATTGGAGGGCAGCGTGGAGGGTAAAAATCGTAGAGGGAGACCGAGAGATCAGTACACTAAGCAGATTCAGAAGGATGTAGGTTGCAGTAGGTACTGGGAGATGAAGCAGCTTGCACAGGATAGAGTAGCATGGAGAGGTGCATCAAACCAGTCTCAGGACTGAAGACAACAACAACAACAAGCTGTATCAAATTGAGTGTGAAACCTGAGCTTTTGATGATAATCATTGTCAGAGGTAAATGTGACAGTAGGAATTGTGATGATGTCTCAAATATATAGGCAGACGGTGGGAAACTCCAGGCATGTAGCAGAAGGGGCTGATAATTTAAATATGTGTGGAAACTGTTTTGGAAGACATCTGAGTATTCACATCCTCCAGTGTAGAAATTGCTCAGAAGTGACTTATACAGGGAGTCCAAAGTTAAAGTTCCAGTTTCAAAATGCTGCAGAGAGAGAACCACTGTTCAGAATATCAAATCTGAACAGCAAATTATTTAATGCAGGGAAAATATGAAAAATTGAGAAATAGATGGCACTTTAAGTGTCAGAATATGCTCACCAACAGATGCACAGCATACGGCTGTTCCTTAGTTTGCATTCAAGACACCCAACATGACTGTTGCTATGAAGGATCATGCACTGCTGGTAGAGCTCTTTTATAAGAATGATAATTGTATGTCAGCGGCTCTGTAGAAGTTCTGGACACTCAAGGGTATGAAAAAATGCATTGATTTGGTGTCTTCTAAGGGACTGGAGAAAACGATTACAGAAGGGCAATTGGCAGAGGGAGGAAAGCAGTTGATCTTACATCTGTCAAAGATGTGGCCACGGTGTTGCAGGAGTGGTTGAGCAGTGTTGTGCAAACGTGAAGTGCACCGGGAATTTTCCAGATGTTGGATATGCCTGCAAGCACAGTGCATAAAATCCTACAAAACATCCTGCATTGGTGTCTCTACAAAATCACCCATTTCAGGATTTGCTTCCTCCTAGCAAAACAGACATTCTGTGGGGAATTTCTCACTCCATATGGAAGTGGGCAAGGAATGGCCATGGAACATTCTGTGAAAAGGCAGTCATTCTCCAAGGATATGTCAATACACAGAATTGCAGAATATGGGCAACAGAAAATCTGCACACACATCAACCTGTACCACTTTATTCTGCAAAAATGACTGTATGGTGAGGGTTGATTGCACCATTTATGATAGGACCATGTTTTTTTTAGAAGATGAGTCCTGTGGGTCTTGTTACCTGTACGGTCACTGGTAAATGTTATGAGAGTCTTTTGTGCACCCACATCATTCCACCCTTCAACAGCATGGATGTCTGGGTAGGATCAGTTTTATGCAAGATGGCTTTTCTGCATGTTGCACAGCCAATGAAGCGGGTGCTGCAGAGGCGTTTCGTAAATACTAGAATTATCAACCATCATTTCGCTATAGCCTGGCAGTCCAGATTCCTCATCTTAATCTGTGTGACTTCTGGCTGTGAGGTTACATGAAAAGTCTTTATCCACAGAAAAGTATTCCTTGATGTTATGCTGTGGGTATGCAGTGATCTCATAAATGTTTTATTATAGAAAGCCTTTCAGTTTCTATTATGCTTTTTGTTTTAAGCAAGAAATGTTTGACAATATTCCAGGATTCTTGACAGTTTGTAATTCCAGATGATAATAATAATAATAATAATAATAATAAAATCCCCCCCCCCTCCCCCCCCCCCCCCCCCATTTTATTCCTCAGTAAAAAGGCAATAATCTCAACACTAAGACATTCTTTTGTTGTACAGCTGCATTTAGTGCATTACTTACTATATTTTATTTTCATGTGAGCTTACAGGACAAGGTCTGTATAAAACCAGGATTGAGATGTACTTGAGGAAATTGAGTTACTGCTAATTTCCCAATCTTCCTTCATGGTATTGTCGAAATGTGCAGCCTCTCTAACAGTTTCTTCTTTTCACCAATTTATTTGTGATATTCTTTTCAATAATGTCTCTATTACCTGAGTGGAATATATTGTATAAGAATTTCTTTTTCCCTCACCAGGTCTACACCCAAGGTATTGTTAGCAATATGTATGTAGGGTGGCCCTACAGGATCTAGAAAACCATGGGCAAATCCCAGACATTAATACCAATAAAAGCAGTGCTTTGCAGTTAGGTCTCACTATATATTTAAATCTTTGTGTTTCTGTTTATATGTTCTAAATAAAACAGAAAGAAACTTCCACATGGGAAAAATATATTAAAAATAAAGATTCCAAGACTTACCAAGCGGGAAAGCGCCGGCAGACAGGCACATGAACAAAACACACAAACACACACACAGAATTACAAGCTTTCGCAACTGGCAGTTGCTTCGTCAGGAAGGAAGGAAGGAGAGGGAAAAATGAAAGGGTGTGGGTTTCAAGGGAGAGGGTAAGGAGTCATTCCAATCCCGGGAGCGGAAAGACTTCCCTTAGGGGAAAAAAAAGGACAGGTGTACACTCGCACACACACACACACATATCCATCCGCACATACACAGACACAAGCAGACATATTATGTGTGTGTGTGCGAGTGTACACCTGTCCTTTTTTTTCCCCTAAGGGAAGTCTTTCCGCTCCCGGGATTGGAATGACTCCTTACCCTCTCCCTTGAAACCCACACCCTTTCATTTTTCCCTCTCCTTCCTTCCTTCCTGACGAAGCAACTGCCAGTTGCGAAAGCTTGTAATTCTGTGTGTGTGTTTGTGTGTTTTGTTCATGTGCCTGTCTGCCGGCGCTTTCCCGCTTGGTAAGTCTTGGAATCTTTGTTTATATGTTCTGTTAAGCATACATTGGTTTCTTTGGTAAAGTGCATCTTGTGCTAGACTGAAAAAAAAAAAATGCTATTTTTGTCAAGAAATATGCCCAGATGCAATAGTTTGATGCATGACACAAATACGTGTTGTATTCAGTCTTGAATTTTTATTCTGTTGTTTTAAGCAGTTTTCCTTCCCTTTGTTGTTGTCTTGAGTATTCCTTCCATTTTCCTTGTTATATATCAACAGTTTTAATAAACTGATTCTCAAACAAGGATGACAAGAAATTATAAAAAAAAACATGAAATTTTGTATTCATCTGTGAAGTTTGTTTTTACAAGTATTTTCTCACGAGAGTCTATTGGTGAAGTTTGTTTTTACAAGTATTTTCTCACGAGAGTCTATTGACCTCCTCCTCAGTAGGTAAGTGGTGGGGTTCCATTTCAAGGCCTCCCCTAAATAACTGATTTTTTTGGGAGTAAATACTTTAGCCAGCATATTTTTACTTTAAGACCCCGAGGGATTGGTTTACTTTCTTTCCTGTGGGCACCAGTTTTTTCTGTGACTGCAGTTGGGGGGGGGGGGGGGGGGTTGCAGGCTCCTGGTCATTCAAATTCCAACACCAGGAAGGATATCAAATAATGAAATATTACATATTGTACATATACAGGATGGTAAAAAAAATACATGAGTAAATATGTGTGTGGTGTCTGTTCTTTCGGATATGTCCACCAGCCATAATGCCATAATGATGTGAAACACGAAGGAATTACAGACATTGACTGCAAGTGAGTATTGATTGAAATCAATGAGCAAAGTTGAAAATTGGTGCTGGACCAGGATTCAAACTCAGGTCTCCTGCATACTAGGCAGATACTGAGACCAATAAGCCATCTGGAGTAGGTACAAATAATGTCATCTATGATCTGTATAGAAGGAAAGAGGAAAGATCAAACAGCAGATTTCTCATTCATAAATTGCATTTGAATGTTGGTTGATGCACCTCGTGCAAGAAGTGTGTGTGTGTGTGTGTGTGTGTGTGTGTGTGTGTGTGTGTGTGTGTGTCAGTCAGTCAGTCAGTCAACATATGGTGCCTGTTTTTTGGGCATCTCCAAGAGATCAGATATCATTTTGATACAGCAGCCATTATGATTTAAGACACAAAGGAATATCAGACATTGGCTGTGTCTGGATGGTTTAGTAGTCAGAGCATCATAAGAATAAACCTGATGTTAACAAACACAAACATGATGATTCGGTAGAAGGAGTAACACACGTACACTGATGTTGTTACGCTCTTGGAAGTAGGTCCTACTTATGTATTAGATATCTTATTACAAAGTGATGTTAAATGAAACTTTAAGATATTCTAATGTATTAACAGCCATCAATGTTTTTCTTAATCATGCTTTAGGTACACAGTTCTTATTTCAAAAATTGTGTTCAGTCACAGTCTCAGTGCTGTTTTTCTCTGTCAGACTATTAATATACAGTATGAAATGGGCTGCCACTGCTTCCTGCTCTGTAGTGAAACACTCGTGTAGAACATGGTTAAAAAATGCTGAGAAGTAGGTTGTTCTTAATGTTTTTCATAAGATTACAGAAAAAAATTGGATTTGAAGTTTTTTGAGGGGTGGTATTTGATACAGTTGAGATATAAATACGGGCTGGATGTATAATGGAATCATTAGCAGATTAGTAATCTGGTGCAGTTCATGGATCGCTGGTTTGAGTCTTGCCTCAGTCATATGGTTTTTTTTTTTTTTTTTTTTTTTTTTTTTTTTTTTTTTTTAAAATTTGAAACACTGACAAATTGTAATTGTAAAAATTCGTCTATATTTTTTTATGAATAATGCATGTCTTCTTGTTTCTAATTACACACTGCATGTTTGTCATAAAAGAAGAGGAGAAAATGCAATGCCTGGGTGGCTTCATGGATTCTGTTGTTGATTGACTCATTATCAGCGTAACAGATGACAATTCCAGAACTGAAATGTATTTCTCAGATTTGGATAAGGAAGGGGCTAAGAGATTACCAGACAACTGATTGTAATGAATACTTTCAGTGGCTTCAGTATTCAACAATACAGTTAAGTCCCTGCAGCATGCTTTTGCATCATAGATAGCTTGCTCAGAAAAATTACCCTCTGTTTAAGTTAGAAATTTTCGTCACTCTTGTTTGTTGTTTGTAATTAGGATGCTATGTTAGGTGAGAACGAGAGCATTTTATGCATTCTGTCTGGTCATATAAGAAGCATGCAGTAGTGCTTGAGTTTTGCAAATCTTATGTCATTGTGTTTAAAAAATAAATCACATTTGAAGTTATATTGTTTCTCTTGTTGTCTCTTTTTATATCTGAACTGCAGCTGCTCACATCGTTGCAGGTTAGTTGGACCATCTGGCTGACCAGTGCTGTCTAAGTTAAATGTGCTGGTAAATCTGTTGTCTCAGATTATCACTCAGTCTATGTGCATGCAACACAGCATAAAACCTGTCTTTATGACTGTATTGGACAAGCTTGGCTTGTACTCCGCGTAAAACGAAATGCAATGAGATTCAATCAAACATGAAAGAATACATGGTGCAGTGTTTACGTCAGGTTTCTTTTTATAATGAACACAGTATAGTAAGCAGGAGACCCAGGTTTGAATCCTGGTTGGGCACAAATTTTCAACTTTCCCCATTGATTTCAATTAATGCCCACTTGCAGCCAATATCTGTACATCCTTTGTGTCTTAAATAATGATGGCTGCTAGATCAAAATGGTGATACCTTACATAACAACGAAACCTGTGGAGCCATTCCCCAAGATTTATTAGGGGATTCCTATTTGGCATCATGACATTCTTGAGACCATACCAGGCATTTATGCTTCTAGGAATACATATGAACCTCCTTTTATATGTGTTTTCTTCTGCCACCATTTGATGAGTAGATTTTTTTTCCCCATCCAATTAATGTGCAAGGGGCACTACATTAGTGGTATTTGAATAAATTGAGAATTTGGGTCTGATGGGAGGCTTGCAAGGGTAGGCCGTGCAGTTGTAATGCTCACTGTGTCCAGATGGCTTAGTGGTTGGAGCATCTGCATAGTAAGCAGGAGACCCAGGTTAAAATACTGGTCTGGTACAAATATTCAACTTTCCCCATTGATTTCAATCAATGCTCGCTTGCAGCCATTGTCTTGTAATTCCTTTGTGTCATACATGATTAAATTATAGGTGATTTGGGGTCAAACACAGCTTAGCATTAAGCCAAACTGAGCTTGGGTGACAGATATGGACATGTCATTCCATACTGCTTCAACTCTAGGACTGAGTTCACCGGTCATACTGTTTGGTGAAGTGTGGTGTGGCAGTCTCTCAGCAACTCATTACGAGATGTTTCCAGTTGGACAGCTCTGGAGAATCAGCTGGCCAGGGCAACAGTCAAAGAGCCTTTGCATTGCATAGGCTAGAGAAGCATGGTCTTGCATTATTATGTTTATAGATAATGTGCTGGAGAGGATGTAGGTGCTGGCTGTAACATGTCAGAAATGCAACATCTGCTGTACAAATCAGTGGAACTAGAGGCAATTGAGTTGTGTATCCATTGGCACTTCATGACATCACATCAGATACTGGGACCATATGATGATGAAAAATTCTGTCTGGCAACATTTGTTGTCCTTGGACCCTCCACTCAAGTATATGTCCAATGTGATGTACCCAGAACTGGGCTTGGCTGAAAAAGATGACATGGTGCACAGGGCATAGTCTTTGGTACTCCCGACATTGTTGCATTATCTTTGTGGATACTTGTCTTGCTGCAAACAGGGCAATTTTCTAACTCAAGGTTTGTGACATGTCTACAAGATCTTACAAGAACAAATGAACAATATGTCTGCCCTCTTGGCTGCCAGTCACAGGGGGCCACTGAGATCATGCAGAACTCTTCTGGACCCATCATTTCCATATTTACACGACAGATATGGGATCCTGATGAAAGTGAGTAGCAACATCACAGAACAATAAACCCTAGTTTTGATAAGCCCCTATTCTGCTGTTGAACTCCAACAAGTGCTGGTAGATGCCTGTACTCGATACATGAGCTATAACAACCAACATTCAAATGCAGTTCATGAATGAGAAACCTGCTGTTTGATCTTTCCTTGTACACAGATCATAGATAATGTTACTCATATCTACTTTGTTCAGTTTGCACTGATATGCTAATCATTTGTATATTTAAGTGTATAGAAATGTGAAAAGAAATGTTTGTACACCACTGGCTGTAGTGTAAGTGTTGGTGCTCAAAACTAATGTTATTTTTTACCTTTATGTTTGAAGATTGAGTGAATGTATGGAAAAAAAAAATATTTTTTGTGGTCTGAAGAAAAATTCCTTACTCTTTTTTTTTTCCTTTTTTCAGGACGTGACTATGAAGCAACAGTATATTTCTCTTCTTTTGTATACTGCAACGGAGGAAAAGACTAAGGGTTTCATCAAACCCAAAAAGTTTGCGGATAGTCAAATAACAGGTGTAACAGGAAAGACAGATGGGTTAGGTAGTTTCTCCCTGAAGATAGTTAATAATTCAGGAATAATAGAAAATGAATCATTCTTGAGTACAACAGCTCCTGGCCTGCATTTGCTAAAAGAAACTGTGCTAAGCAATTTTCGTGTTGTTAGTGAAAAATATAAAAATAAAAAGTGGATAGTTCTTCCAGGTGAACACAGACTTAATGGACCTGATGGGAATGAGCTACCAACAAATTTTATTGTGACACAAATTACTGGAAAAGCGCCTTTTGAAATAGATATTATTTTTGAGTCAAATAGTGCCTTCGAAAGAACAGAATCACTGAAAGGAGCAGTTTATACAAAGGAATTACAAATATGGAGGGATGCCTTCAGTCATAGATTTGAAAACACATTCCACCTGGAGGAAAAAGGATTTGGTACAGATGAACAAGAATTTGCAAAGGCAGCTTTTAGTAATTTGGTTGGTGGAATTGGATACTTTTATGGTGCATCCCGCGTAGAGTCACCTTACACTAGAGGACCTGTTCCATACTGGAAAGCTCCTTTATACACTGCAGTACCATCTAGAAGCTTTTTCCCAAGAGGATTTTTATGGGATGAAGGCTTTCATGGTTTGCTCATTGCATCGTGGGATCTAGATATTGAGTTGGATATTATATGTCACTGGTTTGATTTAATGAATGTTGAAGGCTGGATACCCCGAGAGCAAATATTAGGCCAAGAGGCTCTGAGCAAAGTACCTGAGGAATTTGTTATCCAGAGAAATTCTAATGCCAACCCACCTACATTTTTTATTACTTTACAGTTTATACTACAAAATTTTGCATACCAGCTTACTGAGGAAGATGGGCGGCTGGAAGCACTGGAACGTCTTTATCCACGACTGCAAGTGTGGTTTGAATGGTTTAATACTACGCAAGTAGGTGATATGCCTGGCTCGTACCGGTGGAGAGGTAGAGATTCAACTACAAACAGAGAAATAAATCCCAAAACACTGACATCTGGCTTGGATGATTACCCAAGGGCATCACATCCCAATGTAGATGAACGTCATATAGACTTGCGGTGCTGGATTGCTGCTGCATCTTCTACTCTAGCTGAAATAGCAAAATTGTTGAATGTGAACAATGCAAAGTACATGAATACTGTTTCATATTTATCTGAAGAGACTCTTCTAGATGAACTACATTGGTCAAAACACTCATCTTCATTTGCAGATTTTGGGTTGCACACTGACAAGGTAGTTCTGAAGCGACCACCTCCTCAACCAGGAAGGCAACCAGGACAGCCTTATCAGTCACAACAAGAACGAGAGAAAATTCGTGTTGTTCTAAAAGATCCAGAACTGCAGTTTGTTGATTCACATTTTGGTTATGTTAGCTTATTTCCCTTCTTACTACAATTAATGAAACCAGATTCTCCAAAACTTGGTAAGGTATTAGATGATATAAAACGTCCAGAGCTGCTTTGGACTAAATATGGGTTAAGATCATTAGCTAAAACTTCTCCTTTATACATGAAATACAATACGGAACATGACCCACCTTATTGGCGAGGTCCCATTTGGATTAATATGAACTACCTTGCTGTTAGAGCACTACATTATTACAGTGAAATCAGTGGACCCTATATGGAGAAATCAAGAGAAATATATAATGAACTTCGGCAAAATTTGATAAAAAATATTTTCAAGGAGTATAAACGCACTGGTTATCTTTGGGAACAATATAATGATGAAACAGGAGAAGGGCAGAGATCAAGACCTTTTACAGGGTGGTCATCATTAGTAGTTTTAATGATGGCAGAATTATTCTGAAACAAAACATCACTGCATAAACAGATTTTTTAAAATCAAGTAATCCTTTTGAACATGATTACATTTTAAAGAAAAATGCCACATTTGCTGCACTGGAAACAATATATTTTCAGAGGTACTTCCATTAAAATGTGTCTTTCTGATGTTGTTGCTGTTGATATTGTGATCTCAATATATTTTGTTGGTACTTTGGTAAAGATTAATTCTTAATATATGCCTTTTTACTGAGAGTGAAGTGACTCTGCTATCAGTAAGCATTCCTTCTATTTTAAGAAGGGTTAACTTGATATTCTAAAGTAGTCCCATAAGAATGTAACAATTTTAACTGTGACGTCTGTCAACAAAATCTTGTACATTCTGTACATGATTCATTTTACACAAGAAACTGAAAGGTGAGAACTTTCCTTGTTCATTATTGGTTGTGACTCTAAAATAAAATTTTATTTTTGATTCATTACAATGATTTATATTATGCTTCGTAAAGAAACTGACAGTAAGCAAGTATCATTATTTATTATTACAATGTCTGTGTTTTCAGACACACATGCATGTTTGAAGAAACAGACATTTGTGACACTCTGCAGTTGTAGTAATATTATGCAATTTTGTTACAAATATGAATATTTTCAACACCAGCTGAGTTAGGCATGGAAATCATACCTATTGGTGACACATGAAAATTTGTACTGGACTGGGACTCAAACTTGCATTTCCTGCTTATCACGAGTGTTCACCTTAACCATCTTACCTATCTGTGCACACATCCAAGACTGATCCGAACCTCCATATGTCACATTGTATGCATGCCTGTTGCTTGCAGTTTACCTGAAGTTCCGCTACAGGCTTAACGAGACAGACTTGTTCAACATTAGTTATTCTTGTTTTGCCTATACAGGCTGTGATATGTATTAGTACAATGTGTGTTCCTTCTCACACGCATGTGCATCATCTCCAAACACACAGCACAGAAAACCTCAAAAAATGTCATTATTTACAATGAGTACACAGTGTAGGTGAACATGGGGAAATGAGTAAGGCGTTCTTAAGATTAAACATGTGGGAACATTAGCATCGCTGGCCAGAGAAAATGACTCCTGATATTATCTCGTACTGTTGACAGGAGCAGTTCAGTTTGCTCTGTGACTCGAGTGTGTTATATCGTGTATTGAGTTTTTAAAATAATGTGTCTTATATGTCGTCTATCATTCACTGCCACTACATACCAGAGCATAGTGTGGAGCCGACAACCATAGGTCCGTAAGGAACTCACTGTCCAGAGGGGGCGGGTGAGTCTTGGAGATGGCTAGACGGCCATCATCAGTGAAACATGGTGCTGTTGCAGTCATTCAGGAGGAAACAGATGTTGTGCAGATGGCTTCTTGTGTGTAACAAGTTTCCCAATAGAAGTCTGTGGAACTGTGGTATGTTGCTGGAACATTTTGTTCAGTCCAGTAACCGATGTTCAGCTACCCACTTCTGTTCACATAAAGGCTACTAACAAGCAACAGTACTTACAACTTGATAGTTGCCATCCTTTCCATATCAAACATTCCCTCTCTATGCTGGCTTCTTCTGCAATGGTGTGGTGATTAGGGTGTCATGCTCAGTGATAGCCAGTTGAATTCGTGCAAGTTTGGGTTCCCGCCATTGTGAGGCAACTGGAGGTTGTGGCAAGGCAAGGTGGCTGCCATTGTTGTCGGTGTCAGTTACACATTGTCAATTGTACATAATAGTAGGGTGGAAAATAATGTCTGAGCACTATTCAACTGTCTGAAAGGCACACTCGTGAAAATGTTTACTATCCAAAAGTGGCGTAGTCAAAACAGCAGCGTCGATGAGGGCATGCTGTCTATTTGGATAGTGTGTGTCTGTCCAGCACTGTAATGACACTTCGTATCTGAATTTAAGTCCCATGGAGACTGTTGGCTGCAACATTGCATAGCACCAAACATGTGGGTTATATATTCCATGTCGAAATGGGCCATCTCTTGTGCACTGATGGAACGCAGAACCCCATGGATGCACTGGGCAATTAGTACAATACAGTTATGATGATATTTGAACACAGTTTGATACATTGCATGTGAATGTTCTATGTTGTAGCATGACACATAAAACAAGGCTGCAGGAAAATCACTGCCAGTTTGTACGAAATACTTATCATGATGGTATACCAGAGGATCACCGGTGCAGAACTCCAGATGTAGTGAGAACGAATGATAGATGACACAGTGGTATGGAGTACACTTTATTTTAAGAAACACAATACATGCAATAATACATGACATCAATTACTTAAGTCACAGAGTGAACTGAACAGCTCCCATTATCCGCCAGAGATAAAACTGTGTGTGATTTTCTGTGTACAGCAATACTAACATTCCCCCAAAACATGTACTTTTTGAGATCTTGGTGTTTTTTTTTAAATGAATTATTTGGACCAAGGAATGGTATTAGGGAAATGTAATTCAATAGTAATATGTATTTATTATACAGTAAGCTTCCCCTATGCCCATTTAGAAATATCTTTCGATTTGAGGAAGTTATTCTGAAATTGGTGACTCTCATTAAAAAAAGTAAAAACATGTTTAGATCAACTAATGTTCATTTTAAGCCCTCAGTTTAGATATTTTATTATATTTTACAATGAATAGGAATGTCTGGGTTTTGGGTGGTGTACTAGTAATACTCCAACCAAAGTAAAGTTTTTATGAGTTCCTTCAGAGCCCACAGGTGACCATGCCATGCCTTTAAAAAGTTACTGTGCCTTTAATTTGCAGATTAAAGTAACACTTTTTACTGGGTTTCTCTCAGGAAATGAGGGATAAAAACTGTTGTCAAACTTAATACAGAGACCAAACTGGGAAATGCTATGAATGATTTAGCTGGTTCGATGGACCACATTAGCTCAGTTTGAACATAGCCACTAGTGAAATGAGGATGAATAGCCTGTCCACTTCACCAGATGAAAGCTGTAACCCTCAGCAGCCAGGGAACGAGGCATGGTAGTACAAGGACACTGGTACTGTACTACTCTGTGCTCTGACCCAGAAACTAAGTGTTGTATGGTGGACTCAGAAATTTTTCGAGCATGTTAGATGGTGGACTTACACTCTTGGAAGATTCTAACTCATTCATACTGTAGCTTTTTTTTTAGTAGCCTGACTATTTCCCATGTGATGTCAACGTATATTACCTCATAATGAGTGGAACTTCCTGTGTTCTGTAACTACTTCTTTTGACAAACTGTTAAATTGATATTTGCAGACTTAAGAGTAATTGCAACATATTGTAGACCCTTGTGGTGAGTGCGGGCTTTGAGAGACACAGTGTGGGGAGAACTTGTATACATTGATTACTGCATAGAAACGTTCTGCAAAGGACTTTGAGCACTTTTCAGACTATACGTATGGTTATACAGTGTGTGTTTCCTCCCCAAAAAAGTGTTTGTCACTATGATGCAATAGAGAAGTTGTTTTTCAGGGAAAATACCTGGAGGAACCTGCAGCAGCGACACAGTGAGAATCACTGCTTCTTCTAGTCTTTTTCCAAGTGACAATACCATCCATTTGGCCCTTATGCAAGCAGTTATTTGGCTTGGCACTGGTTGGTAGAGTTGTTGACATCCTTCTAAGGGATTTTGTGCCAAATTCTGTCCAATTGGTTTGTTAGATAATCAAAATCCCAGGCTGGTTTGTGGGCCCTGTCCATAATGCTCCAAAAGTTCTCAATTGAGGAGAGATCCATAAAACTTGCTGGCCAAGGTAGAGTTTGGCAAGCATGAAGTCAAGCAGTGAAAACTCCCACTGCGTGCTGGTGGGCATTATCTTGTTGAATTGTAAGCCGAGGATGGCTTGCCATTAAGGGCAACAGAATGGGGTGTAGAATATCATTGACATACTACTGTGCTGTAAGGGTGGCTCAGATGACAATCAAAGGAGTCCTGTTATGAAGAGAAAAGGCACCCCAAACTACCACTCCAGGTCGTCAGCTATATAGTGGGCAACAGTCAGGTTGGTCTCCCACCACTGTTCAGGGCATCTCCAGAAATGTCTTTGGCCTGGAATTTCATTGACTGGAGTAGAATTGTCTTCAGTGATGTATCCCGCTTCGAATTGAGCCCCGATGACTAGTGAAGACATTTTTGGAGATGCCTCAGACAGTTGCTCGCCATGCAGTCTGACAACAAGGAGTGATGGCTTAGGGTGCCATTTCGTTTCGTAGAAGGATCCCTTTGGTTGTCATCCATGGCCCTCTTACAGTGCAGTGGTACATCAGCGAAATTCTACACCTCCATTTTGTTACCCTCATGGTAAGCCATCCTGGGCTTACATTTCAGTAAGATAATGCCCACCCACACATGGTGACAACTTCTACTTCTTGTCCTCGTGATTGCCAAAGCCTACCTTGGCCAGAAAGGTCACCAGATCTTTGCCCAACGGATAGCTTTTGAAGAATTAGGGGCAGGGTCCCCCAACCAGCTTGGTATTTTGATGATATAACACACCAATTGGACGGAATTTAGCCCACTATCCATCATGAGGATGTCCGACAACTTTATTAATCAAAGCCAACCCGAATAACTGCCTGGATAATAGTCAGAGATGGACCAGTGCATTATTGACTTGCTCAATTTTTGAAGCTCTTTGTCTTGAACAAATCATCCAATTTTTCTGAAATTGTAATCATTTGTTTGCTTGTTCATGTACATCACATCTATCGATTTCTATACTGTTCAGATAATTCCTTCATGGTTTGTCCTTTTTTTGTTTTATTTTGTGTCTTAGAGTGAATTTCATCATGAGTGGGGTTCCAAATCATGGTGCTTACTAAAATGTCATAAAATTAAGTTTTACATCTAGACATTCCTCTTTGAAATTTGTCAAATGCAAAGTAATTTGATATCTAAGAAGCCAAGGTAATGATGTGCTCTGAGCATGGTGTAAGACATTCATGAGTCATACCAATCTTTAAAAGGTGATTCTTAGCATGGCTTGTGAAGCTTGTCAACTCCCACACTGTCCACAGCTTTGAATCTAGTCACTTCCAGTGATGGTTCAGGAGATACCACTCCCCTGTTTAATGGCCTGACCACATGGGAGGCAGCCATACAAAAGTATTTCTACACAGATGCTACATATCAAGGGTTTACTATGATATTGAGGAGGCCTATGATACTGCATGGAGGCACAGTATCCTCAGACAGCTTCATGAATGCTGCTTTCAAGGGTGTCTTCCCATCTTTATATGGCCCTTTTTCTTCCATGTTATTTTAAATCCCGAATCTGCAATATCCCCACTGATGGCGTTGAATCAGAGAATTGTGTCCCTCAAGGTATTGTTTTAAGTGAAACTGTGGGTGCCATAGCAGTTAATAACATAATAAAGAGAGTAAGAAGTCTGTTCAGTTTTGCTTGTTTGTTGACAACTTATCCATCTTTTGTTCTTCATCCAGTCTCACTACAATAACCTGTCAAATGCGTCTGACAATCAAAGGGCTGGAAGAATGAACTGCTTAATTCAGTTTTCCTCGATTAAAAATGGGGACACTGTTATCAATTTATTGTAAATCAGTGCTAAGTGAAATGGCTGGAAAAGTGCCAATAAATAAGTATAAAATGAGAAAAACAAAGAAGAAAGAAAAATAAGGAAAAGGCAAAGGGAGGGGAAAAAGAAATCGAGCAGCAAATGAGGTTGATACTACAGTTTTACTGTAATAGTCTGTCCACAGTCACCTATTGTAGTTAACTAAGATATTGCTGACTCGGTATTTAGAGTAACATGGCAAGAGGAAGGACCGTATGAAGATGGGAAGACGTTCTCAGAGGCTCTCTTCAGTAGTGGTTAGCACACTGGACTCGCATTAGGGAGGATGACGGTTCAATCCTGCGTCCGGCCATTCTGGTTTAGGTTTTCTGTGATTTCCCTAGATCACATCAGGCAAATGCCGGGATGGTTCCTTCGAAAGGACACGGCCATTTCCTTCCCCATCCTTCCCAAAACCGAGCTTGTGCTCCGTCTCTAATGATCTCATTGTCGACGGGACGTTAAACACTAATCTCCTCCTCCTCCTCCTCCTCCTCCTCCTCCTCCGCTCCCTTCAGTATTTGTTGATGAACATTTTCATCCAATAGTAAATGTAGAATAAAAAAAAAAGTGCTACTAGTGAGAGTGAAATCACCAACTTTGTCATTCAAAGACTAATACTACACACTGAGCTGTTGGCAGCTTTGTTAGAATGCTTGAAATCTTTTGTACATATCACCACATGGAAATCTTCAAAGGCAAATTTTTCAAGTTGTTTTGAAAAGTGCATTATACTGCTTTAGGAAATTGATGCCTTGGTACTGACTTTCAAGTCCTAAGCATGAAGAAAACCAGAGAGGGTAGATCAATCTGTAAGATCCCCTTGGTACTAGAAGAGTTCATGATGGGAGGGACCCTTCATGGTGTATAGTCCATACACCACGAAAATGATGACTACTGCACAATAGGCGTAAAACAAAGCATATCAATAGAGAAATGCTAAATGCAACGTGTTTGGCTGCATGAAGGCTTCAATTAATGCTGCAGCAGACTCTTATCAAAAGACCTCTTAAAAAACCAAAGAAATTCTGGCCATATGTAAAGGCTGTACATGGCACCCAGACTGGTGCCACGACGCTCATGGATGACACTGTAATTGAAATTTAGGGTAGAAAAGCAAAATCAGAAATGGTGTGCTCAGTTTTCAAATGTTAGTTTACAAAGGAGGATCAAAGAGCAGTGCTCTAGTGTAATACTTGCATAATAGCAAAGATGAGTTATGTAGACATTAGTGTCTGTGAAATGATCGTATGGCACTGATGGCCAGGAGTCCCCACCTGGGGAAGATCGGGTGCCGAGTTGAAAGTCTTTGCAGTTGATGCCACATTGGGCAACTTGTCTGTCTATGATGATGATGACAAGACAACACCCAGGCTCTGAGTGGAGAAAATCTCCGACCCAGGTGGGCATCGAACCTTTGCCCATTGCATGGCAGTCAGATACACTGACCACTCAGCTAAGGAGGTGGACCATTAGTGTCTGCAGTGTTGAGGAACAGATGGAATTACTGAAGTTAAACAAAGCTCCACAGTCCAGTGGAATGCTTGTCAAACTCTGTACCAAATTTGTGCTGGAGTTGGCCTCTATTTTAACCGTAATATACTGAGGTCCATCAAACAAAAGTATGTGTCCAATAGATGGGAGAAAAGTGCAGGTTAGCAGAAGTGAACCCTAAAACTGTCATCCAATACCATTGTCATGTATCTGTCGTAGAATTGTAGAACATATCCTGAGCTCAAACATAATGAGTTACCTCAAATAGAACGACTTCTTCCCCCATGCCAACAAACATGGGTTTCAGAAATGTTGATCATTTGGAACCCGACTCACACCTCTGTCATGTGACATCCTGAAAGTCGTGGGTCATGGGTATCAGATGGCTGCAGTAGTTCTTTTGTAGTATTTCTTGACTCATCATCATCATCATCATCACCATCATCATCATCATCATTTAAGACTGATTATGCCTTTCAGCGTTCAGTTGGGAGCATAGCCCCCTTATAAAATTCCTCCATGATCCCCTATTCATTGCTAACATTCGTGCCTCTTCTGATGTTAAACCTATTACTTCAAAATCAGTCTTAACCGAATCCAGGTACCTACTTCTTTGTCTGCCCCGACTCCTCCTACCCTCTACTGCTGAACCCATGAGTCTCTTGGGTAACCTTGCTTCTCCCATGCGTGTAACATGACCCCACCATCTAAGCCTGTTCATTCTGACTGCTACATCTACAGAGTTCATTCCCAGTTTTTCTTTGATTTCCTCATTGTGGACACCCTCCTGCCATTGTCCCCATTTACTAGTACCTGCAATCATCCTAGCTACTTTCATATCCATAATCTCAACCTTGTTGATAAGGTAACCCGAATCCACCCAGCTTTCGCTCCCATACAACAAAGTTGGTCGAAAGATTGAACGGTGCACAGATAACTTAGTCTTGGTACTGACTTCCTTCTTGCAGAAGAGAGTAGGTCGTAGCTGAGCGCTCACTGCATTAGCTTTGCTACACCTCGCTTCCAGTTCTTTCACTATGTTGCCATCCTGTGAGAATATGCATCCTAAGTATTTGAAACTGTCCACCTGTTCTAACTTTGTTCCTCCTATTTGGCACTCAATCCGTTTATATTTCTTTCCCACTGACATTACTTTCGTTTTGGAGATGCTAATCTTCATACCATACTCCTTACATTTCTGATCTAGCTCTGAAATATTACTTTGCAAACTTTCAATCAAATCTGCCACCACAACTAAGTCATCCGCATATGCAAGACTGCTTATTTTGTGTTCACATATCTTGATCTCACCCAACCAGTCTATTGTTTTCAACATATGATCCATAAGTAATATGAAAAACGGTGGAGACAGGTTGCAGCCTTGTCTTACCCCTGAAACTACTCTGAACCATGAACTCAATTTACCGTCAACTCTAACTGCTGCCTGACTATCCGTGTAAAGACCTTTAATTGCTTGCAAAAGTTTGCCTCCTATGCCATAATCTCGTAGAACAGACAATAACTTCCTCCTAGGAACCCGGACATATGCCTTTTCTAGAGCTATAAAGCATAGAGACAGTTCCCTGTTCCACTCATAACACTTCTCCATTATTTACCATAAGCTAAAGATCTGGTCCTGACAACCTCTAAGAGGCCTAAACCCACACTGATTTTCATCCAATTGGTCCTCAACTAATACTCGCACTTTCCTTTCAACAAAACCTGAGAAGATTTTACCCACAACGCTGACCTCTGTAGTTGTTACAATCTTTTCTGTTTTCCATGTTTAAAGATGGGTGTGATTACTGCTTTTGTCCAGTCTGATGGAACCTGTCCCGACTCCCAGGCCATTTCAATTATCCTGTGTAGCCATTTAAGGCCTGACGTTCCACTGTATTTGATGAGTTCCGACTTAATTTCATCCACCCCAGCTGCTTTATTGCACTGCAATCTATTGACCATTTTCTCCACTTCCTCAAATGTGATCCTATTTCCATCATCATTCCTATCCCATTCTACCTCGAAATCTGAAATATTGCTGATCGTATTTTCACCTACATTGAGCAACTCTTCAAAATATTCCCTCCATCTGCCCAAGGCATCCACAGCATTCACCAACAGTTTTCCTGACCTGTCCAAAATACTTGTCATTTCCTTCTTACCTCCCTTTCGAAGACTGCTAATTACACTCCAGAATGGTTTTCCAGCAGCTTGACCCATAGTCTCCAACCTGTTTCCAAAGTCTTCCCAAGATTTCTTCTTGGATGGTGCAATTATCTTTTTGGCTTTGTTTCTTTCTTCAACATAACTTTCTCTGTCTACCTGAGTTCTAGTATGTAGCCATTTTTGATACGCCTTCTTTTTCCTTTTACAGGCTGCTTTGACTGTGTCATTCCACCAAGCTGTTTGCTTCATCCTACTTTTACACACTACTGTTCCAAGACATTCTTTAGCCACTTCTAATACTGTGTCCCTGTACCTTGTCCATTTCTTTTCCAATTACTGTAATTGACTACATTCAACTAACTGGTACCTTTCTGAGATCGCTGTTATGTACTTGTGCCTGATTTCCTTATCCTGAAGTTTCTCCACTCTTATCCTCCTACATATGGACCTGACCTCCTGCACTTTCGGCCTCACAATCCCAATTTCACTGCAGATTAAATAGTGATCAGTATCATCAAATAATCCCCTGAATACACGTGTGTCCCTCACAGCCTTCCTGTATTCCTGATCTGTTATTATATAGTCAATGACAGACTGGTTCCCCTGCCTTCCCAAGTATACTGGTGAATGTTCTTATGTTTAAAAAAGGAGTTTGTGATTGCTAAGCCCATACTCGCACAGAAATCCAAGAGTTGTTTCCCGTTCCTGTTGGCCTCCATATCCTCTCCAAATTTACCCATAACATTTTCATACCCTTCTGTTCGATTTCCAATCCTGGCATTAAAATCACCCATGAGCAGAACACTGTCCTTGTCCTTTACTCTAACAACTACATCACTGAGTGCCTCATAAAAACTATCTATCTTACCTTGAACTGTCCCTTCACAATGCGAATATACTGACACAATCCTAATTTTCTTGCTAGACACTGTCAAATCTATCCACATCAGTCGTTTGTTTACATACCTTACTGCAACTACGCGAGGTTCCATTTCTTTCCTGATGTAAAGCCCTAACCCCATTGTGCTATTCCTGCTTTGACTCCTGACAGGTAGACCTTGTATTCTCCCACTTTCTCTTCTTTCTCACCCCTTACCCGAATGTCACTAACAGCTAAAATGTCCAGCCCCATCTTACTTGCAGCCTCTGCCAGCTCTACCTTCTTCCCAGGCTAGCCCCCATTGATATTAATAGCTCCCCATCTCATTATCATTTGTTTGCCAAGTCGTATCTTAGGAGTCCATGGTTTGTCAGTTAGAGGTGGGACTCCGTCACCTCCAAAGGTCCGAGGCATTTTGCTCTGATTGTTGCCAGCATCATATTTAAAGTATCGGGGAAGCAGGTTGCTAGCCTTACTTGCCCCGAGTCCCATTGAGTTTTACCCCTAACGGTTGAGGGACTAACCGGTGGATTTGGTAGTCTTTGCCGTATTAGCACAAAGGTGACCACGACTCAGACTTGACTACCAAAAAATATTTGTCTTCGTACCACACTAACACTTACTAATGAAAGCACTATCATAGTAAAAGAAATTTGTGACTGGATTCAGTATTTCTTGATAGGTAGGATAGTGAGTCACCAACAGGTATGCTCCAGGTTAGTATGTTGGCAGCCATGTTGTTGATATTGCAAATTAATGACCTGGCAGCCAAAATTTTTTTCGGAATATGGTAAACTCGCAATTACCCACAGATGGATTATCCATGACCTATTCCTCCCACTTTTTTCTTTGCTGCTGAAAATTTTCCATTAACCTGGGAGTGGTCGCGGGTGAGTGATAATCACACATTACAGCACAAATGAAGTAAACAATGTGCTGCTCGAATACTACAAGAGCCAGACAGTATTTTGTTCCAAAGTAGTGTAAGGTAATGTGTAATTGGATTGTTCTGTATTCTTTGTAACTGCCGAATTTTCACATATATTATGACGATTAAAGCAGAATTAGTTATAAACTTTAATTAATGATTTCAATTATGATATTGTAATTAATTTTTGTTTTTGAACAACCCTAATATGTTACTGTGCACATGAAATGTGGATTTGGATTATCAACAGAATTTGATTAACCACAATTTTCAGGTCCACAATTACTGCGAGTAATCAAGAGTTTACTGTCTGTAGTTATCTATTTTATCTTAGCAGAAAGGCAAACTTACATTCATAGCATTTTTAGATGTAGAAACATTAATTCTAAAGGTAGCAAGGATAAAGTACAGGGAGAAAAGTTGAAGTTACAACTTGTACAGAAACCAGGATATGAAAAGGAGGCAGTTGTTAAGAAGGGAGCGAGACATGGTTGTAGATTATCCCTCATGTTATTCAGTCTGTACATTGAGGAAGTAGGGAGATTTGGAAAGGGAATTAATGTTGAGCGTGAAGAAATACAAACTTTGAGATTTGCTGATGACGTTGTAATTCTCACAGAGACAGCAAAGGACTTGCAAGAGTAGTTGAATGGAATGTCTAGTGTCTTCAAAAGAGGTTTTAAAATGAACCTCACTAAAAGTATTGCAATATAGAAAAATTAAATCGGGTGCTGCCAATGCTACAGAGTGAATAACATTAGGAAACGAGACACTAAATATAGTAGAACAATTTTGCTGTTTTGGTAGCAAGGTAACTAGACAGGACATAAAATGGAGGCTAATAATAGCATGAAAATTTCTGAGAAAGAAAAATATTTCAAGACCTAATACAAATTTAATAGTTACAAAGGTTTTTCTGAGGGATTTTGCCTGGAGTGTAGTCTTATATGGAAATGATGCGTGGGACACAAACAGTTCAGACAAGAGTGCTGAACATTCGATGGATAAAAAAAAATAAAATAAAAGTTTTGTTGATAGAAAGCATCCTGAGGCATCAGGTAGTAAGTTTGGTTATGGAGGTTAAGTGTGGAGTAAAAATTGTAGAAGGAGACTAAGATTTGACTACAGTAAGCAGTGATCTACCAGGCTTTCTCACTGTGACTGATTAATGGCATGCTTCTGGGTGTTATGCTGAGTTGTTTCCACTGTATGCACAATATTTTGAAATCTGGCCAAGCCATATTCTTCAGGTCCTCGAAGTTTTGCTGTTATTCATACTGGCTGTTTATGCTCCAACCAGACTGTGAATTATTGTTGGTTTTGTGCCACTTACTGACATCCATTACACCATTTGATACCTTATTGTTTTTTAGAGCCCACATTGCTTTTTGGTGAAATGCAAATTCTTGCAGCATTTTCCACCTGTGATAGATGTGAGGTTCAGCGAGATCTTGATAAATTGAGTGCTTTGTTTAAATTGAAACCTCCATCCCTATTTATTAGGTTTTCTGACATATTTATTTCAATTCAATCCTTAATGATGCTGTCCCAGAAATTTCACATTTGTATCACGATACTAGTCTCATCGTATTTTAATTCAGGATTCTACTTGAGGCAGTGCTCAGTAACAGCTGATTTGTTTTGTTGTTTTATTAGTCAGGCACACAACTGATGTTCCTCGCATCTCTCCCCGACCGTTCTGATAGTCTGCCCCATATAAGACATACCACGCACACATGGAATGTGATACACACCTGCCTTTCAGAGACTTAGATCATCTTTAACATTACAAAGATGCCTTTTTTATCAATTTGAGCACTCGTTCCTTCAGAACACTATTTGTAGGTGTTGTAACTCTTCTGCAAGGTTCTCCCTGTCTGACAGTTTACAAGGTCTGGAGATAACAAGCCAGTGTACATAAGCTTTCTGTATATACTGTGACCAGGGGAACCTGTGGGGAACCTATATATGGAACACACGGAGGCAAATGTTCTAGAATCCACCAATTGAAATCAATATGTTTCTGTCAGTATGTAAATGACACATTTGTGACTTGGCCACATGGAGCAGAAGAAACGTAAAGGGTTCCTGGAAAATTTAAACTCCATCCATCGAAGTATAAAATTTACAAAGGAACTTGAAAAAGAGGGTCAACTACCTTTCCTCAAAGTATTCGTTAAGTAAAGATCAGATGGATCCCTGGGTCACAAGTGTGGACGGAAAATATACGCGCAATATCCATTACAAAGAAATGCGGTGCCGAAGATTCTGTTCCATAGAGCTTGTACACATTCAGACGAGGAGAACCTAACCAAAGAATTACAATGCCCACAAATACTCCTCCTTAGGAATGATTGTCAAATTGAGCAGGTGTTATAGTCAAAATCAAGACAGCCCGAGAAAGAGGTTGTGACTGAGTCCAAAGAAAAGAAGCCAAAGATCACTTACCTATGTTGTGCTTCCCCAATATCTGAAAAAATTGGTAGAAGCATATGGAAGCACGGCATCAACCATATTTTGCTCCCTTCAGCTAAGATAAAAAGGCATCTTTGTAATGCTAAATATGATGTAGGCCAGATGTGTATCGCATTCCCGGCGTATGTAATATGTCTTACAAGGGGCAGACTATTAGATATTAGAATAGTTGAGGACAGATGCAAGGAACATCAGTGATACACCCGAGTAATAAAACAATCAAGCAAATCCCCTGTGATTGAGCTCTGCCTCGAATATAATCATGATATGAAATACGATGAGACCAGTATCATTGTGCAAACACCAAGTTTCTGGGACAGTATAATTAAGGATTTTACTGAAATGGAGATATCGGAAAACCTAAGCAGTTTCAGTTTAAATAAAGCTTGGAGTCTAGCGCTCAATTTATTAAAATCTCACCAGCCATTGCATCTATCAGAGTTGGAACACGCTGAGAGAATTTGCATTTCACAGAATATCAGTGCCAGCTCTGAAAACAAGAGTCAAAGTGCGTAGTGGACATCGGGAGTTGAACTCTGCCGTGTACAGCTTTGTGAGACCAACAATAGTTCACAGTTTGGCTGAGACCAGGCAGTGAGTAACAACAAAACTCACAGTGCCTGAAGAAGACAGCTGGGCTGCTCATCGGAATATTGTGCACTAGTGAAGAGTGCTGCATCAAACCAGTTTTCATATGATTGTTTTTCAACAAGATAAAGCTCCCTCCCTGCGATGAGAATTTTCTAGTTCATTAGCCATTTAAGTTTCGTTTCCTGTGCAGTTTGGTAAAATTATGAAAGTACCTTTGGAAAACTTGTAATTATTGCAGTCTTTTCTCTGATTGCCTCACTTTTATTGTGCTGATTTTATAGATTCATTTTCGTTTTTTTCCCAATTGTATGCTGTTATTTTTGTGCATTTCTGTTTCTCAGTCATGACCATTTGTTTCCTATAAATGAGCAGCTCCTCCCCCCTTTCTTGGTTAATATAATTACATTTCATGAGTAGCTCATGAATGGTGATAAAACTGTATTTTCAAGACATTAGAGCTTCATTTGTATTAAAAATGTCAAATTATTACTTTTGTTTTGCTATTATTTTATAATTATTATCATTACTTGATTGATTACAAGGGTTGAGACTGGATCAATAAAAAACAGAGAAAAGGTAAAATAACGGTTTTAATGCTTCAGGTGTTCTACAGTGTCTCCCCCATGAGCAAACACATGCAACATTCTTATAATTGTGTGAAACTGTCAGAAATGTCCATCTGTGGGATGTTATTCAACTCGCGTGCTATATTGACACAACTGTCAGCTATGTTGTCAAAGCATTGAGCCTTCATGTCACTTACTGCTCTTTGTCATTTTCTGGTAGGTTTGAATTGGTAACACCAAGTCTTATCATCCACAATGATTTTTTCCAGAAAAGAATTGTCCACATTTTGTATTTTAGTCAAGTGACGATAGATGTCTGTGCGTTGTTGGTTCCCCAGAACAGTGAGTAGGGTGTCATTGTGGAGAGCATGCGGAGAGAGCACTACTAGGACCCAGAGCGAGACAGTAAAAATATTCACGGTAATGTAAGTGAAAATCAGTATTAAATTGGAGATTACAAAATAATGAAAGATGTCATCTTATGTTATTGTTCTGGTCTTAACTCTGAAGACTAATTTGGTGCAGTTCTTCAGGCTGCTCCATCATGTGCAAACCTCTTCACCTCCTAATAACTACTGCAATGTAAATCCTTTTGAACTTGTTTACTGTATACAACTCTTGGTCTCCATTTACGATTTTTATCACCCACACTTCCCTCCAGTACTACACTGATGTCTCAGAATCGGTTCTGCCAATTGATACCTCCTTCTAGTCAAACTGTTGCACAAAATTTTTGTATCACTGATTCTATTCAGTACCTTCTCATTAGTTACGCAATGCAGTCTACCCATCTAATCTTAAGGATTCTTCTGTAGCACCACATTTCAAAAGCCTCTATTCTTTGTTTTGTCTAAACCATTTATCATTCACGTTTCACTTCCACTTCCATACATGGCTACACTCCAGACAACTACCTTCAGGAAAGAATTCCTAACATTTAAATCTGTATTTGATGTTAACAAATTTCTCTTCCTCAGAAACACTTCTATTACCATTGCCAGTCTACATTTTATATCCCCTCAGTTAATTTGCTGCCCAAAAAGCAAAACTCATTTACTGCATTTAGTGTCTTGTTTCTTAATTTAATTCCTTCAGCATCACCTGATTTAATTCAACTACATTCCATTACCCTTGTCTTGCTTTTGTTGATGTTCACATTATATCCTCCTCTCAAGATGCTTTCCATTTTGTTCAACTGCTGTTCTGAATCGTTTTCTGTCTCTTACAGAATAACATCATCATCGGCAAACCTCAAAGTTTTTATTTCTCTGTGAACTTTAATTCCTATTCCAAACTTTTCTTTTACAGCTTGTTCAGTGTACAGCTTGAAAAGAGGAAAGGCCGCTGGTCCTGATGGGATACCAGTTCGATTTTACACAGAGTACGCGAAGGAACTTGCCCCCCTTCTTGCAGCGGTGTACCGTAGGTCTCTAGAAGAGCGAAGCGTTCCAAAGGATTGGAAAAGGGCACAGGTCATCCCCGTTCTCAAGAAGGGACGTCGAACAGATGTGCAGAACTATAGACCTATATCTCTAACGTCGATCAGTTGTAGAATTTTGGAACACGTATTATGTTCGAGTATAATGTCTTTTCTGGAGACTAGAAATCTACTCTGTAGGAATCAGCATGGGTTTCGAAAAAGACGATCGTGTGAAACCCAGCTCGCGCTATTCGTCCACGAGAGTCAGAGGGCCTTAGACACGGGTTCACAGGTAGATGCCGTGTTTCTTGACTTCCGCAAGGCGTTTGGCACAGTTCCCCATAGTCGTTTAATGAACAAAGTAAGAGCATATGGACTACCAGATCAATTGTCTGATTGGATTGAGGAGTTCCTAGATAACAGAACGCAGCACGTCATTCTCAATGGAGAGAAGTCTTCCGAAGTAAGAGTGATTTCAGGTGTGCCGCAGGGGAGTGTCATAGGACCGTTGCTATTCACAATATACATAAATGACCTGGTGGATGACATCGGAAGTTCACTGAGGCTTTTTGCAGATGATGCTGTGGTGTATCGAGAGGTTGCAACAATGGAAAATTGTACTGAAATGCAGGAGGATCTGCAGCGAATTGACGCATGGTGCACGGAATGGCAATTGAATCTCAATGTAGCGAAGTGTAATGTGATGCGAATACATAGAAAGATAGGTCCCTTATCATTTAGCTACAAAATAGCAGGTCAGCAACTGGAAGCAGTTAATTCCATAAATTATCTGGGAGTACCCATTAGGAGTGATTTAAAATGGAATGATCATATAAAGTTGATCGTCGGTAAAGCAGATGCCAGACTGAGATTCATTGGAAGAATCCTAAGGAAATGCAATCCGACAACAAAGGAAGTAGGTTACAGTACGCTTGTTCGCCCAATGCTTGAATACTGCTCAGCAGTGTGGGATCCGCACCAGGTAGGGTTGATAGAAGAGATAGAGAAGATCCAACGGAGAGCAGCGCGCTTCGTTACAGGATCATTTAGTAATTGCGAAAGCGTTACGGAGATGATAGATAAACTCCAGTGGAAGACTCTGCAGGAGAGACGCTCAGTAGCTCGGTACGGGCTTTTGTTAAAGTTTCGAGAACATACCTTCACCGAAGAGTCAAGCAGTATATTGCTCCCTCCTCCGTATATCTCGCGAAGAGACCATGAGGATAAAATCAGAGAGATTAGAGCCCACACAGAAGCATACCGACAATCCTTCTTTCCACGTACAATACGAGACTGGAATAGAAGGGAGAACCGATAGAGGTACTCAGGGTACCCTCCGCCACACACCGTCAGGTGGCTTGCGGAGTACGGATGTAGATGTAGATGTAGATAGAAATAACGTCAAGGATGGGCTACAACCCTGTCTCACTCCCTTCTCGACAACTGCTTCCATTTCATGCCCCCTCGACTCTTATAACTGCCATGTGTTTTCTGTACAGTTTGTAAATAGCCTTTTGCTCCCTGCATGTTTCCCCTTCCACCTTCAGAACTTCAAAGGATGTATTCTAGTCAACAATGTCAAAAGCTTTCTCTTGAGCTTCATAAGCGTTGTAAATATGGTCAAAATTATAGTATTGCTCTGAATGTGCTCAAAATTATAGTACTGCAAGTCAGAGGAAAGCTCGCATTGAAGGAAATCCAAAAAGCCTAAATGGTCTAGCATTGAGTCAGTGCAAGAGCTATGGCAGCATTAAGAAGGAAAAAAATGATTACATAGCTGGTCCATCAGGCATGTAGTGGCCAACTACTATTTAAACTTGTGAATTATCTAGTCTGTCCCATTACCCTACTTTGTTTAACCATTGTGTTGGACAATTGATAATTAAATTACATATTAATAGAAATTTAATCCCAAAATTTGCATGAAAAATCTATGGTGCAGATCCAAATTGCTCACACAGAAATATGTTACAGAAAGCTGGTACATCCCAACATAAAATTCAATATGGTGCACAAAACAGTGGCCAGCTGTTGCTGTTGGACATTCTGGTTAAAGACAAACATGGTGAGTCACTTAGGCACACACTTGTGTACACGAAACCTACACATGCTGCACTTTATCTACACAGGCCCAGTAGCCATCACCCAGCAAAGTATGCTCATGCATTGAGCTCATTTCTTTTCTGACCAAGAAGGTCTATAACAGGTATTAATGGAAGTGGGAAAGGAATAAAAAGGATATAGTGAGTGCCAGTGAAGTCTGGTTTTCTATTGTATACCATCTGCACATACAGAGATATCTTGGAGAACCACATTCCATGGTCTTCTTGCAATGTGCGGGCCAGACATAAAAGAGAATTATTTACAGTTGATAGAAATCTAGCATCAAGTATGTTTTCCACTTCATTGCCAAAACACAGGTGCTGTTGTACACAGTGAACGACATCTTCAAGCTTTGAAGATGTGGTAGATATGGTATTCCCTGTAGCTGCAGGTGTAAAAAACAATGGACAGATGATAACTGGTAAATGTAATGCTGGAAAAACATCAGCACTGAACAGAGCAACTGGTTCCCTGCATAACAAGTGTTGCACGGATCACGCCAGCAAGCAAAAATCCAGGAAGACATCCATGACAACCTCTGGTGATGATACTCGGTCCTTCCTGGCTGTTTGCCCATGGAACATCCATGAAGAATGACAGTATACAGAATCAAATCTCCTCCCCCTTCCATTTATGCAAGAAATGGGGGAACAAGATATATCATAAACACTGCAATAGCGTCCCAGTGTCTGAACACCCCTGACTTGGTCTTGGACTGAAACAAATATTATGCCACATCGCACACTACAAATATACTTGGTTTCTATAAGAGACCCACCAAGAAAGATGACAGTTTCAAACAGGAAGTCAGTACCCATTCCCCTGTCATTTGTTCTCTTTCCAAAAGCAATTAAAAAGTCTGTAATGCTTTCATTGACTCAAGTGCTGTTTCTAACATAATGTGCTTTTAAGATATTTCAAGTAGTGCCAAGTAACACTCTTTTAGATTTTGTAATAGGAAATATTTGTAATGTCACTGATAGAACACTGCAAAACAAACTTCTATGGAACTGTGTGAAAATGCCAACAAGGTAATTAAACACAGAACGCTCATAAGGATCAGCTTAAGCCTTGTTATTTTTTCAGTTATTAGTGTGTCATAATATCCAGTGTGCATTTCTGGGAGTTTAGGTATACTAATAACTCGTCTGTCAAAACTTGCCTTTATCTTTGGAAGCCGCTCACTGATGATGAAACCATCATGGAAGTAAGTGTACTTCCAGAAGTACAGGCTCTGTCCAATTATAGCCAAAACAAAAGTGTTATTTCCATCTTAACAACAAATTTGCATCAGAGGCTTACACCATAACATATACAAAATACTTTGGTGTGGCATCTACTGAACTCCTCTGCACAATCACTGCCAAACTTGAAGCTAACAACAGCATCCAGCATAAGTTATGCAAGATTCTATACTCAGTTTGTGGCTGAGTTAGCTCCTCTTCTAACTATAATCTATCGTAAATCCCTCAAACAAAAAAACCGAACCCAGTTCTATAAAAACTCAACTCGCACTTTTCTCACATGACATACTGAAAGCTTTGGATCAAGGCAACCAGCTAGATGTAGTGCTTCTTGATTTTTGAAAAGCATTTGACTCAGTACCACACCTGCGCTTATTGTCAGAAGTAACTTCGGGTGTGCCCCAGGGAAGTGTACTAAAAATAGGGCTGTTGATAAAATATTGATGTTTTTCCAAACAAAAAAAAAAAAACAAAAATCTGTATATTTCGACGATTTTCTTTTTTTCCACCAGTGTATCAATATCGAAATCGCAGCCGATATTTTTTCTGTAATTTTTTAATAAATATTTGAAGTTGTTCTTTTGAAATTGCAGTAGAACATCATTTGCTTTCACTGTGTGAAGGTCTTTCTCTTTGACTGTGTGAATGGAATAAGATACCCGATGTGAAGAAATAGTGCACCAGTTGTGTTAAAAAACAATTTTTATTGTAACTAGTGTGCTTTTTCCTCATGACAGCATTCTTCAAAAACATTTGCTGAAACTGATGAACAAAAATCTAAATGATAAGATTGGTCTTTGTGGTGGGCTGGTCTTTGTGGTGGGCGGAGATGTGTGAGGAGGATATGCTGACGTAATCGGAACTCAGCGCTACCAACAGAAACTGGAGCATTTAACTTCACCATGCAATTTTAACACTACAACTGCTAGTTGCTGGCGTTTGCAGAAATGAAGAAGCAGGGAAGTCAACATGAAGTGTTCCAGACAAATCCAATAAGTGATGAAACTGAACGATGGATCCCACCTTTTAGTGCCACTTACCTGCAGTTACCATTGTTAGCAATGTGGTTATCACTAAGTGTGAAAGTGTTTTATTTCCCTTTCAATTCTTGCTCTGAGGGGAATAAGCAGGCTGCTAGCTTGTTGACATACAGAATATCTAATAATAACTTGCTCCAAATGTTCAGAAATGTAAAATTGTGCACTTCACAAAACGAAAAAACATAGTATCCTATGACTATAATATCAATGAGTCATAGTTCGAGATCATACAAATACCAGGGTGTAACACTTTGTATGGGTACGAACTAGAATGACGACATAGGCTCAGTTGTGGGTAAAGCAGGTGATAGACTTTGTCAGTTTATTGGTGGAATACTGCAGAAGGAGAATCATTCTACAAAGGCTCTGCTTACAAATCACATGTGTGAACTATTCCAGAATTTTGCTCAAGTTTGTGGGACACTTATCAAACAGTACTAACAGGGGATACGGAAAATATACAAAGGAGAGCAGAGCACAAACAGTTACAGGTTTGTTTGACCCCTGGTAGTGTGTTATTGTGAAACTGAACTGGCAGACTCTTGAAGATAGGTGTAAACTATCCCAAGAAAGTCTACCAACAAAGTTTCCAGGACAAGCTTTGCATGACGACTCTAGGAATATACTACAACCTCTACATATCGCTCACATGGGGATTGTGTGAGGAAAGATTAGAATAATTACAGCGGAAGAAACCCTAATAACTGGTACAGTGGCACATATCCTCTGCCATGCACCTCATGGTGGTTTGCAGAGTACAGGTGTAGAGGTAGATCTGGATTTTTCTTATGTTTGCAATATGATATTCTGCCATGGACTTTCTACATTTCACTCTAAAGACGTAGTCACACGTTTCGGATAAAACTAGTGGACAGGCAATGCATTGGGTCAAGACATACAGCATTGCTATCTATTTAAAGTGCAACACCAAGAAAGATAGAAAATAATGAAATTTTACTGTTTGCAATATGATATTCTGCCATGGACTTTCTACATTTCACTCTAAAGACGTAGTCACACGTTTCGGATAAAACTAGTGGACAGGCAATGCATTGGGTCAAGACATACAGCATTGCTATCTATTTAAAGTGCAACACCAAGAAAGATAGAAAATAATGAAATTTTACTTCTTGTGAATATACACTAAAACAGAAAGAACATGACTACATTTGTAGACAATTTTGGGGTATACACTATTGTGGCAATATGTGCAACAGAAACCCCTACATCACAGTGGCAGAAATTCAAACTGACCAGCTCACTAGCCGATCAACAGAGGGTGGCATTATTGGCCAGGCCAAAGCAGCTCAAAGGCATGTTTGCAGCTCTGACCATCACATGCAGACCGAACTATTTCTTACTTCCACCGAAACTAAGTGTGAGCCAATCAAACAGAAGTGTCACTCTGCAAGCTGACTATTTAGGCTTGCACTGCGATGGGAACCAGCAGCTCCAGCATAGCCAGCCACACCTGGACAGTGTACTACTACGATCGATATCTTTACTCGTCATTGCCACAATGAAGTGGAACTTTGCCAGTGGGATGCTGCCAAGTGGAGAGGACTGGGTATTCTGTTTTTGCTACATTTACCACACTTGGAAAGAGTCAGAATTAGTGCCATTATAAGAAACTTCATTCATACACATGCTCTCATTGAAGGTAGCCCCCTCCCTTCCTTTCAGGAGTCAGTTATTGTGTTCATACCAATGTGTGAATTTTTTTTTTTTTTGTGTTGCATTTAAAATTTTAATGGTACATCTGGTGAGTGTTTCTTGTGATATAACCAGCTTGAATGAGAGATCAGGTACATCATTCCACACTATTTCAGCTCGCCAGAGTTCATCAGTTATAGTGGCTGGCAAGTAGTGGAGTACCATTCTCTTGGAAATCCATGACCAGATGTTTTCACTGGGTGAGAGATCTGGAGAACATGCTCGCCAGGGCAATGATTGAATGTCCTCTATATTAATGTAGGTCAGGACAGCATAGACAACCTGTATTCTTTCTTTATCTTCTTGAAAGATAAGTTCAAAGATACAGCACAGCCACCAGCGTTGGGTATCTGACTACTACAGTTCAAATTACCAGCTATGCGAACGAGAGATGATTCTTTTGTGTAGCCAGTGGCACCCCATACTATAATTCCAGGTGCTGGACCTGTATGATAACGACAAATGGAATCTGGCAACAAGTATTTGTAACAGGTGTAAGACATGGATATTTCTATTATGATGCTGTACGCAGAACTGGGATTCATATGAAAATAATGCATGGTGTCAGTCCTATGTCTAGCGCTGTCATTGGGTGCGTCTGACATTCCTGAATCCCTCAATATTGCATAACAGTCATAGGATCCCAATAAACACAAGCAGCAATATTACAGAACAATGATCCCACCACTGCTGAAGTCTCACATGCACAGGTAGACATTTCATTACAGAAGTGTAACACAATCTTCTCACAAACCACCATCATTCCAGTGCGATTGCTGAATGAGGAAGTCACTGCATAATCTTTCCTTGCATACTGAATGCAGATGGTATTAGTTCTATCTTCCATGTGTGGTCACACTGAAATCCTCATTATTAGAATACCAAGCATGTACCATGTGGTTATAATTAAACTGATGGAGTTCCAAGAGCTGCAGTGTGGGCTGCAGTTCATTTTCAGTGTGCATGCGAACTATGCTGAAAAACATAATAGTTCCATTTTATGCCACCAGTTGAAAATAGGGTGCTGCTGTGGGTGCAGGAAACAAACGCATGATAACGGTGGTTCTAGCACTTTTATTAGGATATGATCTTCTGATTCAGCGACATGCTGTATCTGTAACACGGTGTGGCTGACACTTGCTCGCAGCATATTCAATGTAGTCGGAGCAATTGTCACATTATGCTACCTTTCAGATCACAAAGAGTGAGGAGACATTCCTGACAGGTACTATCTGTCAGATGTCCCCACAATAAGAAGAAGTCACATGGATTTAGTTTGAGGGATCTGGAAGGTCATGCATCTTGACATTGCCTAGAGAATGATGCGGTCATTAGCAACGGTTTCTCGGAAAAAACTTTCACCTATCGAGCAATCTTGCATGAAAATAATGATGTGGACGCAGTTGCATTCTTTGAAAGCTGGAATCACATTTTGCACAAGGAGGTCCATATAACATCCAAATTACTGTATACCTCAGTGCCTGTGAGGTGTCACTTCCTTAAAGAACAATGGACTGAGAATGAAGGAGCTTTAAAAATCACACCACAAAAGCGACATAAGCTGAGTGCAGTGGATGTTCCTGCATAACGTGTAGCAGAGCAGAACCCCATAAGCGACAGTCCTGTACATTCCAACAATGTGTAGAGTAAAATGTGCCTTGTCTGCCCAAAGAATATTCTCCAGCCATATCATCCATTTCCATGCATGCCAAAATAACAAAGGGCAAAGTCACAGCTTTACAGCCTATTTTGGGGCTTCATTTGATGCACATTCTGGAATGTGCACCAGTGAAAAATGTGGTGCATTTCTTTAGCTCTTTTAGTGATATGGAACCTCTTTGCAGCTGTTTCTGTTGGCGATATTCCCACAGTGCAGCACTAGTATATTGCTGCCATTCTTATAAAGCACCTGTATCAGCAGTGCACAATCTTTCTTCTCAACAGCCATTATGTTTCATATGGAAAACTTCAGATTTAATAATCCTTTTCACAAATGAAATCAACGTGCGTTGCCAAGCGACAAACAGCATACTGACATCAAAAACACGAATCATTTCAGGTTCAGACTACTTCCAGTCTTAAATTTTCAGCTGGTGGAAGAAAGTGGAACCACAGGATTATTGTAAGTGATGGAATTTTTTAAAAATTCTTATATATTCAAGTACAAATCCAAAATGAACAAACTTTATACCAATGAAAAGAGGAGGTTTCAAAGATTTCAGCAGGTGGCAGGCAACCGGTGATGGTTTCAGAAGCAGCAGGTAGAGTTTGCGCAGCAATAGGGCTGTCATTCTGTTTGACTGTCAGATGTGAGTGAGATGGTGACTGTGGATCACAAGGTTTTCTGCTTTCTTAAATTCATGAAAAGTGAGTCATAAATTGCAATGCAGCGGGCATTTTGTACCAAATTCGATAGTCAACCACCAACTTGAAAAAGCATTAGCCATTGGTTTAAGCAATTTAAACAGACTGGAGTGTGTGCAAAGGAAAAAAAGCACAATTCGACCATGTTTGTCAGAGGATGATGCTGACGCATTCAAGAAAGTTTTGTGTGCAACCTATATAATATAATAAAATGATAATATAATAGGATAGGGAATGAATGATAATAAAATGTTGGAATGTGTGGCTTTTTTAAAATGGATGAATTAAAGAGATTAATTCTTTGGCATGAAGGACAAGCACAATAAGCTAGGCATTGCCTGTAACGGGAAAGGAATCATTTTAGTTTATATTTATATAAATAAATCGTCTTCATAGTATTTTATGTGTACCAATTATTAATATTATGTCCGATCGCCGTCTCCTTGACTGTGGCCGTGTTGTTATATTCGGATCTTTGTAAATTTTCCGAAGTACACAGGTGGGCTTCCGTTCTTCTTATTGCATTACTACTTGAAATAATAATAACTCTCACAAATATTCTGTTAATAAAACACTACTATATTTCTGTTCGATGCACATAGAAAATACACACAATGGCGGTCTGCAATTACTCGCTAAAAAATGGCGGTTCTCACTCGTTCACTCACTGAGCGAAACCTTCCTTACAACAACTCGTACAAGAACAAAAACTGCTCTGTCTTTTAACATCTGAAAGTCAAAAATACCTGACGGTAGGCACAGGCTCTACGCTGGGCAACTACCACCTCATCTTCTCTCTTTGCTTTTAAAGAGGATGAAAACATAAAAGTAAGAAATGCAAAAGGTATATCACACCTAGTATGTCTAACAATAGAGCCAGTTGAGAACTTTGAATAACCCAACCACCTGTATTGAAAGTTCTGAGATGGTGTTTGCTGTACAAGCCCTACCGATTACAACTTATGCAGGCTCTCAACCCCAGTGACAAAGAGGAGCATCACACATTTTTTGGCTTTATTCTAGCAAAGATGGAGGATGACGCATTTTTACAGTGTGTAATTTTTAACAATGAAGCGATGTTCCACCTTCGTGGAAAAGCCAACAGACACAAGGTTCGCATGGGGAGTTTGGAAAATCCACATTCACCATTGCAACACGAAAGACTCACTGAAGATCAGTGTGTTCTGTGCCGTATCCCGTGCAAAGGTTTATGGACCATTTTTCTTTGCAGAAAGAACTGTAACTGGAATCATGTACCTGGACATGTTGGAACAGTGGCTGTTCCTCCTACAATTTATGGAAGATTCCCATGACTTCATTTTCCAACAGGATGGAGCTCCACCCCAACGGCACCGTGATTTATGAGGCTTTTTGAATGACTCCCTTCTTCAGCACTGGATCGGTCGCAGAGGACTTAAGGACCTGGCTCTGCACTTCTGGCCACTGAGATCTCCAGATCTCACTCCCTGTGACTATTTCTTATTGCGTTATGTGAAGGCAGCTATTTATGTCCCGCCTCTACCAATCGCTCTGAATGATCTGCAGAACCGGATCACAGGCTTGTTCATTTTGGATTTGTACTTGAATAAATATAAAATTTTGAAAATGTATCCATCATTTAGAATAACCCTGTATTATTTTTTCAGCATAGTCCATTAATGCGCCGATTAATGAATGTACATATGTCGTTTCATCATCTATACAGCCTATCATGTATACAGCCTGCACTCTAGCAGCATGAACATCATCAGCTTAATTATAATTTTTGACATGTTGCTTGCCAGTTTTGATGGTGTTGCAATTTTAATGGTCAAGAATCCAGGTGGCACATATGATGAGACAGGCACTGAGGTCACAATATCATATTGTAGAGCATGGTTTACAGTAGGATATTGTGTGTTGTCAGTTTATGCCCATTCAGTTTTAGTTCTATTCATTCTGAGTTGCATGTTCTTGAAAGTAATATAATTGGACAGATAAGAAATCTACTCAACTAGCGGTGGCAGGAGAAAACATACATAAATAAAGAAATGTGCAAGCTTTTGGAGCCAGTAACTCTTCTGGCAGTTTTGGAGGAGGAGGAAGAGGGATGAAGGAAAATAACTGGCGAGGTTTAGGAAATGGGAGAGTAACAAAAAAGTTGCCCAGAATCTTAAGTCAGATCAGACTTATCAGATGGGATGAGAAGGAAAGACTGATTGTTGGGGACTGCACTAGATAAGATTTGAAAACCTGAGAGCTTAAAGGTGTAAGATGGATAATAAATAAGACTGATTACTGGCAAAAACATTGTGCAAGTGTTAACAAGAGTGAAAAGCTATATGCATTATATGTGATAGAGGTGGGGGTGGGGATGAGGGAAAAAATAGACAGGTCAGAAAACAAAAGATAGAGAAAACTAAAAGCGACTGAAGAAAGGAATACGTACCGTGAAGAAATGCTAAGACTGAAGAAATTAACATAAATTAAGGCCAGGTTGGTTGCAAGGACCAAGGTCATATAATACCAGTTACCACCTACGCAGTTCTGAGAAACTGGTTATCAGGGGGAAGACTCCAGGTGGCACATGTGATGAAACAGGCACTGAGGTCACAACTATCATATTGTAGAGCATGATCTTCAGTAGAATATTTTGTGTTGCCAGTTTATGCCCATTCATCCTAACTGATAATTTAGTGGCAGTCATACCAATGTAGAGAGACAAACAGTGTTTACATAACAGCTACACTTATGCTTATAAATTAAGGATAATGCTGATACATGGTGAAACAAAGCTCTGGTAGGCGGTTTGCAGATTTAAATCATCTCGAGGTATGACCGTGTGGTGCATTTGACCTGCAGTCATCGCACAGTGGCGCTGGCAGCAGTCCACATATGCAGGTGTGTGTTGGTGCATGTCAGAGTACGGTGCAGCGAGTAAGTTTGCAGACATTTTCAGATGTTCTAATGATGACTGTGAGTTGAAACTGGCTCAAAGGACACACATTGATGACATTACAAGGGGTAGAATACTAGGGTGACTGGAGGCTGGTCAAACACAGCAGATCGTGGCATGGGCCCTCCATGTGCTGCAAAGTGTGATCTCAAGATTATGGCAACGATTGTAGTAGACAGGAAACGTGTCCAGCACCACAGTACGGGACGTCCACAGCGTACAACGCCACAAGAAGACTGCCACGGAGTACTGGAACAGTTGTATCCAGACAGTCTACAGACGACTAAACAGACATGGTTTATTCGCCCGGAGACCTGCAAGGTGCATTTCACTGACTCCTGGTCACAGGAGAGCCTGTAAAGCCTGGTTTCAAGAACAGTGTACATGGTCATTGGAACTGGGGTTTCAGATTATGTTCACGGACGAGTCCTGGTATCGACTGAACAGTGATTCTCGTCTCATTTTCATCTGATGTGGATCAGGAACCAGATACCAACCCCTTAATGTTCTTGAAAGGAATCTGTATGGAGGTCGTGGTTGATGATGCAAGGTGGGATTATGATTGGTGCACGTACACCGCTGCATGCCTTTGACAGAGGAACCGTAACCGGTCAGCTGTATAGGGATGTCATTTTTGCACCAGTATGTCCGCCATCATAGGGGTGCAGTGGATCCCACCTTCCTCCTGATCGATGATAATGCACAGCCCCACCAATTTACCATTGTGGAGGAGTACCTCGAAACAGAAGATATCAGGCGAATGGAGTGGCCTGCCTGTTCTCCACACCTGAACCCCATCAAGCACGTCTGGGATGCTCTCAGTCGACATATTGCTGCACGTCTTCAAACCCCTAAGACACTTCAGGGAGCTCCAACAGGCACTGATGCAAGCATGGGAGGCTATACCCCAGCAGCTGCTCAACCACCTGATCCAGAGTATGCCAACACGTTGTGCGGCCTGTGTACATGTGCATGGTGATCATATCCCATATTGATGTCAGGGTACATGCACAGGAAACAGTGGCGTTTTGTAGCACATCTATTTTGGGACGGTTTTCTCAACTTATCACCAATACCGTGGACTTACAGATCTGTGTTGTGTGTGTTCCCTATGTGCCTTTGCTATTAGCGTCAGTTTTGTGTAGTGCCACATTGTGTGGTACCACATTCTGCAATTATCCTTAATTTATGAGCATGAGAGTAGTTCATGCATGTGTCACTTCATAGGTGGCTCTCCCTTTACAGTATACTTTTTATCAGTTATGATGTTGGTATAGGTGGTGGTAGGAGGGTGCATGGGGTAAGTATTACCCTGGGAATGGGCTCAGGGATATGGGGCACAGAGTAGTGATTAGATGCAGAAGGGGTATAGAGTCTGACCTATTCTAGGTGTGGTGAGCAAAAGATGCAACAGCCCTCATGCATGATTTTAATGAGTCAGAGCCTTGTCAGAGTAACTGATTAATACATTCAAGACCAGGATATTACTGAGGGACAAGAGGTGTACTAAGCTGTTTTTTCTTGGAGGGCCCAGCAATATCAAGGTTGGATGTGATGACCAAGGAAATTTGCTTTTTTGGAACTAGGCTTATGGGGTAACTATGTCTAGTGAAGGCAAGGGTGAGAATGGTAGGTATTGCTGTGCTGAAAAGAGTCTGCATAAGAACAAATATGTTTGTCTCAAATGCCAAGGCTGTATGGGACAGAATGTTTGATATGGAAAGGATGGCAAATGTCAAATTGTAAGTACTGTTGCTTTTTAGTAGCCTTAATACGAACAGAAGTGTGTAGCTGAAGGTTGATGAGGATCAGGTCAACACCATGGAAAGTGGCATGATATTTGGAATAGAAACATGTGAAATTTAACTAGGAGAATGCATTAAGAGATTCAAAAATTTTAACAGGTCACCCTCACCATGATAAGTGTTGCAAGGACATCATCAGTATATCTAAACCAAACCAGGTGCTGAAAGCTAATGGATCCCATAAAAGCCCCCACCGAGCAATCCACGAAAAGGTTGGCATAGAAAAAAGCCAACCCTTTTTCCCGAGGCTAAGCCCATGATCTGTTTGTTGTCTACGTGTCAAACGTAAAGCAGCCATTTGTAAGTACAAATTTGATTAAGGTGAGCGGGAAGAAAATCATATGTTTGGAATCAGGTGGCTGCTGGTCGAGGTAACGTTCAGCAGAGCACCACCTCCTTTACGAACATTCCCCACATAACATGTTGTGCCTACTGCTAAACGTTACATTCTCCCAATTGAACTTGACATGATCCTATCCGAAATCCCATGTCACTTTACTTGATATTGACCTCATTCTCACTGAGGTTCAGCTACATGTTCACAATAAAGCTGCAAAGAAGCAACAGTACTCGCTACCTTTTGACAACTGGCATCCTTTCAATATCCTTGTCTTCTGGTCTTGAATGTATTTATCAGCTACTTCCTAAAATCATGACCTGAAATGAGGTCCATTCTGTCTGACATTTTGCCACCACACACAAAATAGTTTTTTGTTGCCCTCTGAATCTCTACAATATCCTGGTCAGACCCTATGCTCCTTCTGTACCTGTTTCCTTACTCTACAGCTCCTACACCTATGACTTAACCTACGCACACTCGTACCACTACTTATACCAGCTTTGTAACTAGTAAAACATATACTATTAAAGGGAGAGATATCGGTGAAATGACACGTTGTGTATTATCTGTTATGTAAACACTATTTGGCCTTCAATGTTGTCAGTTAGGATGAATGGGCATAGAAGAGGATGTATACTGGCAACACACAATATCCTGTTGTACAGCATAATCTGCAACATGACAGTGACTTTGGTGTCTGTTTCATCACACATGCCATCTGGATCCTTCCCCTTGAAACCAGCTTCTCAGAATCCACAGGTGGGGAACTGGTGTTACATGTTCTTGGTCCTTGCCATCCACCTGGCCTTCATTTACATTAATTTCTTCGGTCTCAGCATTTCTTTACAGTAACTATTCCTTTCTTCAGTCCCTTTTAGTTTTCTGTACCTTTTTTTCTGATCTGTCTATTTTTTCCCGCTCCCATCTTAATGCACTTAGCTTTCCACTCTTATTACCTCTAGCATAATGTTTAGTCAGTAATCTGTCTTCCTTTAAGCTGAGGTTTTTAAATCTTGTCTGATGCAGTCAACAATCAGTCTTTCCTTCTCATCCCGTCCAGTAAGCCTCCGCTGACCCTGGGCAACTTTCCCGTTAGTTAAGTCTCTCCAGTCTTTTCCTTGATCCCTCTTCTTTCCCTATCACCTCTTCTGCCCGAAGGAGGAGCCACTGTCTCTGAGAGCTTGCACATTTCCTAAAATTTTATTTCTATTTTCTCCTGCTGCCACTTGGCAAGTAGTTCTAATTTATCAAATTATATTATATTTCCAAAAACTGATTATTTTTGTTGATATATTAAACACCACAATATGTGTAGAACAGGAAACCATGGTTGGGAGAGAGTATACTAAATCCTCCCTGTTCACCACGCAATTTAATATTTCAAAGTTAATTTACTTTGTTTGAGAGTTTCATCTTCTGTAATAGCTGAACATTTGGAAAGGGAATTTTATTCCTACTGAAGCTCAGAAACACTAATGCACAACTCTACTCCCTCACAGACAGCATGTGCTAATAGGTGTCTAACGCTTTTTGACTTGCCATGCTAAATTGGAGTCACAATGAAACAAGATAAGTAGAACTGTGAAATAAGAACAAATGCTGTTTTACTGATGGAATGATCCTCACCAGACTTCAACTGTCTACTAGTTACTTTTGATACTTTTCTGTTGATAATGTAATGTACTCCATATACCATTTCTCTATTCTGCCTATCTAATTTTATAAATGTAACTGATATTGCCTTAAAAATGAAAACAGGCAAGGCACAACATATTTCAACTTGTTTAACTGTAGATCTGTATCTAATACGGTTCTCTGAGTACATGCAAAACAGCAGGAGAATCAGATGTGATGCTTAAAACTTTTAGATAACACTTTACAATCTTTTGAGCAACCAAATAGTGTCATTATGAGAAACTGTAAAATCCAAGTTTTAACACTTTCAGTTCCACATCCAAGGAGATACTCCACTTTTCTTCAAAAAATGTTCCTAGTGCTATAAATAATATGAAACCATAGTGGGATAACAAATGAGCCGTAACAATGCTCCCATTGTCGAAGTTCTAATGCCACAAAGCACTCAGAAAATAAGCAAAATGTATAAAATTTATTACAAACAAGGTAAACACACAAATTTTATATTTTAAAAATTAAAGTACACAATCAGCTTGCAACTACAGAAACTCAATAAATTATAATCTTAAAAAAATAATACTGTTTGCAGCAAGCTCTTGTGATTTCTGAAGAGAAACTGCAAAAGCAGCACACCCTCCATCTGAATGGAAGATATTATATGGTATCATCACTCGCAAAACATCACATACATAACAGATTCTGCTTTATAGTTGGTAGATACCACCTCTGTTTCACAATCTGCATTTTACAACGTTTGTGGTCTGAATTACAGGATTTGAGTGTTATTGTCGGCATTATTAAACTAACCGAGTGATGTTTACTGAAAAACAATCTAACCATTACAAAAGTGGCATTCAGTTAATCTTTCATTGTTTAAAGAATTACATTATCTATTGCTCTGCATTCCAACACCATAGTTATACATCATTTAACTCAGTCATTGTCACTCAGTTTCAAGTATACCAGATAATTCACTGATTACAAAATACAGGTTGTGTGCTTTCACTTATTACTAAGGAATGTGTGCTTATGCGGAGTTTAAACATATGACAGTAATAAACAGGCACGATTAGTAAGTTATTGGCGAGTTATCACAACGCAAAAGGCACTGAAAGAAGTATCCAAATGAACAAATAATGAAACAATTTCTGAAATGTCTTTATATTTCCATAACAGGATACTTTTTATTTTTCTTGAATAAGTATATGTAGAAGGACTACACAAAAGAAAGACTGTTGCAAAAGCTGCACTATGAAAGTTTTCCATTTTGTCTTTTAAAAAGTCAGTGTGTTTTATTGTGATACATGCTGTATTTATTCCATGTATCAAAACTAATATGAGAAAATGCATTTTTAATTTGTCCAAAAATCAAACTTTTACAATAATGACTACAGTATGCTGCAGGGCTAGTGCATTAATTTCTGGAGGGGGCACTATTGTTTTATTATGTATACACACTACAATGTAGAAAACTGTGAGTATAATTCAATTTATTAATAATAGAAATGAGAGCAACAACAAATCTTAATGGTTATTGTATAAGTGCACTGTCTTTATGAGTTATTCAAGCTGATACTGCAATTATGTTGTGCAGAATGAATGCATCAACAAGATAACTAATGCAAAAAAAGCAACTTGCAGTGTGTTTATGCAGCAGTAGCAACAAATTAATGTTGTTCTCAATATTAACAAGTATGCATCTATTATACTTTCGAACAATTTCCTCCAAACTAAAGGCCACTGCTTTACACTAAAATGTATCTCTGATGATTTAACTTTTACTTTGCCATTAACATAAAAATTACAGTGACATGGTCAGTGCATTATGTCATCCTGCTTTTTTTTTTTTTTTTTTTGCCTGACTGTCAGAACTGGAGTTCAACTCTGCAATTACTCCAGCAAAGACAGTTTAAGCCAATGCAGGCTGAGTAATAGACCACTTGCTTACCACATGCATTTGCTTTTCATTACTGCTCCTGTTTCATGAAGCAAAATAGTACTGGAACATAATATGCAACCTGTTTCTCAGTGTTTCATTTCACAATCCAGTGAACAAATATCTCCTTACAAAGACTTACATTTCCCATATTTAAATAAACTGATGCACCAGCAACACCATACACTTGTGGCATATTTGTTACTATTCAAAGAATGGCAATAGGCAATTAATTTGAAAAAAAAAAAAAAATAGTACACCATTCTTTTTTTAAATTTCTACTCCCTCACTAAGACATGCCTCCTCCCTCACCTGTTCCTTTCAGATCTTTTTGTTACTGGAATCCCAATTTACCAATTTGTTCCATAGAGGCAATATTGATATGTACTAAACAACAATGTCATTTCTATTAGCAAAACTGCTGATAAATACACATTATGTTGAAACCATCTTTCATAACAAAATTATACTTATTACTGTGCCCATAAAAACAATAATTACATTGCAACACAGCACCTGTAAATTCGAAAATGCAGCTTCATAAGTCCATCTTCCAGTTAAAATTTCAAAAATTTAGTTAAAAGAAAGACACAAGACTGAAACAATGAATGACAAATACATTACAGCATTGAGTATGAACTGAAATTTAGCATACACCAACGCTTTACTGACAGAGGTAGTCCTGAAGTATCTCACCAGTTCCCTCATAATCAAAGTGAAAGGACATTTACAGACTAGGAAAATTTTTCCTTAAATATAATAATATTGGAAACAAAACAAAGCTGTGCACTTATCTCATTAGTTCAGATTGGAGGTAATTAAACCTATTTTTTCCTAGCCCTGCACAAGTGTGGATTAACACCTCTTCTGTAAGTTTAACATACAAACAGAAAACATTAAATATGAACACTTGACCACCTCAAGCCTCCTCCTTTGGTACCACTGCACAGAAACAACAGATAAATTGTAATATATTTCCTCATTGATGACAGTTTTTTTTTTTACAAATTTATAAATTACCTGCACAAATTCTGGCACATAGCAACTGTTATCTGGTTATGACATACTGCTGCCCCACTTATAACAAAAGATAGTAATGGTTGTCGCACTGATTGTATATTCAAAGCCACTAACTATTACACAAATAACATTACAAACCATTATTTCTACAACTCAAATGCTCTTCACATCTACACATTACACACACTAGCAGTTTGAGTGCGTTCCACCATAATTCCTTAAGTTAGCTGCCGATACTGTTGCAACATAATTTTAAATTATTCAAGAGGAAAATTACAAATAAATAATGTACACATCAATAGAATAGCCTCTCTCTCAACTTTCCGTGAGATTACAACCATTAAAATTTCATAATATAACAGTACAACAATAAATAATTATGCAATAAAGACCTGCTATTGCCTAGTGACATATATCTTATTGCTTCAAATGAAATTAAATATGCACATTAGTTACTTTAGCCTTTTCTGTGTAAAGGATGAGATCGAATTTGAGTTACATTATTGAAACTTAACAATTTCTGACAGTGATACTCACATTAAGTTTCCCGTTAACAATTTCGTTTGAAACTCAACATCCAGATATTGGCACGCTGTATATTAACAAGAGTCAGCAAACCTGTGTATTTCTTCATTACCCTTTCTTTCTTTCTTTTCTTTTTTGTTTTTTTAAAAAAGAAACTAAGAATTCAATACCTTGCACATTTGTATAATAAAGCTCAGACAGACTTTAGCAATAAATTATACATCTGAATGTTATCACATGATAGCTACAGTGGCTTGTAAAATACAGCAGTATAGTTCTTAAATCATCTTACTGTAATATAAAGCAAAGTTTAATGCATTTACCACATTACAACCAAACAAGTTAATCACTTAAACAGACATGTACTGTTTTGTGGTCCAACATTTTCTCAAGGCTGGTAACATAATTGCTCTGTACCAGCCTACGCAATATTGGTATGTTATAATTCCAACAGCAGTGGTCTCTTCAGAAAGTCTTTCTATGGATTGCTCGGTGACCTTCTTCGTCATACTCTCTTTTTGATACCCACATTTTCTTGAAAGTGTCAAGAGAGGCAAGAATTGAACCACCAATCCATGTTGTGTACAAACGTTCTTGTGGTGCCGATATCTGAAGACAACAAAGGAATTGTTAATAAATGCACTGAAGGTGTGGACAAGACTTCTTATTTCTTAGTGAAGCTGTCATTCAGCTTAAGAGAAATTTCATTATAATATGGAAAAGATAAAGGCTGCTACTCACTGTATTGGAGATGTTGAGTAGCAGACAGGCACACAAAGAGACTGTTATACATTTAAGCTTTCGGCCAAAAGGCCTTCTTCCAAAGTGAAACACACACACACACACACACACACACACACACACACGTTCACACAAGCACAATTCACACACATGACCACTGTCACTAGCCTATGAGGCTGGACTGCTAGAGACAATTTTGTGTGTGTGTGTGTGTGTGTGTGTGTGTGTGTGTGTGTGTGTTTCTACTTTGAAAGAAGGCCTTTTGGCCAAAAGCTTCAACGTACAGCGGCCTTTTCATTGTGCCTGCCTGCAATTCAGTGTCTCCTCTACATGGTGAGTAGCAACCTATCCATTCCATAATGCTGTCATTATTCCATTCTAGATTTTCCATTGTTTAAATTTCATTATGTACTTCACTTGTGTATTTCACCATACAGTACGCCAAAAATAATTTACAAATGTGGCTCTTTTACGAAAATTATTATTATTTTAAATACTGGTGTTAAATGCAATGCAATGCAATCCTAAAACAATTTCTACAAAAATTGTACTACTGTCTTCACACTAGTCCTGAAGAATTTAAGGAAACTTTAATCACGGTGGTCAAATGGAAACTGAGCTCTTATTCCACATGAAATTTGCAAGGGTTCTTTGCTAGATGGTATTCATTCATCATTCCCATACGATATTTCGTAGATCTCAACATGAAGGAGAGTCCTCACACATTTGGAACATTAGTAACTGTAATTAAAGGAAATTCCTGGATGGAATAATAGGTAAAATAAATGAAAGGCACCTATAACTAACTGGTCAGTGGCACATAGCTACCCACAACAGGAAAAAGTATTCCACCAGTTAACTAAAGGTGAGTGCTTGTGTTTATTTTACATAAACTGTCACAAAGAATGGTATGAGGAAGAGTTCACCCCACTATATGACACCCCCCCCCCCCTTACACACATGAAAAACTGTACTTTAATATCTCAGTAACACCATTGGAAAGTGGGGATGGGGGGGCTAACATCCAAGTTCATCCAAAAACACTCTGACTCTGATGCTAATAAATATAAATTTTATTGACAGGTTTGTTGTGTATTTGTTGTTAACAGAAAGCCAAGGACACAACCTTCCATCAGCAAAGCTGTAGTGCTTAGTTAATTTATACAATCACCACCCCCACCTCTTTGCATTGTACTGGGATTGTTTCCTTAACACATTGTTTGTTTGGTTCGTTTGTGGGGTTTTTTCCATGACCATGAAACATCCATAAGGAAGAGAAACAAGTACTGGAGATAACAAGGGACAACACAGAACAAGAAAGCCAAAGGCCAGAAAAGAGGAATTAAAAACACAGTGTTACAGTGGTTGGCCGACCATGGGGAAAAAAAAAAAGGGAAAAGCCAACCACAAAGAGACACATTAAAAACCTCAATCTAAAACCATAGGCCAAAGGCCAGACTCAACAGAAAAAGGACACAATCCCTCGGATCAAGCGATAAAAGCCCCCTGCTTGAGTAAAACTCAAAGCTAAGCCAGCCATGGCAGGATCCTATCTGAGTGCAGTTAAAAGCGGACAGTCCAACAAGATGTGGACCACTGTCACCACTGACTTGCAGAGGCGCAGAGGCACAGAGGTTGGTTCTCGTGGTGCAATAACTGTATCAGCAACCATCAAACCACCAGTATAGACTACGTCAGAGCCATGAAATGTGGCAAAGATGGAAAGAAAGCTTCGGCGGAGGGCCTCAGGAGTGATTGAGCCTTTTGGGCCTTGTGCTAAATCCAGCTGAAGGCATGGGCAGGGCACACATCACGGGGGTACACATAAATGGGCCCAGAAAAGAGGTGGGAGAGGGAAAAAGTCAAGCCCAGAGAGAAGAGACCAGACGTGAACCGCAATCGTATACCCTGACTGGGGCTTCCGATCTGGAAGATGGACGACTGAGTTGGGGAACAGGAGATGGTAAATTTGGATGCCTAGACAGGCTACAAACATGTGCAGCATAAGCGGCCAGTTGTCGTTGGTGCTGGATCCACAATGAAGGGACACCACCCTCCACAAGTAGGCTGTTTACAGGGATGTGTGAGTCGGATCCCACAGTGAAGTATGGGCTCAAGCAACCACAACGCGGAAGATGATGTAAGCCAGGCTCCCATAATCGTGATGGGACTGAATCAACACCTGATACAGTCGTAGAAGGGTAGACCGATCGCACCCCAGCTGGTGTGCCTCAAGCAATGAAGAGTGTTAAGATGCCCCAAGCACGTTTGTTTAAGCCGCCGAATACGAGAGAGCATAGTCAACCAGGTATCAGAAAGCATTCCCAAAAACCGATGCATCTCCACCGAAGCAAGAGGTTCGCTGTCAAGATAAAGCCTTGGCTCAGGGTGAACAGTGCAATGCCGGCAGAAATGTATGACGCAAATCTTGGTGGCCGAAAACTGGAAGATGGGCATTACGACCCAAGACCACCTTGCGGATAGCGCCCTGCAGCTGCTGTTCAGCAACTGCAATTCCAGTGGAGCTGTAGTACAGGCAAAAGTACATCAGCATACAAAGAAGCTGATATGGACGTTCGCACAGCTGCAGCTAGCCCATGGATAGCAACTAAAAAGAGGGAGACACTCAAGACAGAGCCTTGCGGGATCCCATCTCCTGGACTCAGGAGGAACTATGGCAGGAAACAAATTGCACGTGGAAGGAACGAAGCAACAAAAAAATATGAATAAAAATCAGGAGCAGGCCCCTAAGACCCCACCCATGAAGCGTGATGAGGATGTGATGTCGCCATGTTGTATCATATGCCTTCCGCATGTCATACAAGATTGCATTCATATGCTGACAGCAGCCAAATGACGATGCTTTCCCACCACTGTGATGGTAACTCACCCTCAACCCAGATACGGTTGAAAAGGTCTAGGAAGTGTCACAGGCAGTCCATGCAGGTTTTTGAGCATCTGACAGTGGATGCAATCTGGCCCGGGAGCCATATCAGGGCAAGAGGCTAAGGCACTTTGAAATTCCCACTCACTGAATGGGACATTGTACGATTTGGCGTGGCGTGTATGGAAAGAAAGGTTCTGAAGTTCCAACTGCTCTTTCAGGGAGTGGAAGGCCAGCGAGTAATTCATAGAAGTGGAACTCTGAGCATAATGCTCTGCTAAGAGTTCTGCAATCATGTCTCATTCAGTACAGACTGCTCCATTCAGGAAAAGCCCAGGTACGCTGACGGGGGTCTGATATCCATAGTCACACCTAATCTTGGTACAAACCTGCGATGGAGAGCTACGGATGCCCCCAGCACTGCAGCTTCCATTGGCGAATAAGGCGTCGGGCTCGGGCACGGAGCCGCTTAAAGGAGATTAGGTGTTCATGGGATGGGTGCCGCTTATGACATTGGAGGGCCCGCCTGCGATCTCTAATCGCCTCAGCGATCTCTGGTGACAACTACGGCGCACAGTCCTCTGCTGAGGGGACGCGGAAGAACAGGGAATTGCAGATTCTGCTGCATAAACAATGCTGGTGGTTATCATGTGATCCACAACAACAATAGCGTCATGAGAAAGAAGTTCAATAGTGGCAATGGAGGCGAACGAGTCCCAGTCAGCCTTATTCAAGGCCTATCTGAGGAGGCCCCCAAAAGAGCAATGCTGTGGCAGTGACAGAAAGATCGGAAAGTGGTCACTACCGCACAAGTCGTCATGCACACATTATTGGACAGATGGTAGAAGGCTAGGTCTGCAGACCAAAAGGTTGATGGCCGAGTACGTGCCGTGCACCACACTGAAATGTGTGGAGGCACCAGTATTTAAGGGGGAAAGGTCGAGCTGTGCCAACGCTTGCTCAACGACAGTGCCTCAGCCTGTTGCCACCAATCCACCCCACGAAGGGTTATGGGCATTGAAGTCGCCCAGTAACAGAAAAGGTGGTGGCAGTTGGGCCACCAGCACAGTCAATACATGCTGCATGATATCACCATCAGGTGGAAGATAAAGTTGGCACACAGTAACAGCCTGTGGCGTCCACAATCTAACAGTGACAGCCTCTAAAGGTGTTTGAAGATGGACACGCTTACTGTAAAGAGAGTGAAGAGCGTAAACTCGGACTCCACCAGATACCCTCTCATAAGCTGCCCGATTCTTATAATAACCCCGATAGCCACAGAGGGCAGGGGTTCACAACACCGGAAACCAAGAAAGGGTGGGGCTGACAGCAAGGTGGTGGAAAAAACCTCTACAATTCCACTGGAGGATGACACTGTCCACGGCTAAAAAAGGCATGAAGGGATCAAGGAGGTAGATTACGCCATTGGGTCATCAACCACCACTGAAGGAGACCCTTAATCTAGAATCAGTGCGTCTGAGGTAGGGGTGAGTGTGAGATTGTTGGGGGAGGACAAAATCTGCAAATCGTCCTCAGACTCAGAGCTGGTAGGAACAGGGGGCACCGAGGCGAACCTTAACCTCGTCCATCCTACCCAGCCTATTCTTCTTCTTCTTCTTCTTCTTCTTCTTCTTCTTTGCCTCCTCCCACTGCTCCTTAGGAGCAACCGAGGAGAGAGACTCAGACAGAGCGTCAGGGACAGACAAAGAGCAGGAAGCTCTCTGATCTGCCGCTCGTGGGTCCTTGGGCCACTGACTGATGTTAGCTGTTGCGCTGTAGGAGAGCTTAGAAGGTAGACTTCCAAGGTACCCTTTCTGCATGAGAGAAGCCGGAGGAGGCTGGTGTACCTCCAGCGCGGGGGGGCCGATATCCCCATCAGTTTGGGGGGTTGATCTCCCAAAGGCGGTACCTTGGGAGCACCAGAAGAAACAACATCCCCCAACACAGACATGGGGGAAGAGCCAGTGTGGCCCCAAGGGCCCACTGAAGGCTTAACAACCGCAGGGACAGCCGTCTCCACTGAGGGCAATGAAGTGAAGTCACAGTTGCAGCATACAATGTAGTCATCTGCACAGGATGAAGTCGTTTGTATTTCCTCTTCACATCCTGATACGTGAGCCTGTCCAGGGATTTTATTTCCATGATTCATCACTCCTTATGGAAAACAGGGCAGTCAGGTGAGCAGGGGGAGTGGTGCTTCCCACAGCTGACACAAGTGGGAGGTGGCACACACGGAGCGCCCAGGTGCAGAAACGACCACAATCCCTGCATGTGGCGCTGGAAGTACAATAAGATGACATGTGACCAAACTACCAACACTTAAAGCACCGCGTAGGGGGAGGGATGTATGGTTTTATATCACAACGGTAAACCATCATCTTGACCTTATCAAGCAACAAGTCACCCTCAAAGACCAAGATGAAGGCACCGGTAGTTGTCTTTGGGTCCCCTATGCACAAGCCGGATGACCTATTCACCTTGTTGCTCTAAGTGGTGCACAGCTCCTCATCCAACTGCAAAAGGAGGTCACAATGGAAAATAAGACCCTGGAACAAGTTAACGCTTTTATGGGGAGTAATCGAGATGGGAATATCACCCAGCTTGTCACAGATGAGCAACGCCTGCAACTAGGCTGGGGAGGCCACTTGGATCAGAATTTCCCAGCTGTGCATTCTAGATAACACCGCCACTTCCCCAAACCTATCTTCAAGGTGGTCTATGAAAAATGGGGCTTCATTGCCTGAAAGGTCTCTGCATCAGCCCTGCAGCAAACTAGTTACCGAGGCAAATACGGCTCACGAGATGAGTCGCCCTGTGAACAATCAGGAATCATAGGTTGCAGCATTAAAATCATTTCATACGCGCTTTGAGACTGATGGGGCTGAGCGATCACCAGCTTGAGTTGATTTAACCCATTTCATTGCGGGTCATCTGCTCTGATGCCACCCACTCCGATCAGGGGCTCTGCGTGCGGGCACTACCCAGCCATTACAAGGGCCACGTGGCGGGATGGCCATTTCTGGGGGTCCTGGTGCCCCAGAAAGGATGGGCACCTACTCCTTGCATATGCGGGGAGGTCGCAGCTCAGGCATCAGCAGTGCGATCCTTGTGTTGTCAGGAGGCTACCACCAAGAGGGTACACTTGACAACCCCACCACAATGGACTGGCTACCGTCCTGGATTTCGAGTGCCAAAATGGTCCAAAATCGTTGGAGGCGCAAAGGATGGTAAGGCGCAAGAGACAAGAAGTAGGCAACCTACAAGACTGAGGGGGCCAAGCCCTCCACACGACAATAAGCAGCATGCAAGATCTCAGTGCACAATGGACACACAAAAAAACACCACGTCAGGCGTCCTTCCACAAATGGCACGCACTATCAACAGAAATTTGGAAAAGGTGGAGGTCAAACCCGAGAGGGGACCATGACAGAAAAGCGGAAAGTCATGGGATAGTGATCTGCTTATCTGTAGACTGTAGTAGTATTGCGTACACAAGCTATAAAAAGGCAGTGCATTGGTGGAGCTGTGATTTGTATTCAGATTCACATGAAAAGGCTTTTGAACTGATTATGGCCACACTACAGGAATTAACAGACTTTGAGCGCAGAATGGTAGTTGGAGCTAGATGCATGGGACATTCAACTTCAGAAATCATTAGAGAATTCAATATTCCGTGATTCACAGTGTCAAAGAGCGTGCTAGAGTTGTCAGTGCAAACTGACAAGCAACAACTGCAGAAATCAATGTGAGATGTACTACAAACGTATCCATTAGGATATTGTGGTAAAATTTGGCATTAATGGGCTATGGCAGCAGATAGCCAATGTGAGTGCCTTTGCTAACAACACAATATCACCTGCAGTGCCTCTCCTGGGCTTGTGACCATATCGGTTGGACCCTAGCTGAAATCGTGGCCTGGTTAGATCGGTCCCATTTTCAGTTGGAAAGAGTAATGATAGTGTTCGACTGTGCCACAGACCCCCACGAAGCCATGGACCCATGTTGTCAACAAGGTGCTGTGCAAACTGGTGGTGGCTCTATAATGGTGAGGGCTGTGTTTACATGGAATGGACTGGGTGCTCTGGATGTTCAGCTACTTTGAGATAATTTGCAGCCATTCATGGGCTTCGTATTCCCAAACAACGATGTGCCATGTTACTGAGCCACAATTATGGGAGACTGGTTTGAAGAACATTCTGGACAATTCAAGTGAATGATTTGGCTTCAATGGAGCATATTTTTCTTTCATAAGATTGATAAATAGTTCCAACTTATCCATTTCAAGACATAATTAATAATTTGGTCTCTTAAAAGACTGTAAGTATCTCATAAGTTGTAAGCTATTTAGGAACATAATAATAAAACAATTTTATTAATCATGAATGAAGACCTTGATTAGAAACAATGGTATGGGAAACAAGGTATACAAATAAAACAGTTCCACGATAAACTGAGAAATGACAGCTTAACTACAATTTCTAACTAATTAATGGAAAATCTCATATAAAGATGTGAAACAATTACTAACAAAGAGATAGAGGGGCTGGCCAGTACTTACCTCAGCTCAGTACAGCCGATAGAAACACAAAAAACAACTGAAAATTTAAGTTCCTAGCTTTCGGAATAAATGTTCCTTCGTCAGGGAGGAGAGAAAGGGAAGAAGGGAAAGAGGATTTAGTTACTCACAACCCAGGTTATGAAACAACAGGGAAAGGAAAACAGGGAGGAACATTTATTCTGAAAGCTAGGAACTTAAATTTTCGGTTGTTTTTTGTGTTTCTTATCGGCTGTACTGAGCTGAGGTAAGTACTGGCCAGCCCCTCTATCTCTTTGTTAGTAATTGTTTAACTACAATTTCTTATTTTCATTAATGGCAGATTTGTCGGAATGTGTGCCTGTAAACAGTGGTAAGTTCTGGAAGCATTATTGCCAGTAGTAGTAATACGTGCTGTGTTCATAATATGAAAATGCTTTTCGGGATAGATTTGTACAAATCCAAGGGTGATGTGGATAACTATGACTCAAATAAAATCCGGAATACGTTACTGAACAAAAATGTGCCTCAAAAGTTGTTGCTAATCAGATAAATGTGAATAATTATTTAAGCAATTTTATTATGTTGTGTCCCTTGCCATGGTTTGCATGAATTTAAATGACAGTGTGATGGCAGAAATGTTAAGGATCATCCTCAACATTGTCTACAAAATACCTTAACTAAGAAGATTTTACAGAAACTTTACAGCACAATTGCTCAAAACAAACAACTTGTTCCACACCATTGCTTACAGCAGATACACTCAAATGACATTCCTGACAGTACACACTTGTGTAGTTATAGGTTTGTAAGAAGAAAGGCTTTTTTTTATTTTGAAAAACATGGGCATTTTAGGAATTTGATTTTGAGAGAGAGAGAGAGAGAGAGAGAGAGAGAGAGAAATTAAACAGTAGTTGGAAGCTTATATATAAATTAAGTTTGTTACAGCAGTTCACAACTAAAAACCAAGAAGAAACTTACCCGAATTTTTATGTCTTTTGGTGCCAATTTTCGTATTTCTGATAACAGTCTGTCTCCAAATCCCTGAAAACAGAAGAACATCAAGTACACTGCGAGACCACCACCATCTAATTAGGATGATAAAAATAACAAATACATACAATGAGAGGGGAAGAATGTTGTTATATTATTTACACAAGAAAAATACAGACGACTTTACCTTAAACAATGTTGAGCCACCTGACAAAATGATATTCTGAAAGAGTACTTTACGTAAATCTAGATCAGATTTCTGAATTGAGTACAGGAGAACCTCATGGAGTCCTTCATATTCTTCTCCAATCAGATCTGGTCTGAACAAAACCTCTGGTGCTCTAAATCTTGCTGGACCGATCTGGCATAGAAAAAAGGCCCATTAAGTTGTGTGCAGTGATTTGTGTGCAGTTACATAACTCTTGGCTCTTTTTTTTTTTTTTTTTTTTTTTTTTTTTTTTTTTTTTTTTTAAATTGACTGTTTTACAAGAAATAATTACTTACTTCAAGAGTGCTGCCATCTGGCAGAACATACTGGTACTTTTCAGTTTCAACAGTTTCTTCCTTCTGAGGATTATTTGCAAGATAACATGCCTTTTCTTTAATTGTTCTCACTATTTCAAATTCAGCAGTTGTATAAAAATTAACACCTTCTCTCCGCAACAATAACCTAAAAATATATGTACATCAGATAACAGAGAAAAGTTTAGAACAGTTAAATGAGTGAAGTTACTGTTAGACTGTATCTGAAAACATTGGCAATTTGTGAGATTCCTTCCAACATTGAACAACTCAATCACATCTTCTGAACACAACTGTCACTGTTAACCTCTAGAAAAGCCTAGTTTACAATATTCTATGCCAGCAAATTCATAAATGTTGTTTGCCTATCAATGTATGTAGTACAACAAAGAAACAAAGTGGAATTTGAAAAGACGGATAGAGGTACTGACTGACTGACACTGTGAGCATCACTGTGGAACATGCCCAAATGGATTAGTCCATAACAGCATAATTTTTCTCCAGAAATAACAGAAAGGTAGTGAGGGATGGAAAAGATCCTCCTTGGCCATGTTAGAAAGTTGCTACAAAAGCAAAGAGGGCTTCATCTCTGATGTAAACGAACTGAAAGCCTGATAGACAAACAGAAGCTAAATGGAGCCAAAAAGGGTGCACTGAGAGTAATGTGAAAAGCATTAAATGAATTTTAAGTAAAATTTGTCCAAACTATCTGACTACATACCCTAAGGAGTTTTGATCTTACATAGTAAGTTGTTGTTGTTATCTTCAGTATAGAGACTGGTTTGATGCAGCCCTCCATGCTACTCTATCCTGCACAAGCTGCTTCATCTCCAGGTAGCTACTACAACCTACATCCTTCTGAATCTGCTTAGAGAATTCATCTCATAGTCTCCCTCTACGGTTTTTACCCTCCACACTAATACTAACTGGTGACCCCTTAATGAACATGTACTACCAACTGATCCCTTCTTCTAGTCAAGTTGTGCCACAAATTCCTCTTCTCTCCAATTCTATTCAGTGCCTGCTAAGTTAGTTATGTGATCTACCCACCTAATTCAGTATTCTTCTGTAGCACCACATTTCGAAAGATCTATTCTCTTCTTGTCTAAACTAGTTATCGTCCATGTTTCACTTCCATACATGGCTACACTCCATACAAATACTTTCAGAAAACACTTTCTGACACTTAAATCTACACTCAATGTTAACAAATTTCTCTCCTTCAGAAATGCATTCCTTGCCATTCCCAGTCTACATTTTATATCCTCTCTACTGCAACCATCATCAGTTATTTTGCTCCCCAAAACTTCTGTTTCGGTGCCAGTATGGTCACCGAGCGACTAAATACATGATTTTGATCTGTTTTCTGACATATTGCACATATTGTGCATAAATACGTGAAGAGATCATTCCTGTATTGTATCATGGTTCCTCCTTTCAATCACTGCATGAATACCTAAATGGCAGATATTGAGATAAACGATCGTGGAATATAAAACCAGGTGAACTGCTTAACAGTGGAAAAGCAACTTGACCAGGTGAGAATACCTGTAAGGTTCTACTGAGATTAGGTTACATAACTTCTAGCAGTATTTTATTGTAGGTTACTGGAGCAATGAAGAGTACCTAGAGATGGGAAAAATGCAGGTCATTCTCAGTTTGAAAACCGCTCAGCAGACAGATGCGCATAACTACACGCCTATATGACTGACGCCAATGTGTTGCAGAATTATGGAACATGTTTTATACTCACATATTACGATGTTCATGGAGAATGAAAATCTCCTCCACAAAAATGAACAAGAATTCTGCAGACACATATCTCGTGAAATTCAGTTGTTGTTCTCCTTCATGAGATCCAGGCTACCATACACAAAGCATGTGTGCAGATCTGCACTGTCATTTAGTTAACCAAATAAAAGCTTACCGATTACCGGACCAGATCTTTCATTGGATACAAGACTTCCTTGCAGACAGAACTGAACAATTCAGTCTCAATACAACTAAACCAAAAATTTGAAGGTAATTTCAGGTGTACCTGAAGGTAGTGTTATAGGGCCACCACTATTTGTCATTTATATTAATGGTCCTGTGAATAATGTTGGAGGTGTCACGATGGTATTCAAGGATGATGCTGTTGTGTATAAAGATGGTTGCAACACCAAAAGACTGTTGCAAAATGCAGGAAGACCTGTGAAAGATCAACAATTGGTTTAAGGACTGGCAGTTGCCCCTTCTTGCTTTTCTTGCGCCTTTGTCCCACATCGTCATAGGGTCGCTATGGTTATTAACAAATTTAGTATGGTTAATTTATGGCACAGGGGGGTGCACTCCCTGTCACACCTCATTACCCCATGGGATGGCACCCTCCCTGTCGCACCCCATTACCCCCTGGGATAGAGTATGCGTAGTCCAACTGACTGCATGTCATGTTATTCATGTGAAAGTGAGCAAATGTTCCCTATATGCTTGAGAATCATGTAACTGAGGTCAAATGGGGGTAACAGTCTGGTATTCAACTAGAAGGATTTGGGAAACCACCTAAAAACCACACCCAGGCTGGCCAGCACAATAACCCTTGTCGTTAATCCGCTGGCTGGAATTGATTCAGGGATGGTGCACCTCCCTGTTCTGGAAGCAGTGCTTTAACATGCACAGCTATCCAGGCAGGTGTAAGTAAATGTAAAATATTGTGCATAAATACGTGAAGAAAGTGGAGTGACCACACAAAACAAATAGTTGGATAAACAGATGTCAGACTGTTATTCATTACACAGTACTTAAGAAAATGTAATATATCCACAAATGAAGTAGGTTACAAGACACTTCGTCAATAGATTCTTGGTTATTGTCCTTCTACCTAAGACTTTTACCAAGCAGGATCAATAAAACAGATAGATGAGATTCGGTAAAGAGTGGAACGTTTTGTCACAGGATCGTTTACTTGGCATGACAGCGTTATGGCAATGCTTGATCAAGTCCAGTGGGATACACTGCAAGAGATGACAGTAAGTGTGTGTGTGTGTGTGTGTGTGTGTGTGTGTGTGAACTACAAGGGGGATTCCCATACGTAAGTTTCCATATTAGCTAAAAAAAGATTTACACAATTTATCATGGTGAAATAATTCTATTGGCGCTGTACAATTCTTCTGTTAGTTTTCTACATAGTCATCATGTTTTTCCAAGCATTTTTAGTAACACAACACATTTTTCTAAACCAGTATTGTACCAAGTCAAGTCCCTTGCCCGTAACAAATCATTCACTGTTGATGTGACTTCATCATCAGTGCAGTGCAGTTCATCCAAGACGACCTCCAGGTTGGGGGAGCATATAAAGATCACTTGAGGGCAAGATCTGGTGAATAAAGAGGTGGCGGCAACACTTCCCAGTTGAATCTTCCAAGCTCCACCTGGGTCATTCAAGCTGTATGAGGCCGAGTATTGTCATGAGGAAAGAAAACTTTTCCTCATGTCTTTACAGTACTTCACTGCATTTATCTTGCTCTGATGTTTTGTCTCGAGGTTGGAATGATGGACCCAGGTCTCTCCCCATTTGAATGCTCATAAGGCCTTCCCCATTGACAAAGATTAACTACCAATGGATACTGACAGTAGGTAGTTGTTTTGCTGTGAGAAAAAGAATGTCAGAGTGCAACTTACAAGCAGAAACAATTTGTAGTGGTAACTCCTTGCTAACTGGTAGCATACTGGCAAGATACTGTGACATGCATCATAAGCCAGTGTGAGCACTGTCAGCACATACCAGTCCAAATCGCCAGCCCTCATATGTTAAGGGCACAGTCTACTTATAGGATGACCCTTGTACACAAAATATTGTGAAAGAGCTACATCAACAAAAACAGCCAATTATGAGCTTCTTTAAAAGCAAGTATTTTTTTTTTCATGCTAAGGGAAAATATTTTCCACAGAAATACATGGAAGAATAAGTTATTCCCTACAGCATTAAGGAACTCCCTTTACATGACTAATCTGTAATTCACACTTAAGCACCTGGCAGTGTGTTCATCGAACCACTTTTCTCTGTTAAAATAACTTATGGGAATACAACTTAACAGGTGATCATCCTGTCATTTTGAAAGCAAAACTGCAGCAAGTAAGTGTTGTGCAAGGGAATTTAAGACCTATGTTTGCAGAGCAATTCCAGAAAGATAACACACTCTCTCTCTCACTCACTCTGTGTGTGTGTGTGTGTGTGTGTGTGTGTGTGTGTGTTTAAGACTAGCACCACAATACAACCAACGATGACCAAAAACAGAAGTTATTGATAGTGGAAACTACTAAATAACGGCTGAGATAGTGTTCATTCTGTCCCTCTGTTTTTTGACAAGCGAGAGAGCAAGATCCCACACAGAATTTAAGCAAAAAGCTCCACCTCTATTTACAAGGTTATTTTCTAATTTAATTTCAATTGCTTCCTTAATAATACCATCCTAACAGTGGGAAGGGAATGCCAGAATCTCTGCATAGTTATAGTCTGTAGGATAACTAGTACCAAAACAATGTTCTACGATAGCCCACTGCTCGTCGTTTTAAGTGTGTGAGACACTTGTGCTCAGTACACTTGTCCTCCATGGGCCTGACAGTTTGACCACCTTGGCTTTTCACCCTCATCCCTAGGCATGGTAGGTATATATCGCCCCACAGTATTTTTTACAAATAGTGAGTCATGAGTCATACAAAATTTGGTGGAAATCGCACCATAAGTTCTTGAGTTATGTCACACCTCTTTTGGCTCTCTGAGTACTATGTGACTTAACACACCTGTTTTACCCACACCCCCACCCTTACGAGAGATAGTGGTTCTTACCCCTACAGTGCTTCTTTCCAGATACTAAGTGATATGAGTAACAAGTTTAGTTGATATTGATGCACTTAATTTGGTGTGGAACATACAAACATTTTTATAATATACTAGCTTGTTTACCCATGACTTTGCGTGTGTATCCTTATGTCACATATATTGCTTACATATGTGACGGATTCTCTGCTGTTTTGTACCACACAACCCAAGTAACTATGTTAAATTTGTCTGTTGTATTCAGTTGTGCGGCATAATATTCAGTCATGAAACATGCTGACAAGATTATTGGCCTACTGCAGTGCTCAGTCTCACAACCTGATCGAAACACTGAACAGCATAAATACGGTACATATTACACATAATACTTTTAAAGTATTCCATGTCAATTAAATACACAGAAAGAACTACCACTGAACACTACAAAAGGTAAAGGAAAGAAATATGGAATGAGACTAACAGAAATTACTCTGAACTCATCAATTCATGATGATCCCCTGGACATTACAAAAGGCAACGCATGGTTCTTAATAGGGTTTGTGAACACCACAGACAGCAATGCATGCTCCGCAATGTGCTCCATTACTGATCACAAGGTTACTAAGGAGTTCTTGTGGTAGGCCATTTCATTTCTGTAACAAGCAGTTGATAACTGCTGGATGGTCACTGGTGCATGCGAACATGTTGCAATACATCTCCTCAACACATCCCACAAATGCTTGAAGGGATTCAAGTAGGGGGGACAAGCAGGCCAGTCTACCCTCAGAATATGTCTTGGTCCAAGAACTCCTCCACCTGCACTGTTTGATGAGGTGGCACAATGTCATCCATAAAAATGAAGTCCAGGCCAGATGCATCACCAAAAAGATGTACATGGGAAAGGAATACAGTGCCATGGTAACAGTGACTGGTAAGTGTATCATGTTCAAAGATATGAAAGTCAGTGTGGCCATGCAACATTATGACTCCCCATACCACAATACCTGGACCACCAAAAGATCATGTTTGACAATGTTCCTGGGTGCATTCCATATGAGGGTACATCCATTATTGTCAAACATGATCGTTTAGGTGGTCTAGACGGTCCAGTTGTCCTGCACTGATGGAGGAATGGAATGCCTTACCACAAGAACTCCTTACCAACCTTGTGGGCAGAATGGGAGCACATTATACAGAATCCATTGTCATCCACGTTGATCACACACCCTATTAAGAACCATGTCGCACCTTTTGTAATGACCAGGAGACCATCATGTATCTGAGTAACTTCAGTGTAGTATTGTCTTCACATAAAAGTGTAATTTTTGTTCACCTCGTTGCATGTTTCACTGTTACCTTCTGTAGTATATTGCTGCAATTCTTTCTATGTATGGTTCGCACTTCATCGACCTATGTTACTTGGCAGTGGCACATCATACAAAAGTTATGTCCGTCCTTAACTTTTTCACACCACTAGGTATGCACACCTACCCCCATGAACCATAGACGTTGCTGTTGGTGGGGAGGCTTGCGTGCCTCAGCGATACAGATGGCCGTACCATAGGTGCAACCACAACGGAGGGGTATCTGTTGAGAGGCTAGACAAACATGTGGTTCCTGAAGAGGGGCAGCAGCCTTTTCAGTAGTTGCAGGGGCAACAGTCTGGATGATTGACTGATCTGGCCCTGTAACACTAACCAAAACGGCCTTGCTATGCTGGTACTGCAAACGGCTGAAAGCAAGGGGAATCTACAGCCATAATTTTTCCTGAGGGTATGCAGCTTTACTGTATGGTTAAATGATGATGGCGTCCTCTTGGGTAAAATATTCCGGAGGTAATATAGTCCCTCATTCGGATCTCCGGGCGGGTACTACTCAAGAGGACATCGTTATCAAGAGAAAGAAAACTGGCATTCTACGGATTGGAGTGTGGAATGTCAGATCCCTTAATCGGGCAGGTAAATTAGAAAATTTAAAAAGGGAAATGGATAGGTTAAAGTTAGATATAGAGGGAATTAGTGAAGTTCGGTGGCAGGAGGAACAAGACTTCTGGTCAGGTGAATACAGGGTTATAAACACAAAATCAAATAGGGATAATGCAGGAGTAGGTTTAATAATGGATAAAAAAAATAGGAGTGCGAGTAAGCTACTACCAACAGCATAGTGAACCCATTATTGTCACCAAGATAGACACAAAGCCCATGCGTACTACAGTAGTACAAGTTTATATGCCAACTAGCTCTGCAGACGATGATGAAATTGATGAAATGTATAATGAGATAAAAGAAATTATTCAGGTAGTGAAGGGAGACAAAAATTTAACAGTCATGGGTGACTGGAATTCGAGTGTAGGAAAAGGGAGAGAAGGAAACGTAGTAGGTGGATATGGATTGGGGCTAAGAAATGAAAGAGGAAGCCGCCTGGTAGAATTTTGCACAGAGCACAACTTAATCATAGCTAACACTTGGTTTAAGAATCATGAAAGAAGGTTGTATACATGGAAGAAGCCTGGAGATACTAAAAGGTATCAGATAGATTATATAATGGTAAGACAGAGATTTAGGAACCAGGTTTTAAATTGTAAGACATTTCCAGGGGCAGATGTGGACTCTGACCACAATCTATTGGTTATGAACTGTAAATTAAAATTGAAGAAACTGCAAAAAGGTGGGAATTTAAGGAGATGGGACCTGGATAAACTGACTAAACCAGAGGTTGTACAGAGTTTCAAGGAGAGCATAAGGGAACAATTGACAGGAATAGGGAAAAGAAATGCAGTAGAAGAAGAATGGGTAGCTCTGAGGGATGAAGTAGTGAAGGCAGCAGAGGATCAAGTAGGTAAAAAGACGAGAGCTAGTAGTAATCCTTGGGTAACAGAAGAAATATTGAATTTAATTGAGGAAAGGAGAAAATATAAAAATGCAATAAATGAAGCAGGCAAAAGGGAATACAAATGTCTCAAAAATGAGATCGACAGGAAGTGCAAAATGGCTAAGCACGTATGGCTAGAGGACAAATGTAAGGATGTAGAGGCTTATCTCACTAGGGGTAAGATAGATTACTGCCTACAGGAAAATTAAAGAGATTTTTGGAGATAAGAGAACCACTTGTATGAATATCAAGAGCTCAGATGGAAACCCAGTTCGAAGCAAAGAAGGGAAAGCAGAAAGGTGTAAGGAGTATATAGAGAGTCTATACAAGGGCGATGTACTTGAGGACAATATTATGGAAATGGAAGAGGATGTAGATGAAGAATAAATGGGAGATATGATACTGCATGAAGAGTTCGACAGAGCACTGAATGACCTGAGTCGAAACAAGGCCCCGGGAGTAGACAACATTCCACTAGAACTACTGACTGCCTTGGGAGAGCCAGTCCTGACAAAATTCTACCATCTGGTGAGCAAGATGTATGAGACAGGCGAAATACCCTCAGACTTCAAGAAGAATATAATAATTCCAATCCCAAAGAAAGCAGGTGTTGACAGATGTGAAAATTACGGAACTATCAGTTTAATAAGTCACAGCTTCAAAATACTAACGCGAATTCTTTACAGACAAATGGAAAACTGGTAGAAGCTGACCTCGGCGAAGATCAGTTTGGATTCCACAGAAATGTTGGAACACGTGAGGCAATACTGACCCTACGACTTATGTTAGAAAATAGATTAAGGAAAGGCAAACCTACATTTCTAGCATTTGTAGACTCACAGAAAGCTTTTGAGAATGTTGACTGGAATACTCTCTTTCAAATTCTAAAGGTGGCAGGGGTAAAATACAGGGAGCGAAAGGCTATTTACAATTTGTACAGAAACCAGATGGCAGTATAAGAGTCGAGGGGCATGAAAGGGAAGCAGCGGTTGAGAAGGGAGTGAGGCAGGATTGTAGCCTCTCCCCGATGTTATTCAATCTGTATATTGAGCAAGTAGTAAAGGAAACAAAAGAATAATTTGGAGTAGGTATTAAAGTCCATGGAGAGGAAATAAAAACATTGAGGTTCGCCGATGACACTGTAATTCTGTCAGAGACAGCAAAGGACTTAGAAGAGCAGTTGAATGAAATGGACAGTGTCTTGAAAGGAGGATATAAGATGAACATCAACAAAAGCAAAACGAGGATAATGGAATGTAGTCAAATTAAGTCGGTTGATGCTGAGGGAATTAGATTAGGAAATGAGACACTTAAAGTAGTAAAGGAGTTTTGCTATTTGGGGAGCAAAATAACTGATGATGCTGAAGATTAGATGGGTAGATCACTTAACTAATGAGGAGGTACTGACTAGAATTGGGGAGAAAAGGAGTTTGTGGCACAACTTGACAAGAAGAAGGGACCGGCTGGCAGGCCATGTTCTGAGGCATCAAGGGATCACAAATTTAGCATTGGAGGGCAGCGTGGAGGGTAAAAATCGTAGAGGGAGACCAAGAGATGAATACACTAAGCAGATTCAGAAGGATGTAGATTGCAGTAAATACTGGGAGATGAAGAAGCTTGCACAGGATAGAGTAGCATGGAGAACTGCATCAAACCAGTCTCAGGACTGACAACAACAATAACAACAACAAAAATACGTACACACACACACCATGCAACCACAAAGAGAATGTCAAAGTTATCTGTGGTATTCAGCCATATGGCATGAACTTTGGTCCCTAAAATGCTAAAATAACCAGACAGGTGTGAGTAGGACTCGTGCACTGAGAGTCCCGTACAAACTTAAATATGTGTGTAGACAGCTTATCCATTCTGTGAATCAAGAATACTGACGAATTTTGCCTGTTTTCACATTGATACTGATAAGATGTCAGTCACAGGCATTCCACGACTTACGAGAATGTTTTAATTTCAAGTCTGATTTCTGATAACAAATGGCAACAGAAATATTTTTTGGTGTGACGTAATCACAAATTAACTATTTCAGATCTTTGTATTTACTTGCATTGTGAAACATTGCTTCTTGTCAAATTCTACAATTCTACGTCAACAGGAAAATACCATGTAGGTTTTGGTGAGTGAGTTTCTGAGTATCAAAAAAAGGGACACTTAGAAGCTTAAAATTTTTACACTGCCAAGGCACCACAGACCTCAGTATGTGACAAATTTGAACTCGGTAGGTCCACTGTTCCTGAGAAAAAGGGTTAACAGTTGGGCGGGCAGACAGACGGACAAACTTTTTTAAATGTACCCACTTTGTTCATCCCTGTCACTAAGGATAGTGGAGTACCTTACATCCACAGTACTTCAACCTGCTGCCTCACACAAACTTCCTTTTCCACCTGCCCAATACCCCTCTCCACCTTCCACTTGCTTCCTACACCTCCCCTTTCTCTTCCTTCTCCTACTCCTCCTCTTCAATGTCCCCCCTTCCTCCCCCTTTCTCTTTTAGTAATGCCCATCTGCATGTATACTGCATGGAATTCATTCCAATATTATCTGCACAACACGTCTCTCCTGTGGGAATTCCAAGATGTCAGGGATACCACTCACACACATTTTATGTACTAGCCTTTTCCCATGGCTTCATCTGCATATGCGTTCGATACATGGCCTCTTTCTGACTATCTCTCCCCCCCCCCTTCCCCCTCCCTCTAGTCATATCCTCCTCCCCCTATCTCTTTCCATATCCACCTTCCCCTCTTGTTTTTTCACCAGTCCACTACTCCTGTAGAACTTCCATCTGGCTCGCGCATCTTCCCCCTCCCCTCGCCCCTGCCCCCTCTACCCATCTCAACCTGTCCCCAGCCATGCTCAATGGGACATGTAGCCCCCTGCAATACTATTCAATAAAGCAAGCCAATATTACTCCCACAACACACTTGTCATGCAGAGCAGGCTACAAATAAGGGGCATGAAAATCATGTATTTGCCTTGGCATACAGACCATGATGGTCGATACTCCACCAACACGACATGCCTGTCAGCCGACATGTCTGGTCCCAGACAACCATTTCTTGCCTTAAAATGAAGGCTGCCCTGCAAACAAATTGATTTTGCAGACCAATACTGTTCCCACACATTTATGTTCCACAGGGCAGCCTATACACAAGGGACTGGAAGAAAAACACAATTTACCTGTATCTCTGCTCCTATTGGAGCTAGAAGGTTATAAACCTAACAGTGGTCATACCTGTGACATATGTTGTTTCTGTGCCACATATGGTTAAAATCAAACAGGTGTTTGGCAGGAGGTCCCATACACACATGCCGCCCCCCCCCCCCCCCCACACACAAACACACACACAAGTAAATAAATACACTTCACACATTTTTCCTGTATTATATATTGTACAATATTTGTAATACATAACACTATGATCATAGGGTCATCAATTACAGCAATATTGTCTTGAATAATAACTTCAGTATCTTTAATTATCGTCATTAAGCTTTAATCCTGTACAGCAATAATAAAAGAGGATTTGAATGTAGTCTTGGAATATAGTCTTTCATTATAATTAGTCAAGAATGATGCCAGAGATGAAGACCACAGCAGATACCATCCCACCACACATGCACAATGTAGGCCTGGTGATTGAGCTTTCACAGAGAATTTATGAAAATCTGTGACAGTGGATTTTGGGATGTGAACTGACATTCTCCCAGTAGAAGACATTGTACAACAGTAACAGAATGGGCTGGATGATGATCTTGTTGAATACTGCACATTCTGGTGTTACCTCAACAAAACCAAATGTCTCGGGTCACTTCACGTTAAAACCTACTGGCACCATGACGCCTAGAGCTAGTGCTAGTGCCACCCTCCAATAATTGCCTGCTCTACCTACAAATGAATATCAATTGTATCAAGGCAGAATCCCACTCATCATCCAATTCTGCTTTGCACCAACCACACCTCATATTTGTGCCCTACATTTACAACTACATGAGTACCCTGTAAGTATTTGTCAGAGGGTTCAACCACTATCAAACTGTTTGTATACTGTTCCACTGTCACATAATATGTGGGAAAAACGAACATCTAAATCTTTCTGTGCAAGCTCCGATTTATTTTATTATGATGGTTGTTTCTCCCTATGTAAGTGGAAGTCAACAAATTCTTAAGAGTATGCTGGTGGTTGAAATTCTGTGAAAAGATGTTGCCATGATGAAAAATGACTACCAACTCACTTATCATACCAGTCACACTATCTCCCGTATTTCGAGGGAGTATAAAAGAAGCTGCTCTTCTATGAAATTTCTCAATGTCCTCGGTTGGTCATACATGATTAGGATCCCATATTGCACAGGAACACTCCAAAAGAGGATGGACACGGATAGTGAAGGCCGTTACTTGGCTGATCTGTAGCATCTTCTAAGTGTTCTGATGATAAAAATGCAATCCCTGGTTTGTCTTCTCCACTAAATTTTCTAACTATGGTTCAAATGTAAGTTACTCATAATTGTAAACCTTAGATATTTAGATGAATCAACAGTCTTTAAATTTGTGTGACCTTTTGTGTAACCAAAATTTAATGGAAATTTTCTAATACTTGTGTAGAGGACCACATTTTTATTGTTCAAGGTCAACTGCAACATTTCGCACCACGGAACTATCTTGTCTGAATCTTTATGTGATTCATTTTGATCTTCTGACGACTTCATTACACAACAACAGCAATATCTGCAAAAAAGTTAAGAGGGTTGCTCAGATTCTCCCCTAAACTGTTTAAAAACATTAAGAACAGCAGAGTATAACATTGGTGCACCCCAGATGTAATTTTGGTTTCACTAAATAACTTCCTGCCAATTACTACAAACGGTAACTTTTCGCACACGAAATCACAAATCGAATTGTATAGCTCCGTAGCTCACAATATGGCCATAAAGCATCAGAAGAATAGTGTAATAAGCCGACTGGAAATGTAGAAATACGGGATCAACATGAGGTTCACTGTTGGTAATACTAATTACTGTGTGTGTCTATAAAAAGCCAGTTGTTTTCTTAAGAATGGTACTTTTTTTCATTTGTGCAGGTCATGTGTCAATAGATTGTGTTGTTCAAGATATAGTAATGAAGTGTTTCTACCATATTTACCTGAGTGTAAGATGACCCTAAATAAAAGACGATTCCCTCTTTTTATAAGAGGCTCCTTGAGAAAAATTTATTTTCTTAACGAATTCTGGCAAATCAAAATTACAAATTTTTATATTCATTTAATATATCTGCCTAAAAAGTTAACAGTGCATCTATTGTAAAGTTAGGCCATTTGTTCATTGTCTACATCTTGATAATACGCGAGGAAATAAAATAAACAGAAAGAAATGGTTTACATTAATTTTTATTTTCACTGCCTTTTTTGTTTATTTTCATCCATGGTATCACTATTTTTAATCAACTTCATCCTAACAGGACAGCTATGAAACCTACGTATTTGTTGTCACAAATATTTGGCTATTTCTTCCGAACATGTTATGATTTCTGAGGTCATGGTAATGGTGGGATCCGAGAGCTAACCCCCACCCCATACACATAATGGATTTAATTCCTATACTAACATGGGAACGTTACATCATCTCTTGCTTCAAAAGATACCGTATGACCTCCAATCTCTAATTGGCTGTGTTGAACCAGTAGCTGACACATCCCTCTATCACTCCTGTCATACTTCACGGTGAGTGTTGACAACATTGCTGCATGAAATACGTAAGTATGCTAATGGCCCCAATCTAGACTTTTAGCATCACCTGTAGAAATATATGCTACTGTTGAGTATTTGTCCAATTTTAAAACCAATTCTATTCAGAGTACAAATGGATTTACGCAAACTGCAGTTTAAACACAGTAGATGTTCATAAAAAGCCATAATACACAGTATAAATACCCTTTGTTAGCAGCACAACAAAATGTGCTGACTTCTCACCAATCCATTCCCCGCACTCATCCTAGTTCTCAGCCAAGCTAGTGTCACTGCACCCCCTCCAATTTCTGTACTGCTGTGCTTGAGCAATGGTGAAACATGGATGGCAGGGTGCAGGTATAAGCAGAACTGGGGCTGGGAATTACGCATTACCCAGTCACCTCTTATGCATCAGACACGTGGGCTGGCCTACAGGGGCACACAGGGAGGAAGAACAACCTCAAACGCCGAAGCAGAAGAAGGATAGTAGAAGATGAACGAAGAATGAAAAAAAGGAGCCATGAGAGTATCCTGATATTAACTACCAAAAATACAGAATATATTTCCAGAAACAGTCCAGACATATTACCCAAGGGAGTGGAAAAAAATAGCAAGAGGGCAGACACGCAGCATGGAAGGGAAAAAATGCTACAAGGGCTGGCGCCCTGAGGTAGCCTAGCACGAACCTGCCAACGAGCGGCGAGCCCTCTGGGGGGTTTAGTGATTATGGCTTCCATTTAGGTTTAATTTATACAGTTAAATCTTGTACGCCCTCCACTACTGTGAATTAACTTTACTTACAGTAGTTCTGCTGTAAGCCTGTCGACAGAATACGGAACGTATTAGGCTTCTACCGACCGCGGCCAACGTAGGCTACACCATTCGGTATTTGTGGCATCACACTTAATAAAACGTATTCAATGAATATGTTGTGCGATGACTTGTTTGTCTTTGTTGCAGTCCACAATGCTATTTAATACATTGTAATGGCAGACAGATTGTTATAAATGTAATGGATAGCTGGGATAGAAAAACACTGAAATCACAGCAAGTTTAGCTTTATTTCATATTCATTGGTATAAATAAGCACCACATGTGAAGGAAAATGTTTGTATATACAAGTGCTTTCATGAAACTTGCTTGTTTACAATACAGCAAGTGACATGTTACAAGTGTAAAAAACGGGTTGGCAATCCTGCAAAATGCTTCATTTCAACTGCTCAGCACAAGAATAAGCAAAAGTGTACAAGCAATACACTACAGGTCAATGCACTTATGTCACCAGAATATACTGCACTGCCACTAGCTACAGAAGGAAAACACCCCCCCACGTTACATTCTTGTGCCACTCACCATGTTCACCACTTTTTGCTTTTTTCTGGATGAGCACAAAGGAAAGGTTTCTCAAAAAAGCATGTTTTAACTTATAATTTATGTCATAGCATGTCTGAAAATAGTCCAATTACCTTGTACCCAGATACCATTTTCAATTTTTTGATGAGTTTTTACATGCTGTTAAACATCTGTGATTTGTTTAAAGAACTGTTGAAATTCATTACTACAAATTATCGTACAATACATTTAATTTCCTTCACTTATACAGATTGTATACAATTTTTAATTATTTGTGTCAATTGCATAAATTTTTGTTCATATTTTGGGGGTTTCAATGGTTTCCTCGATTCTGCATTTTCTTCAGTTTTGTGTTTTTTACATTTGGACCATACGAAAACATAAAATAGGGCTTCACTGTATTACATTCCAGTTCCACCCCTAAGCGTGATAAAAATGATAATAATAATTAAAAATAAATAAAAATAATAAAAAAAGATTGCTTGGGGCCAAGCCCCTTTGTTGTTCTGCATATTCTCATATTATTTATTCCTACAGAGTTTCCTTCCAGTTTTATGCAGTCACAATGTGGGGAATATTTCGATGTTTAGCAGACCCAGAACTACAGGAAAGCCAAGCTCAAAGACAACATTTGTTTACAAAACTGCTGAAGAAGATGTAGCATTTGATGCTTGTTTATTTTTTAACGGTGCTAAACTTTGCACAGTACAGCCTCTCGGGAGGCTAACATCTGATCCAGGAGCTTTCACAATGTAGATATTAAAGGAAACCAATAACAGGAGAATTGATGCAGATGTTACTCAATTTGAAATTCTGGTTAGTATAACACAACAACAAAGAAAATACTGCTTGAGGACGAAGAGGAAGATGCATATGGCTTGCACTAGTTCACACAGATAAGGCCCAATACAAACACTGCCAGATCTTTGATTCAGGTTTCGCTTAACTTACATTTGGCAACTTTATGTATCTTTTCCTCGCAAACTACTGACATCATAGTATATAAATTTGGCATGCAATTAGTCAATATTATAGTGAAACATTATGTGGAAGGAATTTTCATTAATGCAATAACACGAATTTTGTGCAAGAGAAAAGCCCAAAGACCTGTTCCTTTTTTTTTTGGCGGGGGGTGGGGGTGGAGGGTGTCAGGGGAGGGGGGGGCATTAGATGTAAAATCTAGCAAAAGATGATTTAATATTCTGTTCTACAGATCTCTGTAATAATTTTATATCAAACTTTATCCAAAACTACATTAAATTTGTTCTGACAGATTTTTCAAAAAATGAATAATTGTACCCATCTTGAAGAAAAAAAATTAATTGTTTATATTTTCAAATGCATAATTCAATAAGCATGAAAATGTATGTGTCTATCCATATAACATTCCTTAACAACTGTACTAAATTTATTTACATTGCCTTGAAAACTTCGGACTTTGTAAGGTTCAACCCCCCTCTCCTATTTATTGCAACCCTTAAGATAATGGTAAGAACGACACTACTTAGCTGGATTAGGATGCACCAAACAGAATATTGAACTAAGATCCAAAAACAGAAACACAGGTAATGTTGTCAAAGACATGTTTTAGGGGAAGTTCTGTAAACTTGGGTTAGAAGAGAAGACAGATTAAACTCGTGATAGGACTGATGAGTGGCTGTGGGAACTTAATAAACCCCCACACACACTGGGTGTAGACAATAGAGTCCCTAAGTGCAGACTATGTGGTGAGGGGGATGAAACCACACCACATTTAATCTTTTGATGTGAAGAACTGGGAGGCAGAAAGACAGGATACTAAGGTCAGTAATTCTAAAAGAAATTATATCCACTAAAGAAGTAATAATATATCTCTTACTACTCTTTAAAAGTACTGGCTGGATTTACTAGACTTCCAGGGAGAGAAACAGCACAATAAACCCAGTTCCGGTACAGCCAACAGTCTACTAAGACCACTGCTGTTTTCTCTCCCAGTGTAAATCAATCAATCCTCATAAATATTGTACACTACTAAAGCTATAAACAAATTTAATCTTTCCCACCATTAAAGGGGAAGAAAGAAAACCTTGGGCAGATGGCATGTCCACAGTGAGACTTCTACAGATATTTTATCATGCAATGGTTACAGCACATCTCTTGTATTGTGTGTCCTCAGTATGAATGTAAAAAGAATCTTCAGAAATATTGTAAACACAGATGTAAATAACTTTCACTAGCAGTCACATAATTTGATACAAGCTGACAAAAGGAGTAAATTAGGTGTCTAAAAACAGATCATCAAATACCAAACTTACTTTCTGATGAAAACCCACTTTTTCATGTTTTACTCACGTAAACTTTGAGGGTAGTTTGAAAAGTTCTCGAAATGACCACGAGAGATCAGTGTTAGCGCAAAAAGTTGTTCACGCAATATTCATTGGACTGTTGCCTGTATACACGTGCCCCGTCAGCGCTCTTGGAAGAGAGCTGTGGCTGTGACATGGCTCTGTTGTTCCCGCATAGTGATTTGCAAAGTTGGAAAAAAAAAATCGAGATTTGAGCGGTGATTAAGTACTTCATAAATAAAGGTATGAAAACAAAGGACATTCATGGCAATTTCCAGAATACAATGGGGGGACTCTGCTCCTTGATATTCAACTGTTGCCAATTGGACAAATGAATTTAAATTTGGTCGGGAGAGCTTAGATGATGATCCGCGCAGTGGTTGGCCAACATATGTCACTAATCCAGGAATCACTGCAAAAGTGCACAAAATGGTCATGGAGGATCGCCGATTGAAAGTGCGTGAAATTGCTCACGCTTGCCAGATGTCATCTGAAAGTGTGTATCATGTTTTAACTGAAGAACTAGAAAAGAAAAAAATTATCTGCAAGATGGGTACCGCGACTCTCAATGCTAAATCAAAAATGCATGAGAATGGACATATCTGAACAATATTTGGCCCGCTTTAGGAGAAAATAACAATATTTTTTGTGCTGGTTTGTGACCACAGATGAAACTTGAGTGCACTACTACACCCTAGAAACAAAACAACAGTCAAAGCAGAGGAAACATGCTGATTCTCCACCACCAAAGATAGAAAAGACAATTCCTTTGGTGGGAAAGGTCAAGGCATCAGTGTTCTGGGATGCGAAAGGGATTCTGCTTGTAGATTATCTCCCTACTGAGCAAACAATTACTGAAGAATACTATGCTAACCTCATGGACATATTGCAAAAGACATGTGAAAGAAGGACAGATTTAGCAAGGAAGAAAGTCATCTTCAATCAAGACAATGCGCAACCGCACACATGTGCCATCACCATGGCAAAATTACACCAACTAAGGTATGAATTGTTGCCACAACCACCTTATTCACCTGATACGGCTCCGTCAGACTTCCACGTCTTCCCAAAACTGAAAATTTTTCTTATTGGATGAAAATTCACTTCAAACAAAGAACTGATAGCCAGAGTTGACAATTATTTTGCAGGCCTGGAGGAAACTCATTTTTGAGATGGGACAAAGTGCATTTACCTACAAGGAGAGTACATTTAAAAATAAAGTAGTTTCAGTGATGTAAGTACTTTTTTTCTATTCCATTCTGAGAGCTTCTCAAACCACCCTCGTATCTTACACTATAAGTAATTATCACATATGATGCAAAGACAAATGTAATTATATTCTACTGTCAAATTTATTTCTAAAACATGCTTGTGCATGAATCACTTAGACGGTATTTCTATGAAACTGATATGACCCATTACAATTCTTCATGGACAAAATGAATCATGCATCAATCGACATTTTGAGACTAGACAAGTTGCCAGAGACAGAAATAATAGAAAGTAGCGTGACATACCTCAGGTACCTAGTTACATCTCTTCCAGCTATATCTACCCTCATTATGCTATGAGGCATCGCAAATCCCTCATATATAGGTACTGCATGAGTAACACCATCTCCTGCATCCAAAACAACACCTGTTGTGCGTCCTGTTGCATACCTGTGAGAATAAAAAAAAGGGGCAGTAAATATGGGTGACTATTACATAACATCAGAAATAGACATCTTACAACACAATAAGAGGTGAGCAATAAATGGGACTACAGATGGACAGGGAAGAAGGAACCAAAGCATAGCATGAAGTGATCATAGGTAGCTACTAATATACATAAAAATGAACAATTAAGTCTTCCTAACCTTTCGAATTACCTTAGAAGTAAAGTTGAAAAAAAGCTATGTTTATAGCATTTGTAGATTCAGAAAAATCTTTTGACAATGTTGACTGGAGTATACTCTTCAAAATCCTGAAGGTAGCATGAATACAATATAATGAGCAAAAGGATATTTACCACTCATACAGAAACTAAACTGCAATTATGAGTCGAAGGATATAAACAGAAAGCAGTACCAGATAAGGGATTGAGACAGGGTTTTAGCTTATCCCTGATATTCAATCTGTACATTCAGCAAGCTGTGAAGAAAATTCAGGAGCAGTTTGGAAAGAGAATTAAAAGTTAAGGGTGAAGAAATTACAATTTATATATTTACTTATGACATTGTAATTATATCAGAGATGGCAAAGGAATTGGAAGAGCAGTTGAACAGTGTGGACAGTGTCTCAAAAAAGTTATAAACTGATGATCAACAACAGCAATACTAGAGTAATGGAGTGAAGTCTAATTAAATCAGACACAGGGAACTGATTAGAAAATGAGAGACTAAAAGCATTGGACAAGAGAGAGAGAGAGAGAGAGAGAGAGAGAGAGAGAGAGAGAGAGAGAGAGAGAGAGTCCACAAGTCAATATTGCTCCCTCCAGTGGATAGAAAATTATTCGCTATATTATACCAATTATTTCTTACCCAAATATGATGAGTGGACACTTCAGTACCTCCATCAGATTTGAACTAGCACTAGATTAACGATACTTAATACATGTAAAGCAGTCCGAACCACTATTATGTTAGTGTAAGTTTTCATAAATGAAGCTGCCCTCAACCCAAATGTCGGTTTACACACTGCATTGCTTAATTACGCTTGGTTGTATCTGAGTTTTCAACCTGAACAAATCAGATAATTATAGTGAGAACTTAAAAGTCCTCACGAACTCTGAATCACAGTGAAACTTGGCATTTTTTTCCATTTACAAATCACTGTCAGAGGTGAATGAAATGATAAATAGATAGAAAAGAATCTTAGGGCCTTCTGAGGACTGAATCCCAAGCTCTTTTGATTGGTATTCTGCATTTACCCACTCAAAATCATGGAATTATTTACATAAGAGAAAATTTGTAAATAAATGAGACAAGTGTCATATTTGGTACTAGTGCAACATACAAAGCTGGAGTAATATGAAATTTCACATAACAAAGGATAATCAGCCTCTAAAAAATTTTATTTAGTTGTAGCAAAATGGTTCAAATGGCTCTGAGCACTATGGGATTTAACTTCTGAGGTTATTAGTACCCTAGAACTTGGAACTACCTAAACCTAACTAACCTAAGGACATGTAAATAAAACAGAAAGAAACTTCCACATGGGAAAAATATATTAAAAACAAAGATTCCAAGACTTACCAAGCGGGAAAGCGCCGGCAGACAGGCACATGAACAAAACACACAAACACACACACAGAATTACGAGCTTTCGCAACTGGCAGTTGCTTCGTCAGGAAAGAGGGAAGGAGAGGGAAAAATGAAAGGATGTGGGTTTTAAGGGAGAGGGTAAGGAGTCATTCCAATCCCGGGAGCGGAAAGACTTCCCTTAGGGGAAAAATGGACAGGTGTACACTCGCACACACACACACATATCCATCCGCACATACACAGACACAAGTGCCAGTTGCGAAAGCTCGTAATTCTGTGTGTGTGTTTGTGTGTTTTGTTCATGTGCCTGTCTGCCGGCGCTTTCCCGCTTGGTAAGTCTTGGAATCTTTGTTTTTAACCTAAGGACATCACGCACATCCATGCCCGAGGCAGGATTCGAACCTGCGACTGTAGCGGTCGCGCGGTTTCAGACTGTGGGGCCTAGAACCGCTTGGCTGCCCCGGCTGGCTAGTTGTTGCAATCTGTAGACTTCAAGAGATAGTATACATACGATAGTTGGATAAGAACTTCACTCCAGGCACAAGTTTTTGAAGCATGGAAAAAGGCGGGTGGGGAGGAGATTAGGCTTAACTAACTTCTCATGCACAGAACACCCTATTCATCTATCCAGCAAGATAAGTACAACTGTACACTAACTACTTCCAGTTTGTTTCATCTAAAATAAATTACTCATGTTATTAATAGAGCCCTGTACTTCCTTGGGATAATTTCAAACACTCTAGTTTAACCTTTTTGAATATTTTAATGAAAAATGTAATGATCATTAATGTTGACATAGAAAATTTTATTATAATTATGACACAAGTTATCCTACTTCTTTGTAGAAAATGAACAATTCCCTATTTCTTATAGCCCCCCCCCCAAATAATAATAATAATAATAATAATAATAAATAATAACAATAATAATAATAAAATGCATGAACAACTGATGTATTTTAATCATGTTACAATTATTTTCACTTTTTTAATATTTTAATGAAAATTCTTTTAGTGAAAAATTATTTTCATTTGTCACTAAGATAAAAACGTACACTTGAGGTCTGTATATGTGTATGTATCACCACTGTCTGTGGCCTAGCATGGCAACTAAAATTAATTTTATATTCCATTTTGGTGATGCAGTACATATTTAAAAACATTTCTGTATTTTTAAAGTGAAACTTTTTTTATTGCGCTATCAGCACACTTTTGCACACTGAGAAATATCTCTCTACAGCCTGCAAGGAGCATATTTCATCAACACAACTGCTTGTGGCTCTCAATACAATCTACCTTCAAAACTTCTCCCCCTGAATAACGGAGGGCGTTTTCTTCGTATTTGGGGCACTTCAGAAGAATATTCCTTAATTTGGTGACATGCTATACCCAATGAGGCAGGTATTCTCCTGTTATCTGCACCTCAGAGATCATGTCTAAGCATCTTTTGGGGCAAAGATAGTGACTTAAGACATTGTATTGCAACAGTCAGACATTGGAAAGAAACTCTTAAAAATGTCAAGGATGCAACATTCTTGTTGTTCTTAAGAATCATCTATGGTTTCTTCAGTAAACACTGATTCACTACTACCTCTTTAACTTTCTGGTCGTCTTTGGCATAATATAAGGGAGCGATCAAAAGTTTCCAATCGAAGGCCGCACAGTCCAGAATTGGTATGCCACTCGGACAAAACCACTGTAAGCACTGAAGCAATCATCCCACCAATGCACCAGGTTGAAGATACACGTTTGGTAAAACATCGTGTCATGCTGCATGAAGAAGTCCACAGCTCTCTGCTGTATATCCTTATCTAACAGGAATCTTAGTGCATCCATGGCCTTGTTTAATGGAATGAAGATGTAATAGTCACATGGGGAATGATCGGGACTATATGGCACGTGATCAAGTGTCTCCCAATAGAATTGGTCCGTAACAGAAGAGGCTGGCCTTCCAGACCGAACGGCATCTTGTGTCAAATCACAACCAGGATGGAACTTGGCCCATTTCACAACGATGGTTATCAGCAGACATGTTGCCCCATACACATCCTTCATCCTCCAATGGATGTCTACCGGTGTTTGTCCTTCCAAGAAAATAACATCATCAAGTTAGTCCTGTTTGGAAGCATTTGGTAATACTGTTTGGAAGCATCTGATAATAATGTCGCCATAGTTCATGTTTTGGCATTTACCATATGCATTTCGGAAAGACATAAATGCCACACTAGTCTCTTCCTACATGTCGATGCTTACACACCTAAATCAGAGTTGCACTATGTTGCATATACACTGCAGCAATGCCCTCAAAAGGAAACTATGAAACTGCCAACAGCCATGTGCCCAAAAGTGTAAGTCTGGGTTCAGGTGGGAGAAGAATGTTTGGAGCTATCTTTTTAAAGGACTAGGAGCTTTGAGAAGTATTTTCTTAATAGAGGAAATAATACTGTTAACTCCAGGAAAATTATTCTGACTTCCTCTGCTACATTGTGTCGGCCATGGGCAAGGCAGGTGTAATAGATTATACAAGGACAGAATTCTTTCAGTGTTGCTCTCACTTTGAACATATAGGCAACACAGTCTTGTCACCAACATCAATTTTTTTTATCCTTATCTTCTCCTGGTCACAGGGACCAGAGGTCTGTGCGTGCCCTTAATAAGCACTACCCACGCAATGTTGTCACTGGTGTAGTGCTGTGCATGCACAGTAGACCTGGTGACGGCAGTCGGTGACTAAGTAGCCTTGAGGCACGCTGCTTGAAGTCGGTGAGCACTATTCTAGCATTGGAGGTCTGACTGTGGGTGGTAGTTGTAGTAACTGGTAGTTTACTACAATTGGATGCACAGGGAATTCCTGACAGTGCAGACTATGTCCTGTGACTTGTCTTTTCTAACTCTTTACCCAGAAGTAAATGAAGTTTTCTTGCTGTTGTGGAATCTAATTTCCCTACCATGAAGGAATTCAGGCTGTGATCACATTTCATCAGCTCCATGGTCCTCAGAAATGCATACAGCTCAGTATCAAATATGCTTAGAGAAAACAAATGAAAAGCCAAGAGTTTCCTCCTGCTTAGGCCTGTTAGTAGAGCTCACTGGAGGATAAATACATTCTTGAGTAGACAATTTGTAGTACTCCGTCAAGTTTAAAATTATTCTGGACCTCACTAATACCAACAGTGGGAGTTGCACAAAACCCATATCAGTGCAACCCCATGTCTACTTCAAGAAGATTCATAATGTGCTCCTATTACAAATGGCTTCCGCACTTGAGGAGAATTTCAATACAATCATCCTAAGATTTCATTGATATGAATCATTTTTTAAAAATAATCAGCAAACAGTTGCACAAAAGAAATTTTATTTCCTTTACTGGTTTCCGACAGCTAGCGCCCCTCTTCAGAACGCTTATTGGCAGTTCCTTCCTTATTAAAATTAGTGTGGTTGGAGATATCACGATTCTTTAGTTTGTTTTTCTTGTACAAGTAGATGGTTCTGGCTTGACGGCTTCAGTTTGTTTTTCTTGTACAAGTAGATGATTCTTTGTGTCTGGCTAGACGTTAAGATTAGCATTTTATCCACCTTCAGCAACTGTATTTCTATAAATGAGTAAAGGAAACAAATTTCTTTTGTGCAACTGGTTACTGATTATTTCAACAAATGGAAAAACAGTTGCTGAAGATGGATAAAATACTAAATATGAAGGATTATATGAAAAATTAGCAACTTAATGACCAAAGCTTTTATACTTAGTTATCCACAAAGAACATTTTGAAACACATCACATCATGGAGGTTATTCTGCCTCAGCGCATAAGATGCTAATGATGCTTGTCCAATTCAATATCCTTGTCGTGTACTCCATTAAGAGTTTTAAAATATGGTTGCCACACTGATTCATAGATCATGCAACCATAATTTGAATGAGGATAAATGCAGCCTTTGCAAAATTAGAGCAAAGATGCCAAAACAAACGTAATGCTCTTTTAGAGGTTGTCATCCACCTTTCGTGTTATGTCTGCCTTTAGAACAAAACTTCCATTCTTCTGCTCGGCGGGATCCTCATTCATTAGATTTTGCATGCACAACCCTCGACTAGAATTTAGCTTTATGTACTTTATCTATGCTAATGGCCATTAAAATTGCTACACTAAGAAGAAATGCAGATGATAAATGGGTATGCATTGGACAAATATTTTATACTAGAACTGACATGTGATTACATTTTCATACAATTTGGGTGCATAGATCTTGAGAAATCAGTACCCAGAACCACCTCTGGCCGTAATAACGGCCTTGATACGCCTGGGCATTGAGTCAAACAGAGTTTGCCCATGCAGTTTCAACATGATACCACAGTTCATCAAGAGTAGTGACTGGCGTATTGTGACGAGCCAGTTTCTCAGCCACCATTGACCAGACATTTTTAATTGGTGAGAGATATGGAGAATGTGCTGGCCATAGCAGCAGTCGATCATTTTCTGTAACCAGAAAGGCCCGTACAGGACCTGCAACATGCAGTTGTGTGTTATCCTGCTTAAATGCAGGGTTTCACAGGGATCGAATGATGTGTTACCACGGGTCGTAACACATCTGAAATGTAATGCCCACTGTTCAAAGTGCCGTCAGTGCAAACAAGAGGTGACTGAGACATGTAACCAATGGCACCCCATACCATCATGCCCAGTGATGATGAATACACGCTTCCAATGTGCATTCACCACGATGTAGCCAAACACGCATGGGCCCATCATGATGCTGTAAACAGAACCTGGATTCATCAAAAAAAAAAAAAGATGTTTTGCCATTCGTGCACCCAGGTTCGTCCCTGAGTACACCATCGCAGGCACTCCTGTCTGTGATGCAGTGTCAAGGGTAACTGCAGCCATGGTTTCCGAGCTGACAGTCCATGCTGCTGCAGACGTCGTCAATCGGTTCGTGCAGACGGTTGTTGTCTTGCAAATGTCCCCATCTGTTGACTCAGGGATCGAGATGTGGCTGCATGATCCGTTACAGCCATGTAGATAAGATGCCTGTCATCTCGACTGCTAGTGAGACGAGGCCGTTGGGATCCAGCACGGCGTTCCGTATTACCCTCCTGAACCCACCGATTCCATATTCTGCTAACAGTCATTGGATCTCGACCAATGCGAGCAGCAATGTCATGATATGATAAACCGGAATCGCAATAGGCTACAATCCGACCTTTATGAAAGTCTGAAATGTGATGGTACGCATTTCTCCTCCTTACGCGAGGCATCACAACAATGTTTCACCAGGCAACGCCGGTCAACTGCTGTTTGCGTATGAGAAATCGGTTGAAAACTTTCCTCATGTCAGCAAGTTGTAGGTGTCGCCACCTTGTGTGAATGCTCTGAAAAGCTAATCATTTGCGTATCACAGCATCTTCTTCCTGTCGGTTAAATTTCGAGTCTGTAGCACATCATCTTCATGGTGCAGCAATTTTAATGGCCAATAGTGTACAATGGTACTGACAAGCATATAAGATTTTAGATACTTAGCCACTTGTAAATATGTAGCAGTTTTTATCATCAGTGAATGTTCCCTTGTTTGGGACTTTTGCGAAACCCTCTATGTCCTGTGTCCTCCGAGTCTTTTGCAGTGGCATGTCCACATAAAATCTCGGTTTTCATGTCGCATCAATTTGGATAAAATACTCAAGGTTTTGATGGTCGTCTCTGCCATTGTCATCAGGAGTAAAAAGCCTCGATTGCCAGGGCTGGCACAGCTCTCCACATATATAGGCACGATTATAGCATCTGGCACAAATCAGAAATGGCCGTAGTGACATGCGCATGAAACGCGAGTTTAGACCGTAATCCCAATATGTTGGACAGAGCCAAGAGTCTCATCTTTTCGAACAGTATTTTGTGTCTGTTTTTCAGGCAATGTTCAGCTATAGCTGACTTGTCAAGCTCACTTTCATTTATTTACAGTGTACCTTCTGCTTCCTATGGTTTAATATGATGCTTGTGCTCAGGATCGTGCTCCACAACTGCGCAAATTTTTAGACCCATACAGATGGTGCCACATTTGCAAGGAACACTATACACTCCAGGCACACAAAAAGCTATGTCGTCGAAGAGGGGGAAAGCTGGTCACAGGCCATGTCTATGCAGCACACATCCTAACTTACTGCTCATTGCCCCACAATCTGGCAGGAAAGCAAACAGCTTCTTCTGCTGATTCACAGTGCATCCTTTGTTGGTGAACCTGGAAGAGTTTGCAGTGTGTCTCTTGCTATAACTATTCTCTCTGAACACGTCTTGAATGCTACAAAATTCAGACTATAAGTGATTTTCATCAGAAATAATCTTTGCCCTACTGTTCAGGACTGCTTCCTTGTGTGCAAGATGATGGAAACTATCAGTGTTGTTCAAGTATCGATCAGTATGTCTTGGTTTACTGTATGCTGAATGACCAACTCAGCCTTCTGTCTTCCGCTGAACTAAAAAATTCAAGTGTGGTGGTTTGCCAGCCTTCTTCATCTTGATAGTAAATTTAATTTTGAGATGGGCAACCATATGTGTGACCGACGAAGAGCTGCAGTGCATTTTCACTATGAGGCCATATCAGGAGCATCATTCAATGGCCTTACGGAGCAAGACAAACACGACACCAATAAAGTTCAGAGTCTGGTTTATGAAAGTGCTCTGTGAAGAAATTCGTGACTGCTGGATACAGTGATGATCCATTGCTATGCCACCTGTCATTTCATAATATTCGTCATGGCACAGGAAGTACAAACTGCAAGTATTTAATTTTTTTTTTATTAATTTGACAAATTCGAAGCTAGCTAGGTGGCTGGAGAAATGTACACCCCTGCTGCAGCTGTAGCAGACAGCGCATGCTATGACATATTCATATACAACAATGTCAGTGGTAAGTATCAGTGAATTACTGTTGCTGCAGCTTTATCTCTGTCTCCTGAAAATCAATACATTAGGACCAAAAATTTAAAAAAACAGTGTATTTACTTGCAAAAGTCTTGTAATCAAAACAGTAAAATCTGCAAAAATGGGACAGAATACTTTTCAATGTTACATCAATAACTTCTTACCATCCACAGAAATAATTCATTACTTTTGTTGGACTCTTGGCGTGAACACACTGACACCTGTGTCTCCGACAGCACTTTGTCGTTTGAGAATTATCAGCAGACAGTATTGTTAAACTTCAGCAATTTCTGTATTGTCAGTTTGCATCAACATACTTCACAAATTTGATGAAGAGTGCCAGGAACACGCCACCAATTTGCAGAACAGCAGCCGAAACCATTTTTTACTCCATTCCAGTTCTGTCTAAACAAAACTAGTAGTGTGCAGCACCTGAATGCATTAGTTCTTCATTTACCAGGTGAGCCTTGTACATGGAAAATGTCTGTTTCCGTCATCCAACAGACACTCCGCATTATAATAACAACTAAATGCTAACAAAGGCCTGTTACATTGTTAGTGAAATACGTGTTATTGAAAAATTACAAGAACTTTGCTACAGTAATTGTAAATTAACTAAATGGCGAAGCCAATTGCAAGGTAAACATGCTGAAAGGCTAATAAATAAACATCTACAAAATATTAGTATCGACCGACAGAAATCCTCTGTAATGTGACATCAAACACTGCCTCAATTTTCTCTCCTCTACTAGCCAATTGCTTAACAATTACTTTTGCAATAGTTTAATTGTCAATACGAACTGCAAGTTATTCAAAAAATTAATGATTTGAGGCAGTCTTGGTATGGTTTAAGTGCTTACAATTCACTTGTGTGCACTTTGGACTTTGTATTGCATTCCATCGTGCTTTGTCCTCTTGTCACGACTGCTTCTGTTTATTCGCTGAATCGCACACTAGACAGATAGGGCAATAGAACCTAGTGCAAAAATGACCAACTAAAAACACCACCTTACAGCGCATCTTAACAGCTAAAATTATGACAGTGCACTTCTTTTGGTGTATTCTTCCTGCACGAAAAATTTTAGGTTGGGTTTTGACATGTCGAAATGGACCATCTCTTGTTAGGCCCATTAATAGTGCAAACAGCCTGACCACCTGCAGAATGGCAAAACATCTGGCAGGTTTATTAGCACCAAAACTGGGACACTGCAAACACTATGTTGGGATTGGTGTGTGGCTACTACCGCTCTCCAACCCAGATGGCAAGCGAATTCGAATACTTCAGTTCTAAATCTCTACAAAAGTTATCTTCTTTTTACATCTGCTGCATTCCTAGAGTATCTGCATAAATCAATTTGTATGTGGTTTGCGTGCCCGTGAAGTGAGTGAGTGAGTGAGTGAGGTTAGGTTAGGTTAGGTGAGCGAGGGAGGGAGGGAGGGGGGGAGGGAGGGAGGGGAGGGAGGGAGGGAGGGAGGGAGGGTAGGGACTTGTAAATATTCACAAAATATCACACTTGAACTATCACCAAATCTTTGTACTTACATTGCTTTTGTCACAACTTTTTTCCTGGAATGTTTAACATTTTGTAAGAATGAAATTCGACAAACAGCCATGCAGTTAAGAAGTTATTTTATTTTGTTTTTGCTACCAGTTATTCCAAGAAGGTAATTTTTTCATGTTGTGTTCTCAAAGTTTCAAACCAGAGTTCCATTTCATTTTCACTCACTGGTATACATATTCAAATTACACTTTGTCCCTGTAGATTTGTTTTACTTAGGATTCAATATTCCGTTACTGAGAAACTTACTCACTTTAATGGTCTTACAATTTTCTTTTCTTCTTTCTTTTTTTCTAATTAGAAAAGCAACATTATTACTGGTTAACTATCCCTGTACAGTAAAACTATTTTCAATGCCATTAACAAAACTGCCTGTCGTCTTTTGTTACATTTCCTGTCAAAGCTTATTATTATTATTATTATTATTATTATTATTATTATTATTATTATCCTCCTCCTTGCTTTCCCACAACCACTGTTTCCTTCTGATGTACATGTCCTGTGACAATGTGTTATTTTTTCCAATTTTTGTTACACACACATTTTCCATGTGGAGTCTGATTTTGTAAATCAGCTTAATGTTTTATGTTTCACAATATGACCTCAGGAGCACCAATTGCCAGCCATGGTATTGTGATAGTACAAGTCACAGCCTCTGCTAAAATATAAAATCATAGTTCAATATATGGGCAGAGATATATCTTATTGTGTATGGGGTAGTGAACACACCTTCAGGTAGCTTGCGGAAGGGTCGTCAGGCAAGGGGGCAGGGATGAGGTTCTGACAGCCAGAAGTGCTCAATTTGAATGTGGCGGCCACGAGGGCAACACCTGTTGTCAAAATCGTACCAATGATAAATGAAATGCATTAGTTTGCTTTTGTTCTGCAGCATTAATTTACTATGTTAACCAGTTTTCAGCCGAATTCAATAAATGTGTTTAGTGCATGTGGACTTTCATTTCAACCAATTACAAATACTCTTCTAACATTTAACAGGTCTATACTTTTAATATGGTACGATGATCTCATAATATGGGGCCATGTCCTTGATTTGTCTGACTGAATCACAGACAAACCCAAAGTTGTGAGTGTTTAACTAGCCAAATTGGAAGAATATGCAGACGAGGAGACATTCAAGAGATTCCTTTTGAAGGCTAAATGACTTAAGAAGTGACTTTGGAAGCCTCAATGGGTTTGGTGAGGATGAAAAGCGAAGTTAACCATGTGGTACCACCAAGCAGTGGTAACAGTCCACACCAGCCAATGGAAAATCTAACGAATGGCAGCAGCCCACCTGAGCCAGAAAGCAGGAAACCCTACGAGCAGCTGCAGTGGCAGTAACAGAGCAGTGCATCGGCTCAATACGTCTTGTGGGAAGCAACAAGACTCCAAAAGTTAAGTACAGACTGCGAAACATGAACTGTCTAACACAGTGCTGTGGCTTTTTTTTTTTTTTTAAGATGTTTTGGGTTCATATAAAAGTACAACAGTAATTCAAATAGTATTTGTGATAACAGAGTTGCCAGGTATGGCAATCTTCAGTCAGTGAGATTAGTGTGTGTCAACCTAATAGCTGCGCAACAAAAGCGGATACATTAAATTCAATAATGAAAGCTATGGCTAAAGTCAATGGCCAAATGGCCAAGATTAATCAGTGTGTTAAAGAACAAGGGACTGAATTTAAGAAGAGCATCCAAGTATGTGGAATAGTTGATTAAATGACATTGAAAACATGCTATAAACATATATGAAGAAGAAATTTTTAAATCTGGAGCATGGAAGAGTAGTGAACAATGGTACCTTTTATTAGTAATTTTGGAATGAAAAGTTTCGATAATGCTGGGAATTAGGATCCTTTAGACTTTCTACAAGGTTCTACAGATAGATTTCTAAATGCGATTATTTGTGGAGATAGGCCTAAAGCTAAATTTGTGATATGTTTGTTAGAAGGTGAAACTTTATCATTAATGAATTGGAATACTAGCAATTTTAGAACAAAAGGATTTCTGCACAGATGTTGGGGAGAAGCAAAGCAATGTAGGATACAAAATGAATTTCTGAATGGTTCACTATACAGACCAGGCAGACAAAACAAAAAAACATTCTATATGGAAGAAACTGAAAAGCTCCATTAACAATCATTTCCACTCTAAAAAAAAAGGCAACCTGACAATATTCAATGAGATTTGATTAATGCACAAAATGAAATACAGATAGTTTACTAGAATGCATAGAAAGATAGACAGATTTTTCTTTTATTTTTAAAGAATGGCAGGTAGAACTAACAAAGGGAAATGCATGGTGACAGAAATATAGGATGGGGCAAATAAAAGTATCCCAGATGAGTGGATACAATTGGATGTGAATTAGTGGTGGCATTAACCTACAGATACTTCCAACAGGAAGGAAAAACTGCCCGATCAGCCGCCAAATCTTGAAGCACATTCACACAATCTTCCCACCTGACAAAGCTCAGTCTAGTCGCAATTCTGGCTGGCCACACAGATCACTTGATCTGTCAGCGTTTGATTAAAGGGAGCCCTCAAGTTTATGGTGTATCCCAACAACCCTCCTAGCATTCAAAAACTGTAGCAGAACATTTCAGATGAGATTGCAGGGATTCTAACAGTCCAGCTTCAATACGCCTTCAGCAACTTGCTGACTGCGACCCAAAAGTGCAAAGACATGAATAGTAGCCACTTTCAACATCTGCTATAACCACTGTATTTCCTTTCCTCAACAACGTTTCTTTGTACACTGGTACTCTGTTCTCCAGGCCATTTTTATTTGTCCCACCCTGCATAAATGTGCATGACAATGAGGGATGCAGCAGGAGTAAAGAAAACTATAATCGGCAGTATAGGCTATAGTACGGGGAGCATGGAAGAGAGATTTGGCAAAACAAATAATAGGAGGCTACATAGTAATACGGTGAACAGGATTCCAAGAGGCAGAAAGAGAAACAAAAAATTCAATGACCAAAGGCAGTGAGGAGGTACAAATGGAGCATCAAATAGGGATGGATAGCTCCGAGATTGGGATATAGGCCAAGCAAGCAGACAAGCATGTAAAGTAGCAGGTAAACATCAGAGAAGACCTTTTGGGATGTTTTTTACTTATATAGTTTTCAGAGGAAGGGAATTCTGGGAAAGACTTTTATATTAATAAAGGAAAAATCACAACACAGGAGAAAGAAATCAAGTTCCTGGCAAATGATACTGGTAGCATCTTTACGTTGGCAGAATGTAGTGTTTATTGCACCCCTGAGGGCAGGGCACCACTGGAAAGAAATGATGTGGATAAATGTCTGCAGCAGCCAGATAATGTGAATGAGTGTGAGAGAATGAATGCGGAAGTGAGTGACATGCATGTTAATTGAGGTAAAATTCTACGGTTTTGCAAGTAAAAATACTTCTCATGATAATGTTGCTAATTTTTGCGTTGATATTGTTGATGATTTCATTTGTGTTAATGCAGAAATGGGTATTAATGAAGTTGGTAGTGATTCAAACAATGACATAGCGATTTTTTTTAATAGAATGTTGAAAGTGTTAATGAGGCTGAAGACTTTCTAGTTCTCGAATCAGCTGCAACAGTTGGGAAAAATAGATGATACTGTGAAATCAAGTGGGTTAAGATCAAGTATGAGTGCATAAACATAAAATGGTGGAGAATAAATAGTACATACGACTGGTGATGCTGCAAATTTTAAAGATATGGGAGACTTAGATTTAGCAGTTAATAAAATGCACGAAGGATATGATACTATAGAGAGGAATAGCTAATTTTATAAACATAGAAATATATAGTCAGGATGAATGTAAAGAGTTTACTCACCTGTAGCAGGAGACACGTATAAGTTTTTGGAAACCTAATAAAGTCAAGTTCGCAATGGAGAGGTTTGCAATGTACAAAACATTATTTCTTGCAAAAGACTTATAACAAAATTTTTAAAGGTGATTTGGAAATAGAGCCTCCAGATGAGGAAAATAATGTAGGTACCATGTAGTCAGTTTGTGGTGTTTATGCCACAGCTCTGCCTAAATTTCATGACATTTTGTTGTTACATTTCAATGTACAGTATAGAAGGATGTTGCTGGAAGCTAGGATGAAGGTAGGAACATTTGGTGTACTACAGCAGGTTGAGTGGAAGCTGTATCATGTTGGGGCATAGACAGACTGGTGATTTCAACTATGAGGCTGAGCACTAATGAGTGCGACTTTTATTACTTATAATTAATGTTTAAATGTTAATGTGTGTCTGCAACACTTCTGCTGACATTACTTGCAATGAGAATTTATTAATAATTTCTGTAACTTTCAGTTCACATTTAGAGACTTATTACAAGTTTAAGTTACCACTGATAGTCATTGGCAGATACTGAGAACTGATCACAAGTGTACCCTGAGCAGGCGGGCAAAAAATAGTTAAGATAGCTCAACTACTAGTCTATGATCACCATGTTTGTTCCAGCAGATATATCTTCAATGTGGAAAGCATTACATTCACTGTGAACCATATGAGGGTTACAATTTGCTTTTTCCATAACACTGCTAATAATTTGAACCTTGATTGAAATAATTACTAGACTTGGCATCTCCTACAAACTTCATATACATAACAAGCTCCACAGACAGATAATTTTGAAGAAATACAGAGAGATCAGTTGGAGGAAGAGTAACTTGAGGAGAGAATCACTACTAAAACTCAACTAGACGTGAATATATAAATAGGAGATTTTGAAGCAGAGCCTTTACTCGAAACAATAAGTCAAGTTTATGGCGTATCAGAAATGTTTGTAGATCGCATAAGAGTGCACACTGAATTATCTGAGATGCCAGCCACTGGCGTGAAGATATGAAGAGCAGCAAATAAGCTAAGTAAGCCAATAAGAAATCAGATTTACCTAACATTCAGAATACATAATGTTGAATTTAGTCACGTGTAAGAGCCTATGGGTAGCAAGTAGCGGTACAGTACGTAACACGTGCTTGGCAGCCGACCTATCTTGGAATGCTGACAGTTTACTTAGTCAGTAGACGTGCGTCGGGCCGCAGTGTGCCACAGGAGAGTAAGCCACTGGCCCCATCTGCAGTGTGCCGTATAACTATCGTGGCCTCGGGCAAGAATATGTTTCTTTTCTTAGCTCACCATGGAGCCTTTCGATAAGACCGTAATTAGCCGGTGTTAGGATGTCAGACACAGTGATGATGGGTGTGCACATACTGTACGTGTTTTATTATCAGTCTTTTGTTAATAAACTGTTTAAAGTTACTTCTCGGTGTTTGCAAATTCTGTACCTCATGGACCCACTGCTTACGAATCCTGACAAATATTTTGTGTAATTATCATCCGGTGGTAACAACACAAACAACCTCCTTCTAGAAGTGGTGTCAGCATGGGGATAATTATGGAAAACCTATATTCCTGAAGAGGTACAGCACAATGTGAACTTCGAGCAGCAGCAGCACGAACATCTTCTGACTATGCGGGGACATCCAACACTGGAATTCAGGTTTGCCTACTCCAGTTTGGCTAGAATATGAAAGGCAGTGATGGATTTTTATTTTACACTTTAGTGACTCATTGGCATTAAATTAGACGAAATGCCGCAATCCAGTCAGAGTAATGTTGTCGATCTACGAACTGCAAGGAGAGATTCGGCAGTTCAAAGCAGAAAACAAGTGAGCATAACAGTCTGAAAGAGTTGTCAAATGATAGTTCATGCGGTACAAGTACAACTACAATAAAGAATTTTTCATTATTGCCATCAGTACTAGTGCTTAGCGCGAAACCCGAAGATGATGTGAAAGTGTTTTTTTGTAAACTTGAAGAAACCACCCTGTTAGGATCATGGACAGATTCCAATAAGCTAGTGGTTGCCAATTCAGGGAGCAGCACAAGATTTCATTAGTGTGGAGCCTACTTGCGTGAAAACAGAAGATTACAATGAGTTTAGAATGGCTGTTGTTCCGAGATTTAAATGTAAAAATGCGATCCGATTTTACAGAGAGCAGCTTTACAGTTTGACAACATGACGAGACGAATCTATCGAGCAGGTTGCTGGCAGAATTCAAAACATAAACACTCAAACATAGAGTTAGTAGAAGATGAAAATGAAAATTGCATTCAATTCTTCGAAGCCGACCAGAGAGCCTTGGACACATTTATTCATGGGTTGTACAGAGAGGAAATAAGCAAAGCTGTTAGAATGGCACGATGTTAAACGTTTCAGGAAGCAATAGAATCAGCTGTTGGTTTCGTTGAAGCACTAAGACGACCGAATGAGATGCAGAAAGAAGAATGCAGAGTTTTCAACACAACAGTACAATTCCACAGATGCAATAAGATGGGTCACAAGTGTAAGGATTGTAAAGAGAATTGAATCTGCTATCACTGTGGAATGCAGGGTCACATTTCGAGAGATTGTCGCAACAACAAGAAAAGTAACGTGAACAAAGATAATCTGCCAGATCTTCAAACGAGTACGGGGACGTACGGGCCACCACTCTTTCCGCCCCCTGCCAGAGAAAGTGGTTCCTGTTAGTTCTAGTGAAAATCTGACCGAAAATGATGTGATAGGTGCTGTATATCATGGGAGAAACATCAAACTACTTATTGACACAGAAGCACAGACTTCATTAATGTGGTGTTGCATAGATAAACAGGATATACTGAAACCGTTGCTCTTAAAAGTGCAAGGGTTAAATGGAGAAAACTACGTAACTATAGTTGACATAGAATTAATTCTTGGCCTTGTCCAAGATGAAGGTGAAAATAAAGATACAGGTAAATACACAGCAAGGGTACAAGTAGTTTCAAATAACGAAAAGCGTTACAACAGTGTACCTGGATTTGATTTCTTGTCCGTTAACGAGGCAGAGATATTTGTTGCAGAAAGAAAGATCAGACTAGGCTGTAGCAACTACAACCTAAGAAATTGTTCTTCAGATCATACTCAAAGGAGCAGCAATACTGACGTCGTGGGAATGGATCGCCCAAACGATGCATCAGTTCAAACCGTCCGAGTCAATGTTCAAATTGATCAGCCTCAGCAAATTCCCAAGGGAGCAGGTCAGACACTCTACGTTGAAGTTAAGTCACCCTGATGCAAGGAAGGAATTTTGTTATTAATTGAGCTATCTGGGAAAAGTGAGTTACTGGATACAATGCATTATTATGTTGTTTGAAGTGTAGGTGTCACTACAATGGTGAGACAGAATGTTACAGAATGTTTCAAAAGTCCTGGTTACAATAACAAATATGAACAATGAGTATGCTGTTTTGCCATGAGGAACAAAGGTTGCTGAAGTGTCGAGCATAAGTAAACGTGACATAATACAGATTCCAGATGAAGTAACAAACGCTGCAGTTATAAACACAGGTTTTGGTAAGAGAAGCGTAAAATTGCAATGAGGAGACAAAGTTAATAATGAACTGAAGCACAACATTTGGCAGAAGATAGAACATTTGGCAATTGATTAACAGAAGATTTTGGCACCTGTTTTATTGGAGTATATATATTTATTCCGAGAACACGCAAATTTACCTGTCACTCATTTAGTTCAGCATCATATTCATACAGGTAATGCAGCCCCACTCACACAGAAACCTTACCGAATACCATTTAGTCAAAGAGAGTTGATAGAAGACATGGTTAAAGAACAATCAGAAGCCGGAATTATAAAACCGAGAGATTCTTCAGACCCACCGTGGTGTTCGTCTGTTGTAATTGTAAATAAAGAAACAATTTCTGGAGAACCACAGTTCCATTTTTGTGTTGATTAGCGATCTTTGAATGCTGTAATCACACCTGACATTTACCCCTTACAAAATCTAGTGGAAACCTTGGATTATTTGGGCAGATGTCGAATTTTTTCAGTAAGTGATTTAACAAGTGGTTATCACCAGTTAACAGAGCACTCTGATGATCAAGCAAAACCTTCATTTGCAACTGCAACAGGAGTATGCAAATATCTTCGTGTGCCATTTGGACTTCATAATGCTCCGGCTACATTTTAATGCCTGATGGATTCAGTTTTACGAGGGCTCACCCCAACATAAGCACTTGATTATCTAGATGACGTAATAATTTTTTGTGAAAACATGAAGCAGCATACTGAGAGCCTACAAGCTGTCTTTGAGGATATAGGAAGTGCAACCCTGTCTTTGTCAATATATAAATGTCATTTTGCACAAAGTAAGGTTAACTGCCTTGGTCATGTAATAACCAGTGAGGCTGTTTGACCTGATCCAAAATTAAATGAAGATGTAAAGAATTTTCCTGAACCACAGAATTTGAAAGAACTACAATCATTCTTGGGATTATCAAATTTCTACAGATGATTTATAGCCGGTTATGTGAATATAGCACGTTCAATGACACAACTACTGAAGAAAGGAACCACATTTAATTGGTCAACAGAATGCAAAAGGGCAATGGAAGAACTTAAAACTGCTCTAACCACAGCCCCAGTGTTAGCCTATCCGGATTTTAGTAAACCTTTTATTCTTTCAACAGATGCATCCAATTTTGCCATAGACGCAATATTGTCTCAAGAAGTTGATGGTCATGAACATCCAATCTCATTTGCTTCCAGACAATTAAACAAGGCAGAATGTAATTATACTACTACCGAGAAGGAGCTTTGTGCTTTGGTTTCTGGTATAACACATAACAGATGTTTCTTAACAAGAAGAGAATTTACAGTTATTACAGGTCATGCTGCACTTAAATGGTTATTGAGCTTAAAGAATCCAAGTTCCAGATTAATAAGATGGGCATTAAGACTGAGTGAGTACCAATTTAAGATTATTCGCCAACTTGGTAAATAACATGTGAATGCTGATGCAGTGGGTCAAAAAGTCAATGTTTGTGCTACAATAAGTCAAGAAGAAGAGTTAAAGGCAGCTCAAGCAGAAGATCCACAATGCAAATTATGGAAAACTGAATAACCTTTTGTTGAAATAGATGGATTATTGTACAAAATCACTAGTAAAGGGAACCACCTAGTTATTCCAGACAGCATGAAAGATCAAATCATGAGAAAACAACATGATTCTTTATTATTGGGACACAGCAGTAAAAAAAGCAACAAACAGTAAATTGTTCAAATGTTCCGGTGGCCGAGCTGCAAAGCTGACGTTTTTGAGTTTGTTTCACAATGTGATTCCTGTAAAAGATGGAATAATGTAGGAAAAAGTAGAGCAACATTGCAAGAACTGCCAGAGACAAGTGAACAATTTGAAAGAGTAGGACTAGATGATGTAGGACTGTTGCCTAAGACTAAAGATGGAAACAAATACATATTGACAATGTTAGATTATTTCTCTAGATACCTTCTCATGATACCAATACCTGATCGGAGTGGTGAGACTATGTTGTTGTTGTTGTTGTTGTCTTCAGTCCTGAGACTGGTTTGATGCAGGTCTCCATGCTACTCTATCCTGTGCAAGCTGCTTCACTTGAGACTATAACTGAAGTTTTGTAAAAGAATGGATTCTTAACTTTGGATCACCATAAAGTATAATTAGTGATCAAGGAACGAATTTTATGAGTGAATTACTTAAACATACTTGTAAGTTCATACAAATAACTCAGTGAAGGACTACACTAGCACACCCTGAAGGAAATGGAAGAGTTGAACGAGTCCATAGAACAATTATTAAAATGGCTAGCCATTATGGGGGCAGCAGACATGACAATTGGGATGTCTGTTTACTGCACTTGGTAAGTTGTTACAATGCCAAAATGCACAGCTCAACTTGCCTAAGTCCATATGATATCGCCTACGGAAGAAAAATTCATTCACCTTTGGACTTTGCACAATCGGCTGCCAGAATCAGCAATGAACACATAAGGGATCTAGCACGCAAACTAAAGGAAGCATGGAGGGGAATGAAACAGCGAAAACATCAATCCTTTCTTCAGCAAGCAAGACAACACGACCATCAAGCATCAGTGCCACAGTATCGAGTTGGAGATCTTGTGTATCTGAGCAATGTGGTGTTAAAGAAGAGTCAAGACAAAAAGTTTAAGAAGTTTTGGAAAGGACCATATCCAATCTTGAAGGTGGTGTTGCCAGTCACTTTTAAGCTCCAACTGCCCTTTCGTTTGATTGTCATTCATGCCAATCGTGTAAAGCCATTTATGGGTAGATTCCTGTAGCATCGCAAGACAACAAGGACCGACCGAGAAGCAGACCTGCTGTTCTCAAACCCAGGAGGTGAGAAACACAAGGTCACAGTCCAGACTTCGAGGCCAAGGCATCGCTACGTTCTGAGCGATCCTGTTCCGGACACCCCTACAATCTGCATAAATGTGTGTAGTGCATGAGAATGCAATACTTGTGTTTATTTCAGCCATGTGCTTATGTGAATGTGTTGTGAAAATTTAGTATTGAAGCTATTACAAAGAGTGCACAAGTGAAGCAAAACCTTTTACTACACATGTTACCAGAACTAATTAACCATGTACATTTTTATTCTAATGTTTGCTATGATAGCATATTCTACTAATGCTGTAGTAATAGTACCACAGAGTACAGTGTCTTGTTTGAACCACGATCAGACAGGGTAGTTTCAACAAGTAATGCAAAACTTGTACTCAAGTACAATCTGAGTGAAACCCAGCAACAGTTCAATTCCGTAAAGAAGCAAATTGATCTAATTCATTCTGTTAAGGGTAATCATACAATTTTGGAAATCTTGGTATAATAACTGGATCACAGCCAAAATGCAGGTAGGGTCTACATTTGATAATCAAGGATTACTAATAGTTTATCAAATACTACAATTGATGCCCTTAACTTAAGAACAGCCTTAGAAAGTAGTATCCTGTGAAGTGGAGACTGGTAGGTATTCATGTAAAGTACGTACTAAATGATCATCTACTGATCAGCAAGGATTGAATATATTTTTTGTCCCTAAATAAAAACGATTTGCATATGTGTAAACATAGTCATAAGTTAATTTGCCATGAATTGGCAGTATTCTAAGATAGCAGAGTGTACAGCTGAGAGAGAGAATTGTTTACGAATCATCCCCCAAGAGATGATTACCCTAGAATTTTAACATATATTAAACGATGTTTTGAAGGTATAATTTTCTCATTTAACTCCACCCTAGATGTCACATTTACGTGTAACAATTATTATACATCTGAGCTACCCTTTACGCTCAAACTGAATAATAGTGAATTAATCTTGAATGCCACATATTGTGATTTATCATGTGAACTATTTGACATGCATAGTGTATTACCAACTACATTTCATGCCACTGGACATTTGCCATTAACGAGAATGTTATCTGTTTATTACAATGATTCATACATATTAACATATGGAAAGCATTCCTTATCAGGTTTTTCTGAAGACAATGATTTAATTAAGGATATCCATGAAAATGTAATTTCTTCCAATAATGAGTTAAACTTCATTGAAGCAGCAAATAAAATTAAGAAATTCGATTCATCCAATAATGTTAATGCATACTTGATTGTCAGTATTGTGTTTTTATTGCTTTTATTAATATGTCTTTTGTCAACAGCATTTGTCACGTATGAAATTGTCATGCTGAAAGCTCGCTTCTTTGTACTGAACGTTACTGTTTCTGCAAATGAAATACATGTTGCGATGCCTTTTGATGCCACGAATGGCGAAATAAATTCATAACACCCAGGAGGTCGTTTGGAGCTACCTATAGTTGCTCTTTTTCTCTGGGGAGAGTGGTGTAAGAGTCTACTGGTTGCACGTAGCCATACAGTACATAACACGCACTCACCAGACGACCTATCTTGGAATGCTGAGAATTTGCTTTGTCAGTAGATGCACGTCCAGCTGCTGTCCGCCGCAGGAGAGTAAGCCACTGGCTGCCGTCCACAGTGCACCGTGTAACTAGCGCGGCCTTGAGGGCGAATATGTCTCTTTTCTTAGCTTGCCGTGGAGCCTTTCGATATGACCGTAATTAGCCAGTGTTAGGATGTCAGACACACTGATGATGGATGCGCGTAGCGTGCGTGTTTTATAATCAGTCTTTTGTTAATAAACTGTTTAAAGTTACTTCTCGGTGTTCGTGTATTCTGTACTTCAAAGACCCCACTGCTTACAAATCCTGACAAATATTTCGTATAATTATCATCCAGGGGTAACAACACAAACAACCTCCTTATACAGGCATGTTTAGTGATCCCAGATCTGAGTGAATTTTATACTTGTTATGGGATGAATGACAAAAGTAGGTGCCACAATTAACTGCAGCAGGTTAACTGTTTTCAGTTTAAAGTAGAAGATAACAGTTTTAGAGTTCAGTTTAACAAGATTTTATTAAGCAGTAAAGTTGTAGCCGAACTGTACCACAAGTCTCCTGATAATTATAAACACTGGAATCAGCCTGTATTGTGTAACCAAAAGATAGTTTGTGCAGTTAATGAAAGGACTAAAGGGACTGAGGGATAGATGAAGCACAAGAGGAGCAACTCTCTGAATTGTTAGGAAATTTTAGTTGTCTACTCTATGAAGCTCCAGGGAAGAATTTTTAATGCAACTTAAACATCAAGTAGCCATGAGGACAACATCCTTTGTATAAAACTGTACCTATACGCTCAATAAACGGTTGGCTGATTTGGGGAAGGGGACTAAACAGCGAGGTCATCAGTCCCATCAGATTAGGGAAGGATGGGGTAGGAAGTCAGTCATGTCCTTTCACAGGAACTACCCTGGCATTTACCTGAAACAGTTTAGAGAAATCACGGAAAACCTAAATCAGGATGTCCAGATGCAGGTTTGAACCATTGCCCTCCCTTCAACAAATTAATTCAGTGCATGTTGAACTTTTATTTCAACCAACCATGAGTATTCAACCCTTCTATATTTTGAAAATGACGTGAGATCATCATAACCTAGCTATTCAAAAGTAATAAAAGACTTGCACAGATAACAACGGAACGGGGACACACACACACACACACACACACACACACAGCTAGCCATTCTTCACATGGAGAACATATGGTACCTGGTATTTTCTATGCAAATTGCATTCTTCTCCTGGTCAAAGACACATTACCCAACTGAGTCAATGTATGCATCCAGGCCAGAGGGGTACAACATCATACTGATAAGTGGGCTCATACTGCCAAGGTCTTTGTAAATTTGTAGTCACTGAAATAACATCACATACCTTCTCAATCTGTAAAGTGTGAAGTTTCATCCTCCCCTTCTTGGTATTTCACCTTTTTTTGCCAGGCGTGCTATAAGCTGCTTGAAAAAACTTACTTGAGAACCAGCTAGTAAGTATTTACAAGCTCACTGGACAAAAAATAACTATCATTCAGATACTATAAAATTCAGTCTCCTGCAGAGGGCAAAGAATGAGATGAAAAATGGCAGGTATCTGCTTCAAGATCTGCATAGCATTAATGAGTTCTCAAGAATGTCATACAGCACAGTGCCCGTCTCATTCTTCCAAGTGTGTAGCATTGTGAACTACTCTTATTGAAAGACAGACAACAGGAGGCAGTAAGCACATAATGTTGAGACACTACGCAAGTGTTCCAACAATTAGATAGTGTACGATCAGAAGCTTGTCAATTTATTCCCCAGTGAATCACAGTTGTCACTGAGGTTTATGGCTTACAAGAAAACATAACTTTTTTGTCTAGTGAGGTTGTACATAGTACTCAACATAGCAGATTTAATTTTATTTCATATTAATGTTTCACTGGGCATACTTACAAACTAAGCACAGCCTGCATTGAAACAAATAATGCTGGAACATTAAATGTTTCAAAAAATATCTCTGCTGCCTTCTCTCTGTTACGCCTAGGATTTAGTGGTGCCTCCGTTAACAGCACAGGATGCTGCAAGAAAAACAATTACGGCAATAATACCTAATTAAGAAACAGTAAACACACAGAACCACATAATTTTATGAAGACTTCTCTACCTCTTCAGCAAATGTATTAAGCTGATCTTTACTGTAGATATATTGCCAAATCCTTTCCATATCGTTCCAGTCAGAAACAATTCCATGTTCCATTGGATACCTTATGCTTAACAATCCCCTGTGCTCTTCAGCTTTAGGTCCTACAAACAAGTCAGCTTCAAGTGCTCCAGCCATAACGCGAATATGCTTTGGACGTCCAATACTACAGGAAAAAGCACAATATAAATATTAATCGAAGGACCATACACTGCTTCATCACACTACTGGACATTTCTTAAAATTCTGTAAAATGCAAGGTATGAGTTATATTGCACTAAAAGTACATAGACAAGAAAAACAGCTACATAACAAAACTAAATCCAACACTGTCTTTCTTAAGAGAAACTTTGGTAAAATATAATTGTTAATGGTTCTAATAGATTTTTTTAAAAAAATTACATTATATTATCTTAGTGAGATCTTTTAATCTGGCAAAAAGCCTTAAAAATTTTCTAAATAAAGATGAAAAGTTATTGTGAGTGAGACTTTCTTTCAATCTGAAACAAATCACGGCAGATCAATAAACTGTATCATGGCTTGAGATTTAACAGAAAGAGAAAATCCCTGTAGTGTTACATGTTTACGTGCCACATATCAAACAGAAAATTGTGAGCAAGTGCAATTTTGTCATTTCTGTTTATTAATACATAATTATATATAAAAAACAAAGATGCTGTAACTTACCAAATGAGAAAGCACTGGTAGATAGAGACAATAAGAAACACACACCTAAATTTTAAGCTTTCACAACCCAAGGTTGCTTCATCAGGAAAGAGGGAAGGAGAGGGAAAGACGAAAGGATGTGGGTTTTAAGGGAGAGAGTAAGGAGTCTTTCCAATCCCGGGAGCGGAAAGACTTACCTTAGGGGGAAAAAGGACAGGTATACACTCCGTGCGCACGCACACATACATCCATCTGCACATATACAGACACAGGCAGACATATGTAAATGCAAAGAGGTTGGGTAGAGATGTCAGTCAAGGTGGAAGTACAGAGCAAAGATGTTGTTGAATGACAGGTGATGTACGAGGGGCGGCAACTTGAAATTAGTGGAGGTTGAGGCCTCGTGGGTAGCGGGAAGAGAATATATTGAAGGGCAAGTTCCCATCTCCAGAGTTCTGATAGGCTGGTGTCAGTGGGAAGTATTGAGATAACCCGGACGGTGTAACACTGTGCCAAGATGTGTTACCTTCGTAGCCTCTTCGTCCATCCCTATGAAATCCCCTACCCTCTGGCTCCTACCCTTGTAACTGTCCCCGGTGTAAAACCTGTCCCATGCACCCTCCCACCACCTACTCCAGTCCTGTAACCCAGAAGTTGTACATGATCAAAGGCAGAGCCACGTGTGAAAGCACCCACGTGATTTACCAACTGACATGCCTCCACTGTGAAGCCTCCTATGTGGGAATGACCAGCAACAAACTGTCCATCCGCATGAACGGACACAGACAGACAGTGTTTGTTGGTAATGAGGATCACCCTGTGGCTAAACATGCCTTGGTGCACGGCCAGCACTTCTTGGCACAGTGTTACACCATCCGGGTTATCTGGATACTTCCCACTGACACCAACCTATCAGAACTCTGGAGATGGGAACTTGCCCTTCAATATATTCACTCTTCCCGTTACCCACCAGGCCTCAACCTCTGCTAATTTCAAGTTGCCGCCCCTCGTACATCACCTGTCATTCAACAATATCTTTGTCTCTGTACTTCCACCTTGACTGACATCTCTGCCCAACCTCTTTGCATTTACATATGTCTGCCTGTGTCTGTATATGTGAAGGTGTTTGTGGGGGGGAGTGTATACCTGTCATCCCCCCCCCCCCCCCCAAGTAAGTCTTTCCACTCCCAGGATTGGAATGGCATACTTACTCTCTCTCTTAAAACCCACATCCTTTTTTCTTTCCCTCTCCTTCCCTCTTTCCTGATGAAGCAACCTTGGGTTGTGAAAGCATGAAATTTGTGTGTGTGTGTGTGTGTGTGTGTGTGTGTGTGTGTGTGTGTGCGCGCGTGTTTCTTATTGTATCTATCTACCAGCACTTTCTCGTTTGGTAAGTTACAGCATTTTTTTTATATATATTTCCCACGTGGAATGTTTCCCTCTATTATATTAATGCATAATTAATTTGATCAATAGTGTAACAATATTTACTTCAACAAAGATTTGGTGAAAATACTGTGCAGCTTAAATCCTACTGTCATACAATGTGTCACTAGACTGAAAAAATGCTGTTTATAAAGCCTTCAATAATTTCTCTTCCTTGCTGTTATTGTCTGTGAGACATCTCTGGAAAACAAGTACCATTTTGGAAAAACTCATAAAAACACTTTTTTCAAGCCAAAATTTATTTTAAGAAGAAAGATCACTTCTTAAACATTTTTCTACACAGTTGCAAGCATTGTTCAGAAATTTGTCATAGTGGGAAAGATACTTTTCTCTGCCCTCTTCATAAAAAAACACCAAACAAAAATACAGCCACGGCTGAATATCACTTTTCGCATCTTTATCACAGTCAAAGAGCATTTCTCCAAAATAATGCCTGAAATTCGAGAACAAATGGTGGACAGATGGTGCAAGATCAGGGCCGTACCACGGTTGATTGAACTACTCCCTACTGAACGGTGGATCCGGTTTTGAACGACACCAGCAGAATGGGGACATGAGTTGTCGTGACACCGCACAATGCCTTGACACAGTGATTCAAACCCATTCTTCTGAAATGCGTGTTGAAGTTTTCTCAATGTTTCACAGTACTGTACCAAACTGATTGTTGCATTTCTGGGAAGGAACTCAACAAACAGAATGCCCTGTCTGTCCCACCACGCAATACACAACCCCATTCCGCTGGTGTCACTCAAAACCTTATTCAACAATTTGGTTGGGAGTAGTTTCATCACCCACTGTGGAGCCCTCGTCTCGTATCTTCCACTTGTTCTTGACCTTTAAGCGTGATTTTGGAAGGTGCTTTTACAGCGACGATGAAGCAAAAAATGGTGTTCAGCAAGAAATGCTCTTTCTTGTAAAAATAAATTTTGATTAAAAAGAATGTTTCATGAGTTTTTTTTCTCCAAAATGGGACTTAATTTCTGAGCATCCTTCCTACATTCAACAAACACTCTCAAACATTAAAAGCTTATCAAAAAATATAATATCAGTTATAATAATGTAATATTAAGTGAACATATCCTTCTGTATAACAAAAAAAATATTTGAACTGACTTACTAGTTTGGAAACCGACATTTTGGAATGTGATCCCCTGCAAATCCTGCTTTGATGACTCCAGAGCCCTGTAAATAAGCATCTAGCAATAGAAATAACATAACAGCAACAGCATTTATTCATTACAACAAACTACAACCCAACTGGCACCCATTATTATTTATTTAACCACAGAACAACAATATAAGTCTTCTTATGCTGCAACTCTAGATCAGAAGATGACTAATTACACTGAAACCAGTAATTGTATGAGTAAAATTTGCGATTGTCATCTGTCTACATAAAAGAAAACAGTCTCACTTACTGCCCTACATCCAAATATAACCATTTTGGACTTCTCAAAGAACTAATCTCCTTCTCTCAACCCCTGCAATGGAAACCAATCCAGCCAACCTAATGTCAACATTGAACCTGTCTCTCCCCCATCCAACCATGATACTACCCCCTACCACCTAACCAGCCTGTGGCGACCATCGAGGAATTCCTTAACTCCAACTTGACCTCACCATCCTTTCCCAGGTCTCCTACTAAGGACACCAACCTTTCACAAAGGAAAGGAATACACAGTGTCAAAACAGACAAGCCAATTGCCTGACTCCTCCACCTATTAACTCTGCCACAGTGACCCCATCTCAGAAGTTCAACATAACCTCCAATTCCAGCTTAAAGCCTTAGGCATTTCCCAGAGTCTCTCCCCTGAATCTGTTTTCTTCCTCACCCCATGGGCAACCATAACCTACATGCCTTTCGAGATCTACAAACTCCACAATCCTGGACACCCCATTGTAGCTAGTCACTGAGATCGCCACTGAAAGAATTTCAGCCCTTACTGAGCAAACTCTGCCAACCAACTACCCAAAATCTAGTCTCCCAAATCAAAAAATACCAACCATTTCCTTCAACAACTCTTCACCATACCTATCCCTTAACCTCCAGCATCCTTTTCATCACTGTTGATGTCACTTCCCTACACACCAACACCCACCATGAGAATTATATTGCTGCTCTTGGACACTATCTCTCCCCACATCCTTCAGACTCCAAACCTACTACTTTATTCCTCATCTACCTCAATAACTTTATCATAATACATAATTACTTTTGCTCTGAAGGAAAGTATACTAAGAAATCTGCAGCACAGCCATGGGCACCTGCAAGGCATCTTTCTATGCCAGCCTGTTTCCCACCCCTCCTAAAGTGGTGTTCCATTGCCCACCCACACTCCAAAACATGTTAGTCCACTCCTATGCCACTCCCAATTCAACCCCTTGCCACAGGGATATTATCTATGTGGAAACTCAGGCACAAGACACGCCCAATCGAGTCACCCAGCACTTCCTATGCCAGTCTTCTCACACACTTAACCTAATCCATCAGAGGTCGGGCTACCTGTGAAAGCAGCAATATCGTATACCAGCACTGCTCCAATTGCAGCACAGTAGCAGTGACTATCAACAGCTGTCCATCAAGATGAATCGCCATTATCAAACTGTGGCCACCAAACTGTATCACCCTGTGGCACAAACTGAACATAAGAAGCTTGATTTCAATGGCTGCTTCACAGACCAGGCCATCTTAATCCTCCCCTCCACCATCAGCTTTTCTGAAATGCACAAATGGGAGTTATCTTTACAACACATTCTTTGCTTCCGAAATCGTCCAGGCCTCCACCAACAGTTCCCACACCTGTCAATGTTGTCCTGCCACTACCTTGCCCCTGCACACTCCACCAGGGAGTGCTCACTTATCCCCCCCCCCCCCCCCAAACACACATCCCATCTCCCACTATCCCTACCCAACTCCAGATTGCTGCTTCCATTCGACACAACACATTTGCTTTCCACCTGGAGATAGTGGTCTTGTGTGTGTATGGTGTGCTTGCCTGTGTGAAAAAGTGTGTTTTCCTTTTGGAAGAAGGATTTGGTTGAAAGTTCAATGTGTAACAATCTTTTCGTTGTGCCTGTCTGCAGCTCTAGTGAGTAGCCATTGATCCTTTTAATAATAATAGTGATATGTCAATTTGGACTCTCCACTGTTTGATTTTACATAATGGCTTTCCCTGAATGGTAATTTTTTCGTTTCACATCACTTCATTTTCTTTTACGGATTTATCACAATTAATTGATCATGAATTTATCCAGTTCACATTTGATAAGGATTCTGGGGCATCTTCCCATGTCTATTTTTGGCAAGCTTAGAAAATAAGTTTTTTTCCTTCCCTCCCCCCCCCCCCCCCTCGAACATTCTTCTTCCCCCAATCCTCCAGATCAGAAAGATATATGAGCAATTTTTTTCGCAGATAGTGATGAATGTTGTGTATTTAAGCTGGGAAGAGTTCTGTGGTGCTGTCAACCCTGCATTTTTGTCATTTTATTTGCCATATGCATAAAAATACTTGTCAGAGATTTGCCCAATACTGTTACTCTGAATGTAATTTTTAAATATAGCATGAACGTAGAATAGGGCTACACTACATATCAATTGGATAAAGCAACATTTATTTTGCATTCACACTTGTTGGTGTCACCAACTCAAGTGAACTGTCATTTTCCAACTTAACCCAGACCTCTGGCTATGCTGCAGATCAGTCTGTAATTATGGAAAAGTGTATTTTATTTGTTTTAGTGTACTATAACAGTATAGCCATTTACACCAGCAAAATGGCAACAATATCAATTTTAATACATTTGTTGATACTTTTAACAAGATATACAACAACAGACGAGATGTATATGCTTAAAAAAAACAATAATTATTCATCAATATGAAAGACAGTATGATAAGAAAAACTATCATTGATAAATACAGAGGAATGATCAAATTTCACACACAACTAGAAGAACAAAATTACTTGAAACTGGATCACAAGTGTTCATATTTAAATCAAGATCACATCAAAATACATGTAGCAGGGTACTTTTCAATGTTAATGGATTTCTCAGATACTTATCTTTTGCAGGTTCAGTTATGCCTATATACTTAAAAGAACAACATTTAATACTAAGATTCTCAGCATATAAATCATTTTGTTTGTCACTACCAACTATCATACACTCAGATTTCTGTATGTGTTTTTAAATCCCACTTGTCATGTTCTTCAAACAGCTTCTTTAGTACATATATAACTAGTGTTCTCACCATCTTTGGCATTTATCACTTTGTCTTTGGCAAGTAAGTGAGACATTCCCACAAGACTGGATTTACTTCTCCTTGTCTTCAGTACTACTTCTAGTTATATTTTAAACAGAGGAGCCAGAGGAAAATTCTGTCAAAGCCCTTTGCTAATTTGGAATTTCTCCAACAATACATTACCCACTTTCACAGAGTTGATGAATCTACAATAAAACGTTCTACCTACATTGATATAGGTCATTTGGACACCATAATTCTTCATGCTCAGTTAAAACTTATTAAATGGCTCAGAGTCTTGCACCTTTTCTTATTAACGAATGTTATACGGACTGTTTGCTGTCTTTAAAGACATTGCTCTGTTAGATAGCTTACGTATAAAAAAAACAACCCACACATAAATGAAAAACCCAGAATAAATTATTTTTTTCGTTCTTATCCGATAAAATTTTTCTCAATATTGGTTTTTAACATATGTACACCGAAAGCATTACATTTATACTTCAATTATTTCTTCCAGTCAAGCGATGGACACTTACCACTAAAGCTTTCAATAAACATAACAGAAAGTAGTGCTTCAAAAAGGGTCGCATTCAATTAATCATAAATTGCAAACGTGCTTTAGGGCACAAACACGCTATCTCCAACATAAAACTGTGTAATTTATTGACATTCATTTGAAAAAGATGGATAATATTTATTCTTATTTACATAAAAAGAATATGCCAAGAGCAGCTAAAAACTTAAAAAATTCACGGTTGATACATTTTCCTAGGAATCACAAGTCTAAGGTCAAATGATTAGATATAACCCCATCATATTTGTTTCCATTCTTCTGAGAGTTTACTTTCACTTAACAGTTACAATCCTTACTTATCAACCTTTGCACTTTAAGTAATCAACCCAATAGTTCTTTAGTCTGAATACTGCTATTTCTGCACAGTAGGAATTCCTTACGATACTTGTCCTGTGATAATTCATTTGTTCACTCATTGTCACATTGCACAAACTCCATCATGAAGGAAAGCAGCCAGTACAGGATACTTCCTATATGTGTAGGTGTACTAGCGTAACAACATATTAAAACTAGTACTGATCTACTAATGATGATGGTTATATGAGAATTAACCTAGTTTAAGATACTTTAAAGAGTGGGGGGACTGCACTTCCTCTTACACTGTTCAGCTGTTGTTTCTCTCTAATGAATCAAACTAAGATAATTTGTAACTTGACACAGAACATGCTCTGTCTGGGAAAGTTGAAGCCTGTTAGTTTTGACCAGACTTTACATCCAAATACAGAAATACTGCGATAAATTATTGAAGTGATTAATTTGGTTCTCTACAAGTAGCTTTCATTATGTTGCTATTTACGATTTCCTATCTGGTGTCTGTTGGCATTATCTTACAGACTTTTGCAACGAAACATAAAGCTTTCTGGACCCACTCTCTATATGAACATGATTTTTACATCTAGTATTTTACAGTTCATCCTAAATTCACTACTACAATTAACTAGAAATACCATTTGTACGTCAATGTATTAACTCGTAAGCGTAAGAATTCCCAGTTTCCTTAAGAGAATTCTGTAAGATGTTTTGTTATTAACTTTTCATGATATTGTTAATGACCTTTTGCCTAAATACTTTTTAGGTCTTAGCTGCGTTGCTAGAGAAAGAAATGTTTGTCAGATATATGTATTTTATTCAAAACCATGTACACGAATACAGGGCTTCAGTTCGTCTATTCTTTCTAACTGTATGTTAAATCCTAAACCACGTTCGTTTATCTTCATAACCTCCAGAGAATGGACGCAGGACACTAACACTTTGGTTAAATGATTGGGTATCTCTCGCAATTATTTATTTACTTTTAACAATCAACTGCCTTGTAACTATTCAATATGTGTGTTTTGTGCGGCTTATGGCTGTTGTGTTTTAGTGAAGACAAAAAAACTTCATCGAATATGACATGTGATGTGATAGTTATTTTTGGGAGTATTAGGATGATATTGGCCACCTCAGAATTATTGATAAGGAATTCAAAGGTATGCTTCCGCACACAATATCGTTGCAATCTCTATGGCGATGCAGCAAAACTATTTACTGTTTATTTTACTAGAACAATCGCAGTAAACAATGTAGACACTTCAGTGGCCACAGTGTTTCTTAAATATGGCGTTCCATGACACAAAATATTGTATTGATGGTATTAATACAACATTTATTCAGGAAAGTAAGGAACGTGTTTTACTAAATCAAACTTACATTATCAATGACAACTGGCTGGTTGACTATAACATCGTAAGGTTCCATCTCTGTTACAATTCCTCCTCCCACACTTCATCCAACCCAACCCGGCTGATTCACAAGCAGTCAATGTATTGAGCTTCCGAACCAAAAGTTCAGAAAGGAGGTCACACAGATACAAACTGATATTTCGACCAGAATAAATTTTTAACATTTATTTTTCAATTATTGATTCTAACTGTGGCGTCAGTTTATTCTTAAATATAAGTATGCTGATTTGGACTGCATCTCCAACCCGCCAGTGACACCTTGCGTGAAACGTACGAACTATTGTCAGTGGAAGTGGTGTGCTCGAGTTAGTTCCAAAAGTGGAATGAGCGAGTTAAGTGGTGCGAGGTATCGGTTGCCAATGGAGCTTTTTCCGCCAACTCCGGCAGGACTCGATGCTATTTATTCTCTATGTCGAAAAATTTATCCAGATCAGGTGAACCCTCTCCAAGTAACCGCACTGGTGAAGTATTGGTAAGTCAAAAATGCAGAAATTATCTAAACTGATTTCTACACGAAAATTGTTTTTGTACGGATGCTATTTACACTATAAAAATTGACTTGAAGTGTTAGATTGTATTTAAAAATAGCGGTAGGCATTGACCTTAATATTGTGAATCATAGTAAATACTTGCTTATTTGTAAACACTACCGTAAATAATTTCAGTCCGAAGTAGTTCCCTTTAATGTGTGCGTGCGTACTGTTTTTTTTTTATTTTTTCTATAAACTTTTCAATACTACTGCACTTATGCTGCTCATTACGTAGATCAGAATATACACACTTATATATACACTTTTTGGGGTTGTCTGTGTTTAGATTTCATAGCGTCAACACCATGGCGTCAAGTCTGTGCTCCATTGTGGTTTTCATTTTTTGACAGGCATCAACATTGCTTGTCGAATGTATGAGTTAATGTTTTTGATTGAGACAGCCATCAGAAAATAATAAATGTGAAGACATAAAACGAAAGTTATAGGCTTAAAACATGAGACGCAGTTTGTCTACTTTAATGTAACCCACGGCATTGTTTACTTCTCTCGTTGTAAATAAGCTACATAGTTGTGTGTCAACGGTCTATATAAAATATTCAGTTCATGAAGAAGCCATTTACTTTGCATTTTCTCTATTTTACGAAAGAGTAAGCTGTATTTTTAGACTTGTTTTCTTACAACGATGTTTTGTTGAGCATACTCTGTGCTGTAAGCTCATCACGCCCCTCCCCTTTCCCCCAACCTTTGTGCAATTTCTCTCTCTCTCTCTCTCTCTCTCTCTCTCTCTCTCTAAATATTAATAGCAAAGGGAGGTGTCTTCGGAGCAGTGTTCTTCTTTCAGTTCTAGTAACAGTGATTTAAACCTACACTTCCAGTTTAAAGAACATTAAAGTGTAGTATTGGATTTTGCAAAGTGATGTATAGGGATCCCCACGATCTTGTAGGGTGCGGAAGTAGACGATCACCACATCTTTCTTTCATTGGCAGTGATATTCCATAGGCCTGTCATTTCATTGTTGCTTCAGACCAAGAGATGCAAAATCACAAGAACGACGATTTGTGCAGAGTACTGTGATGGTCAGATTCTGAATGTCAAATTTTCTTTCAGAGGCATGCCCAACTTTTATATGTTATTCTTAAAACCTTATATATTTTCATAAAATGGAAAATTCACATGAATCCTCGTACTCATTCTTCGTAGCTTATACAGTATGTCTACAGGTTTCATTAAAGTTGCCAAATCATGCTGCGAGTTGTTTTGGTATTTCGTTTTCGTTCATGGTGTTGTTTATAACGCCAGTCTAATTTTGTAAATGTTGTTTTGTTAGGTGCTTGAAAACAAGTCAGAGTATTTGCCGTCACGCGCATAATTAATTTGCCCGAAGCAGGCATCACAATCTGTTACAGGAATATATTGTCGTTTTTAACCGGTTCAGTTCGGAAAGTATGCGATGGAATGATATGAATAGTCGCTTTAGTGGGAAGAAACGGCGAAAGACTTAACGAATTTTCAAATTGAGCATCACAGTGATTTACAGAGCAATTGTAATTTAGACTTAATGTTTGTTGTAGGATCCAACCCACGATGCTGCTGTAGTTGTTTAGCTCGCATACGCAGTTCTATGCCAGATGTAAGGCATGTACAGTATGTAGCACAAAAAGTTGCGAAAGTAATGGGAATGGAGCTTGGTCCCGAAGATATACAAAACAATGAGATACATTGTTGTTTTCGTGTCTAAGACGTGAGATTGGTTCAAATGGCTCTGAACACTATGGGACACAACTTCTGAGGTCATCAGTCCCCTATAACTTAGAACTACTTAAACCTAACTAAACTAAGGGCATCACACACAATCATGCCCGAGGCAGGATTCGAACCTGCGGTCGTAGCGGTCGCGCGGTTACAGACTGTAACCTAGAACCGCTCGGCCACTCGTGCCGGCAACGTAAAATTATACTTTGAGATAAAGACAGATTTACGAACTGTTCGAGGAAGAGAGAGAAATATTATGACAGTAAAAGATAATACATTGGTCGAAGTACCTCCTGTCAGAAACCAGTATTCAAGTAATGTGGCTTCTGATGACTGTTATCCAAAACCTACGGAAATTTTGTGGGAATTGGTATCGGATTACGTGATATTAGTTGGTAAATGCCATTGTTACCGCGACAATAACAGAGTAAGACCAGTCAACAAAAAACTTCGCTGGTCAAAACATAGTGCTTGATTGAACGTTAAATACGGTGTCTTACCGGGAAGTAATTTACATCGTTGGGGTACACGCGTTCCGTAAACCTTTAAGTTGTTTGCTTCTTATTGTACAGCGAGACATGGCTGTGACGGTATCCAGTTGGATCCTGGTGTCGTCGCCAGTGATGTGATGTGTTAATGACCGGAATGATAAATGTTAGGCAAGGTATGAGAGCTGTATACCGGAATGAAATGAGCTTTGGCAGAAAATATGAACCATTTGCACAGATAAATGTTGAAATATTCGAAGGCTCGTGGAATCTCTTTTAAGGTACTAAATTTACTTTGCACCTATCTCTGTCATGTTGAGGTTTAAAAAACAAAGTCACAAGACAGAGCACATACAACAAAAAGAATCAAGTTTCTGTCGTTACGCAATATGCGAAGTGGAGCCGACAGTCTTTCTTATTTATAACTGATAGCTTGAATGACTTGTTGAATCAGCATTACACGTGTAGGGCTGACAAAATTTCTCCAGAATTCCCAGTGTTAATGCGAAGGTTATCATTCCTACGTTTGTCATTTCGAAACCACAGTTTTAAGCACTATATTGACAGTTCTGTCTTTTCATAATCGACTTCAGCGAAATCTTGATACAGTGCGAGTCACATAGTTCGCTGTTCCCGTGGTTGTATAAGAAGTAGTGGTATTAGTGTGGTAGGAAACATTTAGTTTTCTGAAGGTTCTTCAACAGTAGGTGTGAAATGATGTATTATGCTTGCATAGGTAATTACATCAATTTCTATCAGCAATGTCCGATTTTTAAACAAAATAAGCGTTTCTATTTCATGACCTTTATTTAATCCTGTACAGATACCGAACCATATCGAGAAGGTATGTGTAGTACACTAGAAGTCGTTGATTATACAGAAAATTTTCGCAGTGAGTCAGTTATTGAGGTACTGTCGTACGTGGATAGATACATAGGGCTGGACAAAAATATGGAAACATCAAAAACACATTATCATGCCTAATGTGGTGTACGAAAACAGTTTGCATTCAAAGCAGCTTCCATTCGTCACGGGATGGATATGTACAGGTCTGGTATAATTTTCAGGTGAGTCGTATCCTATGCTTCCTGCGTTGTGACTCAGTTCCGTTAACTATCGTGGAGACTGGTAGCGATCACATATCCATCTCTCCAAAGTAGACCACAGAAGCTCAGTAATATTGAGATCTGGCTATGTGGTGGCCAGGGGAGAGGCGACAATTCATCCTCGTGCTCACAAAACCAGCTGTGAAGTATGCCAGCTGCTGAACAGGTACCGTGTCGCCTTGGAACACAGCATCACCATTGGGGAACAAGCATTGTATCGTGAGATGGACCTGATCCCCAAAATGATCACATAATCCTTGGCAGCAACGCGACGCTGCAGAGTCATCATGGTGTCCATGGAATACCACGATATGGCTGCCCAAATCACCACCTAACCCTATCATATTTCACATTTGTGACGTAAACTCGGCCAGAATTTGGAAACCGTGCGAAGCTAGACTCATTCGACCAAATGACTTTGTTCCAGTGCTTCATAATCCAGGTGTTATGCCTTTGGTATCACGTTTTCCTGTTACGTGCCTTTGCATCACTGATGAGTGATCTTGGGAGTTTCATCTCCCCCTGCAAGTCCCATTTTATGGAGCTCCTTTCCTGTTGTTTTGGTTCTGACAGAGTTCGCGAGTGCCACATTCAGTTCTGCAGTAACTTTTCGTGGTGTAATCGCCTTATTTTTTTTTTCCAAATCCTCTTCAGTGAAATTCTGCCACGAACACATCACACACTTTCGTCCGCGTTGTGACTCGCCTAGTTACGTTTTTCCACTTTCCCTGCATGCGGTATAAATCTTCAATGCGACGCTTCTTGAAACACTAAATACTTAGCTATCTTGGTTAAGCGCACCAACAGTTTGCCCACGTTGGAATTAATCTAGATGCGACATAAGTCACTAACTACGCAGAATACTTACGACCACGACAGACACTTGGAACGTGTTTAGGACATAGCACGTGTGCCGTCAGTGGTAACCAACAACAACGAAACCTGCAGGCTTGGATAGCAACTGCAGTTACATTGAATCGTGCATTTGTGAAATTGTTTCCAAATTTTTGTCCATTCAGTTCGTAATAGCCGGCCGCGGTGGCCGTGCGGTTCTGGCGCTGCAGTCCGGAACCGCGGGACTGCTACGGTCGCAGGTTCGAATCCTGCCTCGGGCATGGGTGTGTGTGATCTTATATTAGTTAGATTCAAGTAGTTCTAAGTCATCCGTCTGTAGAATTGCATCTGAGACAGGTCTGAAGCGTCAAAGCACACAGAAAATACTGAGAAAGAGCCTACACATGTTTCCATTCAAAATTCAAACACACCAGGCCATACCCGTACGAGCTGTGCAACAAAGGGTTGCCATCGCTAATCAGATGCTCACAATGATTGATAGTGAAGGATTTGATGTTGGCTGCATCTGGTTTACAGATGAAGCACACTTCCACCTGAATGGATACGTGAATAAGCAGAACTGGCGATTTTGGGGTTCCGAAAAGCCATATTGGTGTGAAGCGAAACCCCCCTGTATTCTCCTAAAGTTACTGTGTGGGCTGCAGTACGCAGCAGAGGCAGTATTGGCCGTTTTTTCATTCGAGAAACGGTCACTGTTGGACGTTACGTTACAATTTTGGAACAATTTGTCGCCACACAGCAAGCGTTAGAGGATGGACCAGGTACTGAGTTTGTGCAAGATGGAGCCCGACCGCATCGGACCGAACAAGTGTTTTGCTTTCTTGAGGAATACTTCGGCGATCGAGTCATTGCTTTGGAATACCCCAAATTTACTGCTGCAGGCATGGATTGGCCTCCATATTCGCCGGATTTGACTCCCTGTGACTTTTTTTTGTGGGGCACAGTGAAAGACATGGTCTACCCGAAGCATCCCGCCACGCTGGACGAGCTTGAATCGGCGATCTTTGTGGCATGTGAATCCATTTCGGTTGAGACACTACGAAATGTGATGGCGAATTTCATTCTTCGTTTGCGCCACTTCTGTAGTGCCAATGGTGAACATTTTGAAAACATTGTGATGTGATTGTTTCAAAGATTGTTTTCATACAATTATTTCACTTATGTGTGCTGATATGAGCTGTACAGCGTACAGCGCCATCTGTTAGCAGCTTTTGTAACTATTATTTCAAACTGCTGTATAAACTTCTTATAGCTTTCACATTAAACATACCGTTTACTGCATTCCTCTATCGATCTTTGTTTTCGAGATATTTAATTTTGAAATCGGGGAGCCCTTTTCTGGACACCCTGTATGTAGGGCAGTCGGGGCGTGGTATATGTTTAAGAGAAATGGTTTCATCTGCAGTAGTAAAAAGATATCATCTCGCTCATTCGGCACTTCGCTAACAGGTGTGGATTCGTCGGAAAGGCTGGAAATGTCTGCAGCCTCCGGATCCAACAGGTGCAGTATGTGTGTGCGCGCGGGCGAGCTATTTCTGCGTTTAAATGGACGAGCGCTCGGCGCGGCGACGTTCCACCCGCCTGGCCCCTGCGCTGGGCTCGTTTTTTAGCGGCCAACTGTTGGTCGTCTGGCTGGCGTGACGTGTCGCACGCGCTGCTGGGGGCGCTGGCTCCGGGCTGCAGCGTGGGACCGGCCACTTCCGAGTCTCGGTCTGGAGCTGGCGGTCCGGGCCGTGGGAACGGCACCCACACGGACGCTCACACAGTTTTTACGCACCTCCCGCAGCCGCGTCGCCGAGGTGGCGACAGGCAGCCTCGCCCGACCCCCATCCCCGCTCCTCTCGTCTCGCTCTTACCCGTTAGCGAGAGAAGCGTTTTGTACTGAATTAACCGCGGCATCCACTGAGGTGGCAAAAGTCATGGGAGAGCGGTATAAACATATACAGATGGCGGTAGTATCGCGAACACAAGGTATAAGAGGGCAGTGCATTGGCATTGGCACCAAGCCATGCGTCTGACGGAAACAATCTGCACAGCCAAAAACATAAGGAACAGCACGGGAGCAGTCTTTCTCGATAGTGAGAAAGTCTTCGGACGTGTCTGGCACCAAGATCTAATATACAGGGTGTTACAAAAAGGTACGGCCAAACTTTCAGGAAACATTCCTCACACATAAATAAAGAAAATGTTATGTGGACCTACAGTACTAGCATCAAGCACATCAGTAGGTAGCATCAACAGGTTAGTGTTAATCACGAACTTGGTTGGCGGAGTTGGCAGATGCCCATTTGATGTATGGATTAGCACGGGGCAATAGCCGTGGCGCGGTACGTTTGTATCGAGACAGATTTCCAGAACGGAGGTGTCCCTACAGGAAGACGTTCGAAGCCATTGATCGCGTCTTAGGCAGCACGGAACACTCCAGCCTATGACTTGCGACTGGGGAAGACCTAGAACGACGAGGACACCTGCAATGGACGAGGCAATTCTTCGTGCAGTTGACGATAACTCTAATGACAGCGTCAGGGAAGTTGCTGCAGTACAAGGTAACGTTGACCACGTCACTGTATGGAGAGTGCTACGGGAGAACCAGTTGTTTCCGTACCATGTACAGCTTGTGCAGGCACTGTCAGCAGCTGATTGGCCTCCACGGGTACACTTCCTGTGAATGGTCCATCCAACAATGTGTCAATCCTCATTTCAGTGCAAATGTTCTCTTTACGGATGAGGCTTCATTCCAACGTGACCAAATTGTAAATTTTCACAATCAACATGTGGGGGCTGACGAGAATCCGCACGCAATTGTGCAATCACGTCATCGACACAAATTTTCTGTGTACATTTGGGCAGGCATTGTTGGTGATTACCTTCAACAACGTACTCCTACCCTGGAAAGACAGTGTTAGATACCTAGGAATTCTCTTCGACCAAAGGCTCACATTCAAGGACCACATCACACAGATATGCAACAAGGGCGAACAGTCAATTTAACCAACTATACCCGCCCCCCCCCCCCCCCCCCCGGGACCTAGCCGTTGGTGGGGAGGCTTGCGTGCCTCAACGATACAGATAGCCGTGCTGTAGGTGTAACCACAACGGAGGGATATCTGTTGAGAGGTGTGGTTCCTGAAGAGGGGCAGTAGCCTTTTCAGTAGTTGCAGGGGCAAAAGTCTGGATGATTGACTGATCTGGCCCTGTAACACTAACCAAAACGGCCTTGCTGTTTTGGTACTGCGAACGGCTGAAAGCAGGTGGAAACTACAGCCGTAATTTTTCCCGAGGGCATGCAGCTTTACTGTATGATTACATCGAGTATTGATTTAAGTCTCAGGAAGTCGTTTCTGAAAGTATTTGAATGGAGTGTAGCCATGTATGGAAGTGAAACATGGACGATAAATAGTTTAGACAAGAAGAGAATAGAAGCTTTGTAAATGTGGTGCTACAGAAGAATGCTGAAGATTAGATGGGTAGATCACATAACTAATGATGAGGTATTGAATGGAATTGGGGAGAAGAGGAGTTTGTGGCACAACTTGACTAGAAGAAGGGATCGGTTGGTAGGACATGTTCTAAGGCATCAAGGGATCACCAATTTAGTACATGAGGGCAGCGTGGAGGGTAAAAATCGTAGAGGGAGACCAAGAGATGAATACACTAAGTAGATTCAGAATGATGTAGGCTGCAGTAAGTACTGGGAGATGAAGAAGCTTGCACAGGATAGAGCAGCATGGAGAGTTGCATCAAACCAGCCTCAGGACTGAAGACCATAACACCTACACCCTTTGCTGAAAGAAAATGGCCTCACGGTCAAATCAAAACTCAAGATGTACGAAACGATAGTACTGCCAGCAATACGTTACGGGTCGGAACTCTGGTCGCTAGCTAGTGACACTAACATTAGAAGAATGAAAGTAGTCCACAACAAATTTCTGAGACTGGCGTCAAATGCGCCCCGTTATCTGTCAGAGACTTACACACAAACACAAACTTCCCCTCAATCACAGACATCATCATTAGGAAATCAGAAACATTCTTTCGCAACTCGCAGAACTCTTTTTACCCACTCCTTCGGAACATAGGCATTATCCCTGACCATCAAACAACCAAATTTTCAAAAATGACGACCGCTCGCCTATTCAACGTCTAGACGCCACCACCAATCATTGTAGAAGAACACAACAAAATAACACTTCCTACATAAAAAACCAATTAGCTTCGTTCCCCGTAAACATTTCTGACAGAAGGCATGAGATAACTGAAGCCTGAACCTTCAACACCAATGGGTCCCTGCACCCATTCGACATGTCGCTCGGTCGCTCGGAGCTGTCATTTGTACTCAGGTGATTCACGTGGAAAGGTTTCCGGCGTGATCATCCATTCCGGAAATCGTTAGGGAATTCAGTATTCCGAGATTCAGTGTTAAGAAGAATATGGCGAGAGAGAATACAAAACTTCTTGCTTTGTTCCTCGCCAACGACAATGCAGTGGCCGACAGCCTGTACTTAAAGACCGAGAGCAGCAGCGTTTGCGCAGGGTTGTCAGTGCTAACAGACAACCAGCACTGCACGGTAGAAATCAGTGAAGGTACAACGAACGTGTCCATTAGGACACTGCGGCGAAATTTGGCGTTAATGTGCTATGGCAGCAGACGCGACGCGAGTGCCATTGCTGACAGCACGACGTTGCCAGCGGCGCCTATCGTGGGCTCCTGACCACATCGGTTACACCTAGACTGGAAAATCGTGGCCTGGTGGGAGTCCCGATTTCAGTTGGTAAGTGCTGATTGTAGGGTTCGAGTGTGGCGCAGAACCCATGAAGCCATGGACCCCAGTTGTCAACAAGGCGCTGGACAAGCTGGTGATGGCTCGAAAATGGGGTGTGGGCTGTGTTTACATAGAATGGACTGGATCTTCCCGTCCAGCTGAACAGTTCATTGACTGAGAATACTTATGCTGAGCAACTTGGAGGAAATTTGCAGCCATTCATGTATTTCGTGTTCCCAATCAACAATAGAATTTTTATGGATAACAATGCACCTTCTCACCTGGCCACAATTGTTCGCGATTAGTTTGAACATGCTGGACAATTAGAGCGAATGATTTGGTCACCCAGATCGCCCGATCTGAATCCCATCTAGCATTTATGGGACACTGTAAGATGTCAGTTCATGCGCAAAAGTATGCACCGGCAGTACCTAGGCAATTATGGATGGCTATGGAGGCAACATGCCTCAGTATTTCTGTAGGGGACGTCCAACGACTTGTTGAGTCCATGTCACATCGAGTTGCTTCACTATGGCGAGCTAAAGGAGGTCCGATACGATATGAGGTACCCCATGACTGTTGGCACCTCAATGTATTGCTTGTACTGCGAAAGGTTAGGCAGTTACACAAGTCAGAGAAAGTTTTTGGCATTATTTTCTTTGCTGCCTCTCAGAACTGTTATTACCGAAATACCCAGTTAGCCTACACTGTTATGCTACTTCCTAAGTGACGTTCTCACAGCTTGCATGAAGAAAACCAGAAGCAGCGACTCTCCAATTTCGACGACCTGCGGCCGGGGCCACTTGAAAGTAACTCACACGTGAGAGATTTCAGGTAGACCTACTATGCTTCCATTTTCGGAAAGAAATGGAAATCATGAGGCCATGACCTAGGATCCATTTCGGGCCAGGAGGAATCATTAGAAGACTCGAAAACAAGCAAATTTTATGCTACACATCAGACCCGCAATTAAATAGTTTCCAGTTAGTGGGAGAATGTGTGATTTCTATCCGTTGCTGATACGCTAGAGGGAGGAAGAAACAAAGAAAAGAGAGGTCGGTGGAGATGATGTATGAGGCCTGCAGTTGGACCACGGGCAACTTCCGTATGCGTAGGTTTGAGTCGCACTTATTGAAACGTTTTTCAATAGTTGGAAAGAGAATGAAAGCTGGCGCAACATTTACGTATTAATATTTTAGATGATATTAATTTTATTATTGCAAGGAAAATGACACCCGTTTTACACTCGATAGAGACTATGCCTATCATTTTCTAAAAGAAATGCAAAGGGAAAAGGAGAGATAATTGGATAGGTTTCACGTTCTGTGGTTTCCGTGCAAATTTAATTGAAGCTTAAATTTTTACGCTGCCACAGGACTGTAGACCTTAGTATTTGATACAAATTTCAACTTGATTCCTGTACCCCTTCATGAGAAAAAGGGATCTTAAGAGACGGACGGATAGTCATACGGACAACGAAGTGATCCCACAAGGGTTGTTTTTTTACCGGTTAAGGTAGCAAAGGGAAAATACGGCCGTAATTTTTCCCGAGGGCATGCAGCTTTACTATATGATTAAATGATGATGGCGTCCTCTTGGGTAAAATATCCCGTAGGTAAAATAGTCCCCCATTCGGATCTCCGGGCGGGGACTGGTCAAGATGATGTCGTTATCAGGAGAAAGAAAACTGGCGTTCTACGGATGGGAGCGTGGAATGTCACTTCCCTTAATCGGGCAGGTAGGTTAGAAAATTTAAAAAGGGAAATGGATAGGTTAAAGTTGGATATAGTGGGAATTAGTGAAGTTCGGTGGCAGGAGGAACAAGACTTCTGGTCAGGTGACTACAGGGTTATAAACACAAAATCAAATAGGAGTAATGCAGGAGTAGGTTTAATAATGAATAGGAAAATAAGAATGCGGGTAAGCTACTATAAACAGCATAGTGAACGCATTATTGTGGCCAAGATAGATACGAAGCCCACACCTACTACAGAAGTACAAGTTTATATGCCAACTAGCTCTGCAGATGACGAAGAAATTGAAGAAATGTATGATGAAATAAAAGAAATTATTAAGATAGTGAAGGTAGATGAAAATTTAATAGTCATGGGTGACTGGAATTCGAGTGTAGGAAAAGGTAGAGAAGGAAACGTAGTAGGTGGTTATGGATTGGGGCTAAGAAATGAAAGAGGAAGCCGCCTGGTAGAATTTTGCACAGAGCACAACTTAATCATAGCTAACACCTGGTTTAAGAAACATGAAAGAAGGTTGTATACATGGAAGAACCATGGAGATACTAAAAGGTATCAGATAGATTATAAAATGGTGAGACAGAGATTTAGGAACCGGGTTTTAAATTGTACGACATTTCCAGGGGCAGATGTGGAGTCTGGCCACAATCTATTGGTTATGAACTGTAAATTAAAACTGAAGAAAAAGTAAAAAGGTGGGAATTTAAGGAGATGGGACCTGGATAAACTGAAAGAACCAGAGGTTGTACAGAGTTTTAGGGAGAGCATAAGGGAACAATTGACAGGAATGGGGGAAAGAAGTACATTAGAAGAAGAATGGGTAGCTCTGAGGGATGAAGTAGTGAAGGCAGCAGAGGATCAAGTAGATAGAAAGACAAGGGCTAATAGAAATCCTTGGGTAACAGAAGAAATATTGAATTTAATTGATGAAAGGAGAAAATATAAAAATGCAGTAAATGAAGCAAGCAAAAAGGAATACAGACGTCTCAAAAATGAGATCGATAGAAAGTGCAAAATGGCTAAGCAGGGATGCCTAGAGGACAAATGTAAGGATGTAGAGGCTTATCTCACTAGGGATACGATAGATGCTGCCTATAGAAAAATTAAAGAGACCTTTGGAGATAAGAGAACCACTTGTATGAACATCAAGAGCTCAGATGGAAACCCAGTTCTAAGCAAAGAAGAGAAAGCAGAAAGGTGTAAGGAGTATATAGAGGGTCTATACAAGGGCGATGTACTTGAGGACAATATTATGGAAATGGAAGAGGGCGTAGATGAAGATGAAATGGGAGATACGATACTGCGCGAAGAGTTTGACAGAGCACTGAAAGACCTGAGTCGAAACAAGGCCCCCGAGTAGACAGCATTACATTGGAACTACTGACGGCCTTGGGAGAGCCAGTCCTGACAAAACTCTACCATCTGGTGAGCAAGATGTATGAGACAGGCGAAATACCCTCAGACTTCAAGAAGACTATAATAATTCCAATCCCAAAGAAAGCAGGTGTTGACAGATGTGAAAATTACGGAACAATCAGTTTAATTAGCCACAGCTGAAAAATACTAACACGAATTCATTACAGACGAATGGAAAAACTAGTAGAAGCCGACCTCGGGGAAGATCAGTTTGGATTCCGTAGAAATACTGGAACACGTGAGGCAATACTGACCTTACGACTTATCTTAGAAGAAAGATTAAGGAAAGGCAAACCTTCGTTTCTAGCATTTGTAGACTTAGAGAAAGCTTTTGACATTGTTGACTGGAATACTCTCTTTCAAATTCTAAAGGTGGCAGGGGTAAAGTACAGGGAGCGAAATGCTATTTACAATTTGTACAGAAACCAGATGGCAGTTATAACAGTCGAAGGACATGAAAGGGAAGCAGTGGTTGGGAAGGGAGTAAGACAGGGTTGTAGCCTCTCCCCGATGTTATTCAATCTGTATATTGGGCAAGCAGTAAAGGAAACGAAAAAAAAAATTCGGAGTAGGTATTAAAATCATGGAGAAGAAATAAAAACTTTGAGGTTCGCCGATGACATTGTAATTCTGTCAGAGTCAGCAAAGGACTTTGAAGAGCAGTTGAATGGAATGGACAGCGTCTTGAAAGGAGGATATAAGATGAACATCAACAAAAGCAAAACGAGGATAATGGAATGTAGTCGAATTATGTCGGGTGATGCTGAGGGAATTAGATTAGGAAATGAGACACTTAAAGTAGTAAAGGATTTTTGCTATTTGGAGTGCAAAATAACTGATGATGGTCGAAGTAGATAGGTTCTAAAATGTAGACTGGCAATAGCTAGGAAAGCGTTTCTCAATAAGAGAGGTTTGTTAACATCGAGTATAGATTTAAGAGTCAGGAAGTCGTTTCTGAAAGTATTTGTATGGAGTGTAGCCATGTATGGAAGTGAAACATGGACAGTAAATAGTTTGGACAAGAATAGAATAGAAGCTTTCGAAATGTGGTGCTACAGAAGAATGCTGAAGATCAGATGGGTAGATCACATAACTAATGAGGAAGTATTGAATAGGATTGGAGAGGAGAGAAGTTTGTGGCACAACTTGACCAGAAGAGGGGATCGGTTGGTAGGACATGTTCTGAGGCATCAACGGATCACCAATTTAGTATTGGAGGGTAGCGTGGACGGTAATAATCGTAGAGGGAGACTAAGAGATGAGTACACTAAGCGGATTCAGAAGGATGTAGGTTGCAGTAGGTACTGGGAGATGAAGAAGCTTGCACAGGATAGAGTAGCAAGGAGAGCTGCATCAAATCAGTCTCAGGACTGAAGACCATAACAATAACAAGGTAGGAACCCTAAAAAGACCAAAGCAGTTGCACAGTTCTGTCTCTCTCTCTAACTGGAAGATAAACTCACCAGAAAACTTTTCAGCCAGTCATTCAAAAAGAGCACACTGGGTGCCTTACAGCACTGTAGATGGTGTATAATTGGTACCGGGCAGTCACGTGATCCTGTTCCACTGGCAGTGAAATGGTTTGTCTATGCCAGTCTGTTGCACAAATCAGTACAGTAGTATGAGTCTATGTGGAGACGTGACAATGGCAGAGGAGCAATCGTATTGCACCTGCTCGTGACTAACACTGTGAACGAAGTTGCCTGATTTGTTCATGTGTCGCGTATCACCCCGATGAATAGTGGGTGCTGTTCCCATCTTTCACATTTTGACTGCAACGGATCGAGTGTTGGACGGCTATGGAAGGGACGACTCCCGTCGCGTACAGAGCCCCGGGCACACGCGCCTGACAACCCACCTCCAGATCTAATAATTCTCTCACCTTAATTTATTATTGTCGGTTCAGCTGTTGTCTTTTACATTTAGCCTTCTCACTTTTGCTATTATGAGTGGCCCTGCTAGGAGGCTTTCTTTACTGTTTCAGCCCTTAATCCTTTTGGCGTGGGTAAATGCGTGTGGTTTTTCTTTCGCCACATATGAGGCTCGTGGGAGGGGAAGGTGGCTAGCTCTCTTCTGCTCGTTGTCGTACGTATCGGCTCGACCCGTGAATTTTAAATTATTTCTCAGCTCTTGAATCATATTGCCTTCAGTGCCTTAAATTTTCCACTACTACATACTTTCATAATTCAGTCAAATTTCTGATTGACGTCATTAGTTCTCTCTTTCCCGAGGGAGTGATGACCTCATTGTTTAGTACTTTAACCCCGTAACCAGCTAACCAACGTTCATCTGCCTTAAATACAAAAACTCAACTTGTTGTGTGACTTCATAGTTAATTTGTCAGTTATCTTTCCATAACGTTTGTATATTATGTTTGTCTCATTGATTTTCAGGCCTATTTTCAGATCTGCTCTGTTAAGTTCTTCCGTAGATTATTTGCATTATAGGCAAAGAGTGCAGTGTCATCAGCAAAACTAAGGGGATCCAGATACGTTCTATTATACTGTGCTCTTTCGCTTCTCCTTGATTGAGGGTTTGAAAACTTCCTCGGGAACTGCTGTGAGTAGTTATGGTGCTACGAAAGCACTTAGCTCTTGTGTCCTGTTCCAGTTTTGACTTCTTCGCCAACCTGATTAAGTCGTAATGAAAGCTGTATTATTGACGGGGCAACCAGATGTTTACGTGTAGAGATTCAAAACTAGGTTCCATACTCAATGTACTCATGTTGGCGGGATTTCTCTCCCCGCGTTTGAAGAGTCGCTGCTGAGGACGCGTACGAGTTACTGCTACTACACGTCGTCGTTACCAGTGTGTGCGTATTACCTTATATCCTAGATTGCGTAGTTTGTTGACAACTTTAGTGGTAGCTGCCGTGTGGTCTTCCCGGCGGCTTCATCATTCCACAGATTAGACTTCTGATAGTAGCAAGTGTCCATACACTTCGTTTTCCTTTGGCTTCGGTTACTGAATCATATTGCCGTCAAATCGGTACAAATGTAGAATTATATGTACAGAGAAATCACAACGTAAATAGTGTGAGCAAAATAAATAATATTCGAGTGTTACATAGGCGCAGTACTTGCAACGCAAGATATCAGCTTTAGACAGAATATATATATATTTTTTAAAAAAAGAACAAGGGATTGGGGTGCATAAACCTGGAGGGAATAGTGTTAGTGTAAGCGCATATAGTACGCCAAATTTCGTACACACTCGTTATTATCTCGTATGAAATAAAAACGGGCTTCATGACAGAATATAACTTGAGCTTTTGTTGGGAAGAACACCCTCAATTTCACGAGGTTTCACAATAAGCAGTTTTGCCGTGCTTCGAGGAAACTGCAGCAATACAAGTGGTTTACATCCTCTTTCGTCTGACAGTCCTCGAAAGGCTTATCTTTGATGTCTATGTGATTTAATTGGGAGAGAGTTGAACCATCTCTTGTAGGTATTCGTGCCAAAGAAGCTTCCTGCTCGCGTGAAATTTTGGAAACCAAGGTCTTCAAAGGTGGTTTGGTTGTGGCGGACCCGTTAACTGGCCTGCCGGATCACCCGAGCTAACCCCATTAGACTTCTGTGTATGGGGTTGTTTAAAGGAGGATGTGTACGCTAATAAAATGGATACACGAGAAGAACTTGTCGCTGTCATCACCGATGCTGTTGCCCGCAATATAGCTCGCCGAGATTGTGTTCGATTTGCAACTAACACACCCTCCAGTACATTGACAAGTGCATTGAGATGGGTGGGAGGATTTTTTGAACACTTCTTGCAAAATGGATTAATCATCTGTTCCACCACTATTCTGTTCACCACAGCGCCTACACAGCATTTCGGTAAGGAATATTCACACTTTCATAATTATACGTGGAAGCACGTGCGCGCGCGCGCGCACGCTCTCGTGTGTGTGTGTGTGTGTGTGTGTGTCGTCTTTAACCCGCTCCAGTTCCTTAACGATCGAAAATCGGATACAGATTCATGGAGGTCATTCGGCTTATTTCCACACGTAGAATCACCTCAAAAATTATGTGACATCACTTCTGAGTCACCCTGTATACTCTGGAAACCACTGTTAAGTGAATTGCAAAGAGTACTTTCACATTGACCCGTTTGGATTACCGAGCGCGTTAACGGTCTGCTCCTGCTATTCGTTGAGGCGAGCCATTGCCGGATGGAAACCGTTACACTAAATTACGACGAGGGCTGACGAACCGGCCAATCTTGCTGTGGTTTTTAGGCATCGGCCGAGGTAAATATCGGGCTGCTATCCACGTCCCGTCTGAGATATACGCTACGCAGACTTAATAGAAAATGTTCTCATGCTTGAAAATGAGATTTACTCTAGACGCAGACAGTTGAAATACACTGATTCCGTCCCGGGCGGAGTCTTGTCGTCAGGACATCCGGCCAACAATTATCACTAACAATACCAAAACCCATATAAAAATGCCTACCGGATAGGAACAGGAAAAGACGCAGAAGAGGGAAAAAAAGAGAGCGTACTTCACATTGTACATTTACGATTTTTTTCCCGCCCCATTATTGTATAGGCAGCGAGAAGAATGAACTCTAACATGCCCTTGTGTGCAGTGTAGTTATTCTGATCGTGCTTGGAGTCATTACAGGCATGAGAGCAGGCATCGACAGATACAAATACTTGATGTGGTGATCATGGCGGGTCCAAATTCACGCACACGGAGTTGACAGAAGTAATGGAATACCTTCTAATATCGCCTCAGACCTCCTTTTGCCCGGCGTAATGTAGCAACTCGACGTGACACGGACTCAGCAAGCCATTGGAAGCCCCCTGAAGAAATATTAATCCATGCTGCCCCTATAGCCGTCCATAATTGCGGAAGTGTTGCTGGTGCAAGATTTTTTACACTAACTGACCTCTGATTGTGTGCAATTAAATGTTCGATGAGATTGATGTCAGGCGATCTGGTTGGCCAGATTATTCGCGCGAACTGTCCAGTATGTTCTACCAACCAATCGCTAGCAAGTTGTGCTCCAGTGACTTGGCGCGTGGTCACTCTTAAAAATTCCATCGTTGTTTGGGAACAGACGGTTTCCAAGCAAACGAACATAACCATTTCCATTAAATTACTGGGTTTGTTGGACCACAGGACCCAGACCATTTCATGTAAACACCAGCCCATACCACACGCCGCTGCTCTCTGTGGGTAAGTGATGGCCATCAGCCACTGCATTGTCTGTGGTGAGTGGTAATGCCTGAAATTCTATATTCCCGGCACACTCTTGACACTGTTGGTATCGGAATACTGAGTTCCCTTAGGATTTACGAAATGGAATGCCCCATTCGTCTAGCTCCAAGTACTATTCCGCATTCAAAGTCTGTTAGTTCCCATCGTGCGGGCGTAATCACGTCGGAAAGTACAAGTGACAATTCTGCCAATTCACTACCTTTTTAGACCTTGTGTGCGCGGTATTACCACCACCTGTTAATGTGCTTGTCGCTGTCCCCTGACTTCTGTCATTTCAGTGTAGTGTTATAACAGGGTCGCTTTGGAGGGAGGACCTGAGGCTGTCGCATGTCAAGAGAATGGTATGGCAGAGATTAGGCCGCGTACCGAGATATATTTAACCATTAATTTACTCATACACAGTTAGTGACTGGAGTGGGAAATATGAGGCGTGTTTTTTTAAGTACCGTTCTGAAATTAAAAAAAGACTTACTAAAATATCTCAATAATTTTGTTTTTACATGGAAGCCAGTACCTTAATCTAATTTTCTACATAATTTCCGTCAATATTGAGGCACTTGTCATGACGTTGTACCAGCTTTTGAATATCCTCCTCATAGAAGTCTGCCGCCTGACTTGTTAACCACTGCATCACCACTGTTTTGACTTCGTCATCGTCTTGAAGATGCTGATCGCCCTGGCATCGTCTTGAAGATGCTGATCGCCCAGGCGTTTCTTCAAGTGCAGGAACAGATGGTAGTCTCCCGGCGCAAGATCGGGGCTGTACGGAGGATTATCTAGAGTTTCCCATCGAAAAGATGTGATGAGGTCTTTGGTCTGATTCGCCACATGCGGACGGGCATTGTCTTGCAGCAAAACGATGCTCTTGCTCAACTTCCAAGGACTGTTGCTTTGATTCTGGTGTGACGTAGGCCACCCATGTTTCATCGCCCGCAACAATTTGGCTTAAGAAACCATCATCGTCGTTGTGGTACCGCTCAAGGAAAGTCAATGCACTGTCTAAAGGTTTGGTTTTGTACACATCCGTCAACATTTTCGGTACCCAACGTGCGCACAATTTTCGGTAATTCAAGTGCTCGGTCACAATGCCATACAAAACACTACAAGAAACGTTAGGAAAGTCATCCCGCTAGCAGGAAATCGTAAGGCGTCTGTTTCCTCTCACCTTATTGTCCACTTCCTGCACCAAACTTTCAATAACAACCGAACGAAACCCACTCCGGCCGCGCGGGATTAGCCGAGCAGTCTGAGGCTCTGTAGTCATGGACTGTGTGGCTGGTCCCGGCGGTGGTTCGAGTCCTCCCTCGGCATGGGTGTGGGTGTTTGTCCTTAGGCTAATTTAGGTTAAGTAGTGTGTAAGCTTAGGGACTGATGACCGTAGCAGTGAAGTCCCGTAAGATTTCACACACATTTGAACATTTTGAACGCCCACTCCGTTGTTCATCATTTGTGCGGCCATCGTTAAATGCTTTCACCCACTTTCTTACCATTCCATCACTCATAATGTTTCTCCGTGAGCTGCACAGATCTCACGATGGATATCGATCGCTTTTAGGCCTTTAGCACTAAGAAATCTTATAACAGCCCGTACTTCAAAGTCGGCGGGACCACGATTATCGGAAACATCCTAAACACTCAGTACCCATTGTAAACAAGGAAGAATCAGATTGGAATGGCGTCAATGCGTAGACCGAGGTAGAGGCTTTCATGTAAAAATAAAATCATTGGGATATCTTAGCGCCGGCCGCGGTGGCCATGCGGTTCTAGGCACTGTAGTTCGGAACCGCGCGACTGCTACGGTCGCAGGTTCGAATCCTGCCTCAGGCATGGATGTGTGTGACGTCCTTAGGTTAGTTAGGTTTAACTAGTTCTAAGTTCTAGGCGACTGATGACCTCAGAAGTTAAGTCGCATAGTGCTCAGAGCCATTTGAATTTGAACCAGATATCTTAGCACGCCTTTTTTTTTCATTTCAAAACGGTACTTAACTTAAAAAAACACCCCTCGTATAATCGCTAATATTGGTATGAAATACCTTCCGCGGCTTGTTGTAGAATCGCTTGAGGAATACAGGTGGATATAAATTACGATGGATTAGCTTATATCGATGGTTTTTCGAATACAGTGTGTTGCTTCTTTTTTTTATTTATTTTATAATAGAAAACATTTTCGTTAATTTCTGAACAGTTACCCACTCGTATCATTATTTCGCACCCAGGAACATTGCCTGCGAAGACCTACTCTGGCGAATGAATGAGATCGGACGCACGCGACACTACACGAACAGCAGTGTTGGCTCACAAAATTGGGCGACAGGGGCCCGTCGCCCGACGGCGCTGTTCGTACAACTCTTCCTCGTTGTCCGTGGCCGGCTGCAGATGTGGCGCGCACGTGTTTGGTCGCCGGCGTGCTTTTGACGTATGCGCAAAAAAGGGCGCGGCGTGAAGCGAGAAGGCCTCTTTACGGCCCGCGATTCTGACAGATACAGGCCGGCGGGTGGGTGGCTGCCTTTGGGCGGCTTGGCTCAAAGACTCGGCGAGAACACCCACCCGCTTTGCTGATTTTTTTTCTCCTCCTCCTCCTCCTCCTCCTCCTCCCCCCCCCCCCCCCGAAGGGATAGTTATTGTCCGAACAACGGGACTGTATGGCCATGGAATACTAAATGAACTGTAAGCTGTATACTGAGGAGGCGCCAGCGACTTTGAGAAACCCACATTTCTCGGGACACGTGCTATCCAGTTCTTGCCTGTGAAGAAACAGAACCTAGAACAACGGATTAAATTCCTTAACATTGCCTGGTTATGCCATTATAATCGAGTGTTAAAGGTGCACAATACTACAAATCAGCTGATAATGACGAGAGACTGTTGTGACACAAAATGGAATAAATTACGATTTCATTAGTATACTCGTAGTTTCACGCGTACTCAAGATACATCTGTGGTGTTATCGTCACATGTAAGACGGGAGTTTGCTAGCTTCGGGATGCCATCTTCTCTTTTCAGTCATTTAATTTGCAATAAGTAAATTTCATAATGCCCCGTGGATTCGGGGAAAAAGAATCTAACGACGGAAATGAAAAGAGGGACAGATGCGCAAGACTGTAGAGCTGATCGTATAACAGCTCAACGCTGGTCTGATAAATCAGTTTTCTGGGCGTAATTTTTTTATGTTAGTGAATATCACTGTGAAGTGTAGTTACAAGTATGTTCGTAGGATTTGTAACATAGAGTGAGTACGGTTTCCTTAATGATATCTGCGAATTCTTAAAAATATGGAGGGGGAGATTTTTCACAATAGATACTTGCATAACCTTTTTTATTATACCTAGCCAAGATCTTGCTCGTCGTGGAAAAAGTGCAAAGTGGTATTTGGAGGGACATTACTGCATTCTCAAAATTTTGGAGTCTTGGAATGGCTAGAAAGCTCCGCAATTAGTAAAAATACAGTACTAATCTTGTGTGCCGTATTGGCGAGTCTTTTGTCACTAGTTGTCGGTTGTGTGCGATAACCTTCGTCACTAAAAGAGAGATTTGGTCTAGCAATTTACAAGTAGCTATCCACGTTTAGGGTTGTTGCCAAGCTGTTCAGGTTTGCCAGTTCAGCAAATGTAATAAGCATTTACGTATTTTTTTATCTAACAACGATTAAATTTTCACCTCTTCAGTTAAGTAAAGGTAATAAATAAATTCCTGACCAATCCAATACTAATGGCAGGCGAATGGTCGGAGTAGTCTATCGCTTCTTGTGGTCTGCCCCAGATTCGAACCCTATCATGAGCTCTTGCCAACTGAAATCGCTACACATCAGACCAGGCGACGGTTTTCCAGTCTTCAAGGGTCCAGCCAGTATTGTCACGAGCCCAGGACAGGCGATGTCGCGCTGTTAGCGAAGGCACTCCCGTCACCCATCTGCGGCCGTAGCCCATTAGCGCCCCAATGCCCGAACGGATACGTTTGTCATAAGTCCCACATTGTTTTCTGCCGTTGTTTTCCGCATTGTTGGTTGTCTGTTAACACTGACAACTGTATGCAAACGTCGCTGTTCTCGGTCGTTAGTGAAGACCGTGAGCTATTGCGCTGTCCGTACTGAGAGGAAATGCCTGAAAAAGTGGTATTCTCGGCACACTCTTGACATTGTGGATCTCGGATACTGCATTTCCTAACGATTTCCGAAATCGAATGCCCCATGAATCTAGCTCCAACTACCTTTCCATGTTCAAAGTATGTTAATTCCCGTCGTGCGGCCCTAATATGTCGGAAATAATTTCACCTGAATCACCTGTGTACAATTAACAGCTCCGACAATGTACTGTCCTTCTATACGTTGCGTACGCGATACTACCGCCATCTTTTTTAAGTGCATATCGCTCTCCCATGACTTGTATCGCCTCAGTGTAATTCATCCTTAGATCACTTTTACGGGAATGTTGGACATGTCATGGTTCAAATGGCTCTAAGCACTATGGGACTTAACTTCTGAGGTCATCCGTCCCCTAGAACTTAGAACGACTTAAACCTAACTAACTTAAGGACATCACACACATCCATGCCCGAGACAGGATGCGAACATGCGACCGTAGCGGTCGCGCGGTTCCACACTGTAGGCCCTAGAACCGTTCGGCCACCCCGGCCGGCGGACATGTCATGATATTGCATTTTGAGAACAAGAAAAAAGATTCACATATACAGGCATTTACATACTTAACCCTAAGAGTTCCGACGTTATGAAAAAAAAATACAATTACAAACTTTTTCACAAAATTAAACCGTGTTGTCATCTTAAGCGACGAATACAACAAGAAATGGTCAAAAACAAGCTATTGTTTCATGCAGATGGTTTCACGTTGGAACCACAGGGACGGCTATCAACTTCATGTCATCTCTTGTGGAAACAAGCTCAGGAACACCCCCACCGAGGATTCACAGCTTACATTAACATTTGGTCCGACCTCTTTAGTGAAGGTCATGCACAGCTGCTAATTTGTACCATGTAAACCATCTTATTTCTATGCGTATCATGGCAGACTCTACTTCAGTGTCGTCATCAACTTCGTCATGAACCTCATTTTCAATGATTAGTTCAGGACCTGTCCGCAGCTCGTGTGGTCTCGCGGTAGCGTTCTCGCATCCCGAGCACCAGGTTCCGGGTTCGATTTCCGGCGGAGTTAGGGAATATCACCTGCCCCGAGATGACTGGGTGGTGGTGTATCGTCATCATGATCATCATCATCATCCCATTACGGTCGGGGGAAGGCAACGGGAAACCACCTCCATTATGACCTTACCTAGTGTGTCGGTGCAGGTCTCCCGCATCGTTTCCCTACGCGCTTTCAAGAAGCATGGGACTTCATTTCCAGTTCAGGACGTGGCAAAGGAATAAAAGTTGCTAATGTACCTGCCTGATGAGAACATTCACAGAAGCATCCTCAGGGCCACTTCCTGCCTCAGATGCCTCTGAATCCAAATCACTAGTACTTCCATCTTCTAAAAGACGGACATTTAGATCATGGATGCTGTCTCGAAACTTCCATGAATCATAATGCCTAAAGCAAATTATAGTCCTAAAAAAAGCAAAAAATGGGCCTAAACTTAATTAATTTACATCCAGTTAAAAATTACTTATAAAAGTACATAAAGTCTCAGTGGTTTCCTGTCGAAACTACTCATAAACGCTGTAGTACAAACTCACATTTATGTTACAGTGATTTTAGATCATCTTAGCGTGATCGCTATGCAAGACCACACGTCAAGTAAATTACGTTACAAAAATTTGTAGACACAAATCTTCTACAGTCATGTAGCAAACACTAAGCACCAACAGTTGCTTTGAATGCTATAAGCGATTGCTGCATTAGTGTACTGCTTGGCGTTTCTGTCTTGGAATAGTATCGGTGGCATCGGTGTTTTCACGTGAAAGACGCTGGGCTTAAAAAAAATGCTAGTTTTAGGCAGAAACCAGGGCTTAAAGGGTTAACATCTGCAGTTTGACTAGGATGGGACAGCTAGTTGCCCGTGGCCTTGTAAGAGCCAGTATCGTAAGCATTTGTCTGAAATAATTTAGGGAAAATACTGAAATTGGAACCAGGATAGCAATGGCGAAAGAGGTATTTTTAAGAAAAGGAGAATTTTCTACAGCAGTGTGGTCAAAAAGGGAAAAACTGATCAAGTGTTCTGTATGAAATGCCCTAATGGTGCACAACGTGGGCGTGGCGCAGGATGGAAAGATTAATTTGGTTGGCCAGGGGTGAGACATGAGTAGGTACTGAGGAGGATCGGAATGCAAAGACGATTACTGAGTGTAATACAAGGGAATAGAAACTGGATGGGACTAATATTAAGGAGAGGCTTATGAAAACAGTCTGGGAGTGGTGTTTGTATAAAAAGGAGAGGTTTGAGATCCTGAACGATGTCCTGGACGGCAGCACAGACAACTGTATTAAGAAGGAAGCGATGGTGCGCCAGAAATTGTTAACGCAAATGACATACTAACAGAATAGAAAACATGATGATGGTAATGATATAACGAACCAGTAGTTATATTTGGAAACGTGTTTGTGATAAACGAGAATTCGGAGCTCTAGTAAGCGCGGTAAGAGCAATACAGGCGACTGCTCAGAGAGCCGCCTTTGGCTGTAATAGCGTGAGCAGCGTTTACCCGGACTTCCTGTTTTAGCGTCTGCGACCGCTAGAAACCAGAAGCCCGCCCGCTTCCTGGCGCCAGTTTTTCTGCCGTCGCGTCACTCGCACTCCCCTTCTCCCTGTCTCGCAGAAGAGCGTCTTGGGCGCTAGGCAAATACACCAACCGCACCGGTAAGGTATTTTGGGACTGTCTCGTCTGTCCGCGCCGACTCATAAGTCTACAAGCAGGGACCAGGAGGCATTTCCGGCACTTTGGATACAAAGAAAAGGCCCGACGTCTGGATGATTGTGAGAATAACCTCCGCAAAATACACCACGACCCTCTAGGCCAGCTCAGTCGCCTGCGAAAGGCGGGGGCACGGATTCGAATCCCTCTTCAGTGTACAGTTTTGTCAGGAAGTATCAGCACTCAGTCTGTTGTTCATCTGGACAAGACTATTTGACATCCTCGCTAAATCCTTTTCTGTGCCCGTACACATGCCTTGAAGCCTTCCTATTTACAGATAAAGGAATTAAACGACACGTATAAGTCATATAACAAACAGAACAGCACAAAACATTTAAGCTTACTTATTGATTCAAGATTAACATTCAGTAAACACACTGAACATGTCTGCAACAAAGGAAAGACACCACTATATTAGATGTACCAAATGATTAAAGGAGATACTCTCAACTTCAGTATTAAATTTAAAAAAAATCCTCACACTATTTATTCATTCAATGATAACTTACGGTTCTGAAATTTAGGAGTTTGCTGTAGTCACTAACACCAACAAAGTACAGTTAATGCAGAATTCTTGTGGTTTGCTACTGATACTACCAGTTACCTACGAAACTCGGTGTTATACACAGAAAACAAAATCGGTAATAATCGTGGTATATCATTCAACAGTTAGTGCATAACTTTTACGCCAAGACTTAATCTTGGCCCCATCACCTAATCCAAGCTTAACCTAGCCCCGATTGAATATGAATTGTCACTTCAGTTTCACAGTTATTCCATTCCAAAATACTTTCAAAAAGTAACACTGAACGCACTGTCAAACCATCTTTACATAACGCCCCCAACCCACTCCCATCCCATCCCACTTAACGGCACGCTGAATTAGAGCAGTGCTATCGCGGATCCTGAAATTCAACTAGTCTTGCTCTGCGTCGGGCACGAGGAATATTTAACTGTGAGACGTATTTGCGTACACGATAATTAGATCAATATCTCGTTGTATGTTTTGTCGCATTTTGAACGAAAGCGACTAAAGTAAACCTTGCGCGAAGACGACGCAAGACTAGCTATTAGCAGGCATGTAGTGTTGAGGGATGGGCGTGACTTTCATACGTTAGCTGCATGCGGCCTCTGTTGTGGATGCCGTTCGGATGTGCTAGCGACAGAGAAGCTATGTGGACTGCTGTTTCGCCCTTCGTGTTGTCGCATGTAAGGTTTGTTGGGAGGCGAGTCAGCTGTTAACTGTTGACGTCAGCATACTGGCATCCATCCGGAAAGAACTGTCAGTATGTCTATCTTCCACACGTCACTCTTGTGTCACTTTGTACAACATTCAACCAGAGGAGCAGATTTCCACCCGATTCCCGACTTAAGTGGATTTTGACATATGAACTGAATTGTAACTGAGTTAAGGCCTTTTGGGATGTATACAGCGGCCTGAGGTAAATTAGTCCCGATGACTCACCGCGCAATAGCTCCAAAAATAATAAAGAAGCTACCGGCACAGAGTATGATAACTGACCCTGCCCGTGACATCTAATTACTTTGATCAAATCTTCCTCGAGCTGTAGATTTATTCCCCATTTTAGATTTTGAAGCTGTTTAAAATAGGCACTTTATCAGTTACATTTGGCATCTAATGTGTGTTAATGAACTAAATTTTTGTGCAAGAGGAGACATCATTATGATTCTGTTTAGTGAGTTTCGTTACGTTTGTCCTCAGGAGACCAGTCACAGGCGCTATGTATCTTTTGATGATTCCAGGCGCGTTTCTTTACGTACACTCATAAATCAGTTTTACCTGGCACTGAGTTCTCAATTGGTGCATCTCATTAATCATACCACAGTGTTACTTGATACTGTACTGCACGTATTTCCCTACATGTACATAGAATTAGTGAAGAACATAATATGGTTTGACTAGGCACTCACAGTTTTGCTTGAAATATTCCAGGCTTCATCGAAATGATGTTGGAATTCATCAAGTCCTTTACTTGATGTAGGTGTCATTATCAAGGAAATGACTCTGATTACTTGGAATTCCGAAGTTGGAGAATATCAACGGAACGTTCAAATTTTGTATTTCGAGAGAAGGTGGTAGGAAACGCCGAAGAACAGCAAATTCGGACCACAGGCATGTATGGGACAACGTTGGGGGACGGAATTTGCCATAGACATATTGAAGATATATTCCCGGCATTAGCTTGAAATGAAGTTATTTGTGACACGAAACCAAAGTCCGATGGCCTTACGAGAATCTAAGTTCTCCCCTCCACTAAAAAATGCAGTGTCTTATACAGTGCGCCACTTAATTGGAGGGAGCGGAGACAGTTTCACTCAGCAAACGCTCCATCATAAGCTACCGATCGATAGATTTTGCCTCTGATATGATCAACCTGTCGGAGTTTACTGGATTGCTAAAAGCTTTCATTCAGTGCGCAATAACAATTGTTAGGCGTTTCGCGTTGTAAAAGTAATTATACAGAATGAAAATGCGAACCAGCCTCCATGGACTAAATCAGGTCCCGCTAAAAGAACTTGCAAGTGGCAATACTCTTAACAATTAATATTTTTTTCGCAGTCCTGTCCCTATTGTTATTGCTGTTGACGTGTTTTACTTGTTGTTCATTTACTTCCAGCACACCCTCATAAAGAACAACGAAGAGCGCTACCTTGTGAGACAGGGCGGTCATTCAGACCCAGATCGAATCCATACAACAGAAGACGAACCGTCAGATGGTCTGGGAGGAGGGATGGCGCCACTTCGTATGTTGGTTGAGGCAAATATCGGTCTGCTTATCCATCCCCGCACGAAAGCACCAAAACCGAGTCAATACTAAACGCCAGATTACTTCAGCGAAATGCAGGAAGAACTGCCGAGAATCGACGATTTGTGCTACGGCCAAATGCAACGTATTGGGCCGGTGGAAGGCTTGATTCATTAATGTTGGGTTGCAGTGCTGGTGATAGCTCACTGGAAAACGTGATGACTGGCTGGAACGACCTAAATTGCAGTCATCGCTGAGATTGATTGGATGAATCCTGAGGAAATGTAGTTGATTCAAGAAAGAAGTGGCTTGAAAATCCGTTCAATGGACTCTTGAATACTGCTAGTCCGCAACACTTAACGGATTGGATTAACAGGGGGCAGAGTGTTGGGGGGGGGGGGGGGGGATGGAGAGAGAGAGAGAGAGTAGAGCGTTTCGTCGCGAGGTTCTTCAGTAATCGCTAGAATGTTACGGAGATATTCACGAAGCTCCAGTGATGGTAGACACTACAAGAGGTGCTTTGTACATCATGGAGAGGTTTGCTGTTAACGTTCCTAGAGTGCACTTTCCTAGGAGAGTGGGGCAACATCTTACTTTCTCGAACGTACTTCTCGCGAAAAGACGACGACGGAAAAAAGGGGAGAAATTACAGTTTATATGGCCTATTGCCAGTCGTTTTTCCCGCAGTCACACTAACAACAGACGGGCGACAGCTTGATCTCCTTCATCAGCTTTTTAGCGGGATCGTAGAGGTTAGAATCCATTCTAATGTTGCGAGTACTGTACACTCCTCGCACAGTTACTGGAATAACCAGGAAGTTTTACGAACATGAAGAGAGATACTTTCTATTGCGTAGTCGAGATGAATTGTGGTGACATTGAAAGCCAAGATTACAAACGCTCTGAGAAAAATTTCAAAGGCGCTGAGAAAAATAGCATAAGGCAGCTGGTGTTCCACTTTTCAGAGTCTTTTAAACATCAGCATATTTGCATTTTTTGTGGGGCAATGAAACATTTTTTGACTTTCATTTATGTGCCAAAATGTGGTCTATCGACGAACCCATTATTTTACTTAAATTGTGCCATAATTTTCTTTTCTCTCTTTTCGATCAGTACGTAGTCATTTAATGAAATTGAATTGTGGAACACACAATGTCGGTAATGAATACAATTTTTCGTTGTGATGTCTTAGATCGCTACACTTTGTTTGTATAAGAAACATGGGAAACTTCACCAGGCCCGAACAGCGAAATGTTTACAGCGTTCTCTTGATTCTCAGAGATTTTGTACATGGCCGTTCTAAGTAAATAAAGAAAGCCTAGTGAGCATTATAATAAAGTTTCATACCTCCTCCTTGGGCAGGATTATAGCTTATCGCCGTATAATTCAATGTGCACATTGAGCAAGCTGTAAAGAAACCAAGGAGGAATTTGGGAAGAGAATAAAGTTCAGGGACAATAAATAAAAAGTTTAAGGTTTGCTGATGAAGACATTCTGTCGGAGACGGGAAAGGACTTGGGAGAGCAATTGAGTGGAGTGGGCATTGTGATAGGATATAAGATGATCGCCAACAAAAACAAAACAAGAACAATGGAATTCAGTCGAATTAAATCAGACATTGCCGGTGGAATTAGATTAGGGAACGAGGCACTAAAATTATTTCGTGAGGTTTGCCATTTGAGCATAAACTTAAGTGTTCGGAAGTCTTGTATGAAGCTATGTGTCTGGAGTATAGCCTTATGTGGAAGTGAAACTCGGTCGATCATGAATTCAGGCAAAAAGAGAATTGAAAACTTTGAAATAATGTGCTACAGAAGAGCGCTTCAGATTAGATGGATAGGTCGCATGATAGTGAGTAGGCACTGTATAGGACTGGGGAGATAAGAAATTTGTGGCCAGACTTGGCTAAAAGAAGGAAGCGATAGATAGGACACTATTCTGTGAAATAGGGGGGGGGGGGGGGAGAGAGAATTCTAGGGAGAGACTGAGAGATTAATGCAGTAAGTAGGTCCAAATAATACAGGTTGTAGGAGTTATAGGTTACAGGATATAGTAGCATGGAGAGCTGCATCAAACGAGATGGCAAGAATTACTACTACTTCTCATCGTTAGGTATCCGATCTACACATCTGGTCCTTAACATTCTCCCGCTCTACAACATTTCAAAATCTTCTATTTTCTTCTTCCGCGAATAGGTTGTCGTCCGCGTTTCACTTGTGTGCAATGCTATATTCAGATTTCTGGATTTCCGGAAGGCTTTTGACGCTGTACCACACAAGCGGCTCGTAGTGAAATTGCGTGCTTATGGAATATAATCTCAGTTATGTGACTGGATTTGTGATTTCCTGTCAGAGAGGTCACAGTTCGTTGTAATTGACGGAAAGTCATCTAGTAAAACAGCAGTGATTTCTGGCGTTCCCCAAGGTATTGTTATAGGCCCTTTGCTGTTCCTTACCTATATAAACGATTTGGGAGACAATTTGAGCAGCCGTCTTCGGTTGTTTGCAGATGACGTTGTCGTTTATCGACTAATAAAGTCATCAGATGATCAAAACAAACAGCAAAACGATTTAGAAGAAATATCTGAATGGTGCGAAAAGTGGCAGTTGACTTTAAATAACGAAAAGTGTGAGGTCATCCACATGAGTGCTAAAAGGAACGCGTTAAACTTCGGGTACACGATAAGTCAGTTTAATCTAAAAGCCGTAAATTCAACTAAATGCGGAGGTATTACAATTACGAACAATTTAAATTGGAAGGAACACATAGAAAATGTTGTTGGTAAGGCTAACCAAAGACTGTGTTTCATTGGCAGGACACTTAGAAAATGTAACAGACCTACTAAGGAGATTGCCTACACTACGCTTCTCCGCCCTCTTTTAGAATACTGGTGTGCGGTGTGAGATCCTTACCAGATACGACTGACGGAGTACATCGAAAAAGTTCAAAGAAAGACAGCACGTTTTGTATTATCGCGATATATGGGAGAGAGTGTCACAGAAATTATACAGGATTTGGGCTGGACATCATTAAAAGAAAGGTATGTTTCGTAGCGACGGAATCTTCTCACGAAATTCCCATCACCATCTTTCTCCTCCGAATGCTAAAATATTTTTTTGACACCAACCTACTTAGGGAGAAACGATCACCACGATAAAGTAAGGGAAATCAGACTCCTACAGAAAGATATAGGTGTTCATTCTTTCCGCGCGCTATACGAAATTGGAATAGTAGAGAATTGTGAAGGTGGTTCGATGAACCCTCAGCCAGGCACTTGAATGTGATTTGCAGAGTATCCATGTAGATGTAGATGAGATTTCCTAGCACCAAAATTCTGATTAGATTGACTTCTTAAGTAATAGAACCCAGTACGTTGTCCTCTATGGTGAGTGTTCATCGGAGGTGAGGGTATCATGGGAAGTGTGGTAGGTCCGCTGTTGTTTTCTATCTACATAAATAATCTTTTGGATAGGGTGGATAGCAATGTGCGGCTGTTTCCTGATGATGCTGTGGTGTACGGGAAGGTGTCGTCGTTGAGTGACTGTAGGAGGATACAAGATGACTTGGACAGGATTTGTGATTGGTGTAAAGAATAGCAGCTAACTCTAAATATAGATAAATATAAATTAATGCAGATGAATAGGAAAAAGAATCCCGTAATGTTTGAATACTCCATTAGCAGTGCAGCGCTTGACACTGTCATGTCGATTAAATATTTGAACGTAACATTGCAGAGCGACACCAAGTGGGACAAGCATGTAATGGCAGTTGTGGGGAAGGCGGATAGTCGTCTTCGGTTCATTGGTAGAATTTTGGGAAGATGTGGTTCATCTGTGAAGGAGACCGCTTATAAAACACTAATACGACCTATTCTTGAGTACTGCTCGAGCGTTTGGGATTCCTATCAGGTCGGATTGAAGGAGGACATAGAAGCAATTCAGAGGCGGGCTGCTAGATTCGTTACTGGTAGGTTTGATCATCGCGCGAGTGTTGCGGAACTGCTTCAGGAACTCGGATGGGAGTCTCTAGAGGAAAGGAGGCGTTCTTTTCGTGAATCGCTACTCAGGAAATTTGAGAACCAGCATTTGAGACTGACTGCAGTACAATTTTACTGCCGCCAACTTATATTTCGCAGAAAGACCACAAAGATAAGAGAAATTAGGGCTCGTACAGAGGCATATAGGCAGTCATTTATCCCTCTTTCTGTTTGGGAGTGGAACAGAGAGAGAAGATGGTAGTTGTGGTACGAGGTACCCTCCGCCACGCACTGTGTGGTGGATTGCGGAGTGTGTATGGAGATGTAGATATTAACAAATTTTTAATTTTCAGAAATGCTTTTCTCGCCGTTGCCTGTCGCCATCATTTTGTTCCCTAAATAGTTAACAAACATTCGTGTCCAGGTTCGTAATCTAATTAGCTAAGCATCACCCTATTTAATTGTCCCGCGTTACATTACCGTTTTGTGGACGCGAGCCAGGCGAGGAAAAGGAAAAGCAGGTCGTGGTGGTATGAGACGCGTGTTGTGAAACAGCGCGGCGGGGGAGCGCCCGTGGGCAGCGAGTCGGTCATCCGAAGTACAAGGCCCGCATGCGGCAGCGGCTGCGGCCAGGGCAACGCGGGCCGCCGGCCGATATCAGCGGCGCCGCGGGAGACACTGCCCCGGCGACCCCGCGATCCGCGCGGCACACACGACACACACGCGCCGGCACGCTTCTCACGCGCCGCGGCCGCACCAACTGCGCAAATTCCGGCGCCTTCTGCCGGCGAAGCACCAGGCACAAGCAGCCCCTAGGACATATTGTACAGTCAGCTGAGTACCTGGCGTAGCCTCGGTATGTATTTATTCCAATCTTCTATTAGTCCATCTCCTCCTCCCCCCTCTGTTTATCACTTGCTTCATCCCGTCTCTGTCTATCTCCTCCTGCTCTACTGTCTGTCCATCTCCACCTCTCCCTGTCAATCTCCTCTGTCTGTCCATCTCCACCTCTCCCTGTCAATCTCCTCTGTCTGTCCATCTCCACCTCTCCCTGTCAATCTCCTCCTCCCGCTCTCCATGTCAGGTTCCTCCTCCCCTTCTCCCTGTCACTTTCCCCCTCCCCCTGTGCCTGTTAGTATCGTCCTCCACTTTCTCGCTGTCAGTCTCCTCTTCCTCATCTGTCCATCTGCTTTTCCCCCCTTTACCTATCTTCTTCCCCGTCTCTGTTCATCTCCTTCCCCCTCTCACTTTCATCTCCTCTCCTTTCTCTGCCCATCTCCTCCCCCCCCCCCCCCCCCCGCCACACACACTAACTCTTCGTTCATCTCCTCTTCTCCCTCTCAGTGCCTGTCCCCTCCCTTTCCCCTGCTGTGTGTCTATATCTTCTCCTCCCCTCTTTTCGTTTCACATTATCACGCTCACACCAATAAGAAGCTGGTCGTTCTTAGGCCGGCATTACAAAGAAATATGATCAATGGTTCTAAGCACTATGGGACTTAATCTGAGGTCATCAGTCCCCTAGACTTAGAACTAATTAAACCTAACTAACCTAAGGACATCACACACATCCATGCCCGAGATACGATTCGAATCTGCGACGGTAGCAACAGCGCGGTTCTGAACTGAAGCGCCTAGAACCGCTCGGCCACAGCAGCCGGCTAAATATGATCAAATATTCGTCAAATTTCTGTGACAAAGATCATTGACATGGCGCTGAAAAGAGACATTACACTGTCGTCATATTTTTCGTCAGATTTCAAGATGGCGGACAACAACTTATTATGTGCTGCAATTGCCAGTACCACAATTGCATTGTGTATTTGGGAGAAAAGGGGAAAAAGGGAGCATAACTTGGATGAAGCCACAGGTATTACGTCGAGATAATAAAAGCCTTCAGCAAAATTTCTTACGAAAGCTGCAAGTGGAGGACGTCAAGTCTTATACGCAGAGTGCATTTTGGCATTTGCTCAGTAAAGTGGCTTCTCATATTAGAAAACATAAAATTCTCTTGAGAAATGCTGTATGTGCAGAAGAGAGGCAAACATCTTGATACAGAAGAGCTAACGCAGTTTACAACACGGCACTCGAATGTCACATTGCACATTTAACCAAAATAATTCCAGAAGCTTGTGAAGCGATTTATAAAGCACTGAAGTGGGGGGGGGGGGGGATAGGTGAAGGTAAATAAATGTTTAGTACACTACATGGGCAAATAACTATTTTTATTTTTTAATAATTTAACTAATGGAATTAGTGTTCCGACAACTACAAAATTAATAAAAAGTAACGTCCAGAAATAAAAAATAGACAAAGTAGAATGCAAAGCTAAGAAAGATTTTTTTATTTTAGAATGTGACCACCTCCTCTATTCCGTCTTGCTGAAAAGCTGCCTGGATGTTTCCAGAAGTAGAGGTGGATGGCTCTAGCTGTGATTGTGGCCATGAAGTCGCCTGCAGAATATTTCACCTGCCCATGAACATACAATTAATCTTCGGCACTGTGCCCTCTTGCTCTCCCCTTCCCCTCTCCCACTAGTCGAAGCAAATTTATATTAAAAAAAGTCAAAGGAACACTCCAGTCTTGAAGCAATGTTTACAAACACATTACAGAGACGTCAAAAGCTATAGCAACGCCACCACTCCAAGCGGTTACATTTCGCTTTGCAGTGAACAGAAGACGAATGACTTTTATAATCAAATCTAGAGTCTCGCCGTAGATTTGAACATATTTATTTGATGAAAGTTCCCTCTTACACCATCCAATTTCTTTGACAAAGAAACATGATAGTGTAATACGGGCCTTACTACCACCAACTAAGAGAAGGCCGTGAGGCGCCCGGTGCGACGTCACGCAGAGCGGGCGAGGCTTGGCGAGACGTTGCAGCGAAGAAATTTAGGCGCAACTCCTCCTGCAGTCTTCCTATTGTAGCACGTTTGATTCCGATCACACGCTCAGAGGAGTGAAATATTCATAACCACACAACGAGCGAGCCGCGGCCTTCTCATTAGGTGGTGGTGTTTTCTTTCCAGATTGCAACTAATATGTGTACCAAAATTTGTTGAAGTCGTTCCAGGGGTTTAGCATAAGCTTTGTACCAACGTACGTAGATGCCAAATATATTTCACATATACTTAACAATTACGCTTGTATTTTTACACATATTTTGATTGTTTCTCTAGCGAATTTCGCCCTGCTATTTCGTCTTCACGCGGCTCAATGTTTATGTCACACCTACCGAACAGTTATATATCAGCAGCATTTGTGGATACTGTCTGCGAAGCGTGTTGCGAATAGAGATAGTAGTAAAAAAAAATTAAAACGTCATGCTTCATGCGGCAGTTTCATTGCATGAACAGCGAAAATGTAGTAAGCGGTAAACTGTTTTCCGTCCATCAGTTTGTCGGTGTCATCAGTGGAAGAGGTTTCGTAAATGTTTGAAATTATGTGTAAATTTTGTTGCAAGTCTCTTAAGTGTCGTGCGCTACAATGATTTTTCACACCTTTGATAGGTAGGGGTTCTTATCGCCACAGCGATTCTTTCCAGGCGGTAAGTAAAAATTGGAAATATGTGGTAAGGTCTTACGGGACCAAACAGCTGAGATCGTCGGTCCCTAAGCCCACACACTACATAGTCTAACTTAAACTAACTTATGTTATGGACCACACACACACACACACACACACACACACACACACACACACACACACACACACACACACACACATGCCGGAGGGAGGACTCTAACCTTCGACGGGGCTAGCCGCACGGACCGTAACAAGGCGCCCTAGACCGCGCGGCTGACAGGAAGGGATACATCTACTATACTTGCTTGATATCTGTCCAGTGGTCCTGAAGGAGATGTGGAACATACACACATGCATACATACATATATTTTTTATAACATGTAGGCCCATGCATACAAGGATAATGCAAATTATTCATTCGTTTTTGAAGTACCAAAGGATTACATGTACAGATGTGACTGATAAACTCACGGAGTTTGCCTTGAGTCCGCCATTTGCCATTGCAGTGCGGTGTCAAAATGACGACGGAGCAGCAAAAAAGAGTTTTTCTGTTACAACTGCATTCAGAAAGCATTATGGAAAAGAACCGCCATGTAGACAGAATACTTGGCGCTGGTATCGACAGTTCGGAGACACTGGTTGTCTCTGTAAGCAGAAAAGTACCGAAACTTCCTGGCAGATCGAAACTGTGTGCCAGACCGAGACTCAAACTGGGGACCTTTGCCTATCGTGGGTAAGTGCTTTACCGACTGAGCTGCCTAAGACGACTCACGACCCGTCCTCACAGCTTTACTTTCACCAGCACCTCATCACTGACCTTGCAGACTTCACAGAACCTCTCCTTGCCGGCCGATGTAGCCGAGCGGTTATAGGCGCTTCAGTCAAGAACCGCGTGACCGCTACGGTCGCAGGTTTGAATCCTGCCTTGGGTATGGATGTGTGTGGTGTCCTTAGGTTAGTTAGGTTTAACTAGTTCTAAGTTCTAGGGGACTGATGACCTGAGATATTAAGTCCCATAGTGCTCAGAGCCACAGAAGCTCTCCTGCGCAACTTGCAAGACTAGCACTCTTGCAGGAAAAGATATTGCGGAGACTTGGCTTAGCCAGAGCCTGGGGGATGTTTCAGAATGAGATTTTCACTCTGCACCAAAGTGTGCAGTAACCACAGTAGCAGTCTTTTTTTAAAATCATGAACTAGACAATATTTTTAGTAACATACATAACACTCAGAATATTATATTTACAAGGCACAGTTAAGTCTTTCCAGCAGTCTAAAGTTTGAGGCAGTGAGCTCTCTCTCCACTCTTGATCATTATATGTATTGTTCTTTTTTGCAGTCTGAATACAGCTTGAATGTTTTTCTTACTCTGTCCCCAAAAAATTATGCCATAGTTAATAACGGAAAGAATATAAGCAAAATACGTTGATGCGATACAGGAAATACCACATACTGTTGTAAGAATTCAGTGGGCATTGCGTGCTGCAGTGTGTCTATTACTAAGTATTTTTACATGTTCTTCTAACCTTAATTGACAGTCACCATGTAGTCCCAGAAGTTCTGTGCTTTCCACGCATAGTATAACTTCATTGTTTATTTTCTCAGCGTTTTAATTTGACTTTTTGTTTATGCAAAAGTTCGTAGCACTTGTTCTCTTTTATATTAGGAGTGACTTTATTGTTTACTGGCCACTCATATTCGCAGCTAAGTGTTTCTTCAGCTTTCTCTCTTAGTGCTTCTAATGATTTGTCAGTGATCAGTACGGTATAGTTATCTACAAACAATATTGTTTGTCCATGCTTGATACTGTATGGGAAACCGTTTACGTAAATTAAGAACAGTACTGGACGTAGCAGGCTACCCTGTGATACCGCTATATTTGTATATTTAGCGCCAGAAGTATATTTTTTTTAATATATATGGTGCTATTTGGTAGATGTGTTATTTCAGTCCAGTGCAACCTGTTTTGTAGATATGGCTGCAATCACTTTTTCACCATCCCACTTATTCGTAGTTCATGTAAATTATTTAACAATATTTTGTAGTCAGTGTGGCGAAAGCTTTAGTTCGACCAAGTAACATACCTGTTGTGCAATTCCCTTTATCCAATGCATCAAGATGTGTTTTCTTAGACTTGCTTCAATGCCACATGTCGCCACTGTTATCTGTGCTAAAAGTGGACATACCGGCTATTATGTAGATGGTCATAATGTTCTGGTTCATCAGTGTGTATTGGCAGTACTATTCATTTCTCTGATAAGCACACCAGACGAATAATTGGGTATGCCGATGAGGCATCACCCTAGTACTGTGTGTCTAGTCTTGGTAATGGACTGAGTTTGGCGAGGGAAAAAATCTACAAGTTTCTTCAAACAAGCTACATGCAGCTGAAATCACGTGTTCTTTGTTGTGGTCTTTGGTCCAAAGACTGGTCTGATGCAGCTCTGCACTCTTTAGTATCCTGTGCTAGAATCTTCATCTCCGAATAACTACTTCAAGTTATATTCTTATGAATCTGCTTACTTGATTAATTTCTTGGTCTCCCTGTACAATTTTTACTCCTCACGCTTTCCCCCAGTATTAAATTGGTGATCAATCGATGTCTCAGAATGTCCTATCAACTGATCCCTTCTTCTAGTCACGTTGTGCCAGTCATTTCTCTTCTCCCCAATTCTGTTCAGTACCTCCTCATTAGGTACGTGATCTGCCCACCTATTCTTCAGCATTGTTTTGCAGCACACATTTCAAAACCGTCTATGCTTCTCTTGTGTAAACTTCTCATCGTCCATGTTTCACTTCTGTACGTGGCTGTACGTCGTGTTGAGATACAAAATTGCAGGGATACTTATTGCTATGTTCCACCCGCTGCTCCAAATAGTTCGTAACTTTGCCAGTGGAATTAAGATCGGGTGATTTTTTGGGTTATTATGACACAATAGGACGCCTGAGTGTTCGTCCAACTACGAATATGCGTGCAATCCTTTGGCGATGGCTGTTGCCACCTTGGAGGACGGGGATGTCCACAGCATGCACGTCATAAAAATGTAGAAGAAGGGCTAATACTTAGTCACCGAGGATGTTGAAATAAATATCTTGATTCCTGTTCACGGTAACCGTAGTAAGTGGGCCACATTCCTTATAGATTAAACGCCTCATGGGACCGTCGATACACTCGTCACCTTGCATCCTTAGAAAGAAGTCACATTGATCAGCATCCTCTTTTTTTCTGGGTTGAAAGTAGGGTGTCACTGACAAGCCGGGCGTTAACCACTATTCTTACGCCGTGTTACATGGCAGCGAGTGCTGCACTATTCCTGGCAGACACCTTGGACAGTCCTTGTTGATACACCAACAAACCGGTCTACTTCATTCTCGGTGTGATGGTGGATACGTCCACTCGAAATATTCTTTCTACCATGCTGTCACATCTCCACATTGACCTATCTTACTGCACTGATTCCTTACAACCGGCTTTCATATACACGCCACTTCAGTGGCACTACTTTCATTAGCTGCGGAGGGTCACGTGACCAACTGATACTGTTTACAGAACTCGAAAACGACCGGTGTGCTCTTTCAAGTGAATGGTTAATAGTTTGGTCGTCGGTTAGTAGTTTGCCCGGTAAGGTTATCGACAGTGTGCAGAAACAATATCAGTTCTTGTACACCGATATTATACTGTCGGTATATTAGCAAGATTTTTGCATTTGCCTGGTATGTTGTGCTTTCTTAATTCAGTGTTGTGAAGTACGACATCATTTTCACCAGGCTGCTGGTTAAAATGAGTATTCTATTAAGCTCTAATGACCAGTATACAGCTTGTTTTCATTTTCAACTGTTCGTAAAAACATAAGCTACAAAAAGTGCAAAAAATCCAAAAAAGACGGAAGTCTTTAAAAACTGAAGTGGATAGCATGGTCGTCGGTGGACGCAACCTTGGTGTCCACAGACCACATATGCTTGGTTATACTGATTTAAAACTTGAATACATTCTAAAAATAGTAATTATTGTAACAATTTCGGTAGCAGATCAATATTCATTTCCGTTTAATTTTTACTCGGGCATACGCTACAAGCGCAATTAGAGTATCACTGTAGTAATAGAGTCCTTAGAGAATATGTGATGCAGTTTCTTGGCTTTATGAACCGGTGACTTACATGTATTATTAATTTTAAAAACGTTTTGTTTATTATAAAATATATTGACAACTGCCGTCGCGAAGGCTGAATATTAGGCAATTTTTTTTATTTGCGTACCTCAGTCTGTCACCGAAGATTCATTCAACAAAATTCAAATCATAGTTCGAGCTCATGGCTGACTTTGTATGTTGTTCCTACAAAGACGGCAGGTGATGGTGTTTCCAAACTATCCGGCTCATTGTGACACAGGACGTAGGCTGCAGTAAAGAAGCCAGCAGGCTGCGTTGTCACGTTCTCATGTTATAGCCGAGACGTTCTCTGGAAGTAGAGCCCGTGGTGTGGGTGGCGCGTGTGGACGTGAGCTGCTTGCTAGTAGGGGAGCTAATAAAATACATATATATCGATCTTTTAGCGAGACATATCGATAAATACTAGCGATTATCGATATATGGACATCGAATAGGCAATATCAAGTGCCTATATTTTTATTCTGTTCATTTTTCCCAATTTTCGGTAAATATTAGAAATTGTTCGTTTGAAATTGCAGTAGAGTATAATTTTTCTTTCACTGTGTGAAGGAGTTTTACTAGTGTTTCAGTTTTCACCACGTGCAGTCTTTCTCTTTTACTATCTGAAACCAATATGTTGTTGTGGTCTTCAGTCCCGATACTGGTTTGATGGAGCTCTCCATGCTACTCTATCTATCCTGTGCTAGCTTCTTCATTTCCCAGTACCTACTGCAACCTACATCCTTCTGAATCTGCTTAGTGTATTCATCTCTTGGTCTCCCTCTACGATTTTTACCCTCCGCGCTGCCCTCCAATACTAAATTGGTGATCCCTTGATGCCTCAGAACATGTTCTACCAACCGATCCCTTCTTCTTGTCAAGTTGTGCCACAAACTCCTCTTCTCCCCAGTCCTAATCAATACTTCCTAATTAGTTACGTGATCTACCCATCTAATTTTCAGCATTCTTCTGTAGCACCACATTTCGAAAGCTTCTATTCTCTTCTTGTCTAAACTATTTATCGTCCTTGTTTCACTTCCATACATGGCTACACTCCATACAAATACACTCCTGGAAATTGAAATAAGAACACCGTGAATTCATTGTCCCAGGGAGGGGAAACTTTATTGACACATTCCTGGGGTCAGGTACATCACATGATCACACTGACAGAACCACAGGCACATAGACACAGGCAACAGAGGATGCACAATGTCGGCACTAGTACAGTGTATATCCACCTTTCGCAGCAATGCAGGCTGCTTTTCTCCCATGGAGACGATCGTAGAGATGCTGGATGTAGTCCTGTGGAACGGCTTGCCATGCCATTTCCACTGGTGCCTCAGTTGGACCAGCGTTCGTGCTGGACGTGCAGACCGCGTGAGACGACGCTTCATCCAGTCCCAAACATGCTCAATGGGGGACAGATCCGGAGATCTTGCTGGCCAGGGTAGTTGACTTACACCTTCTAGAGCACGTTGGGTGGCACGGGATACATGCGGACGTGCATTGTCCTGTTGGAACAGCAAGTTCCCTTGCCGGTCAAGGAATGGTAGAACGATGGGTTCGATGACGGTTTGGATGTACCGTGCACTATCCAGTGTCCCCTCGATGATCACCAGAGGTGTACGGCCAGTGTAGGAGATCGCTCCCCACACCATGATGCCGGGTGTTGGCCCTGTGTGCCTCGGTCGTATGCAGTCCTGATTGTGGTGCTCACCTGCACGACGCCAAACACGCATACGACCATCATTGGCATCAAGGCAGAAACGACTATCATCGCTGAAGACGACACGTCTCCATTCGTCCCTCCATTCACGCCTGTCGCGACACCACTGGAGGCGGGCTGCACGATGTTGGGGCGTGAGCGGAAGACGACCTAACGGTGTGCGGGACCGTAGCCCAGCTTCATGGAGACGGTTGCGAATGGTCCTCGCCGATACCCCAGGAGCAACAGTGTCCCTAATTTGCTGGGAAGTGGCGGTGCGGTGCGGTGCGGTCCCCTACGGCACTGCGTAGGATCCTACGGTCTTGGCGTGCATCCGTGCGTCGCTGCGGTCCGGTCCCAGGTCGACGGGCATGTGCACCTTCCGCCGACCACTGACGACAACATCGATGTACTGTGGAGACCTCACGCCCCACGTGTTGAGCAATTCGGCAGTACGTCCACCCGGCCTCCCGCATGCCCACTATACGCCCTCACTCAAAGTCCGTCAACTGCACATACGGTTCACGTCCACGCTGTCGCGGCATGCTACCAGTGTCAAAGACTGCGATGGAGCTCCGTATGCCACGGCAAACTGGCTGACACTGACGGCGGCGGTGCACAAATGCTGCGCAGCTAGCGCCATTCGACGGCCAACACCGCGGTTCCTGGTGTGTCCGCTGCGCCGTGCGTGTGATCATTGCTTGTACAGCCCTCTCGCAGTGTCCGGAGCAAGTATGGTGGGTCTGACACACCGGTGTCAATGTGTTCTTTTTTCCATTTCCAGGAGTGTACATTCAGAAAAGAATTCCTGACACTTAAATCTATACTCGCTGTTAACAAATTTCTCTTCTTCAGAAACGCTTTCCTTGCCATTGCCAGTCTACATTTTATATCCTCTCTACCAATATAGGTAGCACAAAAGTAGTTGTCGGTTGCACACGGGGAGGGGGGGCTGTGAATGGAATAACAAGATTTGCAATACGAAGAAATAGCACATCACTTGCGTTAAAAATAATTTGTTACGCAACTAGTGTGTTATTTCTTCACATCGGCATCCTTCAGAAACAGTTGTTGAAAATGATAAACAAAAATCTAAAAGACAAGATTTGTCTTTGTGGTCGACTGCTACGGTGGCAGGTTCGAATCCTGCCTTGGGCATGGATGTGTGTCATGTCCTTAGGTTAGTTAAGTTTAAGTAGTTCTAGGGGACTGATGACCACATGTTAAGTCCCATAGTGCTTAGAGCCATTTGAACCATTTTTTGTCTTTGTGGTGGGCGGAGATGTGTGAGGGGGAATGCAGAGGTAATCGGCGTTCGGCGCTATCAACTGCGAAGTTTAACTTCAGTACTCTATTTTGACACTACAGCTGCTAGATCGCTGGCGTTTGCAGAAACGAAAAACAGGGGAAGTCGGCATGAAGCATTCCAGACAAATCCGATATGTGACGAAACCGAACGACGGACCCATAGGACACCTTTTATTGTGCCACTCACGTGCAGTTATCATCGTTAGCAAAGTGGTTATCACGAAGCATAAACATGCATCGTTTTCCTTTCATTTCTTGCTGTGAATGAAGTAGTTTGTGATGCGACCAGCAGAAGACTCAAACTTGCTGTGGGCTTTTACGTAATGTTTTTTTTAGAAGGAATATCGTTGTTGGAAAGAAGCAACAAGAAATTGTGGGTAGTTTTCCAACATTGGCTCCCAGAATGCCATTTGTAAATGCAGATAAGGAATGTACTTTCGCAAGGGTGGTGCGCGAAGACATTTCAAGTGGTACACGAACATGTAAACAAAAGAGCTACTGATATAAGTAAAATTATTCTCTTTCGTTCCTTTGTTTTTAAAGTAAAATAATAGTGAGAAAACTGACTGTATAATGTTAAAGAAAATGGGTTTACCGGAGAATCGTTTGTTTAGGACTGTAAGCGGAACAAAGGAAGGGAAAGTTTTTTGGATCTGCTGAGAACTACGGCGTGTACCATTGTGTAGCTCCGCAGTAGCCTTTGTGGCAAGCAGTGGCAAAAAATCTGGAAACCGCTGCACTATTGTATGAAGTGTCTGGTGCCTGACCCGTTCAAACCTTGCAAGTTGCCATCGTCCTGACTGCATAGCTGGCTGCGATCAAACTAATAGTCCTCAGTGCTACATGCTAGTGCGGTTACATTGTCTTACTGTGAAGGTAAACTTCAATCGCACCCGCACCCCCCCTCCCCCCCTCCCCACTGATTCAGTGGTAAGATGCCAAGTAGATATCCCTTCAAAAACTGTACACAGAAAAAGCATGAAAACGTGAAGAAAGTGTACTGAACTGTGAAGAAAAAAAAAAAGAAAAATAGAAACACAGTGAATTGCAGCGGATTCATGGTTAAGTAGTCACGGTGTTGGACTGTAAAGCGGACGAGCCGTCTTCGAAACTCCCTCGTGCCATTTTTCTTCTTCTTCACAGCCTTATGGGCTGTCCGTCCCGTCATTCAAACGTTTGTTCCCTTTCTGTAGTCTTGGCAGTTGTCATACTACACATTGATTGTAGAACCTGTGTCATGTGGTAAGAATATGTTACCGTCGCAGGTACACGTGATGAACAGTGATAGCAGGCGAGATATCACATAGAAGTGTCACCGAAATGGAAACAAATAAAAGGGTCTGAACTATGTTTCAACAAAGAAATTCAAGAGTCAAAACTTCCAAAACGGAAAGCAAGTTCAAAAACGTTAAAAACATATATTTTCACAGAGCAGAGTGGAACAGTGTGATTGTGAAACTGTTTCGTTCAGTTATTGCAGTCTATGCGACAATTATGTTTTCATCAATGTCTTGGGAGCGATCACATTCACATTCATACGAACACATAAATCGGAGAAAGAGGCATATCTCACTCATTTACCAGGTGTACAAGTTACGTGCGTAGGTAAGATATTCCTACCATATGACACACGTACTGTCATTAACGCCGGCCCCCTGTGGCCGCGCGGTTCTAGACGCGGCAGTCTGGAACCTCGCGACCGCTACGGTCGCAGGTTCGAGTCCTGCCTCGGGCATGGATGTGGTAATGTCCTTAGGTTAGTTAGGTTTGAGTAGTTCTAGGGGACTGATGACCTAAGATGTTAAGTCCCATAGTGCTCAGAGCCATTTGAACCATTTGAACTGTCATTAACGCCGTGTGTGACACAGCAGACGTGTTTTCCGGTGGAGGATTCGGTAGATTTGTCACCCTGTCGTCAAACGTTTGCGGCTCCCTTTCGAAAGCCACTTCCATTCGGCTGCTAATAGAGTAGTTATGCAGAATCAACTGTCATTATAAGTCCCTTCCTTACACCTCGCTGTTGCAAAGGAATGTTACACCACGACACAGACACAGATTTGAATACAGCAAACAACGGAGGAAAAAAATTGGTGTGAAGGTGGTTTGGACACGGCTCGCCTGCTTGACAGGCCAACATTGTGACCACTTACTTAACTACGTCGTCGCTCTGTCACGCTGCTCTATATTGCAGTTCTTGTCCTTGGGCTGTTCACTATTTTGATTTTTTTTTTCATACTTCATTGCACCTTCTTCCTGGTTTCAAGCTTGATCTACGTTTATTTTTTGTCCGCCTCGATAGCTGAATGGTCAGCGTGACGGACTGCCGTCCTAAGAAGCCCGACCTGCCCCGCAAGGGGCCTCCCGGCCAATAACGCCAAACACTCATTTCCATTACGTTTAGTTTTCAAGGGGTTGTCCACGGGGGCCCTGTTACTACTAAATCTGAGGGAGGGTGCGATGGGAAGTTATCCTTGTGAGCTCTTAAAAAGAGGAAAGCAGTTTCAGAAGCGCGTGACACTAACGTTGGCGGTATTAGAACTGTCTACGCTAAGGAGCGTTTCATCTCTCTCTCTCTCTCTCTCTCTCTCTCTCTCTGTGTGTGTGTGTGTGTGTGTGTGTGTGTGTGTGTGTGTGTTTACGCCCGCCCATATGCATGCGCGTATACATTGTGGGTTGCGTCATTGCTTGTGTTTGTAGGTCTTAACTGAAATCATCAGTTATTTTGTCGCTTTGTTTAGGGAAGGAAGTTTTCAAGAGCCCTCAGCTGCATATACGTATCACGAGGAGCTCGTACGTCTTAGCCACGGCCTTCCTTATGCCTCCTTCGTGACGAGAGGGCAGACGGTATATACTCTTGCGCCATGTGGAGAGCCGAGTCATCCTTCCGCGAACTACGGTGCTAGGCCGGTGCTCGACGCGACCGCAGCCGCAGCTGCTGCAGGTTTCTGATTCCTCGGAGGGCGCCAGGGCGGCCCGTCAGACTGCAGACGGCGGTGACGTGTGGCTGTGCCCGCAGCACGTGCGCCGCTTCCGCCCTCTCTTCAGACGGGCCGCCGAGGAACAGCTGCTGTTTTTTTGTCGCTTCTATTATTATGAACACCTCTGCCTCCGCACACGGTGTTCCAGAGCAGCGGGCCGACTGATCACCTCGACGCGAGCGTGCGATGGCCTAGTATTTGGACCGAGCAGGAAAGCAGTGGGTTGGAAAGACTAACGGGAGTTAACGAGGCGGAGCACCACCGAAAATGTTAGGAAATTATTATTCTGGTAGATATTGCTTGGCAAAATATGGCGCAGTCTTCAAATGAATAGTGTGAAAGCCCATACTTATACAGCTATACTTCGAAATCCACCTTACCTTCTTGCCATTCCTGTTCCAGTCGCGAATGGTTCACGTGGAAGAATGATGGTTGCTAAACCCATGTGTGAGTTCGGATCTCGGATTTTCTTTACATGAGATATATGTAGGAAAAACAATATATGGGTTGTTAATAATAATCCAAATATCTTCACCTGATCATTACTGTAATGTTGAGAATGACGTCCCATGCAAACATTGTACCAAATATTTCTACCGTCTCACACAATGGCCTTGAGTGTGTAAGTTGGACACTGTTTCCTTAACTTTATTCCACAATTGACTCCCGCGTATAGTCACTACAGTTCAGTCGACTGAATCATGAAAATCCCGTAGTACATTTTTCCCCTGTGGATTGGTACCGGTATGAATCTAACCTAATTTGCAATAAAATTCAAAATTTCTCTGCACACTGAAACATGCTTGTTATTTGAAACGGAGAGCCGTGTAAACAAAACACACGTAATGTCTAGCGCAACTCAGAAACGTATAGTTGGCCCTACGGGCACTTCTATTTGTGTTGTACATTACTGGCTTGGATTATATTAGTTACAATTTCTGACCTTTCCTTGATGTATGCATGAGAACGTTAAATCCGATAAAAATGGTTATAATGCCCAGGTGATTCCTGACAATATATCGATGTAGACCAGAGTTCCGCAGCGAGCTCTTAATGTCGAGAAGTGTAAGGTTGTGTAGGCTTTGACTGACTTTACCTAAACACATGGGAGTAACAGTATGAGGAAGTACGAAAGTGAACGGTCAGGTACATCAAATAGAAGGCATTAATTTATTGATGAGGTGCTATGAAACGGCAGTTGATCTGCCAAAGGGATCACTTAGAAAGCTCTTATACTTTTTACACTGGAACGTCGCTCGTGTGTGTGGGACCCGTACAATGCCTGACCAACAAGGAATGACTTCATCAAGGAATCCATTATGGGATTGAGACGTGCAAGAGAGAGAAATACCAGCAATGGGGAGCAGCAGTGGCACAGATGGCTTGTGCGAAAAGCCTTAGAGCTAGACTGTTGCCAACGTGGTCCTCTGTGATGGACACTGACTGTGCAGTCGCTTCGCTGTTGACTGCACCAGCACACTGACAGAAGTAGGGGAGAGTGACCCGGCCGGGTGTTGCCGTATGAAAAAGACTCTGTCCCAGCAAGAAAACAGTAGACTGTCAGGTTCAAATGGCTCTGAGCACTATGGGACTTAACTTATGAGGTCATCAGTCCCCTAGAACTTAGAACTACTTATACCTAACTAACCTAAGGACATCACACACATCCATGCCCGAGGCAGGATTCGAACCTGCGACCGTAGCGGTCGCGCGGTTCCAGACTGTAGCGCCTAGAACCACTCGGCCACTAAAGCCGCCGACTGTCAGGGCTGTCACTGTTGTCTGTTGCCACCCTAAATAGCCGTTCCTCCAAAAGTTGTGTCGTCCTTACATGCGAGTTGCGAGGGATCTCTGCAGACCTACTACGTAACCATTGCCTAGTTGCTGCTAACCGCCAGCTATCTCCAAAGAAACATAAACCTGCGCTCCTGGCATCCTTATTCAAACCAAAGAATTCTTGAAACGGTGACCGTGTCCTGGTGACCACCAAGTTTGAAAGGCATTGGCAGAACCGTGACCACCAATAATTACAATTTGAAAGGCGTTTCAGAACCTGTCCCAAAATTACTCTTGTACAGAGGGGATGGTATGTAATTTCCTTCTTGTAGTGAAGCAGATTTTTTTCTAGTAATTTGTAGCCTAATTCCCTAACAAAATAAGTGCATTACAGCGCTTTTTTGTCTTCCGTAAATTACCCGTCCGGCGGTCAGAACGGTGAACTTAATATGTACTGGTGGTGAACAAGCTGCTGTAGGCAGGTTCGCCCTTAGACTTGCTGCAATGTGAGCCCTGAAAAGCTCGGGGCACGCTTGGCGGAGCTCACAGCTCACGTTGCAGTTGTGGCGCGCCAGCCGTCCTCTTGTAAGGCAGTACAGGCAGCCCTATTACCGCAGGATGCTACCCGTGTACTGGTAGGGCAAGGAGGGGCGACGTAGCTGGTGTTTGGCCGGCCCTGTAAATATCTACTATGTCTCATTATCTCTGCCTATTTGTTTAATTTATCACATGTTCTAGAGTTTCAGCAGCACAGGGGTAAGCACGACTCGAAACCCATGTTGCTGTCTCCCCGATTCATAATACTGGGGGAGGATTGTCCCGTTAATTCTCGTTTATAGTACAAATCAATTCACATTCCAATTACAACACTGCACAGCAAGGCACCGAATATTTTTTTCGTGTTCAAAACAAATTATTACCATTCACCTCGGCTCAGTTTTAGGGATATATGATTTCTAGATATGCTGGTCATTTTTAACCTCTCTAGAAAAATTGGAATTTTGAAGCTTTGTAAAATACCTCTCATTTTTTGACATGTGAGCCATTTAATCACGTCTGGGAGCAAAGAAGAATCGCAGGGAGCAGTGTCGACCGAGTACTGAGATGCGACCCAGTTCATGCAGTTTTCAACTTCAAATGAATGTGCTTTTGAGTTGTGGTGAAACAGCAACTCCTTCATTTTATTATCGAAGCAGTCCGATAACTCAATGTAGTGTTGTCAAAAGATAGTTATTCTTTCTTTCTTTTCTTATCTAACAAGTCTTAGCGATGCTGCCCATCGTACCCCAAAATATCGTCTGTATAATGTTTTGGCCCCTGGGACCGTTTTTGTCTTGTTTGGAGCAGGTTTACCAGAAGCAACCTATTGTTTGTTGCTTCGCTCTCCACAAAAACACCTTTGGATTTCGCTTAAATGACGCCAAATACAGCTTCTGTGACCACCCACTTTGTCATCTTCAGTAAAGAGACGCACATCAGCCTGAGAATTTCTTCGCCGTCAACGTGTCGTTTACAGTATCTGTGAACATTTGATCTCAGCTACTTAGCTGAGATTAGGAGAGTTATGGCGTGGACTTTTCAATGATTTCGTCGGTGGGCCTAACCACATCTGCGCGGCTTCCTGAGCGATCCTCATCGAAAACGGAAGTTACACCACATTTAAATTCGTTGAACTAATATCAAGTTATTGAAACTGATGTTGAATGTCGACATAAACACCATCGAATTTCGTTTTGTCTCGTCACGTGTTTTTCCACCCCAAAGCAAAAATCTCATCACTAAACGTTACTGTACTTTTCCCATCTCTGCAAAAATCCCGAAGCTTAACTTACTGAAATGGCTGTCAAATCAAAATTAACGTTGTTTTATGTCGTCTATCAGTTGGCTTTACTCGACGGATATTTAGTGAACCGCCGTCGTAGTATCCATTATGGTTTGGTTTACCACTAGTGACTTTTCTTTATCATATGTAATATTTCCTCTCAAATATCTTTATCTCATCCGGATTTTCTTCTTTTAAAGACTTGCAGTTTTCAGGCTTCTGAAATTTCTTCTGTTTTCACATTCGTCACGAAGTAGAACAAGTTCCGCCGAACTCGTGCAATGTCAGTATTACTCAAGTGCCATGCCTTTCTTCAGTACGGATGTAACGAATACTTAAAGTTTTCATGACTGACTTGTTGGCATTTTAATTTGTAGTCAGCATTTGGCGACATTTTTAATTATTCTTCTCATGTCGCACTTTAACCAACAATCAACCAACCGTAGAGTAGGCATTGTTGGACCATAAATTGCTTCATCACGCAGACTGAAACCAGTAAACCTATCAGCGCAACACGACGTTCACTTACATGTATACTAATCAAAATTGTAATCGTTCGAAGGTGATCAGTAAAAGTTCGATCATTATTTTGTGTGTGTGTGTGTGTGTGTGTGTGTGTGTGTGTGTGTGTGTGTCGCTAGGTTATGTATGGCGTCTTGTCTTGTCGTCCAGTAAATTACTTCTACGTGGCTGCATAAATCCCATAATAGTATAGAATCTCGAGGACATGAAGTACGTCAACGGTGGGGGTGTTCCCTTTTCTTTTATTAATGAGAGAACGTCATTGACGTTATTGATTATTGATTCTTGCTTCAACAGATGGATGGCGTATGTAGTTATCTTACACAAGAGAGGGTAGTAAGAAGGAAACACCGAGCGAAGTGGCGCAGTGGTTAACACACTGGATTCGCATTCGGAAGGACGACGGTTCAAACCCGCGGCCGTCCATCTTGATTTAGGTTTTCCGTGATTTCCCTAAATCGCTTCAGGCAATGCCGGGATGGTTGTTTTGAAAGGGCACGGCCTTCCCCATCCTTCCCTAATCCGACGGGACCGATGATCTCGCTGTTTGGTCCCTTCCCCTAATCAACCAACCAAGAAGGGAACAGGACTTCCAGTTCTGCGCAGTAGGTATGAGAAACAGAAAAGTGATATACGATGGGAGAAATGCGATGCAGTGCAGTGATCTGTGACTTGTCGTATGTGAAAATGTACAAGTTGATATACCCGACCGAGCCAGCTCTTTTAATTTTTTTACGTTTGTGCAGGGAACATTCCTTCGAAAGCTGGAACAATGTATTATTGATTCGGCCGGTGTAGTTACTAAGCATACACGTCATTCTACAATAGGGCTGCAATTTGTTTTTACGCATGTGTTTACCGTAGGGCTGTGCTTTTGTTTTGAACTTAATGTTGCTCTACAAGCGCGCGTGTTATTGATGCGGTTTTCCTTTTTAGTGACCGGGTAGAGGTCACCATTAACTCGTTTCGTCCTTATCAATAACCGGTTCTCGCGGGTTGGTGGTAGTCTTATCGGTATTCCAGCATAAATAGCCTAGACACAGTTTATCTCTGTGCCCCCTGCACGCTTCTCGCTTATGACTAGTTGCTTTCTGCGATGTTTATTTTCCGAAACTTCAACTTCAGGGTCAAATTGCGTTTCTGTACCAGTGTTCAGCTAAGAGAAAAAATCATAAGCTGGAAGTCCCACAGTCTGCTCGGTTTTCCCAGTTTCGTTATTGGTTCAAATGGCTCTGAGCCATTGTAGGCTGTGCGTCTGGGAAACCTCTGGAGATAACACGTTCGTGGAAGGTTGCATTAAAAAAAAAAAAAAAAAAAAAAATGGTTCAAGTGGCTCTGAGCACTATGGGACTTAACATCTATGGTCATCAGTCCCCTAGAACTTTTAAACCTAACTAACCTAAGGACATCACACAACACCCAGTCATCATGAGGCAGAGAAAATCCCTGACCCCGCCGGGAATCGAACCCGGGAACCCGGGCGTGGGAAGCGAGAACGCTACCGCACGACCACGAGCTGCAGACAGTATCGTTATTAATTTACTCTGTAGCACATGGCCCCTACTAACCACATTTCAGAATTAACGCATTTGCGTGACTGACGTCTGTGAGAATATTTCTTTCTACCTAAATATATATATTTAGAAATGTTTCCCTCTTTTGTCCGGATGCTGAAAAAGATACGCTTCGTTTGCCTTTATTTTCATTTGTTTAAAATAAGTGTTAAAAAATCAGAAAACATCAATGTTTCACGCTCAAAGGTACTCTAGAATGGTTTCTTCAAATGGCTCTGAGCACTATGGGACTTAACATCTGAGGTCATGACTCCCCTAGAATTTAGAACTACTTAAACCTAACTAACCTAAGGACACCACACACATCCATGCCCGAGGCAGGATTCGAACCTGCGACCGTAGCGGTCGCGCAGTTCCAGACTGAAGCGTCTAGAACCGCTCAGCCACACCGGCCGGCGTTCTCTAGTTATCACACTGCTCATTGTGCTAAGCAGTTCATTTTACATCAACTTGATTTCCAAAACTGTACTGACGCATGCGTCTCGCCAGTGCCTATATATTTGTCAAACGTCCTTAAGAATTCGAGAACATTCTAGAAAGAACATTCTAGCCGGACTTGGGCATTTCGGCACTGGATGTTCAGCTGTTTCACCCTTGAGGAGTCGATTGGTACAATACCCTCGTTTGCCACCCGTATCTTCGAACTCGACAAATACATTTCCAAACCAAAACCTTCTTCGTGGTTGACGGTTGGAGGCCTACCGTACCGTATAATCCCTATGAGGGCTGCGGGGGCAGGTTGCTGAGTCTAGCGGCACGCACGGAGAAACTAAGCCGACATTTATTATTTATATAACTTTCTGGCATACCCCTTTCATGATTTTTCAGGCCCTTCTTTGGAATAATGTCTTATTTCTCGAACATATCAACGAGGGGTAGGTTTTGCGTGTTTGTAGGATGACTACCAAAAACGTTGGCACCAACCTACCACAGAAGTCACGGTTTCCCCATGTGTGACCATTTTTTCCCATTAACTAGCAGTAAGTTGAAATATAACTGCCAGACTCAAATAATATTCCTCTTTGTATTCAGCTTTACAGTGTGTCTGTGGTTTAGTAACGCCTCAGGTTTTCTTATTTCAGCCCAGTTTCATTTTTTTCTCCAAGCGTATGTGCAGTACATCTACGTACAAGGTAGCACCTAAGAAAGGCCATCCCAAATATTTGCTGGACTAGGAAATGTATCGATGCGCGATTTTCGCCAAGTTATTTAGTGATGTATTACGACGAAGAAAGGAGCCTGTGATCACTGAAGACAGTGTTACAGGTCACCCAAAAGACGCAGCGTAACACACACGTGTAATATTAATAAACGTAAGTCCCCATGGTGATGGACCTTTGAAACGCTTTGCGGAAATAAACAGTGACTTGTAACAGTAATCTTGTTGTTCCATTCGATAACGCTGACATTTGATGAATTCGGTGACATATGCAAGCAAGTTTGAACATTTGTAGGTGCCAGGTTGTGATACTGTTCTCTTTTCGTGATGACGTGACAGTGATTTATGGTGCTGTTATCTTGTTACAATGTGATCAAGTTCCACAAGTTATTCTGTTTAAGTCCTCTTCGAACATGCTTTCCAATGCCACAAGAAAAAAGTATTCACACTTGGGTAAGTGCAGACCACACATTATTTCTAATAGACCCAGGTTGTGTTGTAATAGGTTTGTGAAATCCTTGTACATAATAGATTTATCTTTGTACTTAGTTGCTTAATATAAGCTTAATTGCTTAATAGAAGCCCATTGTTCCACACGGGGAATGGGAGACTTGATATTCTGTTATTGTCTGGCAAGTAGAAGCAACTGTTGAGCCCGTATCTTGTAAGTTGAAAAATATCCAGAAAGTACTAACAGAATGTGTTCTTATTTGTTTGCTGCATTGTGTAGTTCTTTGACATATTTTTTTTTTTTACGCGGTTTCCATACCTTCGACTGAGGAGATTCGGCCACCGAAGTTGTCATTTTCATTCTACTCGCAGACTATCAGAAAATATAAAACGCATGCAGCCCATTCTACTCGCAGACTATCAGAAAATATAAAAGGCATACAGACATTTTATGAGCCTGACTTCGTCGGATGTCACTTCTTCGTTAGATTTAACTTTCGTGGTAGCTTATTCTGCAACAGACAGTTTTTGAGTGATATTTTGTTTCGGCTTTCTTACGACATTAGCACAGATTGAGTGTATTTCTTTAGTAAATATTGCGAACTATTTCATGATAAACTTTCAGTCTGTTATTGTGAGTGTGGTTCTGCGGAATGCATTCTAAGGTAATAAAATAATATATAATATGAAGTTACTTATAACTGTGAATTTTTGTAGATACCTATCAATCAAGAACGTATGAAATATTAATGGCAATTTTTATTGAAAATAGATATGAAATTTCGTGATCTTATCTGGAAGGATAGAATTTCACAGTCGTTACTCACATTAGTTTTTATTTTCCTGATACATGAACCATCTACGTATCAAATACAAACGGTGAGGTTATTCATAGTAAAGCCTACAATAATTAGAAGTCCTTTCCACTTCTAATTGCTACCAGATAAGATGGATGTTATTGCCATATTGAATACTACTACCGGCAAACAAAGTACAGTTTTCGATATTCCCGTGGTGGTCGAAATTTTATAATACTGCCTGCCACGCTTCTATTATAGGTCGGTTGTTCATGACGGCAGCGGGAGAGATGTGTTTTCACAGTAGCGAAGATAACCGCTGCTCATAGTTTTTAAGGTATGCGTTTTAGAATCTATTTTTTTCTTGTTTTGTTCCATACTACCACATCTCAAAAATATGGAATACTTCAACAACATGTATAGTACCATTAAAAAAAAAGTTCTGTCATAATTTGGCAACTGTAACGGCTGAAAATTAATTGCTTATCTCAGAAAATTTGCCACATTGCCCTCTATAATTTAACGAAAACCGCAGCACTATGTTTTTATTCGTTCTGGATATATTTAGGTTGACCTGTCTAATAGTTAGGTGCCGCTCCCTGCGAATGTAACTCAGAAAGCAACAGTACGTGGCGGAGTGATGAACGTAGCAGAACTTACATAAATCTACCCGGTAAGATATTGCGAGAACCACTTCATCTTTCTCCCAAACGTTCCCATTTGACATCCGTGAGCACCTGTGTTAGACCTTTTACGATCGTAGCAACGAATCCCTAAATTCCTTCGAAGTTGATACGGACTGCAGACGTAGGTTGAGTACTCAAGGACTCTTCGCAGTAGTTGTTTTATATTAGATCGGTGCACAAGTTAGCAGCGTTTTTCCGTAAGTTTAATATATACAACAGATACATATAAAAGAGACTTTTGTCACCAACAGTATATTCTCCTTCACTATCTACAACAGTCTGACAACGCTAAGGTAACTTTTCGATTACGCGACTGAAGAACTCTTCGAGCCATGTTCAGTGCGCATTTTTATGCGGAAAGGAATTTCTTTGGAGGTTGTTCGACAGAGATAGGAAATGGTGAAAATCTGGGGGCGCAAGATCAGGTGAATAAGGTGTGTGCATAATGTTTTTTGTCACTAGCGGAAAGCAGATGGGCATTATCGTGGAAAAGCATCGCCTTACGCAGTCTTCCTGGTCGTTGTTCTTGCATTTTGTCTGCAGGATATCTCAGTTGTTGACAATAAATGTCAACAGTGATGGCTATACCTCGGGTAAGCAATTCGTAGTACATCATGCCGTCGCTTTTCCACCAGAAGCACCGCGTTATCTTTTGTGGATGCGCGCAGTTATTTGTATGGAGAGTGCCACTTTGTTTGGGCTTGACCATTCATTTCCCTTAAGTTAGCATAAAGACATCATTTGTCGTCATCATTTACGACACAGGATAGGAATGGTCGATGTTCACGAACCAATTGATGACGAGCGAGCAGAGGTGCTGGAATGGACTGGGCACCCGCTGATTTTTGTGGTTTTAGCTTACAGCATTCGGTACGCACACACCTGATTTTTTAATTTTACCCATTGCATACAGTGTCGCACGATGGTGGAAAGATCACAGTTCATCACGTTTGCCATTTCTCGAGTACACTGACGTGGATCGTTATAGATTACTACGTTTAAAAGATCTTCGTCAAACCCCGAAGGGCTTCCTCAACGTGGAGTGATTAATGTCAAAACAATCCTGCTTAAAACGAGAAACCCATTTTCTTGCCGTGCGCTGCCCAGTGGTATTATCCCCATACACGGCGCAAATGTTTCTGGCTGCTTCCGCTGCTGTCACCCCTCTATTGAATTCAAACAGAAGAATGCGTCGGAAAGGATCTGATTTCTCCGCTTGGTATTCCATTTTCTAGCGTCCACAGCTCCACTCACTAACTCCAGATGACAAAATGACAATTTGTAAACTCAGATAGCAACAGTGCATTACAAATAAAAAAATGACATTCGGTAAAAAAAAGCCGTAGCAGCCGGCATACCAACATGCAAAACAAAACGCTGCGAACTAATGCACCAACCTAATACGATACACTGATCTACCACACTGCCCCAGAACTGTTGCAACACATCTTCTGTTCATCTTTCCTACTGCGGATGTTACGTGTTCGCCTCATTTTATGTCGCTTCTTAGTGCACCCATAAATATTTAAACGGTGTGATGGGCACCAGAATTTTACTACTAATCAAACGGTTGGATGCTGTCGATGTGCGGACATTTGCCACGATTTTACCTGCTCTGAGGGGTTGGGTCCCTTGTGTTCCCCTCCTCCTCCTCATCGCTTACTGAGCCTTATTACCACTGATTTACTTAACATAGAATCAGAATCTCTTTGGATTTTTCCGCCACATGTCTAGAGAGAGTTTTGTTGTGGAAACTATTAAAGGCATATCGCATTGAAATCCGCACCAAATTTCGAGCCTCAGTAATCGCATTCTTGAAGATTTTGCGTTCGTCTAAATTATACGTGCCTTTTTCCGTGGTCCTGCAGGAGCTTTCTGTCGTGTTTTGTGTACCATGGGGGATCAGTTCGTCTCTTATTTATTTATTTGGTATGAATCTCTCTAGTGCTGTTGATACTATTTCTTTGAACTTAAGTCATATCTGGTCTTCACGTACATAGTTTGGAAGGATTGGAGACCGTCTCTTAGAAAGACGTCAACCGAATTTTTAGTTGCTTTTGTAAATAGATATATTTCGCGTTTAATTTTGGTGAATTTCTTTGTTACGGAATTGAGCCTCGCTACGACTGTGTGTTCACTAATCCCGCTATCCGTCGTGATGATCAGGATTATTTGTGGCTAAGAGATCAAGTTTGTTTTCGTAACCATTTAAAATTTGAATGGCCTCTTGAACTGATTCTACAAAATAATTTTTAAAAAAGCATTTAGAACAATTACGGAAGTTGTTTTCTATCTACAATAGGATCTGAAAATGAATTTTTTTGTCAACATACGGAAGGTAGATGGGAAGTGACTGTCAGCTACAGGGTGTTACAAAAAGGTACGGCCAGACTTTCAGGAAACATTCCTCACACACACACAGAAAGAAAATATGTTATGTGGACGTGTGTCCGGAAACGCTTACTTTCCATGTTAAAGCTCATTTTATTGCTTCTTCTCAAATTGCATTAATCATGGAATGGAAACACACAGCAACAGAACGTACCAGCATCACTTCAAACACTTTGTTACAGGAAATGTTCAAAATGTCCTCCGTTAGCGAGGATACATGCATCCACCCTCCGTTGCATGGAATCCCTGATGTGCTGATGTAGCCCCGGAGAATGACGTATTGTATCACAGCCGTCCACAATACGAGCACGAAGGCTCTGAGCACTATGGGACTTAACATCTATGGTCATCAGTCCCCTAGAACTTAGAACTACTTAAACCTAACTAACCTAAGGACATCACACAACACCCAGTCATCACGAGGCAGAGAAAATCCCTGACCCCGCCGGGAATCGAACCCGGGAACCCAGCACGAAGAGTCTCTACATTTGGTACCGGGGTTGCGTAGACAAGTGCTTTCAAGTGCCCCCATAAATGAAAGTCAAGAGGGTTGAGGTCAGGAGAGCGTGGAGGCCATGGAATTGGTCGCCTCCACCAATCCATCGGTCACCGAATCTGTTGTTGAGAAACGTACGAATACTTCGACTGAAATGTGCAGGAGCTCCATCGTGCATGAGCCACATGTTGTGTCGTACTTGTAAAGGCACATGTTCTAGTAGCACAGGTAGAGTATCCCGTATTAAATCATGGCGGTGAATCGAGGAAGTACAGTACATACTGACGAAACTAAAATGAGCTCTAACATGGAAATTAAGCGTTTCCGGACACGTGTCCACATAACATATTTTCTTTAATTGTGTGTGAGGAATGTTTCCTGAAAGTTGGGCCGTACCTTTTTGTAACACCCTGTATAACTGTATGAGTAGGATACCTATTTGTGATGAGACTCAAGCTTTCTTTGAACTGCTTAGCAACTGTTTCACCTGAGACAGTGGATCGGTAAAAGGAGCCAGTTATTAATTTATTCTGGTTGTCGAATATAACCTCTGCCCATACTAAGTCACAGGAACTATCTGCTTCAATGTCGCTTGTGAGCTGGAACACACATTACATTATTTTTCCGTAAGTTGTGCTTCTTGTTTCTGTTGTAGTGCAGATCATTATAATTACGGTTTTTACCTCGAAAACCTAGGATCTCTGTGACGCTGTAAATACCAGATCTAAACAATGTAGAACAACAATGTACCTTACAAGCATAGCATTCTGTATTACTTCATTTCCTTATTTCTAACATTTTAAAATTGTACGTCGACTTTAGATGACATGTCAATCATAGATGTTCTTATCTCCATTTAGTGAACGTATTTTCAGTCTGTTTTGAACGTTTTCCCGCTACACTTTATTAACTAATGTTTCGCCGCAAGGGATACGAATTTAGAGTAAATTAATATTGAGTATGTCGTTCTTCTTTTCAAACATTCACATACCCATTTCTTCTTTCCTTGTTGTCTTTTGGGCATGCAGTTGTAGTAATTAAGGTAGGCACAAATGTAGTGATCGAAAAGAAATGATTAGCGTACATTCGCATTCTCTTTACATCGTTCCTTTTTTGTTGCTCCCATGGTGATGGACTGTTTCTATCGCAATCAGTAAGCTGAAAGAAAGCTACCGTACAGACAGAGGAATCTGTATTTATACTTGGCAGAACTAATTACATACTGACATAATCGTCGGTATTGCTTTCGTTTTCCAAAAGTTATAAATATTTCGATTTCAGTGTATTTCGCCAAGATGTCGAAGAAGAAGGTCCCTTACGTACTGGTTGTATCGAGTAAGATGTGGAGACGGCGGATTGAAAGCGGACAGTAGTAGTACGAGAAAGGGCGTCCCTTACATGAAAGATCGCTACCTGGCGAAGGGCCAAGTGTGGCAAATGTCCGGCATTCGATGCTATCGGACATCTCGGCGTCGCAGTGCCGTACGGAAATTTGTGTGTGCACCGGCTCACCCAGGCGGTCGGCCCCTATCGGACACGCACGTCTGCCGCAGAGGCCGCCCCGCTGCTGGGGGACCCAGCCCTTCTTTTTATTTCCGTCCCTGCCGTCCACAGTCGCGTTCCAGCTCGGTCGAATGCGCTTCGTGGGTGGTCTCGGACGCTGGGCGCCTCGGCAGCAAACAAACGCCGTCCGCCGCTATTTTCGGACCTTCACATTCCTCCTTTGAGCACTGTCCGGTCCTTGAAGTATACGTCTAGCACCTAAACGTCCTCATTTAGTTTCATTATAATTTTAGGGACTCGTACCCTACTCTGTAAAAACGGAACCCTTATTGGCTCTCCTTGTTGTCGTCTATCTGTCCGACTGTTAACCCCCCCCCCCCTTTTTTTTCAGAAAAGGGTATAGCTATCATGTTGAAATTTATGTAACATTCTAAGTTTTACGGTCCCTTCGATATGGCAAGAACAGTTAAGTCAGTGCAATCCAAAAATAGTCAGATGTGTGATACTTCAAGATTCGCAATCTTATTCATCAAACTCTAACAACCATACCACAACAAAGCTCAAAAATTAATTATGATTGTAGTGTTGCTTACCCTGCTAAGTATTGCATTTTTGGGCAACAACAAAGTTATATTATGTGGCAGGTGTCATTAGAGCACAGTTAATAACTCAATCGTCGAAAATCTAGGTAGTGATGATTCCAAGCTCGGATGCAAAAAGGCCTAGGTGTTATTCTGCGATATTCAAAAGGTTTATAGATGTGTTTCATAAACCATTATTCAAGATTAAACTTTTGCAAGTTAGGACACTGGTGATGTAAAAAAGTAATCAGCACTCTGAATTTAAGTTACACTTCTTTTTTATTACCTCGTTCCAAAACATCACTGCACAATATAAAACATACCTGAAAATATCTCCCTGACTCTTAAAGTTCACATTTCATAAACTGACTACAATTTGCGTCTTTTTAACGACCAAAACTTGACTCTCTAATAACCACTTACGCGCCCAAAAATCAGAGTTACAAGTACGTCAGAGATCATAGTGACAAAAGAAAGAATACACATAAGAATAATATCATCGCAATATATACATATCGAAGTACCTCTACATTAATGAAATCAAATCTGAATGTTGTCACAGAAATATGTTAACTATTTTACAGAAACACAGTAGAATATTGCTGGTATCGTGAGGTTGAGGTGAGGTGCCGTAATGGTTACGTAATTCAAGTACCATTACAAAACCCTGTTCGGTACTCTTCCCGTTGACCCAGAATCAAGAAATTTTACAAGAAGAAAGGTTTCACAGTAAAAGTGAAGGGGAAAAATGGTTAATTTGTAATTATATCAAATTAAAAAAGAATCATTTTTGTTTTTGTTTCTGTTATCCGTCCATATGTCTGGCCGTCTCTTAAAACCCAGTTTTCTCATGAACGAGGCCGGATGTTGTGGCGAGCGGTTCTAGACGCTTCCGCCCGGAACCGCGCTGCTGCTACGGTCGCAGGTTCTAATCCTGCCTCGGGCATGAATGTGTGTGATGTCCTTAGGTTAGTTAGGTTTAAGTAGTTCTAAGTCTAGGGGACTGATGACCTCAGATGTTAAGTCACATAGTGCTCAGAGCCATTTGAACCATTTTTGAACATATATGACATGCAATAGAAGATACATGTTACACAACATAAATATCAAGACTGGGGCAGCTACAGGTTCAAAATGGTTCAAATGACTATGAGCACTATGAGATTTAACTGCTGAGGTCATCAGTCCCCTAGAACTTAGAATTACTGAAACCTGACTAACCTAACGACAGCACACACATTCATGCCCGAGGCAGGATTCGAATCTGCGACCGTAGCGGTCTAGCTGTTCCAGAGTGCAGCGCCTAGAACCGCTCGGCCGCAGCAACAGGAAACGTGCCTAAGAACCCGTCAGTGCGTAACAAAGAAAGATATTCTTCATTTTTCTGTCTCGGTCTTTATGTTCAACTTTTTGCGTTGCCAAGAACTGTAGATTAATGGCACTCAAGATCATGTCCTGATGCTTACTCTCTAGTTGACAATACTAAGGTGAGATGATGATGTGACTGAGAAACTGCCTTGTATTCAAGACAAATTGATTTTATGTTTCCATCTCATCATCTTGGTTAGGTTTTCTGTGATTTCCCTTAATCAATGAATGTGAATGCTGGAATGATTCTTTTAACAGGCCATTGCTTCTTTCTTCCACATCCTTCTCTAAGCTAGTGCTATTTGTTTAAGGTCCTTACTATCAATGTGTTAATCGCGAGGAAACTCTATCTGATATGTAGGGACACCTTTGATACTAGCATTATAGCTCATTACAAAATTACTGCAAAATAGTGAAGAAGATTATCCAGAAATCTAAACACCTGCATAATGAGAAGAAGATAAATTCATCCAGCACTGAAATAAAAAAAAAAAATTGGGTATAGTTAAGTCAGAGACAAGTAGGACCAAAAATGAGGAGGAACAAATAGCACTAAAAATAAACGAAACCTGGTAACAAATTCATGTTGTGTTGCAAACCACTTAAACAAGTATTTTGTGTCTGTTACTGATAGCATGGGTTGTCATGTTCAGTAAATAATGCAATGGAATATCTGAGACCAGTGCACACAAGCACCCAAAGAAATAGAATCCATCATCGAGATATATGTGAAATGTTAAGGTGTATGGTCGCTTAGCGGTGTGAAAAATTTGAGCTTCTGAGTCAATGCAGTCAAACGATATGCCCTTATGTGTCATATATTTTGATACTAGAAAACTCACCCATCAAAACCTGTAGCTGAAATACTTATATATACATGTCGGTCCTGGTGTTATAGTGTTCATCGGAGCTGTAGCTCAGCGCGTCCGCTCAGAGGCCTGGTCACTGTCTGTAATAAATAAATAAATAAAAATAAAAAAAACTAAGTGCAGCTCTCATCGATAGATGCAAAAGATGTCAGGCAACATCCGCAGCGAAACGACGACGAATATACCGATCGGAAGGGGGGGGGGGGGGGGGGAAGGAGTAATGTTCGTGCCTGGAAACCGAGAGGTTGCGTGATCGAATCCAGGGCGACCACTTATTTTTTAGTCAACGTGTAGTCATCACATCTCAATGGTTTGAAGAGTCGCTAGAGGCCACACGTGGATCGGGTTCCACTTTAAACTGTAGGTCCCCTTTCCCCGGTTGGATAACTGGAGCAGTTGCGGGACATGCAAGTCGTCGAAATGGGATCCAGTAGAAAGACTTGCACTAGGCCATTGTACCAAACTCAGTTGCTATCCACATATAGACCTACACGCACTAGTCCGGTTTTTATTATTATTTAACTAGCGCCCTTGATTTCTTCGTTCGTGTAATGCTTCTCCCATATATACTTTTTTATTTATGCAATTGCTTCTCCTGACAATATTTTCGGGCCCTCTCTTATATCTAACCAAACGTTTTTAGTGAGTCAACATTGCAGTATCTTTAGTACAAGCGATAAAATGGAGAAATCAGCAGAAGACCCAAAAGTGCGGATCTACAAAGAAGCTGAAGAAGCAGTGAACTATATCTTGAACTGTTGCAGAAGATCACTCAGACCGATTACAGACAGAAGTGCTATGACACGAAAGATCCATTTGAACACAGGCCAAAATTGTCATCTGCCGGTGGCAAGGAACTGGTGGGCTTACAAGCCACAAAAGTAGTCAACAACGAACATACTAAATTACTACGGGCTTAAGACGAATCGAATGCTATAACACAGTACATCAGACATCACAATTTTGTGGAAAAAGTGTGTGTGGGTCGTTGACATTACCATCCCAGGTTATGGCAAACCGACGAGAGGCAACTTGAAAATCTTGCCAGAGTCGAAGAGTTGAAAATCGGACTACAGCTACTGTGCTGTGAACCAGTGAAAGTGGTACCAGTGGTTCTCGGCACACTGAGAACACTTCAAAAGATGTAATGGACATTCCAAAATCATTGGCATGGATAAAATGTTCATTTGACTACTACAAAAAACCACATTACGGCAATCTGTACAGGTTACCCAGCAATATATCACGCAGTCATAGACGCTTGACAAAGTATCACACATTGATCTCATCTGTTGTGTTTACTGTTGTAGTAAGGGTAATACACTGAGGAGCCAAAGAAACTGATAAACCTGCCTAATATCGTGTAGAGCCGTCGCGAGCACGCAGAAGCGCCGCAACATGACGTGGCAAAGGACTCAACTAATGTCTGAAGTAGTTCTGGGAGGAATTGACACCATTAATCCTGCAGGGCTGTTCTCCGTAAGAGTACGAGAGGGCGGAGATCTCTTCTGAACTTCATGTCGCAAGGAATCCCATATATGTTCAATGATGTTCACGTCTGGGGAATTTGGTGGCCAGCGGAAGTGTTGAAACTCAGACGTGTGTTCCTGGAGCCACTCTGAAGCAATTCTGGACGTGTGGAGTGTCGCATTGACCTGCTGAAATTGCCCAAGTCCGTAGGGATGCACAATGGACATGAATGGATACAGGTGATCACATAGGATGCTTACGTATGTGTCACCTGCCAGAGTCGTATCTAGACGTATCAGGGGTCCCATATCACTCCAACTGGACACGCCCCACACCATTGCCGGCCGGGGTGACCGAGCGGTTTTAGGCGCTTCAGTCTGGAACCGCGCGACCGCTACGATCACAGGTTCGAATCCTGCCTCAGGCATGGATGTGTGTGATGTCCTTACGTTACTTAGGTTTAAGTAGTTCTAAGTTCTAGGGTACTGATGATCTCAGATGTTAAGTCCAACAGTGCTCAGAGCGATTTGAACCCACACCATTACAGAGCCTCCACCAGCTTGAATAAGCCCTTGCTGACATGCAGCGTCCATGGGATCATGAGGTTGTCTCGATGTCAGTACACGTCCATCCGCTCGATACAGTTCGAAACGAGACTCGTCCGAACAGGCAACATGTTTCCAGCCATTAACAGTCCGACGTCGGTGCTGACGGGCCCAGGCGAGGCGTAAAGCTTTGTGTCGTGCAGCCATGTACACGAGTGGGCCTTCGGCTTCGAAAGCCCATATCGACGACGTTTCGTTGAATGGTTCGCACGCAGACACTTGTTGATGGCCCATCATTGAAATCTGACTTCTTCCATGTTGAACGATTCTCTTGAGTCGTCGTTGGCCTAGTTCGTGCAGGATCTTTTTCTGGCAGCAGCGATGTCGGAAATTTGATGTTTCACCAGATTCCTGATAATCTAATCACGGTACACTAGTGAAATGGGCGTACAGGAAAATCCTCACTTCACCGCTACCTCGGAGATGTGTCCCATAGCTCGTCGCCGTCTATAATACCACGTTCAAATTCACTTATATCTTGATAACCTGTCATTATAGCTACAGTAACCAATTTAACAATTGCGCCATATACTTGTTATCTTATATAGGCGTTTCCGACATCAGCGCCGTATTCTGTTTATTGGTATATATGTATATGTATTTGAATACGCATGCCTGTACCAGTTTCTTTGGCACATCAGGGTATATTTTTTCTGTTTACTCATGTGCACATGGGGCTTGCAATATTTTAGAAAGGACAGCATTTTCCCCATGGATTGTTTTTTCATTTACTTAATCTTGAACGTATTGAATTAAAAATATATCAGTTATTAACTTTATATTGAGCAATTGTGAGTAATGGTATGTAGCAGAAATGGCAACAGCACAGAAGGACTCAGGCTGAAGAAGAAGTTGATTTATCTGAGGATAAGCGAGAAATAATAGGATAAGAGTAGCAGAAGCTTTGGAAGGAAGGAAACTGAAGTACATTAGGGCTGAGAAAAGTATGGTTAGTTTACAACGTGAATGATGTACCAGTTCGCTATTGGAGTGATGGAAAGCAGCTGAAATATGAAGAGAGAGATAATAACAAATGAAGCGTCATCATCAGTTTCTTCTTGAACGCAGAGTGGTTTTGGGTAAGACGCAGATTATAGGGTAGTTTGTTCCAGCATCGTGTGGAAAATTTGGAGGAGATGGAGAAAGATTCAGTATTGTGCAAAGTTACAGCCAAAACACTATACTTAACCGATGTCGTATTGCTGTTACAGAATAACAGATATGTAATAGTCAGGAAGAGGAATAGTCAGAAGCCGACGAAGAAAACAGGCGTGTGAAAAAAAAAAAAAAAAAAAAAAAACACAATAGCAGCATGTTACATCTCATACGCAAGCATTCGTAGCTGGCTCGAGTAATCTGCAGTTTCATTCTTTTTCCATATTGAACTGTATCATAGGAATAAACAGTGGTAGGACTAAAGACGCTAGACTAATTAGTCTAATTGATTAATTTGAGGTGGCAGTATTTCTTTAAATCTTGCTTGCTTGTTGGTAAGAGAGATTTCTTGCATTCCGCAAAAGTCTGTTCTTTCCAGTTTAGATGTTAATATAATATGATGCCGATACCTTGTACTGTTTCCTAGTAGGGGAAATGAATACTGTCAAGAATTATGCGAGAAACGGCTTCAAGGAAACGCCCGATCATAGTGTGTTATATTCTGCAAACAACTGTGCAGGGCGTGGTTGGGAGTATTTCCCGCTGTACCACACACAAAGGTTTCCTCCCGTTCCATTCGCGTGTGGAGCGTGGTGCATTCGTAGCTGGCTCGAGTAATCTGCAGTTTCATTCTTTTTCCATATTGAACTGTATCATAGGAATAAACAGTGGTAGGACTAAAGACGCTAGACTAATTAGTCTAATTGATTAATTTGAGGTGGCAGTATTTCTTTAAATCTTGCTTGCTTGTTGGTAAGAGAGATTTCTTGCATTCCGCAAAAGTCTGTTCTTTCCAGTTTAGATGTTAATATAATATGATGCCGATACCTTGTACTGTTTCCTAGTAGGGGAAATGAATACTGTCAAGAATTATGCGAGAAACGGCTTCAAGGAAACGCCCGATCATAGTGTGTTATATTCTGCAAACAACTGTGCAGGGCGTGGTTGGGAGTATTTCCCGCTGTACCACACACAAAGGTTTCCTCCCGTTCCATTCGCGTGTGGAGCGTGGTAGGAAATGACTACTTTAATGCGTTATGCGCGCTGTAATTAATCTTATTCAGTCTTCACGGCCGCTACGGGAGCCATACGCAGCAGTATTGTAGTATATTACTAGAGTCCTCATTCAGTATTAGTTCTCGAAACTCAAACTTCGTTCGCACAGGCCTCAAAAGGCACAACGATGCCGACCGACTGCCGCGTCTTCCTCAGACGACACGCGTCACTGTGTGCAGATATGGATGGACCTGTCGTCAGCATACCACTGTCCCGTCCGTTTCAGCTTCGTGACCGGAGCCGCTACTTTTGTCAAGTAGCTCCTCAATTGGCCTTCAAGGGCTGAGTGCATCCCGCTTGCCAACAGCGCTCGGCTGTAGGTTACGGCTCGGCAGACCCGGACAGTCATCCATCCAAGTGCTAGCCAAGTCCGACAGTGTTTTTTTCGGTGATCTGACGGGAAAAGCCGTTGGCAAATACTGCTTCTTCGAACTATGTAAGTAGTCTGTCTTCATGCGTCTGCCGTTTCAGAGTTTTCTGCATCTCCATCGCGCTTTGTCTTGTTCAGATAAGCCATTCGAGCGACACACTCAGGCAGTATTCTAGGGTGGGTCGCTCGATTGTTTTTCAAGTAGTCTTCTTTGTGGACTGATATCCTTTTCCCTAGTATCCCACAAGTGAACCACCTGCTTTACCCCCGACTGAGCGTCGTTCCATTTCATATTCCTATAAACTCTTACACCCAGGTATTTGTATGACTGATACCATTTGTGACTGATTCATGTAGCAATAGAAAATTAAAGTTCTTATACTTTTTGAAGTTCACAATTTTTAATTTCTGAACATTTATTTTAGTTTATGAACATTCAAAGGAAGCTGCCAATCTTTGCACCACTTTGATATCTTATTAACCCTAGGACGCCCTAGCCTTTTTTTCTAACTTGGATGCCCAAGGGGGGGGGGGGGTATTCGGCGAGCCCACAGGTGTTAAATAAGACGAAAAATTACATCTTTCAAAATGGTTTATGTGTTTTAACTAAGGCATCGGTTTATAAATGTTAATTGTTATAAATATTGGATTGAGTGAATAAAAAATTGAGATATTACAATAAAAATTACAGATGTGTTCATATACAATATACTACTCTGATTCCTCAACTTCAAGGCAAGAGACACACTTCACAATTTTTTCTGAATGAGTGTTACACACATGTTTATGACACTGTCCACAATACTGTTTTGGTTTACTTAGATTGTTGTACTTCTGTTTCTTCGTTTTAGCTTTTCTTACACAAATATGGCACCGACCTTTCCCTGCTGGAGGCTGACATGCTTCTGTTGTCACTTCTTTGATTTTCTTTTGTAGAATAGTCTCCATTGATTGAACAATTTGGTTAGATAACCCTCTTGCATTGGCACTTCTTTCGTCTACCTGCAATTTCACTAGTTCCATCCCAGCTTGCAGAAGATAAAGTTTCCGTTTGTTATGTTTCTTTTCATTCCATCTTTTATGTTGCTGGATGAATTTGGTGCTTGCATTGATAGCACAAATGTCGATGAGAGAGCAAAATACATATAGAGGCCATCTCTTTGTTCCCCTCTTGCAGGTGTACGTACGCGCCATTTGATCAATGGTGTCAAGTCCACCTTTAGTGGGATTATAATATGCATTTATCTCTCCTCCAACAGTGTCTTTATCTTGGCGCATTGTTGACAACACCAGTAAGTTTTTACTTGGTTTCCTTTTTGCTGTGTAGGACACCAAAGTTACTGGAGGCCTACGTGTTGGGAACTGCACTCACTGCAAGTTTACGAAATAAATAACAGCTGACTGACATCAACAATCACTTCGTTTGAAAGTAAACCGATTGTTATGAATATCAACAATACCAACCAACAAGAAACAAACTTGCATTGTTGTAGAGATGAGTAATACGAAATCCTACTAAGGAAAATTTTCTATAGCATAGAAGCCTAAGGGGGGGGGGGGGCGGTTGTTGGACCCATAATAAGTTTGTTTATTTTTTTCTTTCAAAGCAGGATTTTATGTAAAATATATTGACACTAACGAGTCATAAAATAGCCAACAAAAAATAACTCAAAGGGAATATGTAATATAAAAGCTACTTGGGCAAACGCAGGGGACATAAAAATGGTGGGTTCGACGAACTCCCGCCCCCCCCCCCCCCCTTAGGCGTCCTAGGGTTAAGATCTGAGATCGAAAAAGTTCAAAGAACAGCAGCACGTTTTGTATTATCGCGAAATATGGGAGAGTGTGTCACTGAAATGAAGTGATACATTTGAGCTGGACATCAATAAAAGAAAGGCGTTTTTCTTTGCGACGTAATCTTCTCACGAAATTCCAATCCCCAATTTCTCCTGCGAATGCGAAAATATTTTGTTGACACCGACCTACATAGGGAGAAACGATCACCACAATAAAATAAGGGAAATCAGAGCTCGTACGGAAAAATGTAGATGTTCGTTCTTTCCGTGCGCTATACGAGAGTGGAGTAATAGTTTAATTGTGAAGGTGGTTCGATGACTCCCTCTGTCAGCCACTTAAATGTGATTTGTAGACTATACATGTAGATGTAGGTGTAGATGTAGACAGAATATCTCTTAAACTTGTTCCCGGAATTATAGACAATTACCTCTTGTGCAAGAAGTGTAAGATTATTATCAGTATTCTCTGCCAGGCAATTAATGTACAGATTGAACAGCAAGGGTTCAAGCTCAATTCCCTAGGGCTCGCTTGTAGTTACTTCTACACTTGTGGTGATTTTCCGTACAAGATAATGTACTGCCACTTGCCTACCTTGAAATCTTTAATGCAGTCACAAATATGATTTGGTTACAACTTTTTGGCTTGGTACTCAATCAAATGCTTTTGGAAAGAAATTCTGCGTCTACTTCATTGCATTAAAATGGCTCTGAGCACTATGGGACTTAACTTCTGAGGTCATCAGTCCCCCTTTGCTTTAAACCGTGGCGTTTAGGATGTCGTGTGACGGGTTGGGCTTCCCTTGGCCGATGCACTTAGCCAGTTCGTACTGGTTAGCATAGATGACATAAATAATTCCGTTCGAAATACCTCATTGTGTTTCAGCTCAGAATATGCCGTAAGATTCTACAACAGATGGATGTCAACGATATTGGACGGTAGTTTTGTGGATAATTTCTACTATCCTTCATGTAGGTGGGTGTGAACTATGCTTTCTTCAGATTTCAGGCACTGTGTTTTGTACAAGGGTGTACAGTACATTATTTTTAAAAGGAAGTGCTGTCTCACCCGCAAACTGTGAATAAATAGAATCTGATATGAATTCCATCGGGCGCTGCAGCTCTGTTCAGCTCTAGTGATTTTAGGTGTTTCGACAATACTGTAGTAACAATTAGTAACTGTATCATTCAAGTTTGCAGTGGTGCTAGAAGTAAACTTAGGTAGTAGCTTGGGATTATCATTTTCAAAGGAACAATTAAAAGCGGAGTATAGCATTTATGTTATGCTTTGCTATCCTTAAAGTTGCTGTGTCATTCACGAATGTCTGTATAATAACTTACAACAGAATTTCTTTTGGTTTTGTGAGAGATTCTTCGATTACATCCTTCTCCGGTAATCAGTGAAGACTTGACGCGTGGACCTTTTGATAGCCAAACTATTCGTTCAACACCTACCCATTCTCCTATACTTTGTTTCTCACATTGTGTGCAGTAGCCTCTATCAGTATATCTGTTTCGAAGTTTCTTTGTACATACTGTATTTTGATAACTTCAGAGAATATATTGGAACGTTCGTGCCGAAATGTTCTGTAATGTTTGAACCTGTCGTGATTCAACACTTTAGTGGCCAAGCCCGAACATAACTCGGGCTACAACGCTGTGTTTTAAAGACCGCATCCGAGTATAGCTCGGGCCGCGATTTTCTCGACGTACGAGCCACCTATCGCTCGAAAACTGCGCTCATTTAGTTTGGGAACAGTGCACAGACATCTCGTTACATGTCCCTTGACAGATGCTGCCTTCTGTTGTTACTTCGTAAAATTATTTCGAAATAAACAGTAGCGAACGTTAACAGCTGATGTCGCGAATGGCTGAGCTAGCATGTGATCGCGTTGACGTATTTTGGGCATGTGTTCGTTAGGTTTCGCACTTTGCTGTAATTCTGCTACAAATATGTAGACGTTTGGTGAGTGAGCATAACATTTTGGAAGAAATTTTTTCTTGGTATGGTAATTGTACTTTCTATCATTATTATTTTAAAATCTGTAATCTATATCAAAGAACTGAAGTAAACATGAAAATTGAATCTTGAAGCTTAGACTTTTTCAATCTTACTCTTGAAGATATATCAATTACGTATGTGCCAGTAACGCTTTAAATAACGGCATAACTGACAGGCTTTCTAGGCCCGACATTCTTCTAAGTGGCATTTCTGCGAAGTGTTAAGTAAATCTTCTAATTTCTATCCTGACGATGTTAATTGAATGTGTGTATAAATATCACCTACTGTCACACAATTTCAGATCCTGTGGGACCGTGCTTCTTTTCTTGAAGTGTCAACGTTGTCCTCTGAAACGGATTCTTCAATAAGTATATCTGCGTAAACTTGTCGGTAATAAAGCAAATAGTATAATGTAACACGGCAACAGCACAACAGTTAACTTAATGTTTGCATTTTTGACGTAGGGAAGTATGGTAGGCGCTGCGAACTGCTTCCATAATATGTTGTCATTTTGTTATCTATGTCGCTATTGTGCTGGGAAAGAAGTGATCTAGCATGACGGCAATATGTTCATATTTGGGGATTACTCTGCGTTGCTCCAGAAATTGTTTTATGACTTGTCCTTGTTACTTCATGGAGCTTAAAGCTTGCACCACTAAAAATCATGGAATTTTACGTTTAGATGTTTTCCTCCGTACATTTTTAGAGAACGGACTTCATTGTGTGTTAACTTTGTCGGTGCAGCTAAACATTGTAATCAACTCGAGATTGATACTTTCAATCTGACTCCGTGGTTAACTGGATAAGTGTTTGAGACTTTCCCGACGTAATAACTTCTTCATTGACTCACGGGCGTGTCCTCAAATACTGCTTTGGAAGCCGCAGTATTTCAACGAGACAGCTGCTCGTCATATTCAGGTGCTTACTGCAAGAGTTGTTGTAGAAATCTAATAGGATCCAGGTTTCAGTGCGCACTCGGTTGTTTTTTTCGTAATTATGGCTTCTTTCTCCTTTGGCAATGTTTTTTACGTTTGAAAAATGCAATGCCCACGTTAATATGCGAGGTCGCTTGTAACTATCTGGGCAAGTCGATTATGCGGCCGGAGGAAGGCAATCAAATAGGACCGTGCCAAGTTGATCGCAAGTGTTCTAACCAGCCGTCGGATTCAGGGCGGATTTAACAACCTGTTATTTAATAGCATGCATATGTGGTCGCAGAAGATATCTGTTTTAGTCGAACGTTGAATCCAGCTTCAAAGAGTGCCCTCTAGATAGTTTTTCTGTTGGTGGGAAAAAGTTGATGTTCACACAGTATGTGTGCATTTACTAAGAATGTTCTATATTTCTTCACAGATCATAGGAGTACAACGCCATCACAAAAAATTATTCTGACATGAACGACTTAACTTGCGGAAAGCCTTCGAGACTGTTGCGCACTAATGCCTAGTAAACAAAATAAATACACATAGAATATTCTAATGAATATGCTATTGTATTGAAGACTTCTTAGCAAACAGAACTCAGCAAGGTAAACAAAACTGTTCAGGGTATGTGACCAGCGCATTGTCAGTATGTTAAAGTCTCCAACGTTTCGCCCGGTGGTGCATGCATATGGCCTTTCTCAGGGTGTCGAGTGGACTGTGCTCAGCTCACACCCCGAGGAAGGCCATTCGCAATAGTGAGCCTAAATTTGGAGAATTTTACGTATAGCCAAATCGGTTACATTCGAGAGGAATTTTATTGACAGTGACAGTGGCCGCGGAAACCTTCAAATACACATTCTGCAGCCGCATGAGGCTGTCCACAAAGGATTCAGTAGTGTGCAAAATCCAAATAAAGGATTGTACACACGGCTGTTAGCGATTTCATTCCACAAGATAAATAAAGGTAACGTGTTGCACATAAATAGACGGAAAGAACTAGTATCGTTCGATTATACGATAGGTGATCATTCACAGTCTGAAAGTTCTGAGGGACTGCAAAAAGTGAGTTTCATATGTCCTACGGTAAGGGCAATTCGCAGCAAGAGTGGTGCATTATTAAAAGAGAGTACGTGTTTCGGGTTTCCTGCTGCGGAACGGATGACAGTTGCATGTAGTACGCCAGCGAATGGGCGCAGCAACTGAAAACATACTCGAAAGTTGAAGTACGCGGGGCAGTCAGTTAGCTTCTTGAGGACAAAGGTCTGAACTACCGATTCACCGCGATGTTCTTGCGATATGTGGACCAAGTAACATGTCGCGTCCAGCCTCAGTGAAATGGTCTCTGTCGATCCATTGTGGGCATGGAACAGCGGTTGGTCAAATATTTAACAATGAAATTCGCCAAACAGCCGTGTAATTGAGAAGTTAATTTTATTTTCGCAACCAGTTTTGACAGTTCATTATGCGATCTTGAGGCCCCATATGCACCTCTCAAAAATAATCGATATTGGTATACTTATACCATGTTTCCGGATGTCGTGAATTACCAAGTATTTCCTTCGGAGACTTCACTGGAGTTGCAGTCAGGCCTTCGACGGAAGCGTCATCCAGAAACAGATGGCCCCAGTATGCCAATATCGATTATTTTTTAGAGGTGCACATGGGGCTTGAAGATGGCATAATGAATTGCTGAAACTGGTAGCGAAAATAAAATAAAATAAAATAACTTATCAATTGAACGGCTGTCTGGCGAATTCCATTTTTGAAAATTAGTGAAATGGTGTCAATGATATTTGACAAAGCCGCACTGACATGGGTAATGCTGATGGGGAAGTCTAGATCTAGCGTAATGTGAATTTTATCTGACATACTTTCACACAGTGTTTCTGGCTCCGCTAGCAAGGAGCCGATTTTTGTCGTCCACGAAGTGAACGATTGGTAGAAAGTTCCAACCGTTGCTTAAATAGACTTGGCTACAACGTTGGCAAACAGTGTCATGTATCTGTGTCACTCTGAAAGCTCAGTGCAGGGCTCCAGAAGTTACTTCACGTGAAATAGTAATGCGTAACTTACTTTCTGTCGTCCTCTCCTATCTTGGGTTTTTCGTTCGGAGTAATTGTAAGCTGTAAGAACAAATAAAGGTAGTTGTGGAGAAGGCAGACGTCAGACTAAGATTGTTGAAAGAGTTATGTGAAATAATCATTCAGGCTTGGTAGATTACGCCTACAAAGCCGTAGTTCCACCAGTTTTTGAGTGCTGTTCGTCGGTCTGGGGTCCATACCGGTGGCATTAGCGGGAGAAAGTTTCAAAGAAGAGCTAAACAGTTCGTAACGGACTTCTTTAGTCAGCGTGAGAGTCACAGAAAGTTTTAACAAACTGAAGTGGGAGACGTTAAAAGAAAGACTGTGCATCGTGAAGCGCTGTAGTGCTCATTTACAGCTTTCTTAAAGCGCGCACTAAAGCGAATGGGATAAGTCGCGTGTATTATAGATGCGCCACAAAGTGCGCATTAGTACTGCACGCACCGAGGGCAAGTAGTAAATGAATACCGGTTTCGAAATTAATTGAGGATAAGCGAGGATAATCATCGATTCCATGCGCAACTGAAATTAACGAAGCAGGACGCTGTGATAAGAAGAGCAATTACTTCCTCCGAGTTATCGGCAACTAGATTCAATGTCACTGTTGAATCTAAGTCTGTTAAAAAGTATTTGAGTACTGGCTCAATTACATTTCTTTTCGGCAATACACGGAACATAGAGTTGTTATATTCTTTTTATAGCGTCCACTGTTGTATATCTCTTCTAACGTACAGCTTATTTCGTTTACTTCTGTGGAACGTTTGTTTCTGTTGTACTAATTCTTATTTCTGATTTCAAGGAGACACTACTTGATGTTCATGTTGTCTACTGTAACACTTGTGTGTTCTTTGCACCAAGTTGCCAAATTCTGCCTTCTCTTTACTAGATATCACTTTGTAAGCGCTTCGAGGGAGCCGTGTACTGCATCACTGCAGACGTCATCGACTCTGGTGAACACGCGCGAAACTGAATGCTTCGTCTTTTATCGGTAACATCCTTCTAACATCGCATGTGCACTATGGATTCCATGCAACTTGCAGCAGCAAGGTGGGGATAGCGAGGTAGCCAGTCTGCACAACGCTGTAGACTCTTTTTTTGCGCACTGTAAACATGTAAATAGGTTTCCTGAATGAGATTTTTCACTCTGCAGCGGAGTGTGCGCTGATATGAAACTTCCTGGCAGAGTTCGAGTCTCGGTCGGGCACACAGTTTTAATCTGCCAGGAAGTTTCATGTAAATAGGTATTTACCCACAAAATAGGTATTTACCCACAAAATTGCGGTAGGCTGCGTTCCACAGTTTACTACTTTCTCTTACATATATCTTGTGGAATGAGGATAGCCTGGGGAAGGGGGAGCAAGGAAGTTCGAATGGCAGCACTGGAAGAATGGAGTCAGTGGATAGAGGGCTCGTGTTTCACTGATTTCGTCTCCTGTGTGGCTCTGGCCTCACATACCCCAAACAGGACCGTTCCCAAATCGTGAATCATAGATGCAAACATAGGTAAAAATAAAAGTTTAACTTGAAATGCTTAAGGCCGCTCGCGAAAAACAGAAAATCCCGGCTCGAGTCACAGTCGGGGACAGATTTTCGATTCTCCCAACATATTCTCAAAATCAATGACTCGTCTGAGCGACAATTTCACTTTTGAGGGTGAGCGAACTAAGATATTTATCGAAAGGTTCCCATAACTCCCTTTCGAACGGCGCATCTGAGCTGCTTGGCGACCGCGTGAGTCACGAACCAACACGCCCCAGAGCAAAGCGAAACGAGTTTTTATGGCTGGGCCTCGGTGAGACATAGCAGGAGGCGTATCGGCAACAGTAGCCGCTGACGCACACGGACCGCCTGCCCACCCCCTTCCCCTTTTTGCTTGCGGCGGATTCGGCATTTCAAGTTGGGTGCCTCGGGGGAGGCATCCCCATGATTAGGGATCGCTTCAAACTGCTGGCGCGGCAGTTCTATGAACTGTCGTCCCAGTCAGACAACAGGTTAATAGCAAACCTGGGTACCCAGGAGCACAGGAGGGGGACCACACGATGGCCCGACATGCTTCGGCAGTAATCGCCAGTGGAAACACTCACGACCACTGTTGGAGCAAATTCAGACACACTACACACGCACACAACACTCATGTGACACATAGGACACACACAACACGTTAGGCCATCAGAGACACAAATACAATTAGGATAAACAGGAATAACAATTGGGTTTAGCCTGTAAAACCACAGGGCACTTAGGATGTCCCTTAGGATAAGAGTCGCTCGCTCGCCTCGGGGGAGGCGGAACATGTGTGCTGCGGTGTGGCCTGGCCTGCATCCTGAAGCCTCGCGGGTGGTCGCCGTGTAGGCCACATGTCATTTTTAAGTCGCCCGTTGCTCCGTCATTATTGTATTTCTCCTAGCTTCTAATTTCCACTGCGGGTTCACTGAGTCATGGCCATCGGTCGGGTAGGTTGTTCCTCCATTTGTACACCGGCAACCCGTTGTGCCCGAGTTACGACAAGGGAAGCGTACACCAAACGGTTCAGATTTTTTTTTTTAATCTTTCGCCGGTTGTACATGCTTTTTACATGCTTAAATTTAACGAATGCAGCTTGCATATGCCACGGGACAACCGGAAAATCGAGGAAAAATGCGGGTCTGTCTTCCTTCGGGAAAAAACTGAGGGTTTTTTAGTTTTCGGGAAATTATTCATTGTTTTAGTATTCAGTTAAATTTCCGTATTTTTGACCGGTAAAATCTGATACTCTAACAAAAAAAAATATTTTAGTCCGCCACGGAAGAATAACACTGCAGCAATAAAACATAAACGAGATAATAGCACCAAAATAAAGCTTTGATTGTGAAGGAAGTGCGGAATTTACAACAACAAAACACAGTGCAAACACATAACCGTCTACCTACAGCACAATACGTTAAAAGGTTTAAGACGAAGACTGTGCCGAGCGGTTGTAGGCACTACAGTCTGGAACCGCACAGCCGCTACTTTCGCAGGTTCGAATCCAGCCTCGGGCGTGGATGTGTGTGACGTCCTTAGGTTAGTTAGGTTTAATTAGTTCTATGTTCTGGGGGACTGATGACCTCACAAGTTAAGTCCCATAGTGCTCAGAGCCATTTGAACTTAGTAACAACAAACTGCTTTCTGGTAACGTATTGTCGCAACTGTTATCATTTCTAACAGGTCGTGGGATAATATTGCGAATAGTGGTTTCAGAAGCATTACTCCCGAAGTAAATTTTCTTTTATGCAAGATAAATTACGTTATGTGTGAGAGTGTGCAATGTGCATTTGACTCTCATTCAAAACTTAACGCTTTGAGGACCAGCCGCTTAGAAAAATTTCAGGTCTAGAAAAGCATCCATTCATGCCATAATTTAAAATTTTACGGGCTCATTTGTGCTTATTATATCTTAAAGCATAACAGACGCTGAAGACACCAAACTATGATGTTAGTTTTTATTAAAGAGTAACACACGCTAAGAAACACCAAGCTACAAGGTTAGTTTTTCATATTTATTTTAGTTCTTTAATAGATCATGTGACATAGGCTAACAAAAGCACTTCTGAATCTCAATTTCAGTAACTGGGAAGCTACCATGCTGTATTTGGTAGAATTTTATTTATACTTTCATAATACCGAAATATGCAGTGTAAATGTTCCTGCGCATTAAATACCTTTCCAAAACACATTGTTTCTTACTGGGTTTTGTTTCCTAGAAGGTGGGAAATTCTATGCTGGTGCATAAAACCTTTACCATTTAAAGGATTGGTAAGCTTTCCAACTCCATGTATATTGTCGCTTAACACTGAATAAAAGTGTACATTCACCTGGAGAGAAAGTGTATTTTCACCCAGGAAGAAGTGTGCTTTAGCTGGGAAACCTGGGAATCGTTGTTTCTTGTCTGTGTATACACCCTGGAATGATGCTCTAGTACGGTGCACTTCTCATTCAGCTCTAGTACAGAGCACTTTTCATTCGTTTTAGAAAAATTGAGATTAAGAGTTTGTTAAATACCATATGAGAGCACCAGCCGATGAGCAGTGGTGTTAGCACAGCTGAGTTAAGATTGATTGACTCATTGTCAGTGGAACAGGGAAAGTAGTGACAAAGTAGAGGGAATGACAGAATGTCACTGAAGACATTGAAGATGTGTGTAGCAAGGTAGGTAGTCAACATCTCACCCAAGATGTTTGTGAATAAAGCTCTGCCGTGGTTTCAGCTGCCATGGATATATATATGGTTGTCATTTTGATCAGTGTTAACCTGGAATGTAAACTTGGTGTCCAAGTAACAAATGTTACCATCTTCTGGCAATTAAAAAGTGTTTCTTTCAGTGGTTTATTCGTTATTCTCGTTCATATGTCCTTACAAATGTTTCCACGTAGTTTCATTGTCGTATGATCACTCATTTTTCATGAGGGCCCTCCCAAGTAGTGATAGTTAAATTATAACCACCCTGTATAAAGAAATATTGATTAAATGAATATCTGTTTGTGAACACATTCAAGCACTTATTGCAAATACAGCTCCATATGGAGGATTAAAGGGGAAAAATGACTTGCAGCTGCTCAGTGGTAGACGCTCTCAGAACCACGTTACTTCTAATACTTGCTTATAATTTTGATTTGGCAGAAGGGTACACAAAAGCTAATAATTGTCACCTTTTGATTTTGTCTGTGTCAGTTACCACTGAACAATATTTGCAAGTGATTGTAGTTACATCTTAGTTACCGAGTGAGGTGGCGCAGTGGTTAGCACACTGGACTCGCATTCGGGAGGACGACGGTTCAATCCCGTCTCCAGCCATCCTGATTTAGGTTTTTCGTGATTTCCCTAAATTGTTTCAGGCAAATGCTGGGATGGTTCCTTTGAAAGGGCATGGCCGATTTCCTTCCCAATCCTTCCCTAACCCGAGCTTGCGCTCCGTCTCTAATGACCTCGCTGTCGACGAGACGTTAAACACTAACCACCACCACCACATCTTAGTTATATGTTTTAGATTACAGTACTTACAGGATTGCATTTTTTTAAGGGTTTTATAGTCAATTTCATATTCATATTTCTTGGGATGTTCATTCATCTTTTGCTCTTTAGGAATTTAATCTTTTGTTGAAATTATGAGACATCACATTTTAATCCTCTTTTGCAGTTTACTGCAAGGCTGAAAACTTTTGCCTTTTACTGAACACTGGTTGTTGACAGGATGTTATGCCTCTTGGGCAGCCTTTATTAAAGATGATTTTTGGGCACTTTAGTCATTTCAGAAACTATCAACACCAGCATAACATGTTTCCCAATAAGTATGTCATAAGCTAATGAGAGCCAAAGAAAGTCAAGACACATGATTATGTAAAAGTAGTATTTTATAGTAAGACATTGTAAATATTCTGACAAAGGCATTACAAAATTTATATTGGAGCTACTGATTGTTACAACTCTTTTAGTGACACACATTGTTGCTTAGCAACAGATATCTAAAAGCAATGGTTTAGATGTTTGTTTGAAAATTATGTGCTTCAAAATCAAATGCAAACAAATGTAACATACCGTTGAAGGTAAAAATTTTTTCAGTTCTCTGTCAGCTCTCTGCAAATAATGTGCAGGCTGAATACTTGCTGCTTTGGACTTCTGTCACTGAGGAATGGAGCCATTGCAATTGCCTGGGGACTTTCCGCAGTCTCTTTTGTGGCTCTCCTGATGGAGGTTGTGAATCCCTGGATCCACAAGACCTATGACACGGACTACAATTCCACGGCATCATGGATGTTCATAGGCTGGACACTTGTGGACATATTTGCAAATATAGGTCTATTGGTTGGCATTTATAGCTGCCGCCCCAGGCTATTCATATTTTGGCTGGTGGTATGTGTTTTGAACATCGGCATGACACTGTGGGACCTTACCTATTACGTTCGATATTCCAAGGCAGGCAACCTGTTCAGCCAAATCACAAGTTCAGCACTTATCCTGGAGTTCTGGATTTACATGTTCATTGTGATCTACAATTATTACATGGATCTGGAAGGCTACAGCAGGAATGCAAGCCTTGTAAATCTCTTAAGTGGATGACGTTTGAATTTAGTGCAGTGTTATGTTGACATTGAAATTGTGAGTGCAAAGTGATTATACAACCACTGAATGAATCAGCATAGAAGTTTGTCTGATAAAACTTCTATGTGCCTTTCAAAGGAACTGTATGTGATCTGGAATAAATTCATTGTAATATATTGCTGTGTGAAGTGTGTTCTATGTATACTGGGTGAATAATATATTTGTTTTGGAAATGTGTTAGTGGTGTATTGTCTTTTTTGTCATCAGTTGCAATGTGGTACTATTTATCAGCTTTTAACAAACAAAATTTAGAAAGCGAGTCACCTGTGATTTACAGTGGACCTTTAGAGTTTATTACTACTATCTTCCTGAGATGTATTGGACTTATAATAGTGCCAACACAAACTGCTGTGGGATGAACTCTATAGGAACGTATTTAATTGTAATGTGAGAAATTATACTTTAATTACTTCTGACATTATTCATGCATGTTTACATGCATTTGTTAGTTGAACTTTTAAAAGTCTGAAATTTGTAATTCTTATCATCTTTGCCAGAACACAAATAACAGAGAACGAAATTAAATCAAACTTTGAAGATTAACAGCATAAAGGAACAATTATACATATTGTGGACAGGAAAACAAGGAATAGAACTTACCATATTTCCAGCCATTTTGAAAAATAGAAACAATCTGTTTGCAGTTCAGAAGCTTCATTTAACTTTCAGTTTAAAATTCATCAAAAAGCCAACTGAAATCTGTTATGTTACAGCCACAAATCTTGTTAGTGATTTGTTAAATTTGAGCATGTACTGGTAATAAACATTGTGCTGCAGGTGACTGCAAGTCAGTGTAGATTACTCGAAACTATTCTCTTAAAGATATGATACAGATGTTACATCAAGTTTCTGCTGACGACATCCTTGTATAAAGTTCTCTTAATCTACAGACTATGGGCAGATCTCAGTTAAAACCATCTTCTTTGTCATCTCCTGACAAAGAAGATAGTTGTTTTCTTCAAGTTTTAATTCAGATTTGACACAGTCTGCACATTTATAACATTTTATATAATGAGGCATATATTGATGGACATACTAGTTTAGGAGAAATACACATATCTTTCATGAAGAACGTGTTTGCAGAACCTAGCAGAGAATGCAGTCAATGATCACAATATATTTTGTGTTGATGGAAATCGGTACTACACAAAAAACTTTTGTGAAAATCACAGTGCTGAGAAAGAATTACCCAAATGATTGAGAACTTGGAGAAGGTGTGGAACAGTGTTCCAGCAACAAGTGATTGAAATATCCAAGATATCACAGATGTTTAGATCAGCAGATGTGTGACTTGAATGGTCAGAACTATAGCAAGCACAGTATGTGGAGAGCCATCAGACTAATCTGAAATTTAAAAGCAAGTGTAAGTATGCCAACAAATAATATGTATCAACATCAGTATGCTTGTGCAAGACAATCAACAGAGAAAATCTGTATGCATCCTGGGTAGACAAGGAGCCATTATTATTCTTATTTGTCCAGAAGGGACTCCATTAGGAATTTCAAAGCAGTGTTTGTTGGGAAGTATTTGTAATCGAAAGAATTTTTGTCATAAACAGTCTTGATAGCCAACTGTATGAACTGTGAAATTGTTATTCCATGCAGCATATGTTTTCAATTTTCTTTGTTTTACACCAATCACTGTTGTGGCCCAAAATACGCAGCATATGTTTTCAATTTTCTTTGTTTTACACCAATCACTGTTGTGGCCCAAAATACAAAAATCCTTATGCACATCACCATTGCCACAGTGTGAAACTTTTACAGTTGTGAAATTCCCAGAGTGAATTGTAAAGCCATTTCAGTTGATGGAACAAGTGTATGAAATGGAGAGATTGTATTGAAAAACAAATTAAGTGTAGTGACATTATACTGTAACGGAACTGCCAAATAGACCTCATTTTGTTATGTTATACACTAGTATTGTGTTAAAAAGCATTTGCTTAATATAATACTAGATTAGGTGTTGCGATCAATAATCGATATCAAAATTGTATGTTCTTATTAGCTTATGACTGTGATCTTTGGTCTACAACGGGTTTTCAGCCACTTGATTTTTGGCCGCAGTTGAGTGTAGTTGTTTTTCGAGTCTTGGCAATAAATGTGTGTTTTTGTTACAAAGAAACCATGGAATAATTCATCATGATTTCATTATTGCGGTGATTATTAAAAAACCCGCACCTTTTCTTGGACGTAGAGCAGCAAAGGAATTATTGCCTAGACAACGAGAAGCCACATGGACAACACAGACTCAGCAGCATCAACAAAGGAGACATCATGGCCAGCTCTAAAAAAGTACTATACAGTTATTAGCCACACTGTAACGGTGTCCTTATGGAGATAACTTTTCCAGCATAGTAGAGAGGGGTCATGAAAATACCCAGAATGGAAAGAGCTATATGGAACCACAAAAATTTTCAGGCAATACAAAAATAATGCATAATATCACACTAGTGACCAGAATGCCTCTGCACTAATAAATGCCTAGTATTGGATTGTAAATTAGACAAACTAGAAGCTTTAGAGCCAAGAATAATGAGAAAGTCTGGAGATAGAAAAGCTATGATGAACTATATAAAAACATAGAAAAAAATAATGAGGAAAATACTAAGAAAAAGAAGTGATTTATATTTTTTTGGACATTTACAGGTGAATGACGATAGACTGACAAAAAAGAAAATTCTTTAAATATATTTTGAAAAATAAATTGGCAACAAACTGGACCCAAGAAATTTAAAAAGAATTAAAAATGTATATCATGAAAGCAGAAGAAGCAACACAAAGATATTTTCAGAATGCACGTGTTAAATTTAGACAAAATTCCATGACAGAAGCACTAAGAGAGCAGGTATGAAGAAAGAAAAGGAAGGTAGGATAAAAGTATAGAAGAACATTGGTGGAAAGTTCATTTACTTATCTACAAAATCATGTTAATGATCTGGGATACAAGTTATAGTAGTACATAGCTAAAAGAGCATAAACCTTTTTGTTACATAGATTCTTAAATGTACATGCACTTATAAGACAGAATATACACACATTTACATTACAGTAGTTCCTAAGCAGCAATCTACTTTAAAATACAAAGTCAACATGAGCATTATTATTACTTAATCTCCTTCACGTTCATGGTTAATACCTGATGGACAAAATTAGTTACAGGTGACATATATTAGTCTCCATAAATTCAGCAACAGAATAAAAATAGTACTGGAACATTATATTGGTAGCATTCTCCTTGATTTTTTTGATTGAGCAAGGTATGCTGCTTATGACCCTCATACTGTCATGGCGTTTACTCAGTCTCCGATATGTCAGATGAGTGTTACCATCACTGCAGGTGTGATAATCAAGTATGTCACTATTTTTTTATACAGATGGAGATCCCTATTTATAAATGAAACTCTCTAAGATGTATATGATTAGATTATGTATTACTCCCAGTTTTTAAAGATTGGCTTGCTAGGTGTATGTGGTGGTACTCGAATCATGATCTCAACAATTTGCCTCTGTACAACAAATATTTGCTTGTATGTTGACCCCAGAAAGGAATGCCAAATGAGATGACTGAGTTGACTAATGGAAAGTACACAGTTTTAATGGAGTCAAGTCACACCTTTGTTGGAGAACTCAAAAGTCATAGCAGAGGCTACTCAGTTGACACATTTGTTTCTCTCTGTGGATATTCCTTTGTTAGTTTGTTGTCTATTCAGAGCCCCAAAAATTTAGTCTCACTGACCTGTTTGATAACTTTCTTGTCTATGGCTAATGATTCTATACATGTTGTAGGGACTGTTTATGAACAAAATATCATCTGCTTTTTCCATGTTAAGTAAGAAGTTGTTTTCATAGAGCCAGTGTAGGAGCCCTCTCACAGCTGTCAATTATGTTGGATCTCATCAGTTGTGGAGAAATGTTGCCCACTGTTTGATAGTTATGACTGAAAACATTCACTACAAACAACTCGTATACTGTAAGTGTCCAATTTACTTAGAAGCAGTGGGTGGTTGGCTAGATCAAAGACCTTTGTCAGATCACTGAAAAGGCCAGAAGCCTAGTGTTTTTGATTAAGTGCAGCAAATAAAATGGGAGCCTCATTGGTGGATTTATTTTTACTATAGCCAAACTGTTGTGCTGTTAGTAGGGCGTTTTTTCAAGAAAGGATGTTACTCAAGTATGTACAATTTATTATTATTTTGGACACAGTTGGAAGGAGGGATATAGGTTGGTACTTTTTAACCGCATGCTAGTCCCCATCTTTGTTTAGTGGGACAGTTGTCAGTGGTTGAGGAAAAATGCTACTACCTAAGAAGCAGTTAATTATGTTCCAAAGTGGTCTTCTTATTTCGTCAGTGAACCATTGTATTACATAGCTAGCTAAACCACAAGGCCAAACAAGGAGGAATTTTCATATTCTTAATAAGTAGGGGAAGCTCATTCAAAGTATTAAAAAAAGTGATTTGTTAGATCTTTTACACTTGAGGGGAGGGGGGGGGGGGGAGATTATGTTGTTGGAGAGGGACCAACTGAAAGACTCATAGCTATTCCAAAAAAGTGTTTATTTATTGTATCAAAAATACGTTTGGTATCTGATAATTATTGGCCATTGCATTGAAGAGATTCTGAGCTTTTCTATTTTACATCAGTTTGTAAAGTTTTTCTCTCAATATTTCATACGGCTTCACATTTGATAGTACAGTCATCTATGTAGGCTTCATTTGCTAGTTGTTTGATTGTATGAAGGATATTCTTGTACAGTTTGAAACAACTGTGGAAATTTGGATCATCTGTTTTATACTTTGCTCATAGAGTGACCTCTTGGTCTTACTTTATATTCTTACACCCTTTGTGAACCAAATATTATCTGTTTTCCTGGTTGAATTTTGTACTTTGATTTGGTTTACTGCAAATCCACATTGAAATGATGAGCCAGTATGTCAAGGAATAGTGAAGTTTTCTTATCTTCATTATTTTCCTTGTAAACGATATCCCAGGAATGAGATTGAAGTAAATTTTTAAACATGATGATATTGATAGAGTTTTTGATCTGCCTTCTGTAGATGAAAATAGGTGAGGACCTGTCTTTTGTTTGTCCTAAAACAAGCCATAACAAGATACCCTGATGGTCTGAGTCCATTGGACCAGCTCAGGATATTAATAAATAGGACAGAATTTGGGTCCAGGAATATTGCTTCTGTAAAACTACTTGAGTTACATTGTAATTCTTGTTGGAACTTTTACTATGTTTTGGTTATTGACAGTTACTACCAGGACAATGACATTGTTCACGATATGTGAAATGTTACCTAAATTTACGTTAAAATCACCAAACAATATGATATGTGACTCTTTCAAACCTGTTCAGAAACTGTCATATGTTGTCATCAGGAGAAGGGTAAATACAGATTATCATCACATTAGGCTGGTTAATTGCTATAGCCCTGTGCTCAAAATGTTTCTCAGTATGTAGGTGGTCAGGTTTGTTGCATGTGCCAAATACTGTGTCCTCCTTAGCTAGTATTAGACAGCCACTTCCCCTCCCTCCCTTTTGCTGTTACATTGGCAGAAACTGTTACCAGTTGTATAATTTGGAAAGTTGAAGAATGACATGTTTTTATTTTTGAGCCACTGCTCTGTGGAACAAATTAAATCTACCTTGATACTGCTGCCTGACTAGTAGACTTCAACTTCTAACTTTTTATTATTTGTTGATTGGATATTTTGATAAATATATAACTAAAGCTGAGTCTGTATGGCCTGTATTTCTATGTTGCGTTCCCATGTTATTTTATTATGTTTTGGCCAAACTCCATGAGGATTGGTCCACTCTAGTAGTTTTCGTATGAAGGAGAGCCCAAGACAATAAAAGCAAATGAGAAGGAAGTGAAATTGCCATGTGGTACCTAGTTGGGAAGGACAGGGGAGGGGGGGGGGGGCAGTAACAGACATCATTAATAATTATTTTACTATTCTTGTTGAACAACACTAATGAAGAACTGAAGTATCAAATAAAACAGGTAACGAGACAGAGAACATTCAGCTAGCAATGGTGTTTGATGACATTAATTGTTTGTTGTTACTGTCTTCAATCAGTGATCAAAACAAATTGTTTACAGGTTGTATATGCGTGTAACATTACAGATCTGATTTAACTTCTTTATGCATTTTAAACAGAAAGGTAAACAAATTCTTAAGATCCTGAACTTAAAACAGATATTTTGTTTTTCAGAATGATTGGAAACTTGCTCATTTTTACACTCCACCTTTTATTTCCCTTGCTTGCCAGAACATGTATTCTTTTTCTTTTATTCCAATAATCTTAAATGTTTGATCTGATGTTGTTCTCTATTTTTAACCTCAAGGATTCTGTTTCTGTGCTCTGTTGTGCAGGTGTTTGGCCCCAAATGTTCTTTCAGAGATGCGGCTTCTCTCCTTGTAGCACTAAAAAGTTTATGAAATGTGTATTCTGTCAAGATGGGATTAATTTTTTTAGCATATAAATGAAGACACCAAGAATATATATAACATATTGCAAATTTGCCTTGTTTTTACTGTTATGTTCTATGCTTTTATTCTCAGTTGCATCCATTGTCCATGCATCACACAATTTTTGGGGCACCTATGACATACATAACAGATTTTCACTGTGCTTGGTTTTTATGCCTTTTTCCCCCTCCCAATCAGATATTTGTAATTTTCAAAGTTCAGTGCCCATTTCGCTTTTCAACACTTCACTCTGCTTTTCCTTTTTGTATAACTTTGGTAGAAATTGACAGCTGCTATCACCAGCTAGTCGTGAATTGTAAACATTAGTGCAAAAATGTAATGTTTCTGTTCCACATTACATTGTCATGAAAACAATGGTCTTGTCCACTGCACATCCTCTAGTGGTCTCATGCTTTTTCACCTTTGCCAACCCTAGTGTTCTTCCCATAACTCTAGTTTGCAATGTGATAGGAAATGTGATACCAGGAGAGTACAATATTTTGTTGTAAACATTTTCTAATTATTCATGAAAAATTATTTTTTGATTTTCAGGCTTGGTGGACCTGATCCTCTGGATTATATAAGCATGTATTCTAATCCTGGTGTCCCAGAAAAGAATATCCCTCCACATTGGCATTATATCAGGTAAGTGTCGTGAATAACTGGTTCCCACAGTCAGGTAATTTTGTCGACTTGAAAACAACAGACTTTCATTTGGATGTTAGTGGCTGTTGATACTGAGGTTGACATAAATGTAACATATGCTCAATTATTACACATTCTTTTGTGAAATAATTCTGTCTACTTTTTATTGTAGCGCATATTAAGCGTTCGTACCATTATATTCGCTGTTGTAGGTTGGGAATGGTGACTGCTTGTTCACCTCTGTATGAGCTGTTATTTACGTGATATTATGTGTGCCGTATAGATACCTACAAGGTTGGAGAATATTCATAAATTCTGCTTTGAAAGTTTTTAAGCACATTCTAGTCTTTTTCTTAGAGTGTGTGTCATTTGAGATTTTTCAAGGGTTCTGTTAACACTGTCTAACTAGTCTAACAAACGTGTGAACCATTTGCGCAGCCCTCCTATATACAGGTTGTTACAAAAAGGTATGGCCAAACTTTCAGGAAACATTCCTCACACACAAAGAAAGAAAATATGTTACGTGGATATGTGTCCGGAAACGCTAACTTTCCATGTTAGAGTTCATTTTATTACTTCTCTTCAAATCACATTAATCATAGAATGGAAACACACAGCAACAGAACGTACCAGCGTGGCTTCAAACACTTTGTTACAGGAAATGTTCAAAATGTCCTCCGTTAGCGAGGATACATGCATCCACCCTCCGTTGCATGGAATCCCTGATGCGCTGATGCAGCCCTGGAGAATGACGTATTGTATCACTGCCGTCCACAGTACGAGCACGAAGAGTCTCTACATTTGGTACCGAGGTTGTGTAGACAAGAGCTTTCAAATGCCCCCATAAATGAAAGTTAAGAGGGTTGCGGTCAGGAGAGCGTGGAGGCCATGGAATTGGTCCGCCACTACCGATCTATCGGTCACTGAATCTGTGGTTTTGATTAGCGTACGAACACTTCGACTGAAATGTGTAGGAGCTCCATCGTGCGTGAACCACATGTTTTGTTGTACTTGTAAAGGCACATGTTCTAGCAGTACAGGTAGATTATCCCGTATGAAATCATGATAACGTGCTCCATTGAGCGTAGGTGGAAGAACATGGGGCCCAATCAAGGCATCACCAACAATGCCTGCCCAAACGTTCACAGAAAATCTGTGTTGATGACGTGATTGCATAATTGCGTGCGGATTCTCGCCAGCCCACACATATTGATTGTGAAAAATTACAATTTGATCACGTTGGAATGAAGCCTCATCTGTAAAGAGAACATTTGCAGTGAAATGAGGATTGCCACATTGTTGGATGAACCATTTGCAGAATTGTACCCGTGGAGGCCAATCAGCTGGTGATAGTGCCTGCACACACTGTACATGGTACGGAAACAACTGGTTCTCCCGTAACACTCTCCATACAGTGACGTGGTCAATGTTACCTTGTACAGCAGCAACTTCTCTGACGCTGACATTAGGGTTATCGTCAACTGCACGAAGAATTGCCTCGTCCATTGCAGATGTCCTCGTCATTCTAGGTCTTCCCCAGTCACAAGTCATAGGCTGTAATGTTACGTGCTCCCTAAGACGCCGATCAATTGCTTAGAACATCTTCCTGTTGGGACACCTCCGTTCTGGAAATCTGTCTCGATACAAATGTACTGCGCCACGGCTATTGCCCCGTGCTAATCCATACATCAAATGGGCATCTGCCAACTCTGCATTTGTAAACATTGCACTGACTGCAAAACCACGTTCGGGATGAACACTAACCTCTTGATGCTACATACTGATGTGCTTGATGCTAGTACTGTAGAGCAATGAGTCGCATGTCAACACAAGCACCGAAGTCAACATTACCTTCTTTCAATTGAGCCAACTGGGGGCAAATCGAGGAAGTACAGAACATACTGACGAAAATAAATGAGCTCTAATATGGAAATTAAGCGTTTCTGGACACTTGTCCACATAAGATCTTTCCTTTATTTGTGTGTGAGGAATGTTTCCTGAAAGTTTGGCCATACCTTTTTGTAACACCCTGTATATGCTCACTTTCTCTTGTTAGTGCAAATCCCATACACAAATATTGGCCATACTAGTGTTTCCTCAAAGTATGCAGTGTTTTAGGTTTATAGACATCACAGATGATGTTTGGTGACTGGCTAATATTCCATCTAGTCTTAGTTGGTGTAGGACATATTCATGAAAAAACAATACCGTTATCATGTGAAGAGAAAAGTAGATTAGAACATGTGAAGTGGATTATAGATTTGAGTTTTTAATACAGGTACAGGCTGGACCATCAAGCTGTGCAATTCTCAGAAATGTATGCTATAACTACTATTTGGGCGTTCCAGCAGTAGAATTACATGTTATAATACCAGTGAGTGATCCCCCTTCAAACTTCATGACCACTATATAATTATATTAGTTTGGGTTCCTTAGTTTGTGGTGTAACCAACAGTCAGATTCATCCACATCTCCTGTATCCAAGATTCTCTGGCTCTTTCATTCAATTGACATAAAAGATAAAAGAACGCTCTTTCAAGTTTTAATATATTCACGAAAGTCACCTCTTTGGCGTGGTGACAAAAAACAGACCAGTTTGTCGGTCACTATTTAGTGAGTACCTTACTCAAAGTGATAATGAAACCAAGCTACCGTAAGTACAGAAATCAAGTTACATAGGAAACTAATGACACAGAACTTCCCTTGAGACATATGAGGCAGTAGTCAACATGTAGGAAGCGTGAAAAGCTATAATGAGATTACAGAGTTAGATTTTTCCCTCAAAACAAGTTAAATGGGAGTGGATCTCCGTAGGAAGTTTGGGATGATTGAATTGTGCAGTGTATGTGAGTAAAACATATTGTAATCACTATTTAAGAAGTACTGTACTCAAAGTGAAAATGAAACCAAGGTACCATAAGTACAGAAAACATGTTACATAGGAAACTCATTACATAGGAAACTCATTACATAGAAATTCCCTAAAGGTACCTCTTTGTAAATGTAAATCTAGTACCTCCTGCCGCGTAAGTCGAACACGCGCCAGAACAAAGGGACCCGCTCTGCCCTAGTCCAGTCAGTCTGGTACTCGCTCTGGATTGTGTCTCTATCTCGGTGGTACTGCTTCCTGGTTGTTGCTCGTTGTTGACATTTGCCCGGCTCTGGTTCCAAGTGGATTTACTGTTGGTGTTTGGTGTTGTGGTTTCTTCAAGCCTCCATTTTTTAAAATCTCTTCCTTGTTGTGTCGCTCACAGTCGGTCATTATCGGTTGTTGTCGGTTGTTGTTGGTCTGTCGTCTGACTCATCCTTGTGTTTACCCGGTGGTGCGTGCTCCACCACTGGTGGCTTCCCCGCCTGGCGGCTCCGACCTCGCAACCCAAGGCGTTCCCACGGTTAGTTTTGGTTACTACAGTAAATGTTATCAGAATCCAAAAGATTGAACATCCCATGATAGCCTACTTAAAATGTTTTGGAAACCAATATTTTTGGAAACCAGTATTAAGTGAAGTCCTTTTTCTTTCTGTCCTTATGTGATTGGAATGGGAAGAAACTGCAACATGGAGTACCAAGCTATGTACCATCTGCCATGCAATTTAAAATGGTTTGCGAGTGTATGAAGATGTTAATTGTTTGTGGCACATTGTACATTCTTTTAGAGCAGCAATGAAGAATTTGACTTTTTTTTCACGTAGTTAGGTGTATGAACCAGTTGAATACTTCACAAGCCCACATCTCATACCACTTCATTTACCTTACATGAGAATATATGGTTGAGGCCCTCCTGAAGCTCCTTACTTGTGCCATATTCAAAAGGGGGACATAAGCTGTAATGCACTGTCTTCATCAGACTTTATTTTGTAACTGTCATGTTGAACAGGTGCTATAGATTTTTTAAATTAAAATGAATTTTTTCATAAATGTTCTTTGTCAAACTTCTGTTTCCACTATTTGAAAGTTATTGTGAAGTAAGGGCCAACAGCTTTGCCACACAAGCAACATCAGTTCCTGTCAGATCACCAAAGTTAAGCCGTGTCAGATTTGGATAGCACATGGAGTGGGGACTGCCAAGGGCTGTTGGCAAGCAGGTGCACTCAACCCTTGTGAGGCCAATTGAAGAGCTGCGTGATTGAGACTTAGCGACTCCAGTCACAAAAACTGGCAATGGCCGGGAGAGCTGAAATGACCAGGAGGGCTATGTACTGACCGCATACTTCTCCATATTCGCATCTGGTGATGCCTGTCAGCTGAGGTTGACGTGGCAGTCAGTTGGTACCATTGATCCTTCTGATCCTGTTCAGAGTATATTGTGGAATAAGAGAGAAACTGAGAAAAGTATCAGAGAGCTGCTGCATTTTATGGATTGCATTACACTAGTGAAATATAAATATGTAACTGATATTGTATCCGTTGACAGATTACATTTTATGTCTTGTCTCCCATTGTTGTCAGAGTCGGGAATCCTCAGTTTTGGGGTCTGTGGGGAAGGAGATGTCTACTCCTCCTTTCCATTCGTCTACAATCTAACTTACTTTCCCCTGAAAAATGAACTAATAGTTCCTAAGTTAGGATAGTTTCTTAATAATTTTATGAGTGACTGTAGTCAGCAATTAAAATTTTGCCTTCTGATAATAATTACTGACCAGTGTCTTGTTTTCTTGTAATTAGTAACAAAATACTGAATGTGATGTGTATTCCCTATGACAACCGGGAAATCTAGGAAAACCATTGGAATTTTTTCATCCAGGAGAAATCTGGGGGGAAAAAACTGGGAACTTTTTAGAATGCAGGGAATTTTTCATTGGTTTAGTTTGCATTTAAATTTTTGTAAGTTCTACTGTTAAGAACTGATACTCCAACAAAACATTTTACTTTAATGTACTACTGCAGAATAATACTTCAGCAATAAATGAGAGAATATCACCAAAATAAAATTTAAATTGCAAAGAAAATGTACCATTTACTACAACGAAACACAGTACATACTCAAGTGTCAGCCAACGGCAAACTGTTCAAAGACAATGGAAAACTGTTTTTGACGCGTCTTTCTCATGGTCCTCATTTCAATGGGGATGATGTCACATCTGTTTAAATTTCTAACAGGTCACAGGAAAATATTGCGAATGGTGGTTTGTGAAGCATTGCTTGCAAAGCAAATTTCCTTTTACTCAAGATGAATTATGTTACGTGAGAGAATGTGTGATTAAGTTTTTAAATCACAGAGCATTAGACGCTCATTCGGAACTCAACAATGAGTACCATGTAGAAAAATTTTGGGTGCAGAAGACCAGCCATTTATGCCATTATTTAAAATTTTATAGGCCATTTCTGTTTTGGTATATCTTAAAGTGTAAAACATGGCAAGAAAGACCAATTTTTAAGGCTAATTTCTTATGTTTATTTTAGTAATTTCATAGATTACAACTTATGCAACAATGATGGCAAAAAGTATAATTATCCTTAAAAAAGTGTGAGATGAGTTCTTGAGCAGTCTCACACATAATTGGCTGCTCTGTGGAAAAGTCGAAATGCTTGACAGAACAGCCGGGTAGTCCACAAAATATTCAGTGCATAGCATTGAAATTTATATTTTTGCTTGTGAGAAATATTCAGTTGCTGCAATTTAAGCTGTGTTTTTAGGACCCTGCCTAGCTAAACCCTCAGATTAATACAGCAAAAGCTTTTGCTGACCGGTATTATATGTTGAAGCCTAGGTTCTCTTGTGGCTATGCTGTATGTGTATTAATTTAAACCATTGAATTTTCCTATTTGTGTGTTCGCGTTATTTAACAGTGATGTTGTTATTGGCTGACTACATCACATGTCCTATGCTCTGAATATCTGCCGTCATTGGCTGGCAAGATCAGCTGACACAAGCCATAATTGGCTGACAAAAGTGTGTCACAGGATTTCTGTAGCATTTGACAGAATTCCTGTTGCTGTGGAATTCCTGTTTATACTTTCATAATACAAAAATATGCAGTGTAAATGTTGCCACTCATGAAAGATGATTTCAAAACGGTTGTTGCTTGCAGTATTTTACTTCTTAAAGTGCTGGTGTATAAAACCCTGCACCATTCAAAGAATTGATAAGCTTTACAACACCTAGGGAAAGTATAAAGTCATCTAACATGGACATTCCCCAGTGGTATAGTGTATTTTCACCTGGGGAGGTGTATTTTTAACTGGGAAATACAGGACCCCCACTCTCTCTCTCTCTCTCTCTCTCTCTCTCTCTCTCTCTCTCTCTCTCTCTCTCTCTCTCTCTGACTGAATGCTGCTATGTTTCTCACACTTTTTTTGTTTCATTAATGTCATTAGGTGCTTTTGTTTTCTTCTTCATATTCATATTCTAAAGGTGTCGCTTGTTGGTTTATAACTATGTTATTTTAGTCTTGTGCTTCTTTGAATGTCATATGTTTAAAGGCAAAAAACTTGAATTTCTATCTACCAACAGCTTTGGCCTGTCAGATCTTCATGGTGATGGCAGAGTGCACGATATTACTGGTCCTGAATCACCTAGTGGTTTTGGTTTTGAGTTGACTTTCCGATTGAAGCGTGAACCAGGTGAAACAGCACCACCAACTTGGCCAGCAACAGTAATGCAGTCACTTGCAAAATACGTGTTCCAGTCAGGTATGTAGTAGTTGTTTCTACAATCTTAGTTTTTTTTTTTTTTTGTTGTTGTTGTTGTATGGGACAGAATAGTTCCTCACAAGAATCAATACTTGTGAATTCTTAGCTTATCATTTTCTTTGCTGAAAAGTGAAATGAGAGTTGACAGCATTTTCAAAACTTTTTCTATGTCACAGAGTTAAAATCACCAAGTACCCTAGGTTAAGGAAGGCACATAATGTCCTTGTCTGATACAGGTGAACTTGACATTCTTTGTAGTTTTCATATGATTGCTCAATACTATATTTCATTACTTGTTGAATGTTAGTAATGCCAATTGGAAGGCAGGATGAATATGTGCGTGTGCTTTTTTTTTTAATATTGCAGTGTAGGCAAATAAGTATCAGTAGTGTAATTGGGAAAATAAGTAAGCACTATGATGAGAGACCTTGGTACATGCCATCATTGCAGAAACTTTTACCATTGATATACATATGTCACAGAACAGGAAATGATTAAGAATGAGCATTTTTTTGGAAATAAGTTTTGTGTAAATAAAAATCACTAAAAACCACTGTTTCGTAAGAAGACATTTATATGACTGGTAATACCTGGAACAAAAATAATCCTACATATGAACCCACTGGTAATAGGGAAACTGGAATGAAATATGTGGGTATTTAATTTTCAAATTATGCAATTGTATTTGAAACTAGGAGAATATTTTGAATTGTGGTCAGCTTTGATAAGTTTACATGCTACAGCGCAGTATAATACTGTTTTATCCTTTGACGTAGCATGAATATTTTGCTGATAACTTTACTATTGCAACCAATAGGATCAGATCTGAGGATTGTTTAGGTGAACCAAAATTGGCCATTAAATATTTTTAAAGCAATCTACACAGACAAGAGAATCAGTTTTGTACCAAATGATTGTGGAATTTCTCCAAAGAGAGTATAATAATTTTTGCAGACTATACACTGGGCGATTATAAAAGAAAGAATAGATTTCAGTTATTTATTACAGAGAAACTGTGAAAGGTACAAACATATTGTAAATGTCGCTGGACGGAGGAAGGTTCGGTGTTTTATGTTCACACAGACACTGTACCATACACTCATTGTGAGCACCATGTTGTACTCAAGAAAGATGGAAACAGTAGTCCATTTCATTTCAGACATGAATCAGTATGTCCCTTTTTATTGAATCAACAGCTTCAGCAGTTCAGTTTCTCAGCTCTTGAAGAGCAGCTGCCATACGTGCGACACACTCTGTCTTTTATGTAATCCACAGAAAAAAAGATGTGAGGTCTTGTGGACTGGGAGGCCAAAAGAAATGAACAAGATCTTGTTGTCTAACAAGAAAAATGTTTTTCTTGTGATATAGTTGCTGTGTTGCTACAAACAAGCAATAGTGCAGCTGTGTTAAAACTTCGAGCCTTCCTCTATCCAGTGACATGCACAAGTTTTCTACCTTTTGTAGTCTTGTCTGCAATAAACAATAGCAATCTGTTCTTTCTTTTTGAATCACATGGTATTTTCTTCCATCCTCCCTCTCTTGCACATTAACTGAAGTCAAGCTAATCATATATTTTATTAGTATTAATTTTGTGCTTGGTATTTGATCCTTAATATGTAAGAAATAAGAGGGAAATAATTTGAAAACAAATGAAGAGTTGAAGTTTTTATAGGTTAACAGTGGCATGCCGATTGTATCACACTAACAATTTTTTCCTCTTTTAGTGATAATTTTAGTTTTACGTTGCCAGCAAACCTTATAAATAGGGAATTTCATCTATCTTGTTTTAATTGAGCTGTTTTATTTTGTGTGTCACTTGTAACATATTCTTACCTTTTACTTTGAATAAAATTACAATATCCTCTTATGTTCTATGAACATTTTGTTGTTCATTTGTGATTTGATTTTACTTAATGAACTCATTAAATAATGATCTGCATTTCAAACTTTTAATTTTATTTTAAAATAAAATTTAAAAAAATATTCTCTTTTTACCTGTAGATAATGTTCTTTGTGCTGGTGACCATGTTTCCTGGCATTGTGCACTTGATGGCAGTGAATCACGTATACAGCATATGCTGATGACACAGGATCCTCAGTTGGGTTCCATACGCACTCCCTATGGATCCGTTAACTTCGTGCAAATTGTTGGTGTAACAGCTGAAGAATTGCAGGCAGCACAACAGTGGAATGGGCCTGGAGTTCTTGATATACTGAAGAGGTTACCAGGGTAATAAAATCTATACCAAATTTGTTTGCCAACCTATGTAAGAGTTTTCTTTTGTGCATTTCATCATTAACCTGATGTGTCCATCAAAGTACTTGCATTGCTAATTAACTAAATGGTAATTTTTTGACACTTTGTGTTTACTATAAATTTGGTAGACACTTAAAATTTCTCGTGAGGACAAAGTTCTAAGTCTGCCAGTTGTCCAATATTTTTCAGGTCTAAGTGGAAGATATTGAAAAATAGATAAATCTGGCCTTTTTTTGTCTATGTTGTCTGGTTGTTCCAGAAGAGTTTTTAGTATTTTATGGTTATTCTGGTTACTTTTCTCAAGATAGTCATCACAAGACTCACAAAAAGCACTGGCCTTAGGCTTTACAGAAAATGAAATATACTGTACCCTTTTATCTGCATCTCATTTGATGAAGGCAGGGTGTATACGACCCGGGAGATCCGGGAAAAACCCGGGAATTTTTTCATCGGGAGAAAACCAGGAAGAACCCAGGACTTTTTTAGAATTCCGGGAATTTTTCAATGTTTTAGTTTTCAGTTAAATTTTTGTGATTTTGACTGTTAAGAACCAATACTCTAACTAAGGATATTACTGTATCCCGCTTCTGCAGAATAATAGTGCAGCAACAAAACATGAACGAGAGAGAAAAAAAACAAACGAAAATAAGACTTAAATTGCAAAGGAAATGCACCGTATACAACAACAAAACAGTGCTCATACAAGCGCCTGCCAACATCAAAGTGTGTCAAAGGCTTTAGGAAGACTATGCAATGCTTTATAACAACAAATTGCGTCCCATGAACGTCATGTGACAACTGTTTAAATTAGATTCATTTGACCTGTTGTGGGCGGGCTCTTGAGCATGCACAGTTGAGTCGCAATGAGTAGTACCTTGTCCCACTTCTGGTTACAGTAGTGCGGCTGGGCGCCACTAATTAATATTGCCCCGGTTCGGAAATATAGTACATCTGAGGCTGATGCACAGAGCAGTCTGAGTTGTAGTGGGGAGGTGGGTAGTCTCTACGTGACCTGTGTTTACGTTCAGTGATTTTGTTGTTTCTTCTTCTTTTATTACTCTCATGTTAAATGATAATGAAACGGCTTTTTGTGGCCAGGAGCTATCAAATGAATTAAAATACTTTTTCATAATAACGGAAGGCTAAAATATGTTATTAGTTTCAAATTTTATTTCCACCTTTCCGACAGTCAAGCATTAATTGCCTTACAGAACAATGAAGTTATTTTTGCCGGTTTGTTAAAGAGATTTGGCTTAAAATTAATCTTTTCTGCTTGAAGTATCGTCAGATATCTTGTTCCTTTTATGACATATGTAAGATCTTTTAATGTTTTACACGTACGAACATATGGGCTTCCTGCGTCATCGTAGCTGCGCAAGCGCGGCGACGCCTGTTGTCTAGCGCTCTCTTACAACTGCTGAAATGAACCTATTTCTAACAGGTCCCGGGAAAATATTGCGAATGGTGGTTTGAAAAGCATTACATTCAAAGCAGATTTCATTTTACGCAAGATAAACTATGTACGAGAATGTACGATGAACTAAATCACAAAGCGTTTGACTCTCATTTAAAAATCAACTCTTTGAGGACGACCATTTAGAAGAATTTCGAGCCCAGAAGATCAGACATTTACGTCGTTATTAAAAATTTTACCGGTACATTTTTCTGATGTATCTTAAAGTGTAACAGACGCAAAAAGATAGACATTATATGAGGAAGCTTAGCTTCTCTTCCAGCTTATTAATCTTTGAGACCAATATTATATGTGAATGCTATGTATATTAATTTAAACCATTAACTTTTCTTATTTATATGTTCGTGCTACTTAAGGGTGATTTTCCTATTGGCTTACTACATCACGTGTCCTATACTACCACCAGCTGGCGACATCACATGACATGAGCTTTGACCGTCTTAGAAAAGCGCATCGCAATCTCGATTTCAATGTTTCGGAAAGTGACATGCAGTATTTGGTGCAATTCAAATTTATACCTTCATAATAAGAAAATATGCAGCTTACATGTTGCTGCACATCAGAGGTATTTGAAAATGTGCCCCCCCTCCCCCCGAGTTTTGTTTTCTAAAGCGCCGGGAAATTCTGCTCCGGTGTATAAAACCATAAACATTCAAAGGATTGATGAGTTTTACCATGCCGAGGAAGAGTATACTGTCGCCTAACACGGGAAAAGTGTATTTTCACCTGGGAGAAGTGTATTTTTAACTGGGGAAAATCTGGGATTTTTTTTTCCCCCACATATACACCCTGTGCAGAGCTAGTGGCTTCTACTCAGTGGTGTGATTTCGTTTTTTTTTCCCTGGTGTAGTGTGGAGAAACTGTGTAACAGTCACACTAACTAATGGGAACACAAAATTAGTTATGGTTGTTTTTGAAATAGTTTAAACATTCTGATGAATATCTTTTTGTATTTTCTTTTGGTCAGAATTCAACAAATACTACCACAAAGCTTTCTCACAATTATTTTACCATGTAATATATACCATACGCTATCTTGATATTACCATGGTCTCAGCTATTCCATACTTCTCTACTTGCCAATTTTCATGGATTAGCTTCAAGATAATACTGTTGAAATCAGCCAAACCTTTCTTAAATGCTGAAATTGGAAGAGCACACTCCTCATAAATTTTAATTAACTTTGAATGACTACCTGTGAGCAATAAATCACCCCAAGACTAAAAACTTTGAGAGTGTTGCATTCTAGTTTTTCTTACAATTTTGACAGAACTGTTGTGACACTTTGAAAATCTGTATAACACTATTTATATAATTACGGAGATGAAGTTCTGCCTTGCTCAAGACAGAAACGTTCCTCTGAAACTGTTTATTAGGAAGCAAAAACAGACAAAAAGTGTATGTCAACCATAAGCTAACTAGTGCATGTTCCATGGATCATTTGTATGATTAATCATAATGATGTGGCACAAACAAATTTACCTACCTAACACCTTGTAGGGCCCCTGCGAGCACACAGAAGTGCCACAACACAATGTGGCATGGACTCGACTAAGTACTAAGTCTGAAGTACTGCTGGAGGGAACTGACACCATGAATCCTGCAGGACTGTCATAAATCTGTAAGTGTACAAGGGGTGGAGATCTGATCTGAACAGCACATTGCAAGTCAACTGAGATACGCTCAATAACGTTTATGTCTGGGGAGTTTGATGGCCAGCGAAAGTGTTTAAACTTAGAAGAATGTTCCTGGAGCCACTCTGTAGCACTTCTGGACGTGTGGGGTGCTGCATTGTCCTGGTGGAGTGGCTGAAGTCTGTCGTAATGCCCAGTGGACATGATTGGATGCTACCCATACACGTCCATCCACTAAATATGATTTCAAAGCAAGACTCATCTGACCAGGCAACATGTTTGCAGTCGTCAACAGTCCAATGTCAGTGTTGACAGGCCCAGGCGAGGGGTAAAGCTTCGCGTCGTGCAGTCGTTAAGGGTACATGAGCGGACCTTCGGCTCCAAAAGCCCATATTGATGTTTTGTTGAATGGCTTGATCGCTGACACTTGTTGATGCTCCCCTGCGGGTCCAGGGCTAAGTATAGACCTGAGGTATTCCTGCCTATCGTAAGAGGCGACTGAAAGGAGCTTCAAATATTTCAGCGTTTATGTGATAGTCCCCTGTTAGGTTTGACCTCCATTCTTCAAAAATTTTGCGAAGAGCAAGTCAATTGGGGAAGGGCACCTCACATGGTGCATCATGTCCATCGTGCCTTAAGATCTGTAGCCTGCTTTGTCGTCGTCGCGTTGCAGTCCCACTCATTCTCCATCTCTTGGGTGAGGACACCTTCCTGGATGTGTTTTCTACCATGCAGTGTTGCTTTCTGTGCTGACGATAACCATGGACTTGGTTGCACCTGATATCCAGGACGGTAGCCAGTCCATTGTGGTGGGGCCGCCATGTACCCTGTTGGTTGTAGCCCCCTGACAACACAGGGATCGCTCTGCTGATGCCTGCACCGTTAACTCCCCATGTATGCGAAGGAGTCGATACCTGCCACCCTGGGGCATCAGGACTCCTGGCCAATGGCCATCCAGCCAGATGGCCTTTGCTGCGGCTGGGTGGCGCCCGTGGGGAGACCCTGTGGTGGGAGTGGGTGGCATCAGGGCAGATGACGCGCAATAAAGTGTACCACATCATTACTTCCTGGTGATCAAACACCAGCAGTCTCCAAGTGTTTTAAGTCTCAGCACAATGCAAGGAAGTATGACCGTAAATCATTCCTCTCCTTGGCCACACCATGGGAGGAATGCCAGACTAACAATGGCAGTGAAACTTACTCACCCCGGTACCTCGTATGTACGAGAACTGATGGGGACTCCTTTGTACCGATGAAGCCACAGTTTTTTGTAGAACATTTAGAGGACAAGTTTGGGGAGGTGGAGGGCTTGTCCAAAATGCGGTCAGGGTCAGTCTCGATAAAAACAGCATCCTCTGCCTAGTCACGGACATTACTTGCTTGTGACAAGCTGGGGGATGTTTCTGTTGCCATCATGCCTCATAAGAGCTTAAATATGGTCCATGGTACTTATTCCACAGGGACATTCTTTTGCAGTCTGACAACAAGCTGCGTGACAACTTAGAGCAATAGGCATTCATTTTGTCCAGCGCTTCCATTGGGGTCTGAGGGATAATCAGGTTGCCACCGGTGCCTTCATCTTGTCCTTTGAGGGTGACACATTGCCCGAGAGTGTCAGGGTATTGGTCTTCTGCTGTGATGTAAAGCCATATATCCCTCCCCCTGTGCAGTGCTTTAAGTGCTGGAATTTCGACCATATGTCTTCCCGCTGTACTCCCAGCATCACATGTCGAGATTGTGGACGTCCATCACATCCCAATACTCCATGTGCCCCACCTCCCATCTGTGCCAACTGTGGAGAGCATCATTTCCCTTGCTCACCAGACTGCAGGAATTTACAACGCAAAAGGAAAATCATGGAATACAAGACCCTGGACCGAGTGACCTACACTGAGGCTAAGAGAAAATTTAAGCGTCTACATCCTGTGCCTGTGACCACCTCTTATGCCGCTGCTATGAGAACAGTTGTGGCCCGTCTGTTCCGCGAATTCGAGTAGGCTCTCTGAGCTGGAAGACTACACCTGTCCCCTTGTCCCCTTGATGGTGGGGGCCACTTCCATCACTGTTGCTCCCACACCACCTTCCTCGGAAGCACTGCCCCCCCCCCCCCCCCAGCCTCTCACTAGGAAGGGTTCTCTTGGGTCACCCCTTTCCCAGGCTTCTACTAGTGGGAAAGATGACTCCCGCCGGTGGCTGAAGTACCCAAAAGTACCTCGCCGTAGGGCTTCACGATCATCCTCAGTCCCGGAGACTGAATCAGTGAAGCCCTACTAGCCAGAGAAACCCAAGGAGCAGCGAGAGAAATCCAAAAAGAAGACCTCCAAGACCAAAGGACTTGTGGTGGCACCCACACCACCACTTTTTATGAGCCTTACTTCTGATGATGAGGTGGAGATTCTGGCATCCACTGAGGACCTAGACCTCACTGGACACTCTGACAGCATGGATACAGACTGCTCAGGAAATAAATCGGTGGCAGCAGGTGACCCTGAGGCATAAACTGCCTCATTGATATTCCATGCCTTCCCAGCCTCACGATCATGTCATCCTCCAGCAGAATTGCGGCAGTTTTTTCCACTGCCTGGCGAGCTATGGCAACTGTTAAGCTCTACACCTGCTGTCTTCATTGCCCTCCAGGAAACCTGGTTCCTGGCAATGCGGAACCCTGTCCTTCGCAGCTATATGGGAACCATAGTGACTATAATCGATTGTCAGGTGGAGTTTGCATCTATGTCCTGAACTCGGTATGCAGTGAACTTGTATGCCCCTTCAAACCCCTCTTGAAGCTGTGGCTGTCAGGATAAGGACGACAAAGGAAATAACTCTCTGCAACGTATATCTTCCTCCAGATGGTGCAGTAGCCCTGAATGCATTGGCTGCACAGATTGATCAACTCCCTAGACCTTTCTTACTTTTGGGAGATTTTAACGCTCATAACCCCGTGTGGGGCAGTATCATGCCTACTGGCCGCGGCAGAGATGTCGAAAATTTATTGCCACAACTCGAACTCTGCCTCTTAAATACAGGTGCCCTCACACATTTCAGTGTGGCACATGACACATATTCGTCCTTTGATCTCTCGGTTTGCAGTCCTGGCCTTCTCCCATCTATCCATTTGAGAGCACATGATGACCTGTCTGGTCGTGATTACTTCCCCATCTTTCTGTCGCTGCCCCGATTTCAGGCCCACAGACGCCTGCCCAGATGGGCTTTAAACAAGGCGGACTGGAAAACTTTCACCGCTGCTGTCACCGTTGAATCTCCCCCACACGGTAACATCAATGTGATGGTTGAGCAGGTGTCTACACCTATCGTTTCTACAGCAGAAAACGCGATCCCTCACTCTTTAGGGTGCCTGTGCTCAAAGGCAGTCCCTTGATGGTCGCCGGAAGTCGCTGAAGCAATTTAGGAGTGTTGATGAACTCTACAGTGGCATAAGCGGCACCCTTCTCTGGAGCACCTCATAACCCGTATTCACCATCTTGTCAAACAACGGAAGCAGGATTGTTGGGAGAGATATGTCTCGACCATTGAGTGCCATACATCACCTTCCCAAGTCTGGGCAAAGATCAAACGTGTTTTCGGGTACCAGCCTCCAACAGGTGTTCCCGGTGTTAACGTAAATGGTGTGTTATCTACCGACGAAAATGCTATTGCTGAGCACTTTGCTGAGCACTATGCTCGTGCCTGTGCATCGGAGAACTACCTCCCAGCCTTTCGCACTCTCAAATGGCAGCTGGAAGGGAAAGCGATTTCATTCACTACATGCCACAGTGAATCCTGTAACACCCCATTTACTTAGTGGAAGCTCCTCAGTGCCCTGGCACATTGCCCCGACACTACACCGGACCAGATCGGATCTACAGTCAGATGATTAAACGTCTCTCATCTGAATACAAGCGACATTTATTCGTCATCTTCAACTGGATCTGGTGCGAAGCCATCTTACCATTGCAGTGTCGGGAGAGCACCATCATTCCAGTGCTCAAACCCAGTAAAAACTTGCTTGATGTGGATAGCTATTGGCCCATCAGTCTCACCAACATTCTTTGTAAGCTGCTGGAACGTATGGTGTGCTGACAGTTGGACTTGGTCCTGGAATCATGTGGCCTACTGGCTCCATGTCGGGGCGGCTTCCGCCAGGGTCGCTGTACCACTGATAATCTTGTGTCCCTCGAGTCTGCCATCCGCACAGCCTTTTCCAGATGCCAACACCTGGTTGCCCTGTATTTCGATTTAAGAATAGTGTATGACGCGACCTGGTGACATATCCATGCTACATTATACGAGTGGGTTCTCCGAGGCCTGCTGTCTGATTTGTATCCAAAATTTGCTGTTGCTTTGTACTTTCCATGTCGAAGTTGGTGCCTCCCATAGTTCAATCCTTATCCGGCAGAATGGAGTCCTGCAGGGCTCTGTAGTGAGTGTCTCTCTATTTGTAGTGCACATTGACGATCTAGTGGCACCTGTAGGGCCATTTGTCTTGCCTTCTCTGTAGGCAGATGACTTATGCATTTCTTACTGCTCCTCCAGTACTGCTGTTGCTAAGCAGCGCCTACAGGTAGCCATTCACAAGGCAGAGTCATGGGCTCTAGCCCACGTCTTCCATTTTTCAGCCGCGAAATTGTGTGTCATGCACTTCTGTCGGCAGCATACCATTCATCCGTTACCAGAACTTTATTTAACTGACGGTCCACTCACTGTAGTGGAGGCATATTGATTCTTAGGACTGGTTTTTGATGACAGATTGACTTGGCTACCTGACCTTCATGAGCTTAAGTGGAAATCCTGGCAGCATCTCAGTGCCCTCCACTGCCTGAGCAACAGCAACTGAGTGCAGACCACTCTACACTGCTGCAGCTCTAGAGAGTCCTTGTTCAATCCTGCCTTGACTATGGGAGTGTGGTTTATGGTTCAGCGGCACCCTTGGTGTTGCGTTTACTCGACCCAGTGCACCACTGTAGCGTTCGCCTAATGACAGGTTCTTTTAGAACGAGTCCGGTGACCAGTGTCCTGGTGGAGGCCAGAGTCCCTCCATTGAAGGTTAGGCGTGCACAACTGCTTGCCAGTTCCATTGCAAATGTTCGTAGTTCTCCTGCGCATGCGAATTACCATCTCCTTTTTCCACCTGTGGCAGCCCGTCTCTCGCATCAGTGGCCCAGGTCAGGGCTAATGATTGCGGTTTGCATGTGATCCCTTCTATCTGAACTGGAGTCCTTCCCTTTACCACCTATACTTGAGGTCCTTTCACGTACACCTCAACGGTATATGCCTAGGCCGCGGCTTCGCCTGGACCTTTCACATGGCCCTAAGGACTCAGTTAATGCTGCGACTCTCTGCTGTCACTTCCTCTCGATTCTTGACATGTACTGGGGCCATGAAGTGGTTTACACTGATGGCTCAATGGCCGATGATCATGTTGGCTTTGCCTTTATTCATGGAGGACATGTAGAACAGCACTCCTTGCCCAATGGCTGCAGAGCTAGCAGCCATATCTCGTGCTCTTGAGCACATCCGTTCATGCCCTGGGGAATTTGTTTCTTCTGTGTACTGACTCCTTGAGCAGCCTACAAGCTATCAACCAGTGATACCCTCGTCATCCTTTGGTAGCGACTATCCAGGAGTCCATCTATGCCCTGGAACGGTCCAGTCGTTCAGTGGTGTTTGTCTGGACCCTAGGTCACATCGGAATCCCAGGCAACGAACTTGCCAACAGGCTGGCCAAACAGGCTACACGGAAACCGCTTCTGGAGATGGGCATATCTGAACCTGACTTGCAGGCATAACAGTATGCACAACAAACTGTGTGTCATTAAGGAGACTAGGAATGTGTGGAAGTCTTTCATGCGGGTCTCTTGCAGGGAATCAGTTGGCCCTGCCAGCTCCTCATTGGCCACGCTTGGGTGACCCGTGGTTACCTCCTGCGCCCTGAAGACCCGTCGAAGTGTCGGTGCGGCGCCCGGTTGAAAGTGGCCCATATTCTGGAGCACTGTCCCACTTTGACTGCCCAGCAACGAAATCCTGGGGTACTGGACTCGTTGCCGCTACTTTTATCTGACAACACCTCATCGGCTGATTTAGTTTTACATTTTATTTTTGATGGTGGGCTTTATCATTTGATCTAAGTTTTAGCTCATTTCCTCTGTCCCTCTGTGTTGCAGACTGCCTGGCTTCTCCTTTTTATTCTCATGGTCAGCCAGCCATGGTAATCTGCTTTGTTGTTTTAATTTATTTATCCCCTTTCTTGCACTTCTGTGGTTTTCTTTTCCCCTTTTGTCCACTTACGTGTTTGTTGCCCTTCATTGTTCCTGTAATTTTTCCTTTCATTCCATTTTGAGTTGTCAGTCTCGTTTGTTTCATTCTCACACTCGTGGCATTTTTTAAATTCAGAACGAGGGACTGATGACATCTGAAGTTTGGTCACTTTCCCCCTCTTTTAATCCAACCAACTTGTTGATGGCCCAGCATTGAAATCTGCAGCAATTTACGAAAGAGTTGTACCTCTGTCACATTGAATGATTATCTTCAGTCGTTGTTGGTCCCATTCTTGCAGGATCTTCTTTCAGCTGCAGTTGTGTTGGAGATTTGATGTTTTACCAGATTGCTGACATTCGCGGTACACTTGTGAAATAGTCGTATGGGAAAATCTACACTTCATCGCTACCCCGGAGATGCTATGTCCCGTCGCTCATGCGTCCTTTATAACACCACATTAAAACTCACTTAAATCTTGATAACCTGCTGTTGTAGCAGCAGTAACTGATCTAACAACTGCGCTAGACATTTGATGTCTTACATAGGCGTTGCCAACCACAGCATCATATTCTGCCTATTTACGTATCTCTGTATTTGAATACGAATGCCTGTACCAGTTTCTTTGGTGCTTCAGTGTGTATTCATTCAACAATATTCATACATAAATATAACAACATGGTTATCATTTATAAGGTTTCTCATTTTCTCTTTATCTTCTCCAGATCACATTGAAATGTGACCAACACTTTTGTACAACATTTACAACAAAATAAGTACAAAAATTTCATTGATATCACTGTAATTTCTGTCCCAGATCAAGAATTTTTTGTCTTGCCTATATATTAATGAGCGCATAGTTTTCTAAGCATAATCAAGCCTTTGCCTTTGCCTCGTGGAAAATTATGGCAAATTCAAAAGTCTTGATTCTTTTATCACTTTTGGAAACTCCAAGCACAGTGGCAAAAGCTCAGTTTCTTTTTATTGTAAGTTGTTTTAAATTTCCCTTCTTTGCATTTATCATGAATAGTTAATGTGATTTTAAACGTTTGAGATACAAGAGCCCATAGTGTACACTTGCCTCTCAATTCCTGACAGAAATGGTAACCTGCGTAGGAGATGCTGCTTTGCGAACATTCATGTGTGTTTCACCTCACATCATGTACTGAATATTTTTTAGCATGCAGCATTGAGACGATACAGCTGTTAACATACTGCGCCTGTATTTGATGGAAAAGGTTTTCAGCAGTTTCGTAAAATTACTCACATTAAATAATAGGATGATTCTGAAAAAAAGTCTTGGTTTCTACTCAGTCCTTGTCACTATTCCCTGTGTTCTTTCTCTGATGAGACATTATCTAAATTTTCCTTCATTATTGTATAGTAATGTTCAAACACCAATACAATTTCTTAGCAAAAAATGGGTTTCAGTGGCAAGGTGAGAATCTTGTATGGCTTTCTCCACAACTTTCTGGTTTCTTGGTGCCTTCCTTAAAGCATTCACTGTGGTTTCATGTTACAGCCATATCATATAAACAACTGTTGTGTGTGCTTCCTCTTTTAGTTAAACGTTCATGACATTTTTGTGATTAAATATTGAACAATACAAAATGCAATGGGAAAACCAGTTTGCCAGTATGTAATTTGATCATTTCATATTGAACTAATGAGGTCTCTGCATGAAATGAGGCACTGGTTGCCATAAATGTTGTCACATACCCTCAATGTGTGAAATACTGTCAAATGGCTGGTATATAACTCTCGATATTGAGCACAGTCTACACATTATAGCCTGCCACGTCTCCTCTCCTTATTGGCCAAATACAGATGCTGATAAATTTTTTTCTGCTAACATATTTTAAACTGGCTACCTCCTGATCAGACACCGCTGCATTAGCTTGAAGTAGTGACTCGGTTATGGTGGTGCGTTATAGCCATTCGTGTACTGTGCAATTAAAGTAGTTTCTCTCACTACGATAGTGCAGTACTTAAACACACTCAAATATCTGGTGGGCACGGTGGGGGTCCAGATCTTTTTCTGTTCATGGTTGTTGTTCACTCTGTCTTTTCTCAGAAAATGTCCAATGACATTTGTGGCTATAGAATATGATGCTTACTGAAACTGCCAACCACATTAAAACTGCATGGTGGACTGATGTGGAACGTATAACCTTGCATTTCATGGACAATGCACTTGTTGACTGAGCTACCCAGGCATGACTAACGTCTCTCAGCTTCATTCGTGTCCATATGTCCTTCCTACTTTCCAAACTTTACAGAAGCTTCCCTGCGTACCTCACTGGACTTGCACTCCTGTAAGAAAGAATATTGTGGAGTACTGGCTTAGCCACAGTGTTGTGAATTGTTTCCAGAATGAATCTTTCACTCTGGAGTGAAATGTGCGCTGTTTTGAAACTTCTAGTGAGGTATGCAGAAGAACTTCTGTGTAATAGAGAGGTCATGGAAAAAGCGAAATTTTGGGCAGGTCAGCAGTTGCATACGGATAACTGAGGTGCTAAGAACATTACCCATAAAAGTGAGGTTCTGGATTCAAGTCCTGATCTAGCATTCAGTTTTAATCTGGCCACAAGTCTCAAAACAATGTGCACTCTGTTGCAGAGTGAAAGATTCATATGTGAAATGATGGTTGTTCTCAAATATTTCAAGTTGAATGACGAAAGACAATGGTTAAATTAATCTGAATTTTCTTTCAATTAACCATCATTCTTTCCCAAAAGCAATTTAGCGGCACACTCCCCCCCCCCCCCCCCCCCCCCCCAACCCACGTACTGTGCATGCGCATTTTGGTGGACCATGTGTAAAATAAACTTCTGACTCAGATATTACAGTTCCCATTTGAAATTTGTCTGCAGCTCGTGGTCTAGTGACTAGCGTTGCTACCTCTTGATCATGGGGTCCTGGGTTCAATTCCCAGCCAGGTTGGGGATTTTCTCTGCCCGGGGATTGGGTGTTTGTGTTGTCCTCATCATTCCATCATCATCATTTGTGACTATGGCTTGATTGGAATGTGTAAAAAAAAATTGGACTGTGAAAAATTGGGACCTCGTACCAGCGCCGATGATCGCGCAGTTGAGTGCCCCGCACCCTCCCAACCGAACATCATCATCATCATCATTTGGAAGTTTTCCATGATTTCCAGTGTGTGAACAATAAAGTAAAGTCGGGATAATGAAATTACTTCCCCTCCTCCCACTTCCCCTTTATATTATTATTAAAATAAATTTCAGCAGTTTTCCTGTCATTACCATCATCTTATTGGCTGCTGCTGAGATGTTACCCTTATGTTGTACTTGGTAGAAGTTTTCAATTCATTTATGTTTGCTACCAAACATACTTCCCATTCTTTGTTGTAGTAGAGTCCAGTTTCTGTTCCATCAGAATCCTTCTGTACCTATTTGTGACCTAAATAGTTTCAGTATTTTCTTTATGATGGTTTGCCCATCTGAAATATTAGGCATTTTCATTTTGGACATCACAGTACCTTGTTAGTGGTCCTCTACCTTACTGTTATTTTGATGAATGTTTAATTATTTCAAGCCACATCAGAGAAATGGAAAACATTGTTATTAACAGACATTTAATTCCAGCCTGGTCACACACTTTTATTACTTAGTCCTGACTGAGTTCTGCAGATTAAACGTTTGAAGTTTCAGTCCATAAGTTCATGTGCTATGATAACTTGTACATTAACATTTAATGCTTAATTTTTGCTCTTATATTTACTGTTCTTGTTACTTTTTGACATCTTCATTTATAGGTGTAGTTCCCTTTCCGTCAGGAAACAACAAATTTTCTTTTTAAAGCTTCATACTTTTTTCACTGGAGAGCTGAATCGTAATCAATGACAGGCCTGGTAGTAAATGGAATTTTAAATCATTTTCTCATCCAGTGGTACATGCATAATCAATAGCGGTTTCTAATTTTGCCTTTAATGCAGATGTTTGCCTTGTCCAAATAATATATGCAAACCTACATTTGCCTGTATCGTAAACATTGAAGTACCTAATACTGAATACTTAAATTTCTTTTAGGGCGTACTTAGGTTGTGAGATATCACTTAAACTGTTCCTTTTCATCTAGACAGGCTATTAATGTGTTGTTATGCTGCTAGATTAAGTATTTTGCGTTGTTTTGTTTATGAAGGGCTGGTAGCCAATGGCTAGTGACTGACATGCGTCGGGGGGAAAGCATGCAGGAAATAGACTTGGCAGCCCAGGAGGAAGTAGATCAAGGTGTTGAGAAAGATGGCTCCAATCTAAGTGGCGTAAGTGCTCGGTGTTCCTGGACAGATGTAAACATGCAGAGCCTGATCCATCACATTGGTAAGCCACATAGTGAGCAAATTTTGAACTATTAATACTGGACAATAAAGATCATATTTATTACAGTCACTGTCTATATTTATAATGATTCCTGTCTGCTCAGATTGTCTGTGAATCACACCATGCATTTCAATAAATCGGTAATAAAGTAGCCTTATTTTTAGAACAACTGCATATAAATAATCAGACAGTTTTGTCAAAGATTTCAACTACTCCATCTTTGAAATTCCAGTATTGTATTGAATATTAATATGGATACATCACGTGAAAATATTAGCAATGTAGGAAAAGATAGATTGCTACTTACTGTAAAGATAACAAGTGGCAGACAGGCATAATTAAAAGACACTTACATATAAGCTTTCAGCTGCAGCCCTCATCAGAAAAAGAAAAACACAAACATCCATTATTCACGCAAGCAAACACACCTCAAACATATGTGACCACCTACTCCAGCAGCTCGGGCTAGGCCTGAGCTGCCGGAGTTGGCAGGCATGTGTTTGGATGAATGGTGTGTTCCTTTTTTCCCAATTAAGGCTGTGGTCGAAAGCTTATATGTACGTGTCTTTCAATTGTGTATGTTCACAACTCAGTATGTTACCTTTATAGTAAGCATCAATCTTATCTTTTCCATCATTGTTAGCCTGAGTTCATAATTGGTTTAGTTATTGGTTAAAGACAAACTGTCTTTCAGTTCCCAGTAGTTTCAAACATCCAAATCCTGATTAATTGTGGCCATGCTGGCAGAATTTAGGAATCATGACTACAGAATAATTATTTGTGTTCTCTGCTACAAGTCACATTTATTTGTGTTTATGTAACATATGACAGTGCTTTTCCAGTATGTTTGGCACACCATCAGGTGTATATGTTTTGTAAAGCTACATCATCATATTTACCCCATTTACTTAACCCTGAAGCAAATAATGAACAGAGCAGCTCTGTATTATTTCAGATTAAGAAAATTTTATCTTTCATTAATACGTGTAAATACCTGATGATGAGCAAAATATACCTCAAACACACTGCAACATGTCAATTAAACATGAAATAAACAAGTGAAGTTACACAATTTCAAATACTTTATTGGCCTCATACAGATATGATTTTAGGCATATAGACTGAAATGGGAAGTGAAAATTGATACCAAGGTTGGGGAATCGAACCTGGGTGGCCTGCTTGCTAGGCAGGTGCATTGGCCACTAAGCTGCACTGGCACAGCAGTTCACACAACTGCACATATTAATCTGGTATGCCTCCTCCCTTTAAGGGCATAGTGGCTTAGTGGCTAACACACGTGCTCAGTAAGCAGGAGACCCAGGTTCAATTCCTGGCCTTGGTAGAGATTTTCACCTGCTGCTTCAGTCTATATACATAAAATCATACCTGTATGAAACCAGTAAAGTCTCTGAAATTGGGTCATTTTGTTTGTATAAGTACCTGCACCTGGGTTTCAGGCTGGACCTCCTTTTACATTTGATGCTGAGGTGCTATTCCAGAACATGGAGAGCCTTGGCAATTCTGTTCATATGTAAGGGAGAATTTAGACGAGTGGAGTGGCAGTAAGAATTTGATTAAGGAGGGAGGCATGCCAGGATAATCCTAGCAGTTGTGTGAACCGCTGTGCCAAGCGGCTTATTGGCTAACGCATCAGTCTTGTGACCAGAAGACCCAGACTTAGTTCTCTCCTTGGTACAAGTTTTCACTTGCCGCTTCAGTCTATATGCATCAAATAAATAAATGTGACTGATAGCAGAAAATATAAAAATCAAATCCCTAATTCTCTAATATCTGTTGCAAACCTATGAAAACCTAGGACAGTGTATTTGCAACAGCAATAAAATGAGGAGAACTAAATGTTAGGAAGTGACAGTTGAAATTAAAGTTCAGATTACATTAAATGTAGATGCTTTTTGGGAGAATTCTGAGTATTCTTAAAGTTTACTGCTATTAATTATCAAAAAAGAAATTAAAATAGTTACGTTGTTTACTCAGAATGATTCCTTAAATTTAAGTAACTGTTCACAAATGCAGAAAATTAGTGAATCAAACAATGGAAAATCCAGGATGGAATGTAACAATATCATTTGAAGGAAAGTCGCTACTCACCATATAGTGGAGATGCTGAGTTGCAGATAGGCACAACAAAAAGACTCACAATTACAGCTTTTGACCATTAAGGCCTTCGTCAACAACACACACACACAAAACTGCAGTCTCGGGCAACTGAAATCACACTGCAAGCAGCAGCACCAGTGCATGATGGGAGTGGAGACTGGGAGGGGAGTAAGGAGGAGGCTGGGGTGGGGAGGGGGAGGGATAGTGTGGTGGGGGTGGCGGACAGTGAAGTGCTGCAGTTAGGTGGTTGGCAGGGGAGAGTTGGGGAGGGGGAGGGGAAGTAGTGGGAAAGGAGAGAAATAAAAAGACTGGATACGTCTCTCCTTTTCTGCTACTGCCTCCCCCCCAACCTCCCCACCACCCGCCTATCTGCCTCTCCTCTGCCCTCTGTCTAATGTGCAGCACTTCACTGTCTGCCACCCCCACCATAGTATCCCACCCCCTCCCCCTACCCCTCCCTGCCTCAGTCTCCTCTTTACCTCCACGCAGTCGCCACTCCTATCATGCACTAGCACTACTGCTCACAGTGTGGTTTTAGTTGCCTGAGGCTGCAGGTGTGTGTGTGTGTGTGTGTGTGTGTGTGTGTGTGTGTGTGTGTGTGTGTTGTTGATGAAGGCCTTAATTGCCGAAAGCTTTAATGGCCCAAAGCTTTAATTGTGGAGTCTTTTTGTTGTGCCTGTGCCTATCTGCGATTCAGAAAATTAGTGAAGACTTAAACACTCTTGACAAATTAAAACTCTATGCTGAACAGAGACTCGAACATGGATACCTGTCTTTTGCAAGTAGTGCATCATCAGTCATGTTAAACAAACATGCCTTAATGTTAAACCCAGAGCTTCAGCCTGCCATTAATTACTATACATACCTTCCTACTTCCCCTGAGGCTCTTCCAAATTGCTGAAGGGGTCGCAAAGATATCAATCTATCCACAACTCCTGAGATATTAAGGAGATGACTAGATTTTATTTTTAGTGAGTGTACATTTCACTTTTTAGTGAATGTACACTGCATTAGGGTACTACTTTTCTTTCTTCTAGGGGATGTTAGGATCACAACACACAGACCATCCTCAGTAGAGCTTAAAATGTATGGAGAAAACTTAGATGGCAAGTTTTTACTCAGCTCACGAGACATGCTCAGATAATTCATTTGGTAGCCCACTGTCCAATGAAAGGCAGATGTCTGGATCATTGCCACTGTGAAACACAATTATTTAAACATGTTGCAAATACTCACAGGGAGATTATTTTTCAGAATGAAATTACACCTCCTTATGTTTCCCACACTTCATGCTGTTCTCACATTTCCAGATAAACAAATACATGATTGTGACTTTTCCATGTTTGAATTGGTACACATTTGTGGGTAGAATTCAGCATGCAGTCATTTGCATAGGGTTTGGAAAGTTTAGTATCCAGAATGTCCTTATTTTAAACTGGAGGTTTTGATTCAAGATCCCTTATGATGGAGTACCCATAAAAGACCGGGATTACCTTTTAAAAGCTATACATTTTCATATTGTTTACAAAACAAGCTTACCCCCTTCAAAATATCCTCCAGTACAACTAATGAATTTATCCCACCAGTGCTTTCACTGTTTGAAACATTTTTTGTAGCCATTTCTAAAATGGCTGACAGCTGCTCCCCCGTTTTATTGACTTTTTCAATGTTGTCAAATCGGTGTTCCTGTCCTCTACAAATAGGGTCTCTTTTGATGAACACTGTTGTGCAGTCTTCTTAACAACTCCCTAATCAAAAGTTTGATTGACGCTCTGACCTGGGGGAACACTATCTGAATGAAGTATGCCTTGGCATCAAAAAGCAAATCAGCACCATTTTGAAGTTTGACGACATTTTTTTGGACAGGTTGATGATGATGATGTCTTCCATTGGCATGACTGCTGCTTTGTTTCTGGGCTGTAATCATAGCACCATCACTCATCACCTGTAATGACCTTTGTCAGAAAATCTGGATCAGTTTCAAGCTGCTGTTTAAAAGCACGATATGTTGCAGCCTGACGTTTCATCTTCTGTTAAAATTCACTGAACCGAGCTCCAAGATAACCCAATAATCTCTGACAGTTGACCAATCATCTGCCGTCAGTCTGTGGCCACAAGCCCTCAAATTTTTTCAATACTTTTGTCGATTCGGGCAGTTGATGGATGCCCAGAACAAGGTTTGTCATCAATCGACATGTCACCATTTTTAAATCAAGAAAATTAGTCTTATACTTTAGTTTTTCCCTTGGTGTCATCTTGGTAAGCTGTTTTCAAAATTAAAACAGTTTCAGCAGCATTTTAACTGGTTAGGAAACAAAATTTACAGCTGCACATTGTTCACTTAAATTTCCATCATAAAAAACAAAACAGTGCTAGCAAAAACGTTCACTGCAGATGAGCAGAACAAGCCAGGTTGATGACACGGGTGGCACTGAACTGGGAGTGAGTTTTGCTACACACGTTTAGCGGCAGAAATGCTTACTGCACAACTCTGCCCACGTAAATGTTATCCTGTCCTTTTTCATAACTCCCTTGTAAACTACTGACATTCGGATCCAGAACCAAGAATGTACTCGGTTTGTATCCAAGAGAATTTTTCTCATATTCAAACTCATTAAACCAGAAGCAAGCTGTTACTTTGGAAGTGAAGAATCTATAAAAGCCTGCTGCAAATGTTCCAGATACTGATTTGCATTCATTCCTACTTTCAAAATCATCATGCGGAAGGCCTCCCATTTCACATTCATTGCTGCCTCAGACAGAAACAGAGGAAGGAGTTGCAACATATGTAATAGGTTGAGCAAGCTAAAACTTCCACTTTTACTGCCATTGGGTGCTTACCTTCTTGAAAATGAAATTATGAACAGCAACTTAGGAAGTGAAATGTGAGTTCTATGTATTGGAGATAAAAATAATGGCTAGTTTCTAACATACTTGGAAATTAGAGTGTCATGTTACACAAAGCCATCAAATGGATACTCTGTCTTTCCAGTGAAGGGTAAATTAATCTTTGTGGGCCACAGAATTTGGTAGAGAAGTCATTCTTATTTTTCTTATATGTTACTGGTGCCTGACCTTATATTGATAAAGTGGAAATGATCATTTTTGCTTATGATGGGTGCATTGAAATTAATTCCATCACAGATGCACTGAAAGAGCAAATCATAAATTGAATATTCAACTGTTTTTTTATGTTATTGTATAAATGAATTATCATTTCTATCACACGATATGCACCTAATCATTTCCTGGGTGTCCATTTGAATTTAAGTTGTATGACTTTTTTTTTTCTTCCTTGTACCTAGTCATTCCCCCACTTCCACCCCATCCATGTTGTGGTCCAGCTGCGCAAAGGGCAGAAGTTCTCATTGGATCATCAGCTTTTTGTCTGTCTATTTGTCCCTTGTTTTTTTCTCCCATCACAGACTCTTTCACAAGACTGATAACACATTTATCGTAGCCATATGGGTGGAATTGATGACAGGACTTTTGCCATCTTAATTGTTTCCATCATAGCATTAATTTAACTATGGAGGTGGAGAAATGCTTTTTGTTGCTATTCCTGCTTGGCCTCATCTGGAGAATAACAGATGGATGTCTCAGGTGTAACATATAATGCAAATAGACACAGTAAATCTATTTGCATTTTGTAGTGTGGGGGAATACTGAGAACACCTTCTCAGAAACTCATGCTCAAAGCATAGATGAAAAGTTATGCAGTTTGCAGGCAGTTTTCTCTTGGAAGAAACACATTAAGTTACGAATCAAGTGTGCTTTTCGAAGAACCTTGATCAGCTGAAGGAATGGTTTCATGAAAGGAGAGAAATGTAAAACAATCATTTATTTGCTATATCCCAGCAGATTATGGGGTGAAATCAGCAGACTATTAAAACTAAATGTATCCACCAGTGCTCAGACACTTTTCTTTCTTCGCACAGTTGAGCAACAGTGCAAGGAATATCGCCACCATGTATTGATGTTTCAACCTAAGAAGTCTGCTTTTGATGAAACAGACTTGGATTTTATAGTCTTTCCCCGGTAGCATCAATGTAGATCACATCAAAGCTGAAAGTCTACAAAAGTTTGGAACATTGTTCATTTAAAAAACTACCTGACACAAGAATTTAGATTTCATAATCACATACACCTTTATTCCTTGTGAAGATCAATTGATAAGTACAGTGACAAATTTTTACACTATGAACAAAGTATTAGCACTGTTATGCAAGCCCACAATATTTTGCAGTCACAGTCCAGTGAAGAAGTGGCATTTTCTTCTGTGGCGCAAAAGCAATGATCCTATTTATACGAAAATTCCACATTTGTCACTCACCACTGTGCTGGTTAAAGATAACTCACTCCGGTGTTCATTTAAGTGTGTCCATCACACAAATCACTGGAATGTAACAAGACCTCAGTCAGTTGCCAATGATAATTCACAGTACTTGTTGATCGCATCACATTTCAATTAGCAAGGCCCATTAATTTAGATTAAAGCCATCTCTAAAAAGTAATTATTTATTAAAGTTTTTGAGTTTTGTGGTGTTTGGAACGCATATTGTCACTTATAGAATGTGCATAATTGTGGCGCAAATCAACAATAAGAATGTGTCTAACATTGATATTACTCGTTAGCTCTCAAACTGTGGCCTGCCAGTTGTGGGTGATCTCAGACTACTTGCTGACAGGTGTAAGAACAGTCTTATTTTGAAAGCTTCATAAAGCTTTAAAATTTGGCTAGGTTGGAATTCGCTGTTTTTGGTGAATTACAAGAACCAGTAAAATTTTGGAAGACAGAAAATGGTACTGCTTACAAATTTTTAAAAATGCATGGACACCCTTTTCCTTCCAGACTGTGAATTCCTTTGTTTACACGTGTGATCCTCATATTACAATACCGGGCAAGGTGGTGCAGTGGTTAGCACACTGGACTAGCATTTGGGAGGATGATGATTCAATGTCGCGCCCGGCCCTCCTGATTTAGGTTTTCGGATATTTCCCTAAATTGCTCAAGGCAAATGCCGGGATGGTTTCTTCGAAAGGGCATGGCTGACATCCTTCCCTGTCCTTCCATAATCCGATGACACTGGTGACCTAGCTGTTTGGTCTCTTCCCCCAAACAACCCCAAACCCATATTACGTATTAGAGTGAATTACTTGAAAGTATTGATTTGTAACCAATCAATGCTTATGTCGATTACACAGAAAAATTAAGGTAACAAAAGCAAGCAGTCAAAATTTGTGGTCTCAACAGTGGTAGTGACGAACTCCGGAATGGAAAGTAATACAGGCTACTTAAACTTTGATTTTAATTATTGCAGGAAATAATTGGTTTTAGGTAATTTAAAGTACTTTACAGAAAAGTTGGTATTCTTGACATTCAAATGGCGTAGGCCACCCTTCTCAAATATTAGCTCATAGGGTTTTGCACGCAGTGAACTGTGCTAACTTTTAATTAACTGTAACTTTTAGTTCACAGTGGCATAATAAGAAATAATTACAGAAGTCCAAGCAGAATATTTGAAGTGGGACTCTGAATAATAAATTTCTGTGAATTTAATCCTAAATAGGATCTTGAGAGTTTTGTATATATATTACATGACAGTCGAGAAATAAATTGAAAATGAGATAAAATTTATCAAAAAACTTGTTTATTTATGGGAGTAGAAAACCATAATCTACATGCTACAGTGGAATACTGCAGTGCCAAAGGACATCCTATGAACTAGGACAACAAAAAATTGCTTTTTCAAGTAACTATTTATTTCTTCTTCCTCATATTTGTATGGCTTGCCCAAAGCCCAAACTTAGGCAATGAAGCGACCACTGCAGCCCACAGCTCAGTCTATGACTTTTGTAACAAGATGGATAAATGAGGCTTAACATGGATTACATGGTAGTGTGAGAATGTAAAAATATATAACAACTCCACCTCCCCATTCCTGCTGCCCCTCTGTGTATCATGTCAGGCTACGTTTTAATGGCAACTGACATGTTGCCAAAATGTCATGGGATTTTTAAGATTTCCTTTGACTTGAATCTGAGGATCACTTAGATACAGCTTATAAACAATATAAGGATAAGATAGATTGCTACGTACTGGAAAGACGATAAGTTAATTTGCAGACAGGCACAGCAAAAAGACGTACATTGGCTTTTGGTCAAAGCTTTTGTCAGAAAAGGAAACACACACACACACACACACACACACACACACACACATATGTATATATTCTCACAAGGTAGCGCACCTCACACTCAGGTGGCTGCCATCTCAGGCAGCTCGAACCAGAATGCAGCTGTCACTAGAAAAGAAAAGCAACAATCCGGAGTGGGTGGGAGAGGGGAAGGGATAACAAAGTACGAGTGGGGGCAGAGAACAGCACTTTCAGATGGACTGTGCAGGCACTAGATTGCCAGTAGTACAGTGTCGGGAAGCTGTGGGGCAGGGAGGTGGGGAGAGAGGCCTCAATCACCAGTAATATACTATCTCCGCACCCTCCAACCATCACTTCCCACCCCACCTGTCTTATCATCTCCTCCCTATTCTTGTCTCCCACTCTCTCTGTGTGCCTCTGTGTGCCAACTGTCTCACCCGTCTTTGCCCTTCCCCACTCCTCTCAGTTTTCACTGCCCATTCCTGCCGCCCTCCCCACCCCCTCTGCCTCACAGCCTCCCAATACTGCGTACTGCGCCTGTCGGTAGTCTAGTCTCTTGGTCTCTGTATGCTCATCTAGAAAGCGCTCTTCCCCCCCCCCCCCCCCCCCCCCCCATATGCCCTTTTTCCACCTCCTCAAGATTTAGTGACATTCAAGTCAGAGCTATCGAAGATGGCAATCATGTGTGCATGAGGCATGTTTTCTTATTCCTGTCTGCAACTTAACTTTTTTTGTCATCTTTACTAAAGTAGCAAGCTATCTTTTCTTTATATTATATTAAAAACAAAGATTCCATGACTTACCAAGCAGGAAAGCGCTGGTAGATAGGCACAATAAAAAAACACACAAACACACACACAAAATTTCAAGCTTTCGCAACCCAAGGTTGCTTCATCAGGAAAGAGGGAAGGAGAGGGAAAGATGAAAGGATGTGGGTTTTAAGGGAGAGGGTAAGGAGTCATTCCAATCCTGGGAGCGGAAAGACTTACCTTAGGGGGGAAAAAAGGATAGGTACACACTCGCACACACAAACATATCCATCCACACATATACAGACACAAGCAGACATTATTTATATTTCAACCTGGAGTTTCCATTGATAGATAACAGCTTGTAGATATTTTTGGCAATTTGTTGTTTGTTTTATAGATTTTTTTAAATGTTTACATTTAGCAAGTATGTTTGGTGTTTAACCAAATGAGAGCTTTCTTCAAGTACTAGCTGTTTCACTTGCATGCTACACTTGACTAATGAATTCAAAAATTTGTAGTGAACTGACATGAACTTGTTGTAATAGTTGTTACTTCTTGTAGTTGGAAATCGTAATGAGGAAACTGAAGAGCTTCTACCAGAGGATGGTGTTAATCGAAATGAATGTTCAAGAGGACAAGGCTGTGTTGACCGTCCCTCGATTTCTGAAAAAGATTCTCAGCTCATCAAAGCAGCATTGAGAAAGGGGTTACTGAGCACAAAAATTGGAAAATCATTAGACTTGGACGAGTAAGTTTACTATCTCTGTGTGTTTCATTTATGGTCTTATTTAATATAGGGATGCTACTCTTCAAGAAGATTTCATACCCATTTTTTGTATCCCAACTGAAATGGTAGCAACTGTTGGGGAAGGTTTTAACTGTAAGTTGTGTAAAATTTCATACAAAATAATAATATTATTTGTTGTTCAATGACAGTATTTAGGTAAAGATACCTGTGAGAGCTTTCATAGCTGAGTGTTCAGTGTAGATAGCTGTCATGCGGAGGTCCTGGGTTTGATTGCCAGTAATGCCAAGGATCGTTCTGTGTTGGTAGGACAGTCACGGGGTGCACTCAGCCTCATGATATCAATTTAATAGCTAATTCAGTGAGAAGTAGTAGTTTCATTGTCTGGAAATGACCAGGAGAGCTGTGTTGACCAAGTGCCCCTCCATACTGCATCCACATGACTCCATATGGCAGAGGATTACACGGTAGCCATTCTACGTCCCTTGGACCTTCTGGGTGTGGCTTAGGAGATCAGTATATGTGGTTACTCTAAATAATCATGGAAAAGTGTGTTAGTGGCTATTTGGAGAGACCAATGTCAGTTCCACGTGCTCTCTCCTGTCCTTTGTCTCATCCTTGTTAGCCAGTGATAGCCAGGAAATGACCCATAGGTGTCGACTGTTTTCTTTCTTCATCAAAACTAGAGGACCCAGTTTGTAGTAGATTAATTTTTCTTTGGTGATGGTTATTTAATTGTAACAATAAGAGCATCCTCAAGCATCAGACTACCATCAGTGATATTTGAAAATACTACAACCAGGACAGTTGTTGCTTAGTATATTTTTTCATTTTCTTATTGTTATCATATTTATTTTGAAATAATAGATTTTATATTGTCTACTTTATATTTGTTTCAGTAATGACAATGTTTGCAAGAAGGAACTCACAGGCACTACATCAAATGGTGATGCAGATATTCTTGAGTCAACAGAACTTCTACGCACCAGAAAACTGGAGGGCTTACATCTTACATTCAACCTAGAAGCTGGGGAATTATTGCCATTAGCTATCAGGTTAGTTACTTAGTTTATGTAGGTATGCAGATTTTGTCATTTAATACTGAATAGCCAAGTTGCGTGATAAGATCTTTGTTCAAAACAGCAACTAGCAATACTAAGCACATTTTCTTTGTCAGCTGCATTTTAATGTACATATCTGCACATGTGCAGGAAGCTGCTTTTATAATTCATTTCACTGGATATCATCAGAACAGTGGTTACATTCTGTAGCATAATTTACTTAACATTGAGTACAGAAGTACAAATCCATGGATTTCATTCTAAGATTGTGAGGGCTGTATTTGTAATGAAATGTGTCATCTAATGAAAAATGTAAAACAAAAACCAGTGAAAAGTTTAAATTAAGTGTAACATACACATTTTGTTTTAATTTCTAGAATAAAAATTTTTGCACTAACGAATGACGAATTGATCCAAACATTTTGAATTTTTTCCTTACAGGGGGCGTGTAAAACATGGTAGACATTTCACATTCAAATCAATGATGGGGGATACAGCTATAACTTTCGTAGCTCCGACAGTAACTGGAACGTTGGTCGATGATGATAACCCTTATGTAGCTCATGGTCCGTGGTTACAGGTTCTCATTCCAGATGAACTGGCTGATGAGATGTCGGAGAGCTTCGAAATATTTAGTAATCGTGGAATGGTGAGTCAAGTAATATTTTCATATGAAAGTTTCAGTCTGATAAACTAAAAGTTAAAGATGTCTTTGCTACACTGAATAAAGTTCGCATATTGTATTTGAAACATTCACCAGAAATCAATTTATAGAGATGTATAAAATATCAGATGTGTAAATGTTCAAGTGAATCTTTTAAGTATGAAGGTTCTTGTTAATGGGAGATATGAGGAAGAATGAGTGTTTTTATTTTTATTTTGTGCTGTTCATATCCTCAACCAATCAGTGTATTGTTCTCAGTGTTTTCTTAAATTTGTGAATTGTGTAAGATGTATAGTGTGTAATAATCATATTGGTTCAGTATTAGTCCATTTCTAACATCTGTTTAAAAGTGTGAAAATTTAACATAAATGTTAATATCTCATTCACAATAAGAATTACATTTCACAGTACCAGTTTCTTTGAACAATTTTTCCAGCCTCATCCTAACGTTTGTTACATGATTATATACTCATGTTTCAGTTCCTGTGATTTCCCATTCCATGAATTGCCACAGCTATTAAACCATAGCTTTTTGCCTTTCTAGTATAGAACTACCAGACTTCAAACATCAGTGGGTGCAAAAGCTGAATGTTGCATTCTTCACTGTCAGAATAATCTCCATTATCCCTGACACTTGAAAGTGATGGCTTGTTTATTTTACTTTGTTTACATTCACCCTATTATGTTGTATGGTGTTGGGGCAACTCCGTGCATTCGCCAAGAAGCCCAGAGGAGGACTGTCATACAGATCTGTGCTGAAGTGCAACATTCATTCAGTGAAACTGGTTTGGATATTTGGGTAACACTTCTTTCAGCATTATACAAAAAGTGTGTACTATAAGGCAGGTTTCATTTTCAGTAGGCTTCCAGCAGAAGTGAAAAAATAGGTTGATAAACCCAAGTCTTCAGGTCTGAATTGAAATATTTCTTCATGCCACACTTCTTCTGTTGTGTACGGGTGTTTCTCACAGTAGTTGGCCTTTCCTCTGTAATGTGTTATTTATTGACATACTCTCCAGCATTTTTTGTTCTATTAATGTTCTTTAGTTTCTTTTCTTTATAAATTTTCTAACCAGCATCCTTTAAACCATTTCTTAAAATCGTTCCTTCATCAAGTACATAGCTATTCTACATCTTCTTCTCTGACTGCTGTATTTGCTTCATAATGGAGTAATACACAAGCTAAATCACATATCTGCCAATTCCAACTATTCTGTTATGCTATCTGAGTTTATCTTAGACTTCAGCGACCCTTGAGAGTAACAGTTCATACACTATTCATATAGTTTGTGCCTTGTATATTAAAACGAAAGAAGTACTGAGGTCTAAAACACCAAACAAAAATGGGAAAGCCAAAGCCTAACCTACAAATGTGTGAAGGGGTGTAGATCTCACTTATTTGGAGTTATGGCATTCCTGTTTTTGTAGTACAAAACACACACACACACACACACACACACACACACACACACACACACACACACACACACACACTTACTCATTTGTCGGTAAATTTAATATGACTTACCTGACAATGAATGACAGAAAACACCTGCTGAAGAGCAGGTGAGGCGAACAGTCCTGGGCTGTATATTGGGGGTGGGGGGGTGGGTGAGTGGTGGAGCATCTACCATCATAGAAAACTTTTACAAGAAATTCAGAGGGGAAGCAAAAGGTGCTAAACATATTATTGATACATTAAAGTAAGCCATTGAGTATCATTGCTACACTCCAGACCAAATAAGTGAAATAGAAGAGTCAGATCTTTAAGGGGAATGTGGAACTTCTCAAACATTAATTTTGTGTAAACAGCAAGCCCCTGGATTGTAAGCAATTAAAGATAAATACTCTATTCTTTTCTGTCATAATACAGTTGCGATTTCAGGTCCAAAAGACCTTTTCATATGTACACTTTTTGAAAGTCTCATGCATTCAAGAAACAAATCAACTACACCTGTACAGTAAAGATTCAAAGTGGTGTATGATAAATACACCACTCCCCCCCCCCCCCCCTCCCCCACACCCACACCCAGAGGTGACACAATGAGAACAAAAATGACTTCAAGGAAAGCTCTTGACCTCGTAGTTAGTGCACCAACCACACATTTATGGCATTTAGTGACAATAATATTTAAGTTTCTTCCACACCTCACCACTGTCCTAATTTAGTGATCCAACCAAGTCATAATTGCTGAATTCACTCATTGGTACCTTCACCTGGCATTGAAGCGGATGTTTGATGATATTTAGAGAAACAGAGACAACACTATAATTGTTTGTGCCTTTCGGAAATCCTATAATTTTCACATCAGTGACATCTGATTCACAGTCTGTCGTGAGATCACGTACTGCAATTGGTATGAAAAAAGTTTTGATGACATGGATTTAAAAGATATAATAGAAGTGATCAATACCTGTGATATTGGGCTATCAGTATAAGATTTTCATTCTCAGTATGAAGAAACCAAGTGGTAACTAAGGACTGGAAAATGCAGCATCTATTTTTGGCAAAATTTGCATCTATTTCTTACAAAATTCATGTCCATTTGTGCTGAAATTTGCCTTTTTAAAATGATTATACCCACTAATTTTGGAGGGTGTAGCACTATATTAGTGGAGATAAACAAAGTCTTAGTTATTTGAAACTGACAGTTAAGATTGGGAACTTTTTGACTGTTCTGTTGAAAAGCAGTCCTGCCAGTGAACAGAATGTGCCTCCAGTTTAAGGTATTCCTGGACATTATTTGTCTTTTCCCATCCAATTTGATAATTACAAAATCTGCAGTCTATTGAAAATGGAGTTGTCTTTTTCCACCCAATTTGATAATTACAAATTCTGCAGACTATTAAAAATGGAGCCAGAGGAGACAGATCATGAGCAAGAACAGATTGACAATAAAAGAACCTTTCCATTATTTTCAACATGGAGGAACCGTTAACTGGTTAGACTTGTAAAATGGACACAGGGAAGTTTTGACAAGCCATAGGATTTTAGCGTATGCTTTACAAGATTATGCTTGAAGGGAAATGAAAATTAAAGCAACTTAAGATTTTATATTTTCCTCAGCAAATATCACATGAATTTTAATTAAATGGTACGTCTGTGTGACATTGTAAATCAGACATTTAAATACAAACTACAGTTTTTGAAGCAGTATTGAAAATTACTGGTTGGAATACAGATAATGGTAGGAGTAAAAGCAACTGCTCACCTTACAGGTGAGGCATGGAATAGTCCAATATCAGTTGTTCAATTTGTGCTGTATGATGAAACTGGATCAATAAAAAATCAAATCAAAAGGCTCATAAAGAAGGCTGAAAATGATCTTCAGAGCTAACAAGTAACAAACAGAGTGGAAAAGTTCACGTTGACCCTAGATGACCAGGCTGTATGGAAAGGCTTTTTTTAGAGTGGAAGGGATGGGAGCTATTGAAATTCAGGTAGTGTTCATGGTTGGTGGCTTTATTGTGGACAGAGGTGTGTTTGGAGTCATCAGAGAGAAGCAGGACAAGATCCTGGAAGGTGCAAGCTGAGTCGAGGAGGACCAGTTGAAGTGGGCAGGAGAGAAGGTGTTGAGATTGTGAAGGAAAGAGGATAGGGGATGGCGTATCTGCAGTGACAAAATCTCCTCTCCCTAGTATGCTGGAGATCTCACAAAGGCCATCACAATTTCTGCCCCCTCTGTCCTATAACCTCCTCCTAATTTATGCCCCCTCACCCTCATTGTGCATTGCTCTCTGCCAGTTACATGAATTGAGCGGCATGAAAGGGAAGCAGTGGTTGAGAAGGGAGTGAGACAGGGTTGCAGCCTATCCCCTAACATTGGAGAAATTTGTTAACACTTAAAATACATTTAAAGTGTTAGGAAGTCTTTTCTGAACAGATCTGTATGGAATTTAGTCATTTATGGGAATGAAACATGGATGAGGTCACATTCTGAGACATCAAGGGATCACCAGTTTGTATTTTGGCTGCCTAATTATGCTGTTGTTAATATGATTAATGGCTTAGTGTGTGAAAGAAAAGGTGGTGTCTCATCCAGGCAGCTTCCGTCCCATTAAGAGAACTCAGTTGTCATGTCACGTCATGTCCTCTTAATAATTTACATAAACAAAGACCATGAGGTACTGTCAATATTTAAAAAGTGAATTTCAATGACAAAAGTGATATGTGTTTCAAAGTTTTACTGACCTTCAAAGTAGTAGCATTGTGTATAACCCGTTGCTGACGATGTGGAAGTCATAGAATACTCTTAGCAGTGCCAGTTGTGTTTAGTTCGAGCGGCGCGGCCTATTGCCCGACGAATTTGTAGCAGTTCTGAAGCGAATGCAGTGAAGTGTTTCCGTGAGTTAAGAAATCGAGTTGAACTTACAATGGGGTGGTATAGCACTTAGCAGCCCAATCAGTCAAACAAATCAGTAACAGCTTTCACTGTATGTGCTTGAGCATTGTCCTGCAAAATGATGGTCAGGTCCTGCAGAAAGTGTCATCACTTCGGTCTCTAAGCTGGTCGTATGTTGTGTTCCAAAAATGAACCGCATAGAAATAAAAGAGATGACACTTTCTGCAAGACCTGACCATCATTTTGCAGGACAATGCTCAAGCACGTACAGTGCAAGCTGTTACTGATTTGTTTGACTGATTAGGCTGCTAAGTGGTATACCACCTACTGCACTCCCCTTGTTAAGTTCAATTCGATTTCTAAACTGAAAGAAACACTTCACAGCATTCGCTTCAGAACTGCTGCAAATTAGTCAGGCAATAGACCGCTCTGCTCGAACTGTAGACACAACTGGCACCGCTAAGAGTATCCTATGACTTCCACATCACTTGCAACGGGTTATACACAATGCAGGTGACTAGTTTGGAAGGTCAGTAAAACTTTGAAACACATATTAATTTTACACGAGCTGTAAATAACTAATTGCCACTAATAATGTTCCAAACCTTGTATATGAGAGTTATTTTCAATATATGAAAAAGACAGAGTGCTAATCATCGGAAAGATGGCACGGTAAGTTGCAATAAGCATGATGAAAAGACCATTACACATTGGGCTTTTGGCCCAAGCCTTCTTCATAATTGAAGAAACACAAATGGTTTCTGTACAAATACTAGTAAGTGGCCTTTTGTTCCCTGTATTTTACCCCTGTTACCCTCAGAATTTCAAAGGGAGTATTTCATTCAACATTGTCAAAAGCTTTCTGGAAGTCTACAAATGCTATAAATATAGGTTTGCCTTTCCTGAACCTATTTTCTAAGATAAGTTGTAGGGTCAGTCTTGTCTCTTGTTATCAGTTACAAGAATTTAAGAAAACAGTTTTTTCTTTCATGCACTTTTTTAGGCTGTTTGTATCCTTTGGTATTTTATTTCATTAAGAATGTTTGGACTGATAAACACATAATTGCTACTTTCTGTAGGTCTTCTTTGTGGCAGTGTGCAGTTTAAACAATTCTGTGAAGATTTTTGGCAAAGCATTTGATTCTTCTTCTTCTTCTTCTTCTTCTTCGTCTTGCTGCTGCTGCTGCTGCATTGAGTGTTAGCAAATAATTAGTAATTGACTTGCTGGTTTCAGTGAAAGTACTATGTAGATGTACTGTAATGTAAATTATTTAGGATGAAAGGAGACCACTCACCGAATAGCAGAAGCCTTCAGTAGTCGAAAGGCATAAACAAAAGATAGAGAAAATATTGCTATTGTATGGAAAAACTTGTTTGATGAGCTAAGGTACAAATACACATACAAAACGGCATGCTGCCCCCCCTCCCCCCCCCCCCCCCCCCCACACACACACACGTGCAATTACATTGTGCCACAGCTAGAAACACAATACTGATAATGCAGTTCGAGAGGTGTATTAGGGTGGAGTGTGGGTAGCATCAGGTGGAGTGGGTTGAGGAGGGAAAGAGACAAGAAGCAGAAAGGAAGTTTGGGGATGGGTAAGTTGTAGCTTGGAGGGAGGCAGTAGGGTTGCTGGCTAGGAATGCTGGCGGGAGGTGTGTGGTTGGTTTCAGCCTGTGATGATACTGGAGCTGGTGAAGCGCAGTGCATGATGAAGATGACCTGGAGGTGTGGATTGGGAGGAGGTGACAGGACAGAGGAAGAGGAAACTGTTGGGTAGAGCATATGGGGACAGTGGTTAGCATAAACAGAGGCCAGGACTATTATGTGAACAAAGGATGTCTTGTGAGGATAACTCCCGTCTACATAGTTCAAGGAAGATAGTGCTGGTGGGAACGATCCAGACAGCACGAGTTTGAAGTAGCCGTTGATCTCGAGAATTTTGTGCTTGGCAGTGTATTGTGCCACCTGGTGGTCAAACTTTGTTCTTGGCCTCATTTTGGAAATTCCCATTCATTCTGGATGGACAGTTGGTTGGTTGTCATGCCAACATAAATTGCTGTGTGATGGTTACATCAGAGTTGTTTTTACAGATGCCCATGCTTCTGATGAAATAGGCTAATCTTGTGACAAGACTGGAGTAGGAAGTGCTGGGTGCATGAATTGGGCATGTCCTGGACCTGGGTCTTCTACAGGGATACGACAACTGTGGCAAGCAGCTGGAATGAGTGTGGCAGAGTGATGTAGCAGGAAGTTGGGTAGATTGGGTGGGTGATGGAATATCACTTGAGGAGGGATGGGAAGGATCTTTTGGGCAGGTATTGGACCTGTGTCTTCCTTAGGAATGTGGCAGCTGTGGGAAGGGGCTGGAAATGAGAGCTGCGGAGTCATGTGCCAGGAAGTTGTGTAGGTTTGGTGGGTGAAGGAATACCACTTGAGGAGGGTGCGAAGGATCGTTGGTAGCATGTCTGCCATTTCCTTCGTAAAGTAACATTTGCAAATAGAGTTAAGCATTTCTGCTTGTGTTTTTCTATTCCTGTGTCATCCACGAGTATCTGGACACTTAATACGACCAAAACTCCTTTGGGTTTTGTGAAATATCATGCTACAGTATTCGGCTAAGGCAGTCATTGAAGGCTTCATGCGTTGCTCTCATGGCAGCCAAGTGCTTACAGAGACAGGTCTTGTGTGTGTGTGTGTGTGTGTGTGTGTGTGTGTGTGTGTGTGTGTGTGTGTGTGAATAATTAAGAGCTTCCACTTGTCTGTGACTGGTCTCCTTTACTCCTAAATTATTTACTTGTTGCCATAACTGTCTGTGCTGTATTAATGCTGTAACTTAGAAGTGTAACAAGGATTATTCTTTTTTTGTTTCAGTTGGAACTACCGAAAACATTTCTGTGGCCTCACCATAACCTTGCCATCACAATAGTCGAGGACAAGCCACACATATGAAGAATAAGATCTGTGAAAGTCTCAGAATTTTTTTTACTTTTCTGTGTGTATGTATATATGTATTTTGGCTGCCTAATTATGCTGTTGTTAATATGATTAATGGCTTAGTGTGTGAAAGAAAAGGTAGTGTCTTGAACTTTCAGCTCATCCAGGCAGCTTCCGTCCCATTAAGAGAACTCAGTTGTCATGTCCTCTTAATAATTTACATAAACAAAGACCATGAGGTACTGTCAATATTTAAAAAGTGAATTTTAATGACTGGGTAATTTATAAGAACGAGGAAGTTACAAAATTTAAAATGCCTGCTAGGCCAAATGCATCTGTCTGACTCAAGTTTTAGGGGACCATAAATACAAATTTGATGTATGAAGTTACAAAGTTGTGAATTTGTAGTAAATTTTTAATACAATCACTAGTAGTAAGAAAATAATTGCCATTTTGTGCATACTGACAAATGTTAAAAGGAAATGCTTCATTATATTGGGTGGTTACCTTGATTTGATCATTGATGTTTGTTCATTGAATCAAGATAGAGATCAGCACATAATTTTTAATTACTTCTTGTTAAAAAGTTTTTTTAAAGTTACAAAAAGACCATTTGGATTCATTTGCTTCACAAAGAAATCTCTTAAAAAGAAACAACTATTACTGGTGACCTTTTTTTGCTTAAGAAAATAGTAAGATTAATTGGAGTATAGTGCAACTTTACTCCTTATGGCACAGCTGTTAATACTGTTCTTTTTCTTATGGAATGTAGTTTCATTTTGGTTATCATTGGTTAAACCTTAGGATGCTATTTTCAATACAAATATGGACAATATACTCACAGTATATCCTCTTATTCTGATAAAATAATGTAAAGTTTGTAATGAACAACATGGTGTGCACTCTTTTTATAATGACCAAGACTGAACTATTATTTGTTAACTTTACAGTTACTGTTTCTCATTATGGAGGGCTTGACAAACCAACTTTGTGTGTGTGTGTGTGGAGAGAGAGAGAGAGAGAGAGAGAGAGAGAGAGAGAGAGACCTATGCTCATTCATTCTTGTGAATGTGCCACAGCAGCTGTATCTGCATCCATGGCTCTCCCTCTTCCTCCCTTTCTCCAGAATATGTTATTTGACCAAGGTGGGCGCACTTGTTTTCTATTTACAGTATAATATTAATGAGTCCCCTTGCAGCTGTATTTAATATAGTATCTCATTTGCTGTGTACAATTCTGTTATCAGTTGTTAAGTGTTTACTCCTGTTCATATATTTATTTATAGATTTTCTCCTTAAATTATTATTGTAAATGTTTAAATTATGATTGTGAACTACAGTACTTTCCATTCTTCATTATCAGCAGTCTTCTTTCTTCCGTCATGTTTTTATTTATTTCGCTCTCTTAGTGCTTAGTTATTGAATCATATTTTGTATATTGAGTTACTGCAGTATTAAATTGATTGTAAATACCTCAGATTGTTGACATGCTATGTTTCTTTTGTAGTATACGTTTCTGCTTTGCGGTATGAAACCTGTGTATCAGTATTAAATACAAGTGAGCTCACACATCTTTTAATTTACAAATCATTGTAGCAACAATTTTGTTTTATTTTTATCCTTATTTTGTGCTGTAATGACAAAATAAAGAATATTATTGTTAACTAATTTTCTTGTTTTTGTTTTGTGTTTTTCTTATCCACTTAATTCATAGGTCAAACAATGAGAGTTATAGGTAAGGATGTACTACTACTTGTCACATAACCTAAAAACATAAACTTAGGCATATATATGGTATTATAGTTCAATTCTTTTATCTTGGCGGCTCGTGTATGCCCGCCCAGAAGCGGGAGATTGCTGCGTTGCCAGTTGCAGACGACACATGCACCAAGAGAAGCAGCGCCATAGTATAGTATAATTCGCAAACTTACGTTTAGGGGGGAGCGCGCAGTTTATGAACTAAAGGCACCACGGCCGCATTAACCCTTCAGCTACTACAGAGACGTGCTCCCCGTATTTTATCATCACTGCACTGCCTGCCTTTGCAGACACATGGTGTTCCGACTGATTGGACACACTTATCATTTGATTTCACAAAAACTATTTGGCCCAAAAATTTGATTTTTACACATCTTCTTGACTGATACCTTCCCCCCCCCCCCCCCCCCCCCGCCCCCCCCCCCCCCCCCCCGTTATTGTGCAGCATTAAATGTAGTGAACCATTGCATGAAATTTTGAAGAGTTTGCAGAGGTAAAAGTCCATAGCATATAATTTCCGTATGGTCGATGAGAATGAAATGTGGACAAGATAACTAAATTTCGTATAAAATGTACTGTACAACAATATCTCATTAAATTGAAGTTCCAGGTAGGAGTTGTATGTAATATTGAGCAATATTCCGTCTTTTGCGACTGTAATAAAAGTTTTATTTACACTGGGCGCGTTTGGCTTTATTTTAAAGCACTTCAATCAATCAAAAGGAAGTAGACAAAATACATTAAACAAAACTGTGGACTTACAAAAACATATATACTGTGTATCAGTGAAGTGCTCTGAGCTATGTCAAATTTAACTTTTGTTTGTGGTACACATAAACAGCATTTATTTGCTAAAACACTGATGAGCCGACACAAACGTTGAATATTGTGTTAACACTCGCACTCGCCAAGACATTCACAGCAGACCTCTCAGAAAACTGCTGAACACTCATTGGCTGTCAGCTGATGCTTGACATCAGGTGTGTAGAACGAGCCTTAAATCGACCGCAGTCGTTCATGGTTCCAACTATACAGAGTGTTCATTTTAATTGGAGACATTGAAATATCCGAAAATCTGCATATCAGATCAAACAAATTTATAAATAAAATTTGTTTATCTCCGAGGGGGACATCCAGTGATACCAAATCCGACGAATTTGTGGTCAAATTTGTTATAATAGGATGTCCTCTTCCGAGAGGAACTAATTTTCATTAGGATTTCTTTTGGCTCTGTGTGTCGTTTTCATGAGTCCCCAGTTAAAATGAACACGCTTTATAACATAAACAGTGTTTATAAATTGGGAAATATTCCATCTTTAGCAACTGTAATAAAACTTTTGTTTATACCAGAGTCATTTTGCTTTTTTCTAAAACATTCTGATTAAAACAAAGTTGGCGAAGTACACAAAACTGAATTGTGGACGTAATAAAACATAGAAACTAAAATATATTGTCAGTGAGGAGCAGTGCGCTAACAATTTGTGTTTGTCACAACGGGCAGCAAATACTTGCCAAAACATTGATCAGTCGACGAAAACATTGAATATGATGTTGCCAAAGCAGCAAAGCAAAGAATTGCGTCAGACAATCAAGTAGCTGGGCGACGTACGAACCAATTTCTGCTCTAAATAATACTTTTAATACTGTCACAAAAGAATATATCTCAATATTAATAGTAAAACAGCGACTGCGGAAGAGAAGATACACAAACAAAACAGATAACATGAATATTGTATGTGTGCCTTTTCATTGTTTTTAATTCTTGCGATAAGAAATATAGGAGGACATAATTAGGAAAATTGAAAACTTATGATTGTAATGAAGAGACAAAGCACTAGAAATTTCAAAAAATTATATACAAACGAATTAAATTCACAAAGTAAAACACTTTGATATTGTTTTTAAATAATGAAAATGTTAAGCACTGAACAAGGTTTGAACTTAGGACCTTGCACTTTATAGCCACGCACCACAACCATTACGCTAACGCAGCTCGTCAGTTTACAAAGCTGCTGGAGGACTCTAACATATCATGCAAAATACCGACAAACACTGTTAGTATGACTATAAATTACTCATGTTTTGTCGAAGTACAATTAGAAACAAACAACGACCGCTGTTCTTTATTGCACACTCGTTGGTGCTCTGCACTGCAGTCGAGCTCTGGCAACGTCGTTCTCTGTTCATTGGCTGGCTGTGTTTTTTGTCGTTGGATGTGCAGAACGAACCTAAATTTGGCCGCCGTTGTAAATGATGTGCACTTTAGTAGTCTGAAATTAGATAAGTTGTCTGCAAATACAAGGTGTATGAGAAAAGTAATGAGAGTGAGAACACTGAGTGATCTGGTAATGCTGTGTTGTTCTTCTTGCGCAGACAAGTGTGTTCCTCCCTTCTAGATGCTAGTCAGAGTTTCATTTCCCTACACCTATTATGTGATTTTTGAAAGCACAATCAGTGAAGTAGTATTTTTGTTGTGTGCTACAAAAATGGAACAGTGGAATTTAGAGCAGTGGTATGCAATCGAGTTTTTTGTTTAACGTGGGGAATTTGTTAGCGTGACCTTTGAAAAGTTTAAACAGGCTTCTGGGGAACACTCCTTACCAATAACACTAGTTTTACACGACACAAAAATTATTTCTGGAAGACCGAGAACATATTGAAAATGAGCCTCCTTCAACATCAAAAAGTGGCGAAAACATCAAACTTACAAACCTGAGACACAGAGATAAAGTGAAGAGTGGCATAATGAGACAGCTCTTCAACCAAAAAAGCTCAAATGACCAAATCAAAGATCCAAACAATGCTGATTTGCTCCTTTCATAGTTGGAGTATCATGGATAAAGAATTTGTTCCTACAGGATAAACTGTCAACAAAGTGTTTTACAAAGATGTCCTTGAAAGGCTCAGGAATGGGGTGAATAGAGTGAGACCCAATATTGTAGACAAGTGGATGCTGCATCATGACAACACCCCATGTCAAACAGCCATTTCCATCATGGAATTTTGGACATCAAAGGCATTTCTACTGTTCCACAGCCCCACTATTTACTTGATCAGAGCCTTTATGACTTTTTTCTTTTCCAGATACTAAAAAATGTCTTAAAAGGACGTCATTTTGGGACTCCATAGACTATTCAAAAGAAGCTTTCAGCACTGCTGACAAGACTGGGAACAATGACTCTGCCTGTGGAAGATAATCAGTGTCATTATTTTTTCTCACACATATAGTAATAACGGAAATGTTATTGGTATGCTTATTACACTAGTGACTGATGCCTGTCAGCAAAATGATTATTTGTCCAGTCAAAAATGTAGGAAAAGATAGATTGCTACTTACTGCAAAAAAAGGCATGTCATGTTGCAGACAGGCTGCCTCCTTCTAAAAATTAAATCCGTCCCCGAATTTACCCTATACGTTAACTTTAGTTCTATCCTATATTCTACTTCTCCCCTATATACATCCAGGTTGCCCTGCCCTGACTCATGCCCTGCTGGTAATCCATTCTACAGGAATCTCGTGGAGCAGTCTTGCATTAACATGCTGAGTCATCCATTTTAATAAGATATATACCACACGGATAAATACAATCAACATGGTAATAGTACTGGTTGAAATACCAATGGTCACTATGCTACGTTTCTGCCTGGTATCGTACTCCTCCACATGCCTTAATAATTGCTGCATTGAAATTTGACCATTCTCCGAATCTAATAGTTTATCTATCGTTCGCAATAGTGTAGCATCCAAGGTGTTGTTAATATACGTCAAATTTTCTCCTGGAGCGATGCTGAATGACGCATCTGGCCAGTACAACGTCAGATGAGTATCTGTAATCTTGGTGACTCCTGTGTCTGTTGCTGGTAAGCTGAAATGATCCCCAACTATTTCACAATTTGTCTCGTTGATTAGCAAACCACTGTCCCGAATTCCATCCCAGTGGTTGCTGTCCAATGCCCATTGTCATAACTTGGCTGATATCCTCTCCGTAGCGAATACTGAATGCAACCAATGCCTCCCAACAAGCTGAAAATGTGGCGTAGGCTTCACTATTATTCTCCAACACTCCGAAACTTCTGCTTCTGCCCTAAATAACTGGATCTCACACGACCCCTTCCCTGTGAAAACAACCCATGATGGACAAATGGAAACTGACTTCATTTGACATCTACTCAACTATAAACTCGACATAGTAGCATGAGTATCCCCCTCCTTAGAAATTAATAAAACTTCCTGTGTCCTGAACTGTACGCCCTTCCCCATGCGCTCCCATCTGACCGGATAAGAATGCACTTTGTAACAGTGATACTGTTTCCCCACACTAGTTACTGGAAATCTAATCTCTATGTACATCTTAACTAGATCCATTGTTACCTTAATCCTAGACATTTGATGAAAAAGTGACACACTCGCTACGGTATCGGTACTACGTGCTCTACCCCCTCTGGAAACTCTCCCTCTGCCTGCTTCAGACTCCGACAAAATTTTTCTGGTGACATCAACATCACACTCACCTACCCATGCAATGTGTGATGTACTGCCTCTTGCAATTCATCCATCCTCACTCGTACATCACCAATACTGTTAACCAATTCTCGCAGCAATTTAGCCACTTCCAGCTTTCTTTCCACTATATCCAATTGTGTTTGTTCCAGATCCGTATTCAATAATTTCTGTGTTTGTTCTATATATGCTCGTAACCCTGTAGCCATCCCACGCACCACGTGTGTGACATTCAACAACTCTGTACCTAATCCCCGTATCTCTGTTGTGTGTATATCCACTAACTTCCCTATGCTTTCCTCCCTGTTCAAACCCTCAATATCGTATCTATCCGCTGTTCCAAACATTGTTTTCACCATTTCCCACCTGCATTCAACCAACTCCTCTTTACTCTCTTTCTTCTCCCTGGAATCATGTTCATGACTTGGTGCAGTTGTTCCCTTATTTCCTTACATGACCTACCCAAAGCTTCATACTCTTCTTTCATGTCCCTTAATATTCCATTCTTAGATGCAACTGTTTCCACACTCGGTACCACCTCCTGCAGCTGCTGCACCTCGTTCCTTACCTGCAGGATGTTGAGTGCCAGCCGAAGCCTCCACTCGTGACTCGTGAGGACCACATCCAGTTGTTTCCTGAACAACACCCCATTTCGCAACGGCATATCCTGTACCTGGCCAGCTTGTGTCAGCTGCCAGAGTACTACATACTGTCCACTTGGACCTCATCCTGCGTCACCTACAGAATGGAGAGAGACGGAAAAAACTCCCATCACTATCCCTTAATACCAATAAAATAACCGTAGTCCGTTTACAAAAATAATACACACATGATAATTACTGCTAACTACACATCCCTCGAATGCAACTTATACTTAATACCAGATTTACTGTCTGCTTCTGGCGCTTCTTTTCGCTTTCTGCCAGAAGGAGAAGTACATATACACTGATATACTACCCCCTGGAACGGCTTAACTCTACTAACGTGGACCACCATTGCCTTGGTAGGCAATTGTAATTTTACATTGACAGGTGATGTCATTTCCACTACCTGGTATGGTCCCTGGAACTTGGTTGTGAACTTCTTGGTTCTCCCTTTTGGAACATACGGATTAGCTAGTAGCACCCATTAGCCTACTCTGTACTGTGGTAACTTCTTCGTTTTACCTCCCCTCGTTCCAATGCTTTCGTGTTAGCTTGTCTAACACTCTGCCATACTTCCTTAATGGTTTTCGCAAATTGCCTTAATGCTCGCCCTCTGCTTCCAGCCTTGGACGAAGCATGTCAGAGGGTGACGGCATCTTCCCCCCATACACCAGTTCGTACAGCGACAATCCTGTCGACGTATGTACTTTACTATCATATGCACAGGTTACGAATTGCAAGTACACATCCCAGCCGGTGTGTTGACTATTTACATAGTGACTCAACATCTTAGCGATTGTGCGATGCACTCTCTCCGTTCGTCCATTTGCTTGTGGATGGAGTGGCCTAGTCCATAGTTTGTTTGCCTTCAGTAACTTACACAGTTGCTTCATCAGATCAGATGTGAAATTAGTACCTTGATCCGAGATTAATGACTGAGGCATCCCATACCTTAATAACCAATTATTAACTAAAGCTTGTGCCACTGTACTTGCTTTCTGATCTGGTAATGCGACCATGACTAAGTACCTAGAAAAGTGGTCAATCACTGTTAACACGTACTTATTCCCTGCTGCACTCCTATTAAATGGGCCTAATACATCAATTCCGATTTGTTAGAGAGGTCTATCTGCCTCTGGTAATCTTTGAAGCTGAATCTTTTGATGGCTCAAGTCCACACGCTGTGCGCATGGCACACAATTCCTGACGTACTCGTCCACGTCTTGACATTGTGTCCTCCACCAAAACTTCTCCGCTATCCGCCTATCCGTAGCTCTTCTCCCGCCATGTCCTGAAAGAAAATGGTCATGCACCTGTTGCAAAACTTCAGATCTTAACACAGCTGGTACGATGACGTGCGGGGCCCATTTTGTTGTCCTGCAAAGTAACCTGTCCTGTACTAGGAACTGTGGTTGCTTTCTGAACAATTGACAATCACTATCCCCAGCTTGTGCCCTTTTCCACTCATCTCCCGTCACCCCTGTTATTTGTAATACTGCCACTTTCCTGCTCAATGTGTCAGCATTGGCATGTTTCACACCTGGCTTGTGTATTACCTCATAATCGAACCACTGAGTTTCAGCGCCCATCTCACTAGGCTACTTTCCGACCTAATAACAATTTCAGGGCTGAATGATCAGTCACAACCTTAAATCTGCTACCGTACAGATAACATTGAAAGTACAAAATCCCATATACTACCGCTAACAATTCCTTCTCCGTCATGGAGTAATTTTGTACTGCCTTGACAAGACGCGAACGCAATCGGATGTCCTTAGCCATCAATTTCTTAACCAAGTACAACCCCAAGAGTGTGATTAGGGATGAAGTCAAGTAAGAGATTGTCAACTTTTCGTCTTCCAGAAGCAGCTTGACTATGAACATTCTAAAGGACAGAGGTGGTCACTGTACTTAAGCTTGCCGAAGAGTAGGTGACTCTGCCATCAATACTTACTGTCTATTTTTGACTAAGCAGTACTACATCTCATGAAGAAAAACACAGAATCAAACACTCAAAATGTACCGAAAACAATGAATGGACTGTGTCACTTGTGAAATTAGAAAAATGATAGGTGTTTTATATGCTTGAAGTGTCATTTGCACAAAAGATATGTCTGCAAATGATCTTTGGTCACATTTTTGGAGGCCTACTTTCAACAAGGATGAACTGTCAAGGGGTTGATTTCAGGGTCTTCCCAACTTTCCCTGTTTCACTGCAAAATCAAGCCGAGTTGAATGTCTGACAGCCAACAAAGGTGCTCTTGTATCTGAAATTTGGGGCAAGTTCTCAGAAAAAAACAGTTGCACTTACTGCCAAGGAGAAAATACAAGTTCACTCAATTCGTGCCCAACTAACCTAACAAATGCTGTTCCAGATTCTGGATTGCTGCAAGTGTAGCAATGAAGTACATACACTATGTGATCAAAAGTATCTGGCTACCTGGCTGAAAATGACTTACAGGTCCATGGTGCCCTCCATCGGTAATGCTGGAATTCAGTATGGTGTTGGCCCACCCTTTGCCTTGATGACAGCTTCCACTCTCGCAGCCATACATTCAATCAGGTGCTGGAAGGTTTCTTGGTGAATGACAGCCCATTCTCCATGAACTGCTGCTCTGAGGAGAGGTATCGATGTTGGTCATTGAGGCCTGGCATGAAGTTGGCAGTCCAAAACATCCCAAAGGTGTTCTACAAGATTCAAGTCAGGACTCTGTGTAGGCCAGTCCATTACAGGGCTGTTATTGTCATGTAACCACTCTGCCACAGGCTGTGTGCATTATAAACAGATGCTCAATCGTAATGAAGGATACAATCGCTATCTCTGAAATGATCTTCAACAGTGGGAAGCAAGAAGGTACTTAAAACATCAGTGTAGGCCTGTGCTGTGATAGTGTCATGCAAAATAACAAGGGGTGCAAGCCCCCTCTATGAAAACTACAACCACACCACTGCCTCCAAATTTCACTGTTGGCACTACACACGCTGGCAGATGACAATCACTGGACATTTGCCGTACCTACATCAGTGTAGGCCTGTGCTGTGATAGTGTCATGCAAAATAACAAGGGGTGCAAGCCCCCTCTATGAAAACTACAACCACACCACAACACCACTGCCTCCAAATTTCACTGTTGGCACTACACACGATGGCGGATGACAATCACTGGACATTTGCCGTACCTACACCCTGCCATTGGATCGCCACATTGTGTACTGTGATTTGTCACTCCACACAGTGTTTTTCCACTGTTCAATCATCCAATGTTTATGCTCCTTACACCAAGCGAGCTGTCATATGGCATTTATTGGTGTGATTGACTTATGACCAACTACTCGACCATGAAATTCAAGCTTTCTCACCTCCAGCCTAACTGTCATAGTACTTGCAGTGGATCCTGATGCAGTTTTGAATTCCTGTGTGATGATCTGGATAGATGTGTAGTGGCAGCCACCGAGCCGAGAGGACGCGCACAGAGCAGCAGCAGCACTTGTACGATAAACAGTAAATTAATTTAGTGTTTGTTTTTTGTTCATGTGCTTCTGTACATGTGTATTTTGCTGTTTAGACTAGAGGTTAGAAAATTATTCATAGTTTTTGTTTTTGTGGAAGTCTTGTGAATATTCTTGCGCAGGGTGGCTTCCTAGAGTAAATTTTCCCATTGCCAGAAACTCCGTCACACCACTAAGTTTCAGTTTTGTGCTAGTAGACAGCACACAGTTTAGATCAGTGCATTCTAGTTTGAATATTTATCTCATGAAGTAACTTTTTGGCAAACAAGAATTATAATAATAGGTATCTGTAAATACATCAATTTCAGTAGAGAAATTTATTTCTGTTACAGTACAATATGGCTAGGTGTGAGCAGATACAAATAGAAGAAGCTGCTGTCTGTAAACATCTGGAAGCTGCATTGGCTACCATTGATAAGCTTCTAGCTAATTCTCAAAGTTGTGGTGACGTTGGGGTGCCAATGATGAGACGTGCAACACCTTTGGTGTCACTGGAATCCCCTGGTGATCCGGACATTGCTACGTCTTCTGATACGCAACATCTGACTTGGTCCTCATTCCAGAGTGGGTGGCAGACAGTGGTGGGTTTGCGTGTTGTGGGGTGGAAGGTGAAAGAGGGAGCAGGCCATGTGGCTGGCTGGCTCCCGAGATCTTAGCAAGAGGTACGTGCTGCTACCCAGTGTTGATGATAACTCTGAGCCAGCAGGGGATGCCTCTCCTGCTGGGCCAGCAGTTGATTTTCCTGCCCAGTCCCGACAAGTACAGAGGGTGGGTATGCTAGTCATTGGAAACTCCAATGTTAGGGGGTTGATGGAGCCCCTCAGGGAGATAGCAGGCAAGGTGGGAAGAATTCCAGTGTAAATTTAGTATGTTTGCCGGAAGGTCTCATCTGTGATGTGGAGGAGGCCCTGCTGGCAGCTATTGAGTGCACTGGGTGCAACCGGCTGCATGTAGTGGCATATGTCAGCACGAATGATGCCTGCCACTTGGGTTCTGAAGCCATCCTTGGCTCCTTTCAGGGGTCGTCTAATTTGGTGAAGGCAAGTAGCAATGCATATGAGGTGTAGGCGAAGCTGTCTATTTGTAGCATCGTACCCAGGGTTGATCGCGTTCCTCTGGTTTGGAGCAGAGCAGAAGGTCTAAACCACAGGCTCAGATGACTCTGCGATAGTATTGGATGCAAATTTCTTGTCCTCTGCTATCGGGTGCAGAATTGTAGGTTTCCCTTTGATAGGTCAGGTGTGCACTACATGCAGGAAGTAGCTACTAAGGTAGCGGAGTACATGTGGTGTACACATGGAGCTTTTTAGGGTAGAGAACCTCTCCCTTGGGATCAAAGACGATTTGCCTGTTAAATCAGTCACAGTGACCTCAGAGAATCTTGGTCCTCACAGATCAGAGATTGGAAAGATTAATATTAGTTTAGTAAACTGCAGGAGCAACCAAGGAAAGGTTCCAGAATTAGTATTGTTTACTGAAGGTTATAATGCACAGATAGTATTGGTAACAGAAAGTTGGTTGAAACCAGATGTCAATAACAATGAAATCCTAAGTTCAGATTGTAATGTTTATAGTAAGGCTAGATTAGTTGCCAATGGTGGTGGCGTATTTATTGCAGTAAAAAATTGATATAAATCTAGTGAGATTATCACAGATTCCGAGTGTGAATTAATCTGCGTGATATTGAGTATCAAAGAACGGTCAAAAATGGTGATTGGATGCTTTTATAGACCACCTGGGTCAGGATCTGTAGTTGTAGAGTGCTTCAGATACAACTTGCAGAATATCATTAGTAATTTTCCTGATCATGCCGTTGTAATAGGGGGTGGCTTCAACTTGCCAAGTATAGATTGAGAGTGTTAAGCCAACAAAACTGGTGCCAGAAACAAGGAATTGTATGGCATTGTTCTGGATGTCTTGTCCAAAAATTATCTTGAGCAGATAGCTCGATAACCTACTCGTGAGGGTAATGTCGTAGACTTCCTGGCAACAAACAGAATGGAACCTATAGAATCAGTTAACACAGAGGAAGGTATCAGTCATCCTAAGGCTATGACAGCATCTTTTATGATGGGCCCTACAAGAAATGTTAAGAAAGGTAAGAAGATATATTTGTTCAGGACAGGGGCGGATCCAGAATCTCGGTCGGGGGAGGGGTTCACAAACCCAAACATCCTGGCCGCCCCATTGTAGCTGGTTACCAAGCCCCCACAGAACGTATCTCTGCCTACGTAGATCAACACCTTCAACCCATTACATGCAGTCTCCCATCCTTCATCAAATACACCAACCACTTTCTCGAATGCCTGGAATCCGTACCCAGTCTGTTACCCCCGGAAACCATCCTTGTAACCATTGATGCCACTTCCCTATACACAAATATCCCGCACGTCCAGGGCCTTGCTGCAATGGAGCACTTCCTTTCACGCCGATCACCTGCCACCCTACCTAAAACCTCTTTCCTCGTCACCTTAGCCAGCTTCATCCTGACCCACAATTTCTTCACTTTTGAAGGCCAGACATACCAACAATTAAAGCGAACAGCCATGGGTACCAGGATGGCCCCCTCGTATGCCAACCTATTTATGGGTTGCTTAGAGGAAGCCTTCTTGGTTACTCAAGCCTGCCAACCCAAAGTTTGGTACAGATTTTTTGATGACACTTCATGATCTGGACTCACAGTGAAGAACAACTCCAGAATTTCCTCTCCAGCCTCAACTCCTTTGGTTCCATCAGATTCACCTGGTCCTCCTCCAAATCCCATGCCACTTTCCTTGACGTTGACCTCCATCTGTCCAATGGCCAGCTTCACACATCCGTCCACATCAAACCCACCAACAAACAACAGTACCTCCATTATGACAGCTGCCACCCATTCCATATCAAACGGTCCCTTCCCTACAGCCTAGGCCTTCATGGCAAATGAATCTGCTCCAGTCCTGAATCCCTGGACCATTACACCAACAACCTGAAAACAGCTTTCGCATCCCGCAACTACCCTCCCGACCTGGTACAGAAGCAGATAACCAGAGCCACTTCCTCATCCCCTCAAACCCAGAACCTCTCACAGAAGAATCCCAAAAGTGCCCCACTTGTGACAGGATACTTCCCGGGACTGGATCAGACTCTGAATGTGGCTCTCCAGCAGGGATACGACTTCCTCAAATCCTGCCCCGAAATGAGATCCATCCTTCATGAAATCCTCCCCACTCCACCAAGAGTGTCTTTCCGCCGTCCACCTAACCTTTGTAACCTCTTGGTTCATCTGTATGAAATCCCCAAACCACCTTCCCTACCCTCTGGCTCCTACCCTTGCAACCGCCCCCGGTGTAAAACCTGTCCTATGCACCCCCCCACCACCACCTACTCCAGTCCTGTAACCCGGAAGGTGTACATGATCAAAGGCAGAGCCATGTGTGAAAGCACCCACGTGATTTACCAACTGACCTGCCTACACTGTGACGCTTTCTATGTGGGAATGACCAGCAACAAACTGTCCATTCGCATGAATGGACACAGGCAGACAGTGTTTGTTGGTAATGAGGATCACCCTGTGGCTAAACATGCCTTAGTGCACGGCCAGCACATCTTGGCACAGTGTTACACCTTCCGAGTTATCTGGATACTTCCCACCAACACCGGATTATCCGAACTCCGGAGATGGGAACTTTCCCTTCAATATATCCTCTCTTCTCGTTATCCACCAGGCCTCAATCTCCGCTAATTTCAAGTTGCCGCCACTCATACCTCACCTGTCTTTCAACAACATCTTTGCCTCTGTACTTCCGCCTCGACTTACATCTCTGCTCTTACTCTTTGCCTTTAAATATGTCTGCTTGTGCCTGTGTATGTATGGATGGATGTGTGTGTGTGTGTGTGTGTGTGTGTGTGTGTGTGCGTCCAAGTATATACGTATCCTTTTTTCCCCCTAAGGTAAGTCTTTCCGCTCCCGGGATTGGAATGACTCCTTACCCTCTCCCTTAAAACCCACATTCTTTCATCTTTCCTTTTCCTTCCCTCTTTCCTGACGAAGCAGCCGCCGGTTGCGAAAGCTCGAAATTCTCTCTGTGTGTTTGTGTGTTTTATTGATTGTGCCTATCTATCGGCGCTTTCCCGCTTGGTAAGTCTTGGAATCTTTGTTTTTAATATATATTGGGAGGATAGTTGCGGGATGCGAAATCTGTTTTCAGGTTTTTGGTGTAATGGTTCAGGGATTCAGGACTGGAGCAGATTCGTTTGCCACGAAGGCCTAGGCTGTAAGGGGGGGGGGGGGGGGACCGTTTGATATGGAATGGGTGGCAGCTGTCATAATGGAGGTACTGTTGCTTGTTGGTGGGTTTGATGTGGACGGATGTGTGAAGCTGGTCATTGGACAGATGGAGGTCAACATCAAGGAAAGTGGCAGAGACAATAACAAGCACACACAAATTTCAAGCTTTCTCAACCCACGGTTGCTTCATCAGGAAAGAGGGAAGGAGAGGGAAAGACGAAATGATGTGAGTTTTAAGTGAGACGGTAAGGACTCATTCCAACGTGGGAGCGGAAAGACTTGCCGTAGGGGGAAAAAGGGACAGTTATACACTCGCGCACACACACACACACACACATATCCATCCACTCATATACAGACACAAGCATACATATGTAAAGGCAAAGAGTTTGGGCAGAGATGTCAGTCAAGGCGGAAGTACAGAGGCAAAGATGTTGTTGAATGACAGGTGAGGTATGAGCTTCGGCAACTTGAAATAAGCAGAGGCTGAGGCCTGGTGGGTAACGGAAAGAGAGGATATATTGAAGGGCAAGTTCCCATCTCTGGAGTTCTGATAGGTTGGTGTCAGTGGGAAGTATCCAGATAACCTGGACGGTGTAACACTGTGCCAAGATGTGCTGGCTGTGCACCAAGGCATGTTTAGCCACAGGGTGATCCTCATTACCAGCAAACACTGTCTGTCTGTGTCCGTTCATGTGAATGGACAGTTTATTGCTGGTCATTCCCACATAGAAAGCTTCACAGTGTAGGCAGTTCAGGTGGTAAATCATGTGGGTGCTTTCACACGTGGCTCTGCCTTTGATCGTGTACTCCTTCCGGGTTACAGGACTGGAGTAGTTGGTGAGTTGGTGGTGGGATGGTGCATAGGACAGGTTTTACATTGGGGGGGGGGGGGGGGTGGCAGCCAGAGCCAGAGGGTTGGGAAGGTGGTTTGGGGATTTCATACAGATGAACCAAGAGGTTACAAAGGTTAGGTGGATGGCGGAAAGACACTCTTGGTGGACTGGGGAGGATTTCATGAAGGATGGATCTCATTTCGGGGCAGGATTTGAGGAAGTCGTATCCCTGCTGGAGAGCCACATTCAGAGTCTGATCCAGTCCCGGAAAGTATCCTGTCACAAGTGGGGCACTTTTGGGGCTCCTCTATGGGAGGTTCCGGGTTTCAGGGGATGAGGAAGTGGCTCTGAATATTTGCTTCTGTACCAGGTCGGGAGGGTAGTTCCGGGATGCAAAAGCTGTTTTCAGGTTGTTGGTGTAATGGTTCAGGGATTCAGGACTGGAGCAGATTTGTTTGCCACGAAGGCCTAGGCTGTAGGAAAGGACCGTTTGATATGGAATGAGTGGCAGCTGTCATAATGGAGGTACTGTTGCTTGTTGGTGGGTTTGATGTGGACAGATAGAGGTCAACGTCAAGGAAAGTGGCATGGGATTTGCAGTAGGACCAGGTAAATCTGATGGAACCAAAGGTGTTGAGGTTGGAGAGGAAATTCTGGAGTTCTTCTTCACTGTGAGTCCAGGTCACGAAGATGTCATCAATAAATCTGTACCAAACTTTGGGTTGGCAGGCCTGTGTAACCAAGGTGGCTTCCTCTAAGCAACCCATAAATAGGTTGGCGTATGAGGGGGCCATCCTAGTACCCATGGCTGTTCCCTTTAATTGTTGGTATGTCTGGCCTTCGAAAGTGCAAAAGTTGTGAGTTATGATGAAGCTGGCTAAGGTAATGAGAAAAGAGGTTTTAGGTAGGGTGGCAGGTGATCGGCATGAAAGGAAGTGCTCCATCTCAGTGGGGACCTGTACGTGCACGATATTTGTGTATAAGGAAGTGGCATAAATGGTTACAAGGATGGTTTCCGTAACTGATTGGGTAAGGATTCCAGGCGTTTGAGAAAGTGGTTGGTGTCTTTGATGAAGGGTGGGAGACTGCATGTAATGGGTTGAAGATGTTGATCTACGTAGGCAGAGATACGTTCTGTGGGGGCTTGGTAACCAGCCACAATGGGGCGGCCGGGATGACTGGGTTTGTGAATTTTAGGAAGTAGGTAGAAGGTAGGGGTGCAGGGTGTTGGTGGGGTCAGGAGGTTGATGGAGTCAGATGAAAGGTTTCGTAGGGGGCCTAAGGTTCTTAGGAGTCCTAATTTCTAGTTGCCGCCACTCATACCTCACCTGTCATTCAACAACATCTTTGCCTCTGTACTTCCGCCTCGACTGACATTTCTGCCCAAACTCTTTGCCTTTCCATATGTCTGCTTGTGTCTGTATATGTGCAGCTGGATATGTGTGTGTGTGTGTGTGTGTGTGTGTGTGTGTGTGTGTGTGTGTGTGTGAGTGTATACCTGTCCCTTTCCCCCCCTAAGGTAAGTCTTTCTGCTCCCGGGATTGTAATGACTCCTTACCCTTTCCTTTAAAACCCAGATCCTTTCGTCTTTCCCTCTCCTTCCCTCTTTCCTGATGAAGCAACCGTGGGTTGCGAAAGCTTGAAATTTGTATGTGTGTTTGTTATTGTCTCTATCAACATACCAATGCTTTTGTTTGGTAAGTTACAGCATCTTTGTTTTTTTATATATATACAGTTTTTAGTTTAATTGTGTATTTCTGTGTGTTAAGTGTGTTTAATGAAATAACTTACTGCATTACCTAAAAAATATTCTTCAAAGATGACACGTGCACTTGAAAAACTCTGCGTTTGTTTGCTATTGTAAAATGCTCTATAAAAATGCTAATGTTCATTTGTTTCCATTCTTAAATCTTTGAAATTAGTTCACCAATTGCTTTCATTTGACAAAATCTTGCCATCAAATTCACGCACGTGTTTATATGCAGCAATGACAATATGACTGCGAAAAGTTATAACAGGGTATTTGACTGTGTTCAGGACATCATCTTATATTGTTAATTACATCATTTCATGCTCATAATAAGCTGTTATTCCTCATGAATGTAAATGTTAACAATAAGAAATTTCTTTCTTTCTTCTTGTAAAAAAATAGAAATAAAATGAAAATGCAAAAGTATAAATAAATGAAATTTAATATTAAATATATGTCTTCACAATACTGCTCTTAAATATTAAATTATGATCTCCTTCTATGCCCACTTTTTGAAAATCTTGTATTTATTTTTCTACATCCACAGGAATCTGGTAATGAATATGCATAAGTGCAAGACCAAGGAGGCGGTTTTCATTCATCGATGTTCTTAAATAAGTTTCCAGGTGCCGCAATGACAAAAACGATCTTTCAGCAGATGCAGTTGTCACTGGAAGCGTTGCCAGGACCAATAAATATATGCATCCTTATCACATCTAGCCAATATGTCACAGTGCGGGATTAGCCGTGCAGTCTATGGCGCTGCAGTCATAGACCGTGCGGTGGTCCCGGCGGAGGTTCGAGTCCTCCCTCAGGCAAGGGTGTGTGTGTTTGTTTGTCCTTAGAATAATTTAGGTTAAGTAGTGTGTAAGCTTAGGGACTGATGACCTTAGCAGTTAAGTCCCATAAGATTCCACACACATTTGAACATTTTTGCCAATATGTAAAGGGCAATGGTTGGAAGCTCTTTTTGTCATTCCTTTTCTTGATTCCATTTCTCTCGCCACAACAACATTTCATCCCGTAACATAAGAGAAGCAATGCCTTTGTCCACGTCAAGCAACTAACTGAAGCGGTTGGTGAGGGACTCTGAACACATAAAAAGTTTCAGCAGAGAATCTTTGTCATAAATCAGTTATAATGAAGTCCAGTAGGGGAGCATAGGCTGTTACTCTGTAATATTTTTCTGCCGAATTTGTTTGAGGGTTGTCACGATAAACTTGGCGTCGACCATGGCGAGGTATGCAAGGAATATTGAGCTCGATACCTAGTTGATCCGCAAGTTTCTCTGCACACTCCCAGACATTACTGAAGCTAGTGACCAAATTTTCTCAACGACTGACAAGAATAGTGATAGTGTTCTTGATGTGTGTAGCACTGTCATTGAGATCAATAGAAGGTTTCTGCAATAGTTTGCTTAGAGACTGCGTTAGAGATGGCAGATCGCTTAGACACAATAATGACAACACAAACTGTGAGCTGCACAAATTCAACACCAGAGAGCTTACAGAGTATCAGAGTAGATCTGTGATTTGATTCAAGACTTGCTTGCAGATAGAACTCAACACGTTGCTCTTAACGGAATTAAATCAACAGATGTAAAGGTAGTATCCGGAGTACCACAGGGAAGTGTGATAGGACCGTTGCTGTTTACAATAAATACAAATGATCTAGTAGAAAGTGTTGGATGCTCTTTAAGGCTACTCACAGATTACAGGGTTAAAGCTGAAGTGGTGTAAGTCACATTTTTAAAATTATTGAATTAAGTGCTGTAATACAAGTTTGAAATATAGATCTGTTAAATGGAAGAATGGTGTAACTCGCAGTTTTGTTCTTACCCCCATAGATGGTGTTAGCAGTTTCACTTGTGAATGAAATGGCCACTTTGTTTACAGGCATTGCGGTGCAAGTTTGATTTATGCCATTATTCCTCTAAGTGCTTCTAAGGTATGCTTTCGTACTGTGTAGTTTACGTGTTTTGGTGAAGATGGATCCTCAATTTGATGAATACACAAGTAGTGAACCCAGTATATTGCAAAATGCAGGATCTAGTGATAATTATGATCCTTCAGAGAATGAAATGTTTGGTTCTTCAGGTAAGTTTAACTCACATAGTCTATCATTTGGCCAATTACGTTAGTAACACATTATCATGTCTTTGAAGTTTAACAATGACTGGCCTATAAAAGTAATTTCACTGAAAATAATAGCAAACATGGTGCGTGAGCTAAATGATGTAGCATAATTTCTGCAAAACAATTCATAAAAATAATATCAGTCTTGATACACAACCTCAAAACGTCGTAGCATAACATTCGGAAAATAATTATGCGTGTTTGTTTGGTTGCAGAGGAAGAAGTGGAAATAACACAACATGAATTACCAAATCAAAGTAGAAAGAGCCAAATAGGGGGAGTATGAAGCAGGAAAGAAAGAAAAAAAAGAAATTTGGGTCAGGCATATGAAACTAAGGAAGGGAGAAAGGTTCCTGAAAAGACGTTCTCGAACATAAATTGTAACTGCAGATTAAAATGTATAGATAAGATATCAGAAGTGGCACGCAGAAGTTCATTCGAAGCATTTTGGAATTTAGGTTCTTTTTCCTGTCAGAATGCTTTTCTATGTGGGTTAATTAAGCAAATAAGTCCTCAACACAGACGTCCTAGAGATGGGTCAAGATTGCCAAAGTCAACCAGCTATCAATTTTATATTCAAGTTGATGGAACTAGTGTTAAAGTATGCAAAAAATATTTCCTTCAAACGTTCCAAGTATCAGATGGGTGGATGTCCAGAGCTGTACAAAAGTTGAAAATGGGAGAGCAACCAGGATCGGACAAATGAAGAAGTGGGATACCCGTGAATGGATTTTGTCCAGAAGCATATTTCATCATTCCCCTCATACCAGTCTCATTATACAAGAGCTCAAAATCCAAACAGAAAATATTTATCCCATGACCTTAATGTACATCTTATGTACAATTTATACAGAGAATACTACAAAGAGAAAAAATCTTACCTGTTCAAGAGCCCATTTATCGCAGATGTTTCAGTCATGACTTCAACTTGCACTTTTATGCTCCACGTAAAGATACCTGTGTGAAGTGTGACAAGTACAAAATACAGATGTCCACTTTAGAAGATGCAATAGAAAGAAAGAACATGGAAGTACAACACGAACTTCATCTTAGAAAGGCGGAGGCTGCTAGAGCATCCATGAAATTAGATAAAGAAAAGTCACAGAAAGATACATTGTATTATGCCTTCACTCGTGACTTGCAGAAAGCTCTACCATTCCCCAAACTGACCACTTCTGTGACCTATTATAAAAGAAACATGTACTTATACAATCTTGACTGTCATGAGCTGTCAACTGATATTGGCTTTATGTACACATGGGATGGGACAATGGCCGCACGTGGGTCACGAGAAATAGGTTCTTGTGTTACGAAACATATTACTACAAGAGCTTCAGCTTCAAAACATATTGTCATGTATAGTGACAATTGTACGGGGCAAAATAGGTATTTGAAATTTGCATTGTGTCTCATGAAATTGCTTCACACCAGTGTTAACATTGACGTTGTGGACCATAAATTTATGGTTAGTGGCCACTCCTACCTTCCTAATGATTCAGATTTTGGATCTATAGAATCCTATGCAAGAGGTAAAACAGTTTATGTTCCTGCTGACTGGTGCTCCATAATCGCAAAATCAAGAAGAAAGAAAGCTTTTATTGTTACACAAATGTCACATGAAGACTTCAAGTCTACGAAGAATCTTGAACAAGCTATTACAAGGAGAAAAGAAAATGTCCCTAAAAAACCAGTGTCGTGGCTTAATACGCAGTGGATTTGTTTACTGAAGAATGAACCTTTTATGCTCTATTACAAGGAGACTCTTAATGGGGATTTTCCATTCTCCACTCTATGTCTAAAGCCAGCCAAACCAGGAAGGCCAGTTTCACTTGGAAGTATGGCTGTGGGAAACCTATACCAGGGACCAAGACCTGTAACCAAGGAAAAGAAAAGGGACATGCTAGATCTTCTACCATACATTCCACCCATCAACCATGCTTACTTCCAGGGACTTACAACAGCTGAAGCAACAGTAGATGATGCAGGCCTGCTGGATGTTGTTGATACTGAACATGATTGAACATTGTCATAGCTAAGAAAGGATATTTCGTTGTACTGCTCTTAGTTATTTCTGAAATATATCATTCATCATTAAAAACACCTTTGGGTTTTATTTAAATTTACGGCAAATACAAGATTGGTTAAAAACAAAATGGTGTAAGTCATTTGGGCCCTTCAAAAGACACATAATTTTGTATCAAACCGTTTTCAATTATGAACACATTGAAACAATGACACCTGCCTGTGATATAAAACACAAAAAAGTGGTATTGATTTATTGTGGAATTTATTATAATGCTTCTCACAAAACCTTCTGTTTCTAAAAATGCATGAAACATGACTTTCACCACTTTGGCTTTAACCCCCTCAGATGATGAAGTTGTCTACACAAAAGTAGCAACACAAGAAGATAGTAAGAATTTGCAGAACTACCTGCAGAGAACTGATTAATGGTACACGCTCTGCCAGTTGACCCTGAATGTAAATAAATGCAACATATTGCGTGTACATAGGAAAAGAAAGCCACTACTGTACTGATACACTATTGATGACAAACAGCTGGAGACAGCATCTGCTGTAAAATATCTAGGGTGATCTTAAGTGGAATGACCATATAAAACAGACAGTGGGAAAAGCAGACACCAGACTCAGATTCAGCAGAAGAATCTTAAGGAAATGTAACTCATCCATGAAAGAAGTGGCTTATAAGGCAATTGTTCACCTGATTCTTGAGGACTGTTCATCTATCTGAGATCCCAATCAGGTAGGACTGATAGAGGAGATAGAGAAAATCCAACGAAGAGCGGCGTGTTTCATCACAGGATTGTTTAACCGCCGAGAGAGTGTTATGGAGATGCTAAACAAACTTCACTGGCAGACATCACAAGAGAGATGTTGTGCATCACGGAGTGATTTAATAATGAAATTTTGGGACAGCACTTTTCAGGAGGAGTCGGACAACATATTACTTCCCCCCACATACATCTTGGTTGTTGACCATGAGGAGAAAATTCGAGAAATTAGAGCCAATACAGAGGCTTACCAACGGTCATTCTTCTCATGCACTATTTGCTAGTGGAACAGGGCTGGAGGGATCAGATAGTGGTGTCGAAAGTACCCTCAACCACACACCATTAGGTGGCTTGTAGAGCATGATGTAGATGTAGATGTCTGCCTATTACACATTACTACCCTCTTCAACTGTCGGCGGTCTCTGTCAGTCAACAGATGAGGTCAGCCTGTACACTTTTGTGCTGTATGTGTCCCTTCATGTTTCCATTTCACTATCACATTGGAAACAGTGGATCTAGGAATGTTTAAGAGTATGGAAATCTTGCGTACAGATGTATGACACAAGTGACACCGAATCACCTGACCATCTTCGAAATCCGTGAGTTCTGCAGAGTGCCCCCTTCTGCTCTCTCACGATGTCTAATGACTACTGAGGACACTGTTATAGAGTACCTGGCAGTAGGTGGCGGCCAAATGCACCTAATATGAAAAACATATGTTTTTTGGGGTGTCTGGATACTTTTGATCATGTAGCGTATTTAATACTTTGACTTAACTTGGAAATGAGGCCATGTTTAGAAAGAAGTGACCACTATGAGCTTACAGGGTTCTGCATTTCATGGTGCAATTTCTAAATCAAGGAAGAAACAGAATGATAGACAACTTCTTCTCATCCCTTCAGCTTCATAAGGTACAATGAACAAGATCTGTTGTGACATTCATGATGAGGTAAAGAAGTCAAATGCTGAAATACAGTCCTCAAAAAACCTACATCATACTGGCAACTTGGACTGCACCATGACTGTATACCAAGGAAAGAAAAACAAAAATGTCATTCTTCTGAGTACGTTGTATTCTGAAGCAACATGAAAAAATAACATTTTACAATGTAAAAAGTGTAGGTTGGATGTGGCTGATCATATGATGTGTAAGTATACTGGAAAGGTTGCATGAAGGAGATGGCAGATGCATTGTTGTTGTTGTGGTCTTCAGTCCAGAGACTGGTTTGATGCAGCTCTCCATGCTACTCTATCCTGTGCAAGCTTCTTCATCTCCCAGTACCTACTGCAACCTACATCCTTCTGAATCTGCTTAGTGTATTCATCTCTTGGTCTCCCTCTATGATTTTTACCCTCCACGCTGCCCTCCAATACTAAATTGGTGAACATGTCCTACCAACTGACCCCTTCTTCTGGTCAAGTTGTGCCACAAACTTCTCTTCTCCTCAATCCTACTCAATACTTCCTCATTAGTTATGTGATCTACCCATCTAATCTTCAGCATTCTTCTGTAGCACCACATTTCAAAAGCTTCTATTCTCTTCTTGTACAAACTATTTATTGTCCACATTTCACTTCCATACATGGCTACACTCCATACAAATACTTTCAGAAATGACTTCTTGACACTTAAATCTATACTCGATGTTAACAAATTTCTCTTCTTCAGAAACACTTTCCTTGCCATTGCCAGTCTACGTTTTATATCCTCTCTACTTTGACCATCATCAGTTATTTTGCTCCCCAAATAGCAAAACTCCTTTACTACTTTAAGTGTCTCATATCCTAATATAATTCCCTCAGCATCACCCGACTTAATTCGACTACATTCCTTTATCCTCGTTTTGCTTTTGTTGAGGTTCATCTTATATCCTCCTTTCAAGATGCTATCCATTCCATTCAACTGCTCTTCCAAGTCCTTTGCTGTCTCTGACAGAATTACAATGTCATCGGCGAACCTCAAAGTTTTTATTTCTTTTCCATGGATTTTAATACCTACTCTGAATTTTTCTTTTGTTTCCTTTACTGCTTGCTCAATATACAGATTGAATAACATTGGAGAGAGGCTACAACCCTGTCTCACTCCCTTCCCAACCACTGCTTCCCTTTCGTGCCCCTCGAGTCGTATAACTGCCATCTGGTTCCTGTACAAATTGTAAATAGCCTTTCGATCCCTGTATTTTACCCATGCCACCTTAAGAATTTGGAAGAGAGTATTCCAGTCAACACTGTCAAAAGCTTTCTCTAAGTCTACAAATGCTGGAAACGTATGCTTGCCTTTCCTTAATCTTTCTTCTAAGATAAGTCATAAGGTCAGTATTGCCTCACGTGTTCCAGTATTTCTACGGAATCCAAACAGATCTTCCCCGTGGTCAGCTTCTACTAGTTTTTCCATTCGTCTGTAAAGAATTCGTGTTAGTATTTTGCAGCTGTGGCTTACTAAACTGATTCTTTGGTAATTTTCACATCTGTCAAAACTTGCTTTCTTTGGGATTGGAATTATTATATTCTTCTTGAAGTCTGAGGGCGTTTCGCCTGTTTCATCCATCTTGCTCACCAGATGGTAGAGTTTTGTCAGGACTGGCTCTCCCAAGGCTGTCAGTAGTTCCAATGGCTTGTTGTCTACTCCGGGGGCCTTGTTTCGACTCAGGTCTTTCAGTGCTCTGTCAAACTCTTCATGCAGTATCGTATCTCCCATTTCATCTTCATCTACATCCTCTTCCATTTTCATAATATTGTCCTCAAGTACATCGCCCTTGTATAGACCCTCTATATACTCCTTACACCTTTCTGCTTTCCCTTCTTTGCTTAGAACTGTGTTTCCATCTGAGCTCTTGATGATCATATAAGTGGTTCTCTTATCTTCAAACGTCTCTTTAATTTTCCTGTAGGCAGTATCTATCTTACCCCTAGTGAAATAAGCCTCTACATCCTTACATTTGGCCTCTAGCCATCCCTGCTTAGCCATTTTGCACTTCCTGTCGATCTCATTTCTGAGACGTTTGTATTCCTTTTTGCATGCTTCATTTACTGCATTTTTATATTTTCTCTTTTCATCAATTAAATTCAATATTTCTTCTGTTACCCAAGGGTTTCTACTAGCCCTCATCTTTTTACCTACTTGATCCTCTGCTGCCTTCACTACTTAAGCCCTCAAAGCTACCCATTCTTCTTCTCCTGTATTTCTTTCCCCTATTCCTGTCAATTGTTCCCTTATGCTCTCCCTGAAACTCTGTACAATCTCTGGTTCTTTCAGTTTATCCAGGTCCCATCTCCTTAAGTTCCCACCTTTTTGCAGTTTCTTCAGTTTTAATCTACAGGTCATAACCAATAGATTGTGGTCAGAGTCTACATCTGCCCCTGGAAATGTCTTACAATTTAAAACCTGGTTCCTAAATCTCTGTCTTACCATTATATAATCTATCTGATACCTGCTAGTGTCTCCAGGGCTCTTCCATGAATACAACTTTCTTTCATGATTCTTAAACCAAGTGTTAGCTATGATTAAGTTGTGCTCTGTGCAAAATTCTACCAGGCGGCTTCCTCTTTCATTTCTTAGCTCCAATCCATATTCACCTACTACATTTCCTTCTCTTCCTTTTTCTACTACCGAATTCCAGTCACCCATGACTATTAAATTTTTGTCACCCTTCACTATCTAAATTATTTCTTTTATTTCATCATACATTTCTTCAATTTCTTCGTCATCTGCAGAGCTCGTTGGCATATAAACTTGTACTACTGTAGTAGGTGTGGGCTTCGTATCTATCTTGGCCACGGCAGATGCATGTCTTCTGCAATATCTTGAACATGGCAGCAACAAATGCTTGGATCACCTGCAAATAGTTACAAACAATAAAATAGGAAGGAAGAAATTCAAATTTAAGGTGGTACATGAACTGAAGTTAATGAAAGAAGAACATATAGAAGAAGAAAATACAGAATCAAAACATTTACAAATCAGAAGAAATGCCAGATCAGTCTCTGCAAAGGCAAGACCAATGACAACTGTGTTAAGTGGCACAAAGCTGTCTGGGGAAACCATGCACATAGAATAAAAATTATCCAATCTAAGTGCATCTAGCAGATTACAATGAGCTGATAAAAAGTACAACAAAGCCACCTGTAAAACACTTGTGAGAACAATATGTGCCATTTGTGCTAAATTTGTCCAGTAGGTTATACAAATAGTTAATATATGAAAGTCTACAAGTTGGAAAGTTGTTAACAGTGTAAAGATAAATCAGAAAGACGTTTTATTGTAGAAATAAGTAAGCAATGTATTATTTATTGTGTTGAACAATTGTTGTTGTTACTCACACAAAAGGTAGGGATTAGCATATACTAACACAAGGTACTTGTTTAATTCAAGGATGAAAATATATTATGTGAATTATCAACAATACCAGTAAAATGATAGATTGCTACTCATGTAAAGATGACCCTTTCAGTTGCAGACAGGCATAATGAAAATACTGCTACAAATTAATTATAGCTTTCAGTCAAAGCCTTCTTCAACAGAGAAAACATGCACACATTCACACAAGCAAGATCATCTCGTGCACAAATGACCACTACCACGTGCAGCTCTGACTGGGATGTGACTGTCACGTGAATAGCAGTCTCGAGGGGTGCAGAGAAGCAGAGTATGAGACCTACTGGGCTGGAAAGGGAATATTTTTTGTTGGGTCAAAATAACATCTCTTCACTGTTTCAGGAATGTCGGCAACTCCATTGTTCTGGTGTTAAAGGCTAAGTCACATCTGAAGAAAAGAATAAAGTTGCTGGACTGAAGACAGACACAGTCATTATATGTAGGGGTATAGCTTCAAAACTGCAGTTGGTTGATGTCTTCATAAATAAGCCAACTGAGTATAGAGTCTGAGAGGACTATTCCAGTTGGCTTTTAAAAGGAGACCATGGACTTATTAACTCTGGCAAGATTAATAGGCCACCAATCAACCTTAGGTGTGAGGGGGTTCTCTTTGCATGGCCCACAATATTACCAGAAACTATCATCAAAAAGTCTAAAAATGCTGCATGTCCATTGTCCTGGATGGTAGCTACAAAAAAATACCAACAGTAAAGTTAACAGTAACATACGTGAAGTCATATTAGAAGACTGGTATTTCTTCTTATCAAATTAAGAAAATTATATATTCTCTAAAAAATAAAGATGTTTGAATATTTAGTGAATTACCAGTCACAAGTACATAACATCCAAAATTAATATGCTGATTGAAACTGTCATATAGATAATTTCATGACTGTTATTGGCAGATGTTTTTGAGATGTGCTAAGATACCAGTTTATGAGACACCACCCATGCACCCGATACTGATCTGGCAATAAATAAATAAAAGTAATTTCCATTGGGCAGGTTTTATGTATATAAATCTGATGTATTTCCAGAAATATTTCAGTTCAGTCACATGCTATACATAACTTCGTCTTTGGCACTACAATCCTTGATGGGCCTTGGACTCCTCAACAATGTTTCTCCATACCTCTCTGCTCAGTGCTTTTCTCTCCCATCCTCAGATTCCCATCTTGGTAAGATCAGCCAACATATTGTCTAGTTCTTGGTCAGCCCTTTCTTTGGTGGAGTATGCTCTGCCTTTCATTATTTGTTTGGTTGTTGTTGTTTTGTCATTGGTCAGGCAGAAGTGCCTCTATTTGGCTGGAAACCACATTGACATTCTCTGAGAATATTTTCAGTTTACTTCTTTTATCCTTTCATTGAACACCCCAGAAAATGTCTTGTAGGCTGTATTCAATAAAGTTATGCCTCTAAAATTTTTAAGAGCTAACTTTTCTCCTTTATTACATATAGGGCATATTATTCCAGTTTTCCAGTCCTAGGAATGCTTTCATTTTACAATGTTTTATTCATCACTGGATGTATTTCAGGCATTAGAGTTTGACCGACAAAACTTGCAGATTCAGATAGTACTCCTTCTTCATCAGGTGCATGGTTATTTTTCAATTTATAAATCATCAACACCAGCTCTTGCATTGTTGATCCATTTGCTTCTTTCCTTTCCTCTTCTCTTGCTTCTATATTTTTCTCCTGTTCTTGTGAACCTCTTGATATTTGGTCTGAATTGGCATTGACCATATCTTGAAAATATTCTGTCCATTTGCAGAGATGGGCAGACTATTTTGAAAGAGTGAAACATGTCTAGAATTGTTGCAAGCTTTTGCACCAGTAAGCAAGAAAATTTGTTGTCAGTCCAGCTATCAGACTCAAGAATTTCTTCTCTTGGGAGGGGGGGGGGGGGGGGGGGGAGATGGGAAATTGCGAAGGAAAAGACTGCTAATACCAAAAACATGTTTTGAGATGGAGGCCTACAGTTGAGGTAACATCCATAACTCAGTTCTGGAATAAAGATCTCTCTGATTTTAAAATCATTGATCACCTCTAGAGACAAGAGGTACTGTCTGTGTATAATGTTTGTATAAAACATTAAAATAATTTTGTTCACTCCCTAATGGGTTAGTAAAATGTTAATATATTAAAGCTGTGTCTTCATTTTAAAACATTTTTTCCAGCCAACAGGTGTTAGCACCTAAAACTATTTTATGTACAGAACTTTGAACTACTCTCTTGAATAATTATCTGAAAGTCAAATAGAATCCTCTGGTTCTCACATTATGAATTGTCTGCCCTATATGTCATCATAGTGTCTTCAACAAGAGCTATCAAATATTACAGCACCAAATGAACCATAAAATTATGTAATCTTACCTCTAAATATTTTAAAACAAGTTTCCCACTATTATATTTCCATTATCCAAACACTTGATCCAACAACCCCCACTTCTCTCCTGCAAATTTAGCCTGGCCACTGTCTCAAATTTTTCCCAACCCACATATCTACTTCACAAATCCATGGCTACTTCTACAACATCCATCAAAAGTATGGTGTCAAACATTTTGTTCTGTAATGTCCATAACACTTAAATAATGCATTTATAATGCCATACTTCAGTTTAATCATTAAATAAACTGCAAATTTTACTTTCACATCCAACCTCAGCACATTTTTAATTATGATATTTTATCTGATGTTGAATTATACCTTGGACAGTTTTGCCTGTAATTCCAATTTGTCCCACAATATTCTTATGACTATCCCTCACTTTCCTCAAGTAATCTGCCATGGTTCTATTTCATTCAATGCTGAATCAGAAGCTGCTAGGCAGCTCACATGTATAAAGCTGACAGCTTCATTATTATTCTCCCAGATGATATAGGGTTCTGTACTGTGGTACTTGATGTATTTGCAACAAAGGGTATGTGATAGCTCTCTGAGTCTTCCTTTTATGTATTTTTCACTGTGACACAACTCTCATTGCTCTGACTGATTTACTGTATCTTCCAGAATCTTCAGCTGCCTCCCAGGATATAACAACTGAAGTGTGTTGACTCCATGTAAACCTCACACACCTACATAATTATGAAGGTAACTGAATGTAATTGTGCTGCCACCACACCCCCTGTAATTATCAGTTTAGAAACACACACTGAAAATTTACTGCTTTCTAACAACTTCTGCAACCTGTTGCCCAGAAGCTTTGTAGATGGAGTGAGGCCAACTATTTCTGAGACCATCTGAAATAAAGTGTTTGCCTCTGTTACTTTACTTATGAGCGTAGTACATATGCTGCTGAAGATTTCCTTAACAAACATCTAAATGAAAGCACATGTATGACTTTCTTCATTATCATCATCTTAATAAATTCCATACTCACCAGTACCTGTTTACTCTTTGGAGGATAAACATACAAAGAAATCCCTTACAGGTGACCTATCAACTCAGTCAACAGATGTAATTCACCTTGACTAAATCCAGATTCATATCTCCTTCAATAAGAACAGCCAACTTATTACTTCAGTACATACAAAATTCATTCACTAAACAACAGAACTCACACTGACTGTAACTCTTGTTTACACGTAAAAATATATGTACACTAGAGGCTGGGCACCATGACTACATAGTTCTCTTCTGATGCTGATGTCACTATGTGAATATACAGCCAATTCCATTACTACCCTTAATTATTGTAATTACTCTACTAGCCTAACAAACATTTCACTCTGTCTTGGTCAACCCCTGATTATTACTTCATTCCAAAAACAACAAAGAAGCAAACTTCTTGTTATAGAAAATGATATTGGTCCAGAATACTCTAAACATCTTCTGTGCCAGGAGTACATTTCTTAAGCCATACTTTGAAATGAGGCACACCCTATCTGCTATTTTTCCTGCAGTATATTATTTTCTTTACCTTCCCAATCTCCTCAGTTCCCAGGTAAGACACTATGGTCCTGCTCAAACCAGTTCTTTGCTGCTTGATCCAGACCCTTGTAAATGCCCCTCTACAGAACTTATCCTATGTACTCCCCTACATTACGTACTCCAGCTGGTTACAACCACAATATCAAAGGGATGAAACCTGGGAGTTGACTCTGAATATGTATCATGTGATGTTCGGCCCCTCTTCATAATTTTAAATTGGCATAGAAACTATTACATCATCAGGAATGTAAACCATACATTGCCCAATAAACTTGTAACATATTCACCGGTCAATTAATTTTATGCTTAAATTTCTACAAGTTAGGTGAAAAGCACAATACACACAATATCTCTATGAGAAAAGAACTCTCTGCAATGGTGGCTGATTGAGTTCCATGCAAGCACTGACCCCATGCTGAAGTGATACCCCCCAATTTGTTTCTGCCATTTGGTCTGTATCAGCAATGCTGCAACCTACAAAAACTCAACTGCCTTACACCTTACTTCACATCACAAGCTCTGACAGTGGGCTCCTGCTGGTGGCAGATGCGCAGAATTTGAATGGTGTGATAGACTGGGGAAGAGGTTGGTTTCCCATAAAATAAGTGCCCAGTGTGCCCAGGGGGGGGGGGGGGGGGGGACGTTGTTCAAGATAAAAATACAATCTGTGCTGCAGAAGTTTTTATTTTCAAATTTCAGTGACACATTTTGCTAGTGGTAGACATCTTCAGATATTCTACAATGCAAGAAATTACAAAAATAAATGTAAGGAAATGTCCTGATCCCATCTTGTTCAAGGATGTACTCTATGGGAAAAGTTATTATACAAACGTACAGAAACTGGTCATGGTGCACGCCATCCATAAAATGCTTACACTATGAAAATACATTGGCAAAATGCAATTAGGATGCCAAAAAGTTGAAAATCCACAATGCCTGCCAAGTGGGTTCCTGAAAAAACTGGAATGATGGAAAATGGCACAAAAAACTTTTAAGGTTTCATAATTTGGAATTAATTAGATGTGAAAAGGCTAGCTAATTAGAGTGCAAAAATAAAAACTGAAAAATCCTTTAATTAGCTTGCTCATTGGCATGCATAAAGGATGCTACACAAGTTAGGAACAACTGCACTGAATATAGAAAAGTATGATAATCGAGCCTTGAGTAAAAGTAGTGCAGTAGAAGAAGACAGATGGTAATTGCTAATCTATACATTATCCATTGTGCAGGACCATATCCATACACAAAACACAAATAGCCTTATAAATCAAAAATTACATAATTTTTAAATTAACAGCCCTAAAAATAGGAGTAAAGTTAACTGACATTCATCTAGTGAGATAATTATACCTTATGAATGGTCATCATAAATATAAAAGAACAAGAATTAAATTATGCCGTATAGATAAGGAGTCAAACAAATAACTTTACAGCAATGAGGCCACACTTTTTTTAAAAAAAGGCACATTATTATATCAAAAAATGATTGGTTTTTGCTGATCAGCTGATGATTGAGGAGGCCATCAACATCAAAATACATATGTTTAGCTATCTCAAATTCCTTAAGTAAATTGAGTTTCCATCCCTCATGGCCAAAATGAAAAGTTTGCATGTTACTGATAGCAGATGTGCAATGGACAGTGGCCTTTAGAATGTTCCATAAATTGAAAGTTTTATTTTATCTGCCCTTTTTTGTGAGTAGGTGTTCCTGGAACCTAGTTTTAAACATTCTTCCCATTTGTCCAACTTATTCAGCACTGTATTGGGAACATTCTAATCTGTAAACCCCTGCTTATCACAAATACTTTTCTGTGCCTGTTGATTATGAAAAATATTCATACTACCAGTGGAAGCTATACTTATGCTTGTATATCCCTAAAAAGCTTGCCTAGGAAAGGGAGAGGGATCCACTTTACCTCTGTTGTAGGATGGTCAATTGTAGATGAAGCATTCAGTTTCAATTTATTTTCCTTATCAAACTTCTGGACTTAAGAAGTGCTGTAGATGTTTCTACTTGCTATAAATTCTAAGTTATTCAGTTCTTTACTGATGACATCTTCACCAGGAGATAGATAGAAGATATGATCAATCATGGAGCTAAAAAAACTCCACTTATAATGCTGTGGATGGCAAGATGAAATGTGTATGACTGAATTGCTAGTGGTTGGCTTTTCCCATAGAGCATGTTCTTGTATTACACTATACCTATTTTTTTGCACTGCAGATAAACTTAAGATGCCTACCACATGTGAAATGAATCACTGAAATATGAAAATTAAAACCTCCACAACCTAGACTGTATTTTTATCTCAAATCTTACAGTGGTTTTTGTATCAGCAGCAACAACTGAAAGGAAGAAATATTATACTGTTGCAGCCCTGTATGCTCCAGTTAAGTTAGTAGGCTTCAAATCAAAGATATGTATGGATCACAGTAGAATTCCAGGAGCTTTCATGGAAGCCACTAATTCTGCCTTCCCAAAGTACTCTTGATGAACTAGTGACCCCAGTGAGAAATCATTCAACAGGCGATAATTAACATACACATTACAGGTTGCCTTTTCAAAATATCCTGACATGGAGGATTTTATGCATGAAATGCAAGGATATTCGAGATACTCCTTAGCAATGTTCACCTCAAGATTTCCTGCTACTATTAATCTTCCCCGTTTGATTGCAACCAGAAGACCATTTATGATTATCTGCCACACAGAATGATAGTGAACTTAGCCCTGATTACCAATTCTTATTTGAGATATGGTGCAGTAGCATGACAAAATCTTTGTTCATCTGATGCAAAAATGTCTAAATCTGAAATTATTGACACCTTTAAAAATGAAGCTTCTGATTACTAATCAGTCACTTCATATGTGACTGTACATGGTTGTGCTTAGCAACATCAGATAAACTTCCAATAAAGTGTATTGTACTGCTGAGGTTGGTCCATCACCAGTAACACAATCTGCTCTCAGCCAACATCCATCACAATCTGCCTTGAACAAGGTAATACTACTTTTGTTTGTAAATTTTTCTTCACCATTGACATCAGATATGTCACTTTCCATAATATTCATACCACCAGTGGTGAGCCACGCATATCCTCACTTGGAGTAGCTCTTGAGATAATTTTAGGATTGATCTGTTTCATTCCAAAATGTATTTTTTCAGACAGATTACTACTTTACTCCCACACTGCGGGGAAAGAGATGAGTCTGTCTGTTGCCAAAATGTGTCCCTCTCCTTAAACTGCATCTTACTTTTTTGGTTCAATGGAAAATTCAATAGCAGCCTTAACATTAGAGACATATTTCTTTTGCCTCTTTTTGGGACCTGACTTCTGCTCACTTTAGTGGCCTCTTGTATCCCACAGACTTTCCATGTCACCTTAAGTAACAATGGCCAAAAATGATTGTTGCATACCTCTCTGAATTGTACTGCTCTGCTCAATTAAAAATTAAATAACACGCAAAACAAATATTGGCTTTAGATAAGTGTGACATCAATATTTTGCAAAGTTCCAGCTGCTTATTTTAGAGAGAGAGAGAGAGAGAGAGAGAGAGAGAGAGAGAGAGAGAGAGAGATAATTAGAATAAGTCCTATGACACTTTAGCGATTTCCAATGATGTCCTTGTCAATACTGATTACTTCATTTACTCAGTTCATTCCTATTTATCATTCAACACAGATAAAATCATACTAATTATATTTTCATGAATGTTTTGTTCCATGCACATAATTAGACATTTTCCCTACAAGCTCAGATTCTGTCATTAACAGTTACAAACCAGTAATGCAATTACATGATACATATTCACAATTGGCAAGGACTAAGGACTACTGTGTGGTGAAGTAAATGGTTCAATTATGCCCCAACCCAACATCTTTTTAATATCTTTGGCCACTTTTTTATGTACCCAAGGCATTGAGTGTAAGGGTTTGCAATACGTTTGATGCTGATAGACATCCATATGATATTCATAATCTTTAATAACGCCTGGTTTAGTATAAAATACATTAATATATGCATTAAGTACAGCTACTAAATTAGTTCTCTATCCATCCGACAAGTATTTGGACTCTAATGTTTATTGAGATACTAATTCTTTTATTTCAGACACATAATTCTCAGTTAATGAACATAGGTGATAATCATTATTCAAGTAAAGTAATTTTACTTCTCTTATTCTATCACATATATTTTGCACACTTTGAAGCTTCCATACTAGATGCAAAGTAACTACCTTACCCTGCTTGTTCCGAATACTCTTTCCTTTTGCGATGTCGAGCATTATGTCTCAACCACGCATAAAGTCAATCCCCCAAATACATGGAAAAGATAGATGAGGAGCCAACAAAAAGGTACATTCTATTATTTCCCCTTGTGCTTCTACATCCACTAATACTTGGGCTTTAATGATGATGGAGTGTGATCCCAACACTCCAGACAAGGTGCAGTTAGTTACAGACAATACAGGTAACTTTTGTTTAGTGGCTAAATATTTAAACAACCCAATATTCATTACACTGAAGGCAGCACCAGTATCTAACAGAATTTCAATATCTTTGTCAATATTTTACTACCTTAAAACAACAGCCTGTACCTCTTCCATGGGACTATTATGTAGCTTTGATGGGCTATGTAAAAGTTTGTCTCAAATGTCTGCTCTCTCATTATATCTTAAAACACACAGATTAATATTTTCATGGCCTCCCAAGACTCCACCAGCCACACTGGGAAGGCTCAGAGCAGCTGGCTCTAGTTTGTTGTATTATTTGGCAGAGGGCTACCCGCCTAGTGGAGCAGCACCACCCGATCTCTCGAACCTTGCCCGTTCCATTCAGTGTTATTATTGTGAGTCTGGTCTAGGGAGCACCAAAGCTGGCACATATAAACTATTTGCCATTATCATATTCGTAGGAGCCCCCCCACTGTACATTCCAGCTCTTTATCCAATTAACACACCTATCATTTATTAAATGTTCCATGACTTTCCTGCTGTTCATCATAATTCTCTTTTCTATTAATTCCCTTGGAACTATCTCTCGGAAAATTTCTGTTGTTACGTTCATAAGTATATTTTCTACTCTCATCTTTATGTTGACTAGAATTATCAGACCAATAATTTTGACTTCCTGGATCATTATTTTTACAATCACTGTAGATTTCATCACGGCCCCTCCTATCATGGTTTCCATTCCCATCAGTATTCCGTTCCCTGTTGCTACTTTTACCATTACCCTGTTGCGAATATCAACCCTAATTGGTATAAAATTAGTTTCCCATGCTTTTTGCATCTTCCATAATGACGTCAAATGAATCAATTACTGATAGAAAGTTATCTATGTCATCTACCGGTGTATTTACCAACTTTTCTCCTAAATGTATGGGCAATTCTAAGGACCTCACTATGGCTGATAGGATTATCCCAGTATCTGGTTTTGTTAATGTATTTTTCAAAATATTTCCTGAGTGTACCCTTCTTGGGATTAAAAATTTCTGGACTATAAATTTCATTCCTAAGTCTATTTTGTTTGCAGCCAAGATTTCTCTACAAACAGCCTTTCAAAATCTGTACATGATCGACTTTTCTCAGCAGCTTCAGATGCCCACAAAGATACTCCACCACCCATTTTTGTTATAATGAACTGAATTTTATCTTGTTCTCTCCATGAATGCAGGAATACATTTTTAAAACTTTTATGAAAACCATTGGGTGTATGGAAACATCTGAAACTGTCTAGATTTAAATATACTATGCTCAACCTTTGATGGCATAGTAGCTTCCAATACATATAGCTTTGTTCATCATCACCATTTCCTCACTACTATGTTCATTATCATTATATCCTTCACACCATTTATGTTTCCTTATAGGTGTATGATCATGATAATTGACATCTGAATAGTTGTCCCTATAATAATGTTTCCTACATGGAATATTACTTTTATTTAGTTGTCTATCCACACTTTTTTGCCACATAGGCAGTTCAGAGATAACTTTTTCTTTTATTAAATTGAATTCTTCTTTAAGCTTAGCTACTGTTTCAGATTTGTTGTGCTTTGGTGCATTTGGTCTACATTGTTACATCACACTATTAATTGATCTATTGACCTGAGTCATAACATCCATGGATTTTGCTTCCAACCATTCAGATACATCATCTTCTAATTTTTTAGCTTGTTTGGTCAGATAGTCATCAATATACTCCTGACCTATTACTTGCAACTTTTTAACCTGATCACAAACCTGTTCAATCTCTGTGGTCATTTTATCTTCTTTATTAATGTCATTTACATTCTCTTATAGATTAGCTACAGAAGTTTTCAAGGAATTGGTTGAGTTCATTCTACAGTTAATGATAGCTTCCTTGAAGTATCTGACAATTGCTTATCTCTTTCCTGATTTGCATTTCAAACTTGTTAACTAAGTCTAGCATTTCCTTCTTATAGGCATTCTCCATAGTTCTTGTTCCAGAATAAAATTCTTTATTTCTAAATTCTGTCCCCAGAAAACTTTATGTCTGCATTCTTGTTCATTATTAGAGTTAACTAAAAACTGAAACAACATTTTCATACTTGTTGGTGCAGAGGACTCAATGTCTACATCCACAGTTTGATTGGTGTTAGGCACACCTATTGTATCTAGCTCATGATGTTCATTCTAAGAGCTGGTCTCTGTTGCACACACTGAACCTTTATTAACCAATTCAGATACCTCAGTCTCCATTATATTATGTTTAGCCATGCTTGATATACAGCACTCATCACTATGAACCTCATCAAATTCAACACCTGATGTGTAGATGTCAAGATTGGACCTTGGCTTATAAATATGCTTCATTTTGATGGGTTATTTTACACCAAACACAAGTATGAAAATCACTATTACCACATCACTAACTACTTATGATATTCCTGAGCCATGGACCTACCTTGCTCAAACATGGTACTATGACTAAAAAAATACTGTGAAGAACTGCTTTGGAGACCAAAATGATTCTATTGCTCGATCCAAAATCCACACCACAGGAAGTGAAGTGAAGAACTGTTTCCTACCTGAGTTTCTTCTTGGCTTCTGACGTCACTTAGCGACTATTCGAGAGACAGCGCTGCGTCATCAGCAACCCCCCAGAGAGATGACAGTGCTAACAGAAGACAGAATGCTGGTTGGTATTCCCCCTTCAGACTCGTGTTGATCGGTGTCCGTTATGGCTGAGTCACAACCATGTTGTGGAGTTGTCATTGAAGCAGTCGGTGGTAATGGTAGTAACTCTAGTTAGTCTCATTGATAGTAATGTTGATATTCCTAATTTTCACGGGCCTTTGTATCTGTTTTTGTGCCCCACATTGCCTGTGCCAGTTTACACCCACTCACCCACTGTCATCTCAACTGCACTGATATCGCTTCGATGTTCCCTCCCTTCGGCAGCAGAACTGATCTCACAAGTTTGTGAGATGTTATATATAAATTGTCCCAGATAGTAGAGAACCATTCCCTGCCATGTGGGTTGGGCATAAAACATCTTTGAATCATGTTGTGAACCTAATTGAGTGAACTAGTAGTTGACAATTGATCAGGTTTTCAATTTCCAGAGATATTTCAACCATGACGTATCCAAAGACAGTGATCTTGTTTATTACTCGGAAATAACTTAGTAGTCAGGTTCCAGTCTATTTTTTCTAACTTTTGTTCCCCAAATAATTTGATTTAGTTACCTTCATAGTAAATGTGCCTTTGTTAAACTCTATTATCAGTTTGTAACAGGTTGATCAGCTTTTCTCAATAACCCTTGAACGTTCACAGATATAATTGTCAATGTACTAGCTGATTTTTGGGATTTAGACAACATGGAGAAAGTCTCGTATATATTCTGTTTTATTGACACAATACACTTCTTAGATTAATAAGAGATGGCACTGGAGAATCTATGAAGAAGGAGTTGCACCTACTGTGTATCGTTTCAGTATAATAACAGTCAGTCCATACCACATTCCTTCACTTTCCTATCACCAAAGGTATGATTTCCCATGAAACTATCCTTTACCATTAATATCTGACAAATCATAAATATGTTTCTGACTTTAGAATGTCTAAGTTTCTTAATTCTCATAACACAATATTAATTATAAGTTTGAGTTCTTTCAATGTCTGTTCAGCACAAATTTAGTCTTTTCATGGGCACTATATCTCACGTCTTGTTTATTAGCAGAATCGCCTTGACTATGATTGGCAAAGATATTAGTATGATAAGGTCCAACTATTTTCTGTCCCAATATCCCGAAATAATTTATTATCCACCACTCCAATGTCTATCCACTTTTCTGAATGATACTTAATTAGGCTTATAATCCCTAACTTCCAATTACCACAGAAGACTGTGAACATGCACCATTGAAAACAAAGACTCAAGAGAGCGAACAATGCTACACATTGATTTATATATTATATTCAAAACAAAACACAGCTCTGTTACGTCTTCCTTGGATTACCTTTGTACTACTTTGCGTTAGTCTATTTCAAATATCTACTCTTTGTAAAATTTTAACTAACTACTACTTCGAAATACAACTACCATTTTTTGGTTGTTGGGTCATTTTGTATTACAGAATTTAATCTAATATTCGTTTCTGAAAACACACTCTCTAAAGAGTGGTTACACGGCTCATGTTATTGTGTCCAGGGGTACAATCTTGTGGCTGAAATTTTGATTTAATGTTGTGGGTTCTTGTTGAACTGAATAATTGATGAAGATTTGCCAGTATATTTCTTGAATTTTATTCTTTGTCACATTATTAGATATCACACTGTCTTTACGTTTACCACATTCAAAAAACCAATAATTATATTGTTGCTGACAAACTTAGAAAAATGTGTACTTCCATCAGAGGCATGCTCACTACTCCTCCACATTCTGTGGTACTCACCATATTCCAAAGAATTTTCAAAGCAAAAGAGTTTACAAACTTTCTTGACAAAAGTATAATCCTCGCCAAAATATGTCACTATTTTGTAAATGAGTCCAGAAATAAATTTTATAATTATCACAAAATTGTGCAATTAATAATAGGAATTTTAACTATACCAGAAATTTTGTAATTTCAAATACAGTAGAGTCCCATTAATCCTAACTATTTGGGACCAGACCTTGTTCGAATTACCGATTTGTTCGAATTAGATGGAATTATGGTGACAAGTTTCTAGAATGAGGTATACCAAGCAGATAAGTAGGTACACCATGGTAACAAATGGGAACAAGTGTGGGAACAATGGCTCACTCTCACTCCCTGCCCTTGTTGTTGTGCATTGTTGAGACCTTTGTGGTGTCCGAGGTCAGTGCACTGCCTGTTGACTCAAAAAGTGCTTGGTTATGTTAGTTCTTGATCGCTGGCACATGTAAAAGTTGTATTGTATTCATTCAGGTGTAGTGGTGTACATATTTTTGTCATGAGTAAACGGAAACATACAACGTTAACTCTCAAAGAAAAACTGAATGCTTTGAAGTGGATAGAGAATGTATATAAACTGGCAATGGAACTGGGTTTTGGTAAAGCAACCATTTGTGATTGGAAGGAGAACCAAGTGAAGCTTGAACAGTCCTGTGCAATGTCTTCGGGAAAAGCACTTGAAATTTGGCAGACTTTGAAACAGTCCCAGTATGATAAAGTGGATGAAGCTCTTTCCCTTTGGTTCATGCAGGAAAGAGAAAGGGGAACTCCTTTGAGTGAAGCACTAGTTCAAGAGAAGGCTGTTTACCTGAACAAGTTAATGAATGGTGATGAGTCTTTTAGTGTGAGTACGGTTGGTTGGACAGATTCAAAAACCCTCGTGGAATCCGTCAGCTAACAATTACTGGAGAGAAACTTTCTTCTGACTGTGATGCAGTGAAGGAATACTTAAGTGAGTTTGAAAAAATGATAAGAGAGGAAAAGTATTCTCTCAAACAAATTTAACTGACCTTAATTTTAGGGCAATGCCAACTAAAAGCCTGGCATCAAAAGCCGAAGACCATGCTCCTGGTTTTACAATGTGCAAAGATCATGTGACTTTATTAGTGTGCAGCAATGATGCTGGTAATCACAAGCTGCCTTTAATGCTGCTTAGCAAATCTGCTCAGCCCAGAGCTTTTAAAAACTGCAACATGAAGTCACTGCCCGTATATTATCGCAACCAGAAAAAAGCATGGATGGATGGTAAACTCTTCAAAGATGGTTTCACAGACAATTTGTTCCCTCTGTTTGACAGTTTTCTAAGGAAAATCATTTGTCTCCCCACGCAATCCTTTCGATTGATAACATGCCATCTCACCCCAGCACTGAGGAATTATGTGATGGAGAAATTATGGCAAAGTTTTTGCCGCTAAATGTTGCATCACTTCTACAGCCGATGGGCCAGGGAGTACTGCAAACATTAAAACTGCTTTTCAGAAAACAATTTTTAAGAATACTGATCCAAGATGATAGCAGTCCTTTAGTGGACAAAATAAAAAAGACCAATGTGAAGGATGTTGTTTTTTGGGCCACTGAGGCATAGCAGAATATTTCAGAAAATACTCTGAGAAAATCATGGAGAAAACTATGGACATCTCTTGAATTTCAGAACTACCTAGTTGAAAATGAAGCGGAAAATCTACTACTAATGATGCAGACAATCCCTGGATGTGAAGAGGCTAGAGAAGGAGACATAGATGAGTGGATGTCAGTGGATGGGGCGTGTGTGGAGAAGCTTACTGATGCTGATTTAGTTGCTGCTGTGACTCAAGACCAGGAAGAAGTGGACTGCTGTGGTGGAAGTGACAATGAGCCTGAAAGTGACAAAGGAGAGCTGGTGCCACACAATGACGCAGCGGAAGCCCTTCGCTTCGAGCTATGGTATTTGGAGCAACAGCCCACTGCTACATTTGCTGATTTGATGTTTGAGATGATGGCAAAACTATGCATCATATAACAGACTGTACTCATTACACCAAAAATAATGACTGAGCTTTTGTAATCTAAAAAGTAGGGATAAAATGTCCGCTGTATTTTAGTAAGTTTGACAGCTTTTCTTTCATTGTTATGCATTGTTTAAACCTAATGTTTTCTTGCCAATTTTTCTAATACATGTTTACTGTACTGTGTAAATTAAAATAGTGTATATGTACAACAGTTTACCGCACAGTTTTCCATACTTAGACTAACATTTTTCCTGTTCGGATTAACCAAACGTTCGGATTACTGGGGTTTGGATTAGCGTGACTCTGCTGTATTTTTAAAACAATAATAATTTTAACCATTAGTACACACTGATAGTAACAAATTAATTTATTTTTATACATTTTAGTTTGAAATATAATACATTGTATGCAAAATCATATGAATTCTTTCAGGGAAACAGCCAAGAATATTCACCTATACAAGAATCGATTGTATACATGGTATTGGGTATTTCTATAAAAAAAAAGGTAATATTGGAGGAGGGCATCCCATTACAATATTCCCCTCACAAAATTTGGAAACAGGGTGTTTACAATATTTTGTAACAGACTACAAGGTTTGCCAAATGGTGTGCATAATGATGTCCAAGATAGAAGATAGATGTGTAGAAGCATCTGACATGTAACATATTACAGAAAACATAAGAAAAATATCTACTATACAAGCCATAATCTATACATATATCAGGATATGGCACTCAGATTTTCAGATCTGTGGAACATATTATCACAAGACAAATAATACAATGTAAAAACTACAACATTACACCGCTAAACTATAGAAATAAATACAGAGACAACATAAATTACTAGGATTATAAAGTGAACATTACTGTACATGCAATCAAACCTTCAAAATCTTCAAAAGAGGAGAGAAAAATTTCAGAGCCTAACTGTATGAGGAGTGAGGTGACTTGAAAAATTCATGACGGGTACAGACCAGAAGACCATACTCAACCATGAGTACGAAACAATCAGCCACATAAACCAGAGGATTCAAGGATATGTTGACTCATGAACGAACAAAATAACAGAAAAATGTTCGCGCCTAAGTTTATGAGTGGGGATTGACACAAGAATCCAAACCACACCGGGTACAAATCAGCAAAAGATGTTTCAAGACAAGAAAATGAATAAAGCTCATAATCATACCAATAAGATCAATTATGTGCAAAGAGTAATTGTAGGAAGCATCTAGCCTCAATCAATGGTTATATCCTCTCCTTGAGTACACAAACACACAGGCATGATGACCAGTGGTACTCAAAACAGAGTTAAGCATGAGGCTCTCCACAACTCAAGATCTAATCAGATACAATATTCCAATACTCAGGATAGATTCAAGTACACATAGTCATAAACAGCTTTGAAAGATGACACAATGCAGTCGCTTGAAAACCAAAATCAGAGTATGAAAGCAGACATGTATAAATCTTTTTATATTGTCTACACTAGTAAATGTCTTCTACACTATTTGCTAACTGACCTTATAAACTAATCTACATATATAAAGACTAGGAGATTCGCTTACAAATGATAAAAAAATACATACTGATTTAAAGTTACATAATGTATTTTACTCGAAAAAACATGAATTTATGCTGAATAATACTGTCTTTAACAGTCTTGTCTAACAATTCACAAATATGTCACAACACAGATCCAGTTGACAGATGCTCAAGTACATTACCCAGCACCCATGATCCCTTGCAAATTGACTGGTCCAGAAGGGTGCAGCCATACAGCAGTGTGGGGAAATCCTGAAACATTGTTTTGTGTACTAAATATGCTGTTCAATACCTTCTTCACACCACACGGGAAATGCTCTTCTTAATCAGTTTTTTAGAGTCAGTTATATGGGACTTCTGTCAGGTGCAATTAAAAAGTGTTCACATATGAAACATTAAATACTAGATTAAAATGCAATGAAAAAATGGACTAATAATGTAATACACACAGACATGCTCAGACACTATTCCTAATTTTTGCTGTACAAATTATGAATATTCTCTCATTTCAGAATTGCAAAAGGATCACTCATTTTGTCTCATGGTAATAAGATAGAACTCTAGAAACTACATGATGTCACACACTAAATTCATGACAATGGTAAAAGAACAAACAAACAAAAATCAGATACTTTTGGATCATATCTATATGCTTTCAGTTCAGTGATATTGCATAATCCAAACAACATCTTAGATTTGGGATACACAAGTCTGTATGCATTAGGATGTGGATTTTCATAAATTTCCTATGGTCCAATATAACTATTGTTAAATTTCTTTATCTCAGATGTCAGCACTTTAGATTTCTCAGTGGCTTTCATCAATACAAGATCTCCTACTTCATAATTAGGAAATCTACCTTTACCATCATGTCTCTGCTTTCTCCTATCCCCTGTTTTTTCATCATCTCCCTAACACATTCTTGCCTCTCTTGTGGTGACAGAATTTTACATGATGGAAACTCAACATTTTCAGAAATAAAGTTAGCTGGCCTGTGATTAAACACGATTTCAAATGGTGAAAAATCTGTTGACGAATGTTGTATGCTGTTCATAATATACTCAAAATCATTGACATAATCTATCCCACTGGCATGATTCTTACTACAATATGTTCTAAACAGTCTTCTAATCTCTCTCATATATCTTTCGGCAGGATTACTTGAAGGATGGTACATCGAGGTTAGAATATGCCTTATTTTTGCACGAATAACAAAATACTCCCAAGATTGTGGTGTAAAATGTTTTAGGAATACCCACGTGATGAAAATATGTATTTTCAAACTTAGAGATGATTTGCTTTCTTAAGAGGAAACAAATTTATAAACTTAGAAATCACATCAACCACTGCAAAAATGTAACAAAATCCACTCTTAGACTTTGATAAAGGCCCATAAACATCCATATACACGAGATAAAGGTTACTATTAGGCAGTATGTTTTGCATTTGGCCTCTACTTATTTTGTTACAAACCTTCACTCTTTGACTTCTGTCACAGCTGGCAATCTTCTTCTTGACTCTCATAACTATGTTATACAAACAGATGTTTTCCTGAATATTTTGTGTACATTTGGTTGATCCACAATGACCAAAACTCTCAAGTGTATAAGTAATTAAAGTATCAATACACTGTTCTGGCCAACATAGTTTCCAATTCTCTGAGTAAGTCATATGTCTCCTGAATAAAATACCCTTGTGTGCCTTATAATACTGTTCTGTCCTTTCTCCTCCTTTCTCATCCAACAAGCTCTTAACCAGTTTCCAATTTTGATCATGATTTTGATACCTACAGATATCTTCACAAATTTTCAAGATCTCTTTTTCCTCTTTCTTACCTTTCAAGTACATAATTTTGAACTCTTTCTCTCCTTCTCCAAAGTTGTTAGATGATTCACTACCTAAAGGTAGCCTAGACAAAGCATCAGCAACTACATTGTCTGTGCCCTTAATGTATCTGGTTTCATAATTCAACTGCTGTAAAAACAAGACCCAATGAGTAATTCTGTTATGGTACAGCTTACACAGCTGAAGATAATAATGTTTTGTGATCAGTAAAGATGATGACTTTGTGACCTAGCAAATAATTTTTAAATTAGTTGAATGCCCAATGTACAGCTAAAAGTTCTTTCTCAGTTACAGTGTATGTCTTTCCATGTTTCTGCAATACGCTACTAGCAAATGCCAGAGATCTATGTTCAATAACACCATCAACTTCAACCTCCCAAAATAAATGAGCACCCAAACCAACATCACTACTGTCTGTCATAATACAGAAAGGAAGAGACAAATCTGGTCTGAACAATATCTGACTTTGACACAACTGTTGTTTGACCTCATCGAAAACATCCTGACGTTACTGATTCCAATCCCATATTCTTCTTCAAAAGTTCACACAAGAATTGAGCATTCAAAGCTTGGCTGCTACATTATTTCTATAAAATGTAGCTAACCCAAAAAATGAATTAAGCTGTTTTTTTTTTATTGTGAGGAAGAGTAAAATTAGCAATGGCATCAAGTTTCTCTTTAACAGGTGCAATTCCTTTTTCAGGTATGACCTGTCCTAAAAATTTATTTTCTTCCACACCATATTTACACTTACTTATTTTCAAAGTCATGCCTCCTGATTCTAATTTTGAAAACACAGCACTCAACAGATTCAAGTGTTGTTACCAAGTCTTTTCTGTGGTCAGAATGTCATCAACATAGACAATTAATTTTGAACTGATTTCACTTCCTATGAGAGAACCCAGAGCTCTTATGAATTCAGCTGGAGATAAATTTAACCCAAATGGCACCACACAATATTGAAAACACTTCTCTGTACAAAAATGCTCCATATTTCAAGAATTAGTTTCAAGTGGGATCTGGTGAAATCCAGAGTTTTGATAAACCTCATTAATAGTTTGCAGGAAAACATCAGCATACTGCTACAATAGTTTACTGTTGAATATCTATGAACAGTAAAAACATAACCACACAGTCCTTTCAGAATAATACGGTACATGTGACTCTATTGAACAGACACTGTCATTGTTTTAACACAAGGCCTATTTATGTTACACTTATTTCATGGTTAAGTTGGTGCATTGTTGTTGTTATAACCAACACAGGTACCTTGTATGAAAATTGGCCATGGACCGACTGTCTCGAGACTAAACATTGGGCCTTTATATATCATCACAATAACAAGTACTGAAAATATACATTGTTTGATGTTTAACTTACAAAAATTACAATTGAAAAGAAACTCATTCAGTTAACTGAATATATCAAATATTCCTTCTTTTTGACAGCTTCTTCTACTATGAGTGTTAAGCTGAAATATTTGTTTAAATGATGAAATTAACAGATATAGTTATACAAACAATACTTTTGACAAAACTTTGGAATTAATTAAGGGCTGGCTTTGCTAACATGTTTACGGATAGAGCCTAATAGGTACTTCAAAAATACTTGTGCTACTTCTTCCAAACGTTTATAATTAGTACAGAATTTATATTTGTTTATAAGTCAACAATAGAATCTAAGTCATGAAACAATTACTGATTTAAACCTATAACAAAAGATATTAACTACACAAAACCAAACATAAAATTAGACTTCTTGTATATTCTTTAAAACTGAGGGCCAATCTTTCTTTTTTATGAAAATGCAGAGTACGCTCACATATGTTAATGGTAATTAGAGAAAATGAAAAAATAAATGTAAGGAGGCAGATGGCAAAACAAGAGAGGAAATAACAAAATCCCAGCTTGCTTCATCACATTACCCTCTCATTGGATTGAAAAGATAGATATTGCAAATAACTAACTGGGCAATTCAGTGACCACAAGTGACCTTAGAAAGTGGGTTAAAAATCTACACACAAAAAATATTACATAAGTAATCTTATCAAAAACTACTGTACATACATTTTTCAAATTTATACTTATATGAACTGGCTATATGATAATCCCCATACAAATTATTTACATACAGTGTCTTGTACAATGGCACCAAATGTCCAGAAGTTATACTTTTAATAAAAATTAGGCATCTTCATCATAAGTGATGTCATTTTTGGATAAACAAAGATTACCGGCACATTTTAAGATACATATCACTTTGTACAAGTCCTGACTTGATTAAAAAAATAAATCCTCATCGGTTGCAAAAAGTTAAATTAAACTGTGCATTGCAGTTCATTTTCAGACAGAAATTTTCAATTGCTCATTGCTTAGTATTTTTCAAAGCACTTTCACTTTTTTAATGAGCTTTAACACAGTTTCTCACCAAGTTGCCCATGCCCTCAACAGGTCAAAGTGGCAGTTAGTAAGGAAATGCACTGCTATCAGTTCCCTTGGAGATGGTTCTCCTCCACCGCAGTACATGAAAAAATTAGACAAAATACCCTGCTTTAGTACATTTACTTTTTACTTCTAACTTAAGTATAAAGTAAAAATATTTCACACTAATGGCAAATGATAGTCAATATTTCATAAATAAATACATTACGTAGATCTCATACCATCACACTAATTATCACTAAAATTGACTACGGTATGAAAGGTGGGGACTAGTAAAAATTTAAAATCAATTTCACAGTACACTACAATACATTACATTAGGTCATAATTCTGTCTCAAACTGGTTACACTTGAAAGATTTGGGTTTCTTTCCCCTTTGCAAAATCACTGAAATACCAAGTCCTGGTTTGAAATTCACACCACTCTAGCAAAAAATCAAGATATGCAGCAGCATAGGTTTACTAATCATTACATTTTGAAAAAAGAGTAGAGTCACCATTACATAACTTAATTACCACTCAAATCAAAATTAAGGGGATGGAAGTTGTACCAAACCATTGCCCTACTTCTCTACTCATCTCTTTGTACTACTCTCAGTCAATCAGAAAATTAAATCCTCTCAAATCAGGTAAAGTTACAAAATAGTTGAACTGTCAAATTATTTACATGACTCTAGCACCACAGTTATCAGTTAATCAGCAAAACTACTTTTCTTTGTTCCAGTATTACTACTTTAAGCTCATAATTCCTCAGAACACAAATATAAGTTTTCAGATAACCTATAGATCCAAAAGTGCAGCATTAAATGACTTGTACATCACTAAAGTATTGCTCTTAATGTTAAGCTCTCATTCCCAATGGTAGTGTCATGAACTGCTCAGTATACACATTATCCAATTTTGCCTAGTTCAAAAATAGATCAACAATATAGTTACACCACCTTTGTTATCCTTAACATGAATCATGTCTGTCAGCTCCATTATTTTACTTGCATTTCTTGCCTTGTTAGCCAGTGGAGTGCATTCTCAAAAAATATCCCTACTGCAGAGACAGGCTCCCTAACCATCAAGACCCTAACATTATTCATTATTTTATTATTTCATTATTCCTTCATTATCTAATAAATAAACAGCTTCTCTGCTTTTCCAATACAAAACTGATTCTATTGAAAAATGCTCCACATTAACAGGTCCTTATGCTAAGGCAAACTTAACCCTAATTACTTATCAGACAAAATTATCACTTAGAAAAATTGCTTGAGATTCTAGCCTGAACCGTGATATACACACACATCTTGCTTATTTTTTCCACACACATTTCTCCAGGCAACTATGTTTAAAGTTTTATTTTCTTAATGTTAGAAGAGGCTGTACCATGATGCTTCAATAGGTAGATAGTTATCTCAATATACTGACTGCACTGAAAACAAACATTTCTATTATACCACAATTTACATTAATATCTAATATTCAAGATGGTTTATACTGCATATTGTCTCTGCAATAGATTCTAAAAATGCCTGTGAAATGCCATTCAAATCACTACCACTAACCAGTAGAAATTAACATGTATACCTTGAACACTTGGTGTTATTACAGGGAGCCACACTTCTCTTTTACCTACCATGTCATCTTCTTCATACAACAAATCCTCATTAATCTTTTCCCTGGAATAACTATTATCCTGCTTGCCAAAATAATTATCAGACATAATCAAATGACAGATATCATGGTTCTCTTCCTCATTACCACTCTCAAACTCTAATGCTTCATTAATCTTACTATTGTCCTCCTTTATTCTTTCTTTACTTAACACATTACCATGATTATCAATAACAAATTCAAATACCTTGTCCTCATCACCACTGGATTCATCACTGCTATCATCATTATTATTAGTGTCAGAATCAGACCCACTGTCACTTTCTCTATGCTTTAGATTTTGTACCTCTTCCATCTTTTTCTCCATTTCAGTCAATGTGAATCTACATTTTCATTTACTTTTACCAGTTTCTCCTTTACCACTACTGCACACTTGGTTTCTACCTCCCTTTCAAAATAATTTTGAATCTAATCAATTTGGTTCTCAAGTTCAACTCTAATTTCAGCACAAAATTTCTCGCAAGCCTCCACCCTCCTATTATAGTCATCTCAAAGTTTCTCTCTCTCTTCTACACATTTACTACTTATTACTTTTAATTTCTCATTAGTATTACATACTACTTTCTTTATACTACTTCCCAACCTATTAATGTCTTCTTTTGTACACATACTACTCATAATTTGCCTTAACATTCCAATTTTCCATAACCACTATTGTCCTGCAAATCAGTCCCCATTAAGCTTTCTGTTTATTTAAAAGCTTAACCTTTACAGCTTTGTTTTTGATCACACCACTCCCCTGTTGTCCATTGTCTCCCATCACACTGTCTTGTTGTTTGAGGCCATTTGTTATGTATCACTTAATATACAAAGACTTTTGCTATGAAATTAGCTTATTATTATTACTCCTCCCTGCTGCTGCTGCTGCTGTGGTTATCTCGATTTGTCGTCTGAACGGCTGCTGTAAATTGTAATTCTGTTGGAGAGATGTCTTGTTTATCCTGGTTGGCTGCATCCACTTATATGCTGATTTGCTGCTCCTGTACTCAGTGGCTGCTTACATAGAACCCTATCGCTGGTTGGTTGCTGTCATACTGCGGGCATGAAACCCATGCACTGACTGGCTGTTGCACCTCCTTCATTAAACTCAGTCTACTGTAAACCATTCCTGAGTTCACTGTCAAAGTTCACAAGTCCTAGTTTATTGTGCCTACATCCAATATTCCTCACCCACAAGCACACCATATGTGATGTTTGCCTGTTCACCATCTTCATTGATAGTCCTCGGAGTCGACATACTGCGTTGTTATACTGGCTGAAAAATGGGGAGGTGGAAATTCAACACTGACTACTGTAAATTATGTAGCAGGCAGGCGCACATTTGTGTTTCACAGTTCTTTACTTTCACAGTTCACAATCATCCAAATATTACACAGTTAATATGGCCAGTACACTATTGGTTAACCTTTCATAAGCCTCATTAATAGTTTGCAGGCAAACATCAGCAAACTACTACAATAGTTTACTGTTGAATATCTATGAGCATTAAAAACATAGCCACACAGTTTTTGCAGAATAATACAGTATGTGTGACACAATTGAACAGACACTGTTATTGTCTTAACACACGGCCTATTTGTGTTACACTTATTTCACAGTCAAGTTGATGCATTGTTGTTTTTCTAACCAGCACAGGTCCTCATCTGAAAATTGGCTGTGGATTGACTGTCTCAGGACCAAAATTTATCAATTAAAGACATAAAGTGTGAAAATGAGGCCATGATCATATTTTTGGCACTTTATTTTATAGGTCCATCTTGACCACATAATTTTTTTTTACATTTCACGGTGACAGGGTTTGGCTACTGCCATGTTCAGAGCTGTTACAAAAACAAAAGTTTTATGTTGATAATACATCAGAATATTTTATGGTATGTATGGCTGATATACATGGCTATTAATCATATAAACATTTTATCTTTCTTATGTAGCACCAAGACTTTTATAGATTTAGCATCAACAAAATTAACTTAATTGGTTACACACTGTTTTTCTTTTTGTAACAGCTCTGAAGATGGCAGTAGCCAAAAACGGTCATAGTGAAATGTAAAAAAAATGGTGTGATTGCGACCAAAAATCGGGCTTTTATATATCATCACAATAATAGGTACTGAAACTATACATTTTTTTAATGTTTAACTTACAGAAATTACAATTAAAACATAACTCATTCAGTCAACTGAATATATAAAATATTCCTTCTTTTTGACAGTTTCTTCTACTACGAGGGTTAGGCCAAAATATTTGTTTAAATGACTTGCGTATGAATTTAAGGAGGCAGACGTCAAAACAAGAGAGGAAGTAACAAGATCCCAGCTGGCTTTGTCACACAGTCTTCTCCTGTTCTGAGGATTGTGCAACTAACTCATTTTCAAAAACAATAAATTTACTTTCTAAGAAAACAACATTCTAATTCATGCTTTTAAATCCATGTGACAGCCCATTTTTTAGCTTTGAAACCTGATTACTAAGTTGGCCTATTTGGTATTGTACCCTGTCCATACTACTATTGTTTTCAGACTGTTCTGCTTTCATTTCCTCTAATTTTACTAAAATCAACTGCAAAATATCAGTTTTCACTGTTTATTTGCTGACTGCACTTTCACTTGGTTCAAACATGTCTTGGCTGGGTTCTACAAATTTCACACCTACATCACTACCCTCATCTCCATTCATTTTCCTAGCAATCACATGAGTCCACTAAAGAAAAAAAGAAAACAAAAATTCACAAATGATTTGAACTTATCTTTTCTGATATCCTTGTATCTGTAAAGTCCTCTTTCAATTCATCCAGTCTGTCATTGTTGATATTATCTTCTCACTGTTGATCTGACTTTGTTGGGCAGTACTTGGGTCATATTTCGTTGAGTGATTTAAGTTCACTTACATAAAAACTGTAAATACAAATAATTGTCCTTTCTTCTTCTGCAACAGACAAAACTTCATTATCAGTCAACAGTTCACAGCTGATGACCACACTTTTACTCTTACCCTCCCACACATCACTATTAAAATTCATGTCTTTGCACAAATTTTGAAAGCTTTGGGAGGCATAAGATATACAAAAGAAAAACTTTTTACTTATATTCATTTTCTCTTCTTGTTGTTGGCTCTTGTTATTGTGTTTAGGGATACATTCCTGCTGCTGAAATTTAGATTTAATGTTGTGGGTTAATCTACATCTACATCTACAAAAATACTCTGCTAGCCACCAAGCGGTGTGTGGTGAAGGGTACAATTTGCGCCAAAATCATATTCCCCACCCATCTGTTCCACTTGCAGATCGCGTGAGGGAAAAATGACTGTCTGAACACCTCAGTACGAGCTCTTATTTCCCTTATCTTTGTATGGTGGTCATTGTGCAATTGGAAAGTTGGTGGTAATAATATACATGGTGTTACAAAAAGGTACGGCCAAACTTTCAGGAAACATTCCTCTCACACAAAGAAAGAAAGTATGTTATGTGGACATGTGTCCAGAAATGCTTACTTTCCATGTTAGAGCTCATTTTATTACTTCTCTTCAAATCACATTAATTATGGAATGGAAACACATAGCAACAGAAAGTACCAGCGTCACTTCAAACACTTTGTTACAGGAAATGTTCAAAATGTCCTACGTTAGCAAGGATACATGCATCCATCCTCCATCGCTTGGAATCCCTGATGTGCTGATGCAGCCCTGGAGAGTGGCATATTGTATCAGAGCCGTCCACAATACGAGCGCAAAGAGTCTCTACATTTGGTACTGAGGTTGTGTAGACAAGAGCTTTCAAATGCCTCCATAAATGAAAGTCAAGAGGGTTGAGATCAGGAGAGTGTGGACGCCATGCAATTGGTCCACCTCTACTAATCCATCGGTCACCGAATCTGTTGTTGAGAAGCATACGAACACTTCGACTGAAATGTGCAGGAGCTCCATCTTGCATGAACCACATCTTGTGTCGTACTTGTAAAGGCACATGTTCTAGCAGCACAGGTAGAGTATCCCATATGAAATCATGATAACGTGCTCCATTGAGCATAGGCGGAAGAACATGGGGCCCAATCAAGACATCACGAACAATGCCTGCCCAAACGTTCACAGAAAATCTGTGTTGATGACATGATTGCACAGTTGCGTGTGGATTCTTGTTAGCCCACACATGTTGATTGCAAAAATTTACAATTTGATCACATTGGAATGAAGCCTCATCCGTAAAGAGAACATTTGCACTGAAATGAGGATTGACACATTGTTAGATGAACCATTCGCAGAAGTGTACCCATGGAGGCCAATCAGCTGCTGATAGTCCCTGCAGACGCTGTACATGGTACGGAAACAAATGGTTCTCCCGTAGCACTCTCCATACAATGTCATGGTCAACGTTACCTTGTACAGCAGCAACTTCTCTGATGCTGACATTAGGGTTATCGTCAACTGCATGAAGAATTGCCTCATGCATTGCAGGTGTCCTCGTCGTTCTAGGTCTTCCCCAGTCACGTGTCATAGGCTGGAATGTTCCGTGCTCCCTAAGACATCGATCAATTGCTTCGAATGTCTTCCTGTCGGGACACCTTCATTCTGGAAATCTGTCTTGATACAAACGTACTGCGCCATGGCTATTGCCTTGTGCTAATCCATACATCAAATGGGCATCTGCCAACTCCGCATTTGTAAACATTGCACTGACTGCAAAACCACGTTCGTGATGAACACTAACCTGTTGATGCTACGTACTGATGTACTTGATGCTAGTACTGTAGAGCAATGAGTCGCATGTCAACACAAGCACTGAACTCAACATTACCTACCTTCAATTGGGCCAACTGGCGGTGAATCGAGGAAGTACAGTACATACTGAGAAACTAAAACGAGCTCTAACATGGAAATTAAGTGTTTATTGACTCAAGTCCACATGACATCTTTTCTTTATTTGTGTGTGAGGAATATTTCCTGAAAGTTTGGCCGTACCTTCTTGTAACACCCTCGGTGAAGATCAGATTTCAGAATTTAGTGAGCAGCCCCTTCTATTTCGCGTGTTGTCTATCTGCAAGTGTGTACCACTTCAAACTTTCTATGAGATTTGTAATGCTCTCATAATGGCTAAGTGCACCAGTCACGAATCTTGCTGCTCTTCTTTGGACCTTCTCAATCTCTTGAATCAGACCCAACTGGTAATGGTCCCATACAATACTCCAAGTCTTGTTGACTGAATAACTGATGAAGTTTTGCCAGTATATTTCTTGAATTTTATTCTTTGCCACATTATTAAATATCACACTGTCTTTACATTTTCCACATAGATAAAAACCAATAACTACAGTGTCATCGACAAATTTAGAAAAATGTCTATTTCCATCAGAGGCATGCCCACTACTCATCCACATTCTGCAGTACTCACCATATTCCACAGAGTTTACAAAGCAAAAGAGTTTACAAACTTTCTTGAGAAAACAAGATTCCTCACCAAAATACATCACTACATTGTAAATGAGTCCAGAAATAAATTTTATCATTATTGTCAAATTGTGCAGTTAATAATGGGAATTTTAACTATACCAGAAATTGCATAATTTCAAATATTTTTAAAACAAGAATAATTTTAACCATTAGTACATATCAACTGTAACAAATTAGTTCCTTTTTATACATTTTAGTTTGAAATAAAATACATCATATACAAAATCATACAAATTCTTTCAGGGAAACATCCGAGAATGTTTAACTATACAAGAATCGATAGTATACATGGTATCGGGTATTTCTATAAAAAAAAGGTAATGTTAGAGGAGGGTGTCCCATTACAAACTGCAATTTCAGAGGGGTTAGTTCCATATCTGGACAAGAAAACCTCAATTGCAATGGTACCCCCAGTCGTTACTCCTGAGTAGTTGCACTTCCTTACAGTATCTCCTACGAGTGAACCAGTTGCATCTTTACCTGTGATTACTCATACTTTAGGTACGTGAGCTATGCACAGTTCTGTTTAAAAATAATAGCTCGGTGTATCATAGGGCCTAGCTGAGCACATCTGCTTTCATGCCCGCAACTAATTCGCTGCAAATAATAACTGTAGGTGTGATCCCGCAATCAAATTGTCTATGCAATGGCTAGAATTGTGAGTTAATAAAATACACAGAAATCAGATCATAAATGAATAATTTAATAACAAGGGTTCTAGTCTAATGTCTGTTGTTGACATAGACAACAGAGAATTATGTTGAATAACGTTTATTCAAGTGAAAACGCCTCAAATAAATGTGAAGTTGTCTTTCAGTATTCAGTTAAAGTACTGACAAATAAATGACCTTTTCAAATTCAGGTAAGTTACATTGGGACTGTTACAACAATGGCAACAAAATCCCCAAACTGAAAGATATGCAAAAACTAAGTCTATTTCGTGATCGCAATACATAATACAGAATACAGAAAGATTCATCAGCTAAAAACAGTTCAGAGTTCAACATAATGATTTACAAATTAAGAAACATGATGCACAGAATAGTAAATCACTCTCTGTCTATTCCCACTTCCATAAATCAAGCGGCAAAAGTTATAGTCCTACAGTGGAGTACATTAGACCTGTTGAAATATAAAGTCCCATTGAAAGTTAGTATTGTAGTAGCCATTCACTACCCAGAATCAATTGCCTATATGACCAAATCATGCATGTTACCATAGGTAGGTCTACCTTTTTTCAGCCTCTACATAAAGTATCCTGAATCACACTCTTCAGCTTGTTACTCGAAAAATCTCAGTCTCCACTTGACTCCCATAGTGTTCCACTACTGTCTGCTTCTCCATTGGCTGAAGACTGTCCCCAACAACAATACATCATCCTTAAGATCTACAGACCTGATTTGATTCAAACTGAACACTTCCCAGCCCAAACTAATATCTTACAACAATATTTATATTAAGAAATGTAATAAACATTTGGTTACAGTCAGATCATTTACAATTAACATATATATGTCTACATCTACATGGACACTCTGCAAATCACACTTAAGTGCCTGGCAGAGGGTTCATTGAACCACCTCCACAATAATTCTCTATTATTCCACTTTTGAACAGTGAATGGAAAGAATGTAACACCTATATCTTTCCATTTGAGCTCTGATTTCCCTTACTGTATTATCATGATCATTTCTCCTTATGTAGGCATCAACAGAATGTTTTTTTACATTCAGAGGAGACCCATGTCAGATCCTGTATTATGTCTCAGTATTATGAAAAGGAAAGTTGCTATGCACTGTCTAGTGGAGATGCCAAATTGCAGATAGGTACAACAGAAAGACTGTCACAAATAAAGCTTTTGGCCACTAAGACCTTCATCAAAAATAGACCACACACGCACACACTCACTCACTCACACACACACACACACACACACACACACACACACAAATACACTCTTTCTCAATGCAAACGCAAAAAAGCATTATTTGTGAGAGTCTTTTTGTTGTGCTTATCTGCGACTCTGCATCTCCACTATATGGTGAGTAACAACTTTCCTTTTCATAATATTGTTACATTCCATCCTGGATTTTCCATTGTTTGACTCTTGCCTGTATCATGTCTGTGACACTCTCTCCCCTACTTCACGATAATACAAAATGTGCTGCTCTTCTTTGAACTTTCTCAATGTACTTCATTAATCCTATCTGGTAGGGATTCCAGACTACACAGCAGTACTTCAAAGAGGATGGACAAGCGTGGTGTAGGCAGTCTCTTCAGTAGATCTGTTACAGTTTCTAAGTGTTCTGCCAATATAACACAGTCTTTGGTTTGCCTTCCCCACAACATTTTCTACATGTTCTTTCCAATTGAAATTGTTTGTAATTGTAATTCCTAGGTATTTAGTTGCATTTACAGTTTTTTGATTAGACTGATTTATCATATAACTGAAGTTTAATGGATTGCTTTTAGCACTCAAATGGATGACCTCACACTTTTCATTATTTAGGATCAATTGCCAATTTTTGCACCTCTCAGATTCTTTTCTAAATTGTTTTTCAATTTGTTTTGATCTTCTGATGAGTTTACTAGATGATAAATACCATCATCTGCAAACAACCTAAGATGGTCGCTCAGATTGTCTTCTAAATTGTTTAAGGAACAGCAGAGGGCCTATAACAGTACCTTGGGGGAAGCTAGAAATCACTTCTGTTTTACTCGATGACTTTCCATCAGTTACTATAAACTGTAGCTTCTCTGACAGGAAATCATGAATCCAGTCATGTAACTGAGATGATATTCCATAAGCATGTCATTTCACAAAAATGTCAAAAGCCTTTTGGAAATCTAGAAATATGGAATCAATTTGAAATCTCTTGTCAATAGCACTCAACACTTTGTAAGTACAAGTAATAGTAGGTTCATAAATAAATAAACCAGCATTCTTGTGTAAGTGTGCTCACAATAAATGACAATAGATTGTCTTATTTAAACAGTTATTTAGATAGAAATATCTTTTGGTTCTCTTTTCAAACATGATGTCCACTAACACATGCAACTGACCACTTATAAATTAGCACAGTGTATTGATAGCACTTGGAATCAACATTGGAATAAAGTTACTGGCAAAATAGTAAACTGTTCATTAAATAACTACACAAGTATGACAGTAAGTGCTGCATCCCTTAGCTGTGTAAATGTGGAGAATATGATATTCTGACTAATATTTGCATAATAAAAGATACATAAAAGACATAATGAATCAATAAACAAAATAGATACAGATACATAGCTTCCAGGGATGATAGCTATAGTGCAATTCTATCATTTGAGATATCATTTGTTGAAACTGCATGAAGTGATTAAAAGCTGCCAATTCAGTGATTCATTGAGTAAATGTTTATTCACTGTGAAACATTAACTTCTATAGTTTTAAAGGTATTGAACTATTGTTGTGTCACTGGATGTGCCTCATTTTTCTGAGATTGCAAATGTATTCAGATTCATTTTAATTTGTAGCTGTGATAATCAGAGTGTTGTACCTTAGCCATCTTTAATATTATGTGACTCTCTGCCATTTCCTGGACCATTGTTCTCCTAAGTGACCATCCATTGCTAAAATTTCTGAACTGGGATTAAATCACATCCAGTCCTTTGCTGATCCCTTGCATCTTGCTTGCCTGGAGCAGTCGGCTAATGAGAAGCCAGAACTGCTGCAGCACTCCCTGAGATCTGGGCCCACTAGCGTTCAGCCATACGACCAATTCACCTTAATCATACCAATACTGGGTGGTTGATTAGAATGCCTAAGTACTGTAATGTTACACCCCATCTCTGCATTGTTAGTCCTTCCCCCTTCCCCAGTGCTCCCTCCTTACCCACATCAGATTTCTGCTCTCTCAGGTGAAGTTGCAGTCTGCAGTTCGGCCACAGAGCCAGAGAGCCAGTAGTTGTGTTTGTGTGAATGTTGTGTATTTTCTATTTCAGAAGAAGCTCTTTTGGCTGAAACCTTAAATGTTGAGCAGCTTTGTGCTGTGCCTGTCTGCGATTCAGTATCTCCTCTATATGGTGAGTAGCAATCTATCCATTTCATAATATTGTTGTTATACACACATATTGTAATTAGTGTGTGATTCTTATATTTCATACTTGCCACCTTATATTTTTTATCATTTTAACTCACAAGATTTTGTTTATCAGAGATTCATACATTCAACTCCTTAGTGTTATTGTACTGAATTGAATTTGGGATAAAAGAGCTTTGTGGCACAACTTGACTAAAGTGAGGGCTAGTTTGATATGACAGATTCTGTGGCATCAAGCAGTAGTCAATTTGGTGAGGACAAGAAGATAAATGGGTAAAAATGTTTAGACAAAACTTAAGCTTGAACACAGTAAGCTAAGCAGTTATGGAAATACTTGCAAAAGGTAGTGTGGAAAGTTGCATCAAACTAGTCTCTGGACAGATTACAACAACAACATTGTTCGCCAAGTGGACTAATATTCCTTATTTCTCATTTCAGCTTTAAATTGTTAAAATAGAAAAAAAAATGTTAGTTTTATATTAATATTTTCATGAAAATGAAATGATTATGAGAACTCTTTTATAAGAAATTGGAGACATTGTAGCCGGCCGCGGTGGTCTCGCTGTTCTAGGCGCGCAGTCCGACACCGTGCGACTGCTACGATCGCAGGTTCGAATCCTGCCTCGGGCATGGATGTGTGTGATGTCCTTAGGTTAGTTAGGTTTAGGTAGTTCTAAGTTCTAGGGGAGTGATGACCACAGCAGCTGAGTTCTTTAGTGCTCAGAGCCATTTGAACCATTTTTTTGAGACATTGTACCTCTTATTTCATGGCTGTACTCTGAAAATATTTCTATCATGTAACACAGTCAAATACATCTCTCATGTGATGGATTGGATTGTTTTCACATCTAATGCATCACATCAGTTAAAAAAAAAAGAAAAAAAAGAAAAAGAAAAAAGAAGAGAAACAAGTCTGACTGAATGAAGACAGCATGTTTCCACTTATGCTGTAATATTTGTAAAGACCTTTTCATGGTTAAAAAGGAAGAAACTTGAAATTGGCTATGTAAGCCAAAATTAATTGTATGAGTTATTAGAGATTGTAATAAACATTAAAACCTAATTGGAAAAAGACATCATTCAACAAATTTATGGCTGGAGTGCCCACAATGAAAAAGTTCTGACTGTTAGCTTGGTACAAACATTTTAAACTTTTTGCTTCTTTATCAGTTTTACCAACCTTGTATTCACGCACCTACTCAGTTTGTCGTCGTGGGACTCTATGGATGGTTCTATGAACCTTTTCATTACAGGAAACAATTGAGATATTCTTCAGAAGCCAACAAGACTCTGGCACTGACTGCAATGTAGTTTGGTGAGTTACAAGCAAGGCAATAGCTATGAAACTGCATAGCACATATTTTGCCTTATAGTCATATCTGTCAAAATATTGTGCCAAGTGATGTTCTGAGGTTACTTTCAGCTAATTTTAAAGTTGTCACTGTAGAATAACTTGCCATTTACTATAAGAATATGCCTCTGAACCATCCTGGATTTTCCATTGTTAGAATAACATATTAGACATTTTTCTGTAAAAAGAATATAGTGTTTTGTTTATGTGACCAGAAATAAGAAATTGTTCTTTGTAAATCATCTCCTTGTTATTCATACTGGCAGTGTTTATAAACAACAAGACACACACAATTTTAAATTAGCATTTGATTTTAGAAGAACACATACACAAACAACAGTACAGAATTTTATATGTATATATATATATATATATTTAGAAATGTAATCAATTAGAACTCGTGTCCAAAATTCATTTGTACTGTTCACAATTTGCAGAATATTTGCATCATTTAGTACATATGTACATGTAAGAACTCACAAAATAGTTTCATACTTGACTGTTCTTGGCATTGAATCTTTTGTTGCTGCATGAGTGAATGAATAACAGTTGCAATAACAAACAGGGATAATAAAGGCACAATGTCAAGAGAACTAATTCTCTTCACTCAAGGCCAAATCCTTCAGCATTTGAAATAGCTATTATGAGCTTCTGACGAAGAGTATCTTTTGACTCATAAGTTGGGAGCACAAGCTGATTGAAGCAAGTATGTGCTTCTGGCAAATTATCTGGTTTATTTGTCACACGGGTAATCTTGAATGTCATTTCCCCCATTCCTCCAACTGGTACTCGGTCACTGCCAGTAGCAAAAAGCAGAAATTTCTTCTTTAGTTCATCAGACAGAGAATGAAGCACATCCCAAAAGTCACTGGAAAAAAAAATCATTTAGTTGCTATTGCTGGTACATAAAATGTGTAGCTATCATACTGATCTTAGTACATTCTGAGCTTAACAACAAAGTTCTGTAATTTTTTACTCACTTTGCTCTTCAAACAATTTGCAAAATGACAGTGTATACAGAATTTCTTATTCTGAAATACTAAAATATCTGATAAATGTAATAGGTTGGAAGGAAGTGCGTCAGTATTGCCTTCCCCACAAAGAGCGAAGGAAGGGCAGCAGGAATCTGGTTTTAAGATATCATAAATATTTATGTCACTGTTGATGGTAGCAGTAACTCAGTTACAGGGGACAGGAATTGTCCTTAACACCAGAGCTACCACTTGTTAGGAACAGAAAAACTAAAAAGAAGTCAACAGATTCACATTCTAGTCCTTGTTCTCTTGAATACAAGTACAGTGTATTAATCAATGTGTTGATTTCACTTGATGAAAAGAAGTAAATTGTGTTCTATACACTAACCATTAAAGATGCCCTTTAGATATGTGGAAGAATGTAGGTATAATTAACAATGAATTAGATGTCAAGAACAATCTCTGAGCAGTGGGTTCTTTAAGAAAAGTGATAGGAGAGATGTCAGTAACTACCGACCTATTTCACTGCTGACATAATTTTCCCAAATTTTTGAGAAGGTGATGTATTCTAGAATAGTATCTCACCTAGGGAACAATAATATCCTCAGAAAATCACAGTTTGGGTTTCAGAAGGGTTGCTCTACTGAGAATGCCATTTATATGTTTCCACACGAGATATTACAAGCATTAAATAACGAAATAACACCACTAGGTATTTTCTGTGACCTATCCAAGGCATTTGATTGTGTGAATCATAGTATACTTCTAGATACATTGAAGTTTTATGGGACTGATGGTATAGCCATAGTAGTAATTCAACCAACAGAATCCAGAGACTTAATTATGACTGGGGAGAAATCATGTATGAAGTTCCTCAAGGCTCAATCTTAGGTCCACTGCTGTATATGTGTAAATGAACTACTGTCTTCTGTAAAACAGGCAGAATTAGTTCTTTTTGCAGATGACACCAGTATTGTAATCTCTTCCAGTATACATACAGAAATGGAAGAAATGGTGAACAAAGTTTTCGAAAGTATCACTGTCTGGTTTTCTGTGAATGGTCTGACCCTGAATGTCACAAAGACACATCATATTCAGTTCTGCACCTCTAGGGGTGATGCATCAATGATAAGTGTAGCACATGGTGATCAAACAATACATAGGGTGGAAACTGCAAAATTCTTAGGTGTCCATATTGATGAGAATTTAAATAGGAAAAAAAAAACACATTTTGGAACTCCTAAAACAACTTAATTCAGCCACATTTCCACTTAGAATCATAGCAAATTTTGGGGAGAGAGAAATCAGGAAGTTGACATGTTTTGCTTTTTTTCATTCAGGAATGTCATATGTAATAATGTTCTGGGGTAATTCATCTTTAAGAAAGAAGGTCTTCATTCCCCAAAAGTGTGCTGTAAGTGTGTGCTGTAGTGCTCACCTGCGATCATCTTGTAGACATCTGTTTAAGGAGTTGGGCATTTCGACTACTGCTTCACTGTATATTTATTCCTTAATGAAGTTTGTTATAAATAATCCACTATAGTTCAAAAGGAACAACGAGGTACATAATTACAATACTAGAAGAAAAAATGACATTCATTACCCAACATTAAGGTTGTCTTTAGCACAGAAAGAGGTGCACAAAGCTGCAACAAAAGTTTTTGTCCACTTACCCAGTGATATAAATGTCTAACAGACAGCTAGGTAAAATTTGAAAATAAATTGAAAAAGTTTCTCCTTGACAACTCCTTCTGTTCCGTAGAAGAATTTGTATGTTTGTAATGTGTAAAGGATGATGTGCAGGAATTACTAACTAAATCTGTATATCTTGTTTTCATTTGGGGGGGGGGGGGGGAGGGGAGGGGGAGGGGTTATATGGTGATGTTTAGAGTACCAATAGGGGTACAAATTAATTTGCAGTATGAATATGAAATGACTCATTCCACATCATGACAATTTATCATGCAAAATGACCCATGTAGCATGAAAGAAACTAACTAACTGTGTATCATTACTCAGTCCATTATTTGTATTCTATATAGGATTTCAAGTATTGTATTAATACCCTATTTGTATTTACAACTGCAATAAATGAAATTCATACAGTTAATAGAAAAACTTCTACTTTGAGAAAAAGTTATATTAAGCAAATTGTTTATTTATATCAAAAGGAAAATTCACTTGAGGAAACTATAAAATTATGTGATAAAATTTCTGGCCAATACCTTCAGAAGGTAAAATACTGAGACTTGAGATGTTATTTCCCTGCTCACATTCATTTCTGAAAATACGATTATGTATTTCCAGAAGTATAGGAAAAGCCTAATGTATTATAAAATAGATCATAAAATATTCAGCTGAAATTTTTCAATTTACTGATGTCACACTCATCTAAATCCAACATATTGTTTGCATGTTGTGTAATTTTTAATCAAGCAGAGCTGTGGTATCTGAGAGATGCATGACAGTCATGTTTGGTCACTGTGACTAAAGGTGACAAGGAAAGGCCATAGGAGGTGCAGAACTACCAAAGTAAGGACAAAATTGGTCCCAAAGATGAGTAAAACGGAGGTGTCTTAAATGATCTAGGAGATTGGCATAGGAATTAATAAGTGACACAGAGTTGTCAACAGCAGAATGGACTTGTTCCAGGATGGGACGAAAGAAATAGTCCATTTATAAAAATATGGATTAGATGATCAGAAATTAGAGTGTAACATACCTTGACAGTGTGGTTTAGATGACACAGATCAGTCCTAAAATTATCACAAGAGGTGCTTTGAGTGACTATAAGCAAAGGTCACTGCTAGTAGAAGTAGTTTAATTAAGAATATTATGAAAAGTGACATACCTGATGTCACAGACAGAGAAAAGTTTACAAACAGGGTTAAAAGGTTGTTCAAAGCAGATGATGATGGAGACTGGTTGAGAGCAGATCATGTAGCAGGAGGTGGACTAACCTCAACAGGGAAATAAGCTTCAGTGGTAGTTCATCTGATGTTGTAAAGTAAAGCCATATACAATCACATATGAAATGACTTTCACTGGTGCTCAAAGGTTTGAACAGAGGCAATAACTACAGAGTTAGACATGGTTACATCACAGGAATAAAGCTTATGTCATACTCAGAGACATACACATTCCATTTTTAACCTACCATGCTTGCCTGTTCACCAGGCAGGCAAGCTGCTGCACATTATCAGCACAGGGGTAGGCTGCTTTACTTCCATCCAAGCCAAGCTGTGCCCAATCCAAGCTATTCTCAATCCAAGCTATGTCCAATCAAAGCCAAGCTAAGCCCAGCCATGCAAGCTTACTGAATTCTGTTTGCCTGCCCATCTCCCTGCTCTGCTATGCTACACAGCTGGTATTTCTGTACGCTTTCATTGTACTGTTATGACTAGAGTTCAGAAGTTTATAAAAAATCTACCTCTTACCCATGTATCACAGGATGAGGCACAGTGAAATATACACTCATATTGAGTCGTCATATGCCAGAAGATGGTGGATTTTATTTGTCCTTTTTTTCCTTTCCAGCGTAATTTGAGATTGGTTTTTAGCTCAATATTAACAGTTTTCTCTGCAACTTCACTCTCTTTCAACTAGTACTAGTTATTTTCAATTCTAACCATCATCAGATCACCTCTAATTAATGTTTTCTGTAGCAAGTAGAACCGTCTCTGAAAGTCAAGATCGTTTGCTCATAAGAACCTGAAGAACTCTATTATACAGCAATTTCAACTAAAGTAAGTATTGGAAGTTTAGTTTCTGTAACTTTAGTGTGTTTCAGCCAGATATGACCCCAATCATACCCATTTGCAGGTTTACAGAATTCATTGTAAGTGACCAAAATAGTTCATTCTAAATTCCCCAAATGCATTTGTTGTTGTTGTTGTTGTGGTCTTAAGTCCTGAGATTGGTTTGATGCAGCTCTCCATGCTACTCTATCCTGTGCAAGCTTCTTCATCTCCCAGTACCTACTGCAACCTACATCCTTCTGAATCTGCTTGGTGTATTCATCTCTTGGTCTCCCTCTATGATTTTTACCCTCCACACTGCCCTCCAATACTAAGCTGGTGATCCCTTGATGCCTCAGAACATGTCCTACCAACCGATCCCTTCTTCCAGTCAAGTTGTGCCACAAACTCATCTTCTCCCCAATTCTATTCAATACTTCCTCATTAGTTATGTGATCTACCCATCTAATCTTCAGCATTCTTCTGTAGCACCACATTTTGAAAGCTTCTATTCTCTTCTTGTCCAAACTATTTATCGTCCACGTTTCACTTCCATACATGGCTACACTCCATATAAATACTTTCAGAAAAGACTTCCTGACACTTAAATCTATACTTGATGTTAACAAATTTCTCTTCTTCAGAAATGCTTTCCTTGCCATTGCCAGTCTACATTTTATATCCTCTCTACTTCGACCATCATCAGTTATTTTGCTCCCCAAATAGCAAAACTCCTTTACTACTTTAAGTGTCTCATTTCCTAATCTAATTCCCTCAGCATCACCCGACCTAATTCGACTACAGTCCATTATCCTCATTTTGCTTTTGTTGATTTTCATCTTATAGCCTCCTCTCAAGACACTGTCCATTCCATTCAACTGCTCTTCCAAGTCCTTTGCTGTCTCTGACAGAATTACAATGTCATCAGTGAACCTCAAAGTTTTTATTTCTTCTCCACGGATTTTAATACCTACTCCAAATTTTTCTTTTGTTTCCTTTACTGCTTGCTCAATATACAGATTGAATAACATCGGTGAGAGGCTACAACCTTGTCTTACTCCCTTCCCAACCACTGCTTCCCTTTCATGTCCCTCGACTCTTATAGCTGCCATCAGGTTTCTGTACAAATTGTAAATAGCCTTTCGCTCCCTGTATTTTACCCCTGCCACCTTTAGAATTTGAAAGAGAGTATTCCAGTCAACATTGCCAAAAGCTTTCTCTAAGTCTACAAATGCTAGAAACGTAGGTTTGCCTTTCCTTAATCTTTCTTCTAAGATAAGTCGTAAGGCCAGTATTGACTCACGTGTTCCAGTATTTCTACAGAATACAAACTGTTCTTCCCCGAGGTCGGCTTCTATTAGTTTTTCCATTCGTCTGTAAAGAATTCGTGTTAGTATTTTGCAGCTGTGGCTTATTAAACTGATTCTTTGGTAATTTTCACATCTGTCAAAACTTGCTTTCTTTGGGATTGGAATTATTATATTCTTCTTGAAGTCTGAGGGTGTTTCGCCTGTTTCATCCATCTTGTTCACCAGATGGTAGAGTTTTGTCAGGACTGGCTCTCCCAAGGCCGTCAGTAGTTCCATTGGCTTGTTGTCTACTCTGGGGGCGTTGTTACGACTCAGGTCTTTCAGTGCTCTGTCAAACTCTTCATGCAGTATCGTATCTCCCATTTCATCTTCACCTACATCCTCTTCCATTTCCATAATATTGTCCTCAAGTACATCGCCCTTGTATAGACCCTCTATATACTCCTTCCACCTTTCTGCTTTCCCTTCTTTGCTTAGAACTGGGTTTCGATCTGAGCTCTTGATGTTCATACAAGTGGTTCTCTTATCTCCAAACGTCTCTTTGATTTTCCTGTAGGCAGTGTCTATCTTACCCCTAGTGACATAAGCCTCTACATCCTTACATTTGTCCTCTAGCCATCCCTGCTTAGCCATTTTGCACTTCCTGTCAATCTCATTTTTGAGACGTTTGTATTCCTTTTTGCCTGCTTCATTTACTGTATTTTTATATTTTCTCCTTTCATCAATTAAATTCTATATTTCTTCTGTTACTCAAGGATTTCTACTAGCCCTCGTCTTTTTACCTACTTGATCCTCTGCTGCCTTCACTACTTCATCCCTCAAAGCTATCCGTTCTTCTTCTACTGTATTTCTTTCCCCCATTCCTGTCAATTGTTCCCTTATGCTCTCCCTGAAACTCTGTACAGCCTCTGGTTCTTTCAGTTTATCCAGGTCCTATCACCTTAAATTCCCACCTTTTTGCTGTTTCTTCAGTTTTAATCTACAGGTCATAACCAATAGATTGTGGTCGGAGTCCACATCTGCCCCTGGAAATGTCTTACAATTTAAAACCTGGTTCCTAAATCTCTGTCTTACCATTATACAATCTATCTTATACCTTTTAGTATCTCCAGGGTTCTTCCATATATACAACCTTCTTTCATGATTCTTAAACCAAGTGTTAGCTATGATTAAGTTGTGCTCTGTGCAAATTCTACCAGGCGGCTTCCTCTTTCATTTCTTAGCCCCAATCCATATCCACCTACTACATTTCCTTCTTTCCCTTTTCCTACACTCGAATTCCATCACCCATGACTATTAAATTTTCGTCTCCCTTCACTATCTGAATAATTTCTTTTATTTCATCATACATTTCTTCAATTTCTTCGTCATCTGCAGAGCTAGTTGGCATATAAACTTGTACTACTGTATTAGGTGTGGGCTTCGTATCTATCTTGGCCACAATAATGTGTTCACTATGCTGTTTGTAGTAGCTTACCTGCATTCCTATTTTCCTATTCATTATTAAACCTACTCCTGCATTACCCCTATTTGATTTTGTGTTTATAACCCTGTAGTCACCTGACCAAAAGTCTTGTTCCTCCTGCCACCAAACTTTACTAATTCTCACTACATCTAACTTTAACCTATGCATTTCCCTTTTTAAATTTTCTAACCTACCTGCCCGATTAAGGGATCTGACATTCCACGCTCCGATCCGTCGAACACCAGTTTCCTTTCTCCTGATAATGACATCCTCTTGAGTAGTCCCCGCCCGGAGAATCGAATGGGGGACTATTTTACCTCCAGAATATTTTACCCAAGAGGACGCCATCATCATTTAATCATACAGTAAAGCTGCATGCCCTCGGGAAAAATTACGGCCGTAGTTTCCCCTTGCTTTCAGCCGTTCACAGTACTAGCACAGCAAGGCCGTTTTGGTTATTGTTACAAGGCCAGATCAGTCAATCATCCAGACTGTTGCCCTTGCAACTACTGAAAAGGCTGCTGCCCCTCTTCAGGAACCACACGTTTGTCTGGCCTCAACAGATACCCCTCCGTTGTGGTTGCACCTTTGGTACGGCTATGTGTATCGCTGAGGCACGCAAGCCTCCCCACCAACGGCAAGGTCCATGGTTCATGGGGGGGGGAGGGGGGCGGCAAATGCATTTAGCAATTAGCAAACACAAATTTTATCTTTTATATTAATTAATCTAAACATTATATGTCTGAAAGAAGAAGCTTTTCTTACATCGTAAGTTTTCTTCAAACTTTGTTGCATGCCACCAGTATGTGGTTTTCAATATCCAATGAACCATGGCTTTTTTTCATATTTCAATCAATGTTTGCCATAAATTTAGAAACTAAATGGCATCAAATCCTTTGCACACATTTCCACAGACCTGATCCTCTGGCACAATATTTATAGAGTGAAGAAGCTGCTGGTCAAATTTACAGTCATGTTGTAAGATATTCTATGTCCCCGAATAAATGTTTAGTAACATTGTACATAATCTGCATTGCAGGACGCCTTCTGATTTATTTGAAGCTGCCTCATAAAGAAAAAAAAAAACTTTTCCTTTGCTGAATTTGCGCCCCTTTTTTGTGACTGATACATATTCCCCATATCACAATTTCTCCACAGCCTTCTTTAAGTTTGGTTTGTCCATTTTGCTGCTCCCGCTCTTATGATAAATGAGCTGCAGTGAAACTACCTGCATAAATGCGTACATGGCTAGTTGTGTTGGACTGACAGTGCAGCATGTTGTTGGGCGCAGCAGCCTGAATGGGTCCTGTAAAGCTTGCCAGGCTTGCAGGAACCCAAGTTGGCCTGTTTAACTACTGTGCTTCAGTACATATGCACCCTTGGTCTCCATTGTCGCAGACTGAGCTGCTTTATAGTTGTGGTGGAGACAGGGGCAGGCAAGCTAGAAAGAGAATTTGTGCATTTCTGGTCATGATACTGCATCATTCTGTGCACCAGATAATCACATATGGCCTTGTGGTGACAACTGAGTAGAGAAAACTAATAGTAGTGGAGAATCTTCTGGAGAACAGTGCCCACAAGTAGCTTAAATATCCTGGCATTTCATGTATAAAATCACGTGTGTCAGCATATTTTGTGCAGGTGTCCTGGAATGTGTGTGTTCAAGCACACCTATTCAATGATTTCCCACTGATGCTGCTAGTTTGTCAAAAGTACTTTGGGGAGATGATTAGTCAGAATTAGTGGCTTCCATGAAGGCTCCTTGTATTCTGGTGTGATGCACACCTATCTTTAACTTGAGATGATACTGATGCATACCAACCAAATTTGGAGGACACGGGGCCTCAAGAGTACAACGTATTTTACCAGATGCTTTGGCTACTTATTTTTTGGACAACCTACCTCTTTTCAGGCCTATCATTTCATTCACATGTGCCACCAGTAGGAGCACATCAGAAGTTGCACTATGAATGTAAGACAAGTGAATTTTTGCAAGTTGCAGTGTCACTGATGAGTGCTGATTGGCAGAAACCAAGAGATGGGTCTACTTTAGTGTGGTGTTGATAGGTCACATCGACCACACAAATTACAATCTTTGGAACCTTAACTGCTCTGACAAGCCACCATGTTTAATTGAGTCTGCCTTTGTACTTAATGCAGTGTTCATGTGTATCAGTCTTTATGGTAAAATATATGTGTATATAGAAAACTTGGGAACTGTTTATTGAGTGTATTACGATCCGTATCCAGAATCCCATATTGGTGACACTGGACAAAAAGTTCTATGTCTTCTGCAGCTTCCGCTCTGGTCATATAGGATCAACAGGTTTCACATATGACGCCATCACCAAACATTCTTTGTGAAGATTTGGAGGTCCAGCTCTTACAACCAGGCCATTGGTTATTTCACAGCTAACGGACAATGATCCATGATCTTCAATGAGAATAACCTCTACTTTAGCAACTCCACAACGACCGAGTGTTATGCAGTTACCTCATACAATGAACTCAAGTTTTGTTTCGCTGGATTATGCACAACAACAAGTGAAAAGTGAAGTGAACAATCTACTAAATAGTGTGATCATCGATCGCTCGTACAAAGTTCAAAGGGACTGAAGTTCGCACATGTGCTTTGATCCTCTACGCACCATGACATCAGTTACAGTAATGCTGTGTGCAACACTGTCATTTGTGCAAAACACACAAGCTGCACCAGCCTCACCTTCCTCACAAATCAGTGACAGACATTTTTATGCCTTCAGCCTGCCAGAACAAACCACTGGATTGGCGGCCCAATTTCGTGACTATGTGGGTACGAGTACACTCAACATACCCTCTTCACCAGCAAAGTTGTATCATGACAGTACAACTGTCAACAGGTTTCACCAGTTTCTTATGGTCCTACCACAAAGGGTGCATGGACAGTGTGTCTGGAAAACTCTCGTTGTTGCCACTTTAAGTTCCAGGACACCCCTCCCCCCCTCCTCCCCCCACCCCACTCCCCCTTACCCATGGGGGCCCTTGATTCTGACTCCTTCCACAGTACCATCTATGTCTGCCATGTCGGCCTTCTGCATCATTTCCAAGTTGGACAATGTCAGTGCTATTCCTGCAATTTCTGGTCCAGTTTATGGGCCCTCATTACATGCTGCTGGCCCGTTTGCTTCCACGGTACTGACTGTGCCTGCCATGTCATATTCTTGGGCATCTTCAGAGACTTTACAACAAGCCGTTGTTCCGAACATGTGTGCTAGTAACATTTCTGTTCTGGTACTGCTGTATCCCAGCATGAACTCTTGTGCAGCAGGAACGCAGGCCTTCCAATACACGCCGAACACACCTTTGTCTCCACCTCCAGGCTGCCTACCCAAGCAACCTCCCCTATACGAGGACAATCCAGTTTCATGGTTTGCACTGGTGGAGCACCTCTTCGAGCTGCAAGTGACTGATGACAACTCCAAGTTCCTATGTTTGGTCACACACCTTCACAACCACTTAGATTTAATTTGTGATCTCCTACTTTCGCCTCCACCACCACCGAAGTATGAGTTCACCAAGAAAACAATATTAGACCAACTTGTCTGCTCGCCACAGGAATTAATAATCATGATTCTGTATGAGGAACACCTGGGGGGCCACACTCTGTCACAACTTTGGCACTGCCTCAGATTATTCGTGAGTGAACACACGATGCGAGCCATCACCCTGTGGGTGGTATGGTCTGCCAAGTTACAAGTTACCAACCTACAGATACACCTACTGCTGAACTCATTCGAGTCTATTGGTTCTCACCTATGCATTGCAGATCAGCTGTATGCACTCCTGCACCAGAAACACCCAGCTCATCCACCATTGCTGTGTGACACTACACCTCCTGTTTACTGGCAGTCTGCAGGCAGGGGCAGGGCCGGTTCCACTTCCACACCTTCTACTCTGCCAGTCAGTACTTGTTCACTCTCTCCTCTTTCCAAGAACTCAAGAATTGCCCACACTCCATACGTACCAGTTTATGTCCCAGAACAGATCAATAAGGACAAGCCTCCCCCGCTATCACAGTCACCGCCAGCACCACATCCGGCTCATCTGTAATGTTGGTACCACAAGCTTTTTGGGGCTGGGGCCAAGAAGTGCAGGTTACCTTGCCAACACACAAACGCTGACTGCAGGAACTAAGTGACACCGAGTCCTGCGGGGAACTTCACAGGCATCCCCTAACATTGCACTCCGTTTGCTCGTGCCATCGGCTGAGCGGTCATTTATATGTGACAGACTTTTCATCACTGTTTGTCTACCTAATTGACACTGGCACTGACATGTCTATCATTACTTCATTGTTGGCTCCTACCGACTTTTCACTGATGAAGTCTCTCCTATGAGCTGTCAACGCATCAACGTTACAAACTATTGGTGCTGTGAAAGTGATGGTGCACATATCCATTTCTCTGCTTTCCCGTGACCTTCTACATCGCCGACATCAATGAACCAATTCTCGGTATGGAGTTTTTGTCCCATTACAAGCTCTCCCCGAACGTAGTCCAGTGTTCATTGTTACACCACTCTTCTAACACTCAGATACCGTGCTCTGGCACCCATTCTCCTCATTCCGTTTCCTTCGCAACATGGGATTTAGTTCACGAGTGTTCTGCCATGAGAACGATGAACTGAAACAATGCATTGCTCACACTTACAACAAGCTTGCAGTGGCTCGCATCTCACTGTTGAAACTGCAATCTGCAGTTCCTTCACTGTATCGAACTTTATCGCCAAGCATGAATTCAAACACTCATCAGGTTCATCTACATCTACATCTACATCCATACTCCACAAGCCACCTCACGATGTGTGGAGGAGGGGACCTTGAGTACCTCTATCGGTTCTCCCTTCTGTTCCAGTCTTGTATTGTTTGTGGAAAGAAGAATTGTCGGTATGTTTCTGTGTGGGCTCTAATCTCTCTGATTTTATCCTCATGGTCTCTTCGCGAGGTATATGTAGGAGGGAGCAATATACTGATTGACTCTTCGGTGAAGGTATGTTCTCAAAACTTCAACAAAAGTCCATACCGAGCTACTGAGCGTCTCTCCTGCAGAGTCTTCTACTGGAGTTTATCTATCATCTCCGTAACACTTTCGCGATTACTAAATGATCCTGTAACAAAGCGTGCTGCTCTCCGTTGAATCTTCTCTATCTCTTCTATCAACCCTATCTGGTATGGATGCCACACTGCTGAGTAGTATTCAAGCAGTGGTCGAACAAGCGTACTGTAACCTACTTCCTTTGTTTTTGGATTGCATTGCCTTAGAAGTCTTCCAATGAATCTCAGTCTGGCATCTGCTTTACCGACGATCAACATTATATGATCATTCCATTTTAAATCACTCCTAATGCATACTCCCAGATAATTTATGGAATTAACTGCTTCCAGTTGCTGACCTGCTATTTTGTAGCTAAATGATAAGGGATCTATCTTTCTATATATTCGCAGCACATTACACTTGTCTACATTGAGATTCAATTGCCATTCCCTGCACCATACGTCAATTCACTGCAGATCCTCCTGCATTTCAGTACAATTTTACATTGTTACAACCTTTCGATACACCACAGCATCATCTGCAAAAAGCCTCAGTGAACTTCTGATGTCATCCACCAGGTCATTTATGTATATTGTGAATAGCAATGGTCCTATGACGCTACCCTGCGGCACACCTGAAATCACTCTTACTTCAGAAGACTTCTCTCCATTGAGAATGACATGCTGCATTCTGTTATCTAGGAAGTCCTCAATACAATCACATAATTGGTCTAATAGTCCATATGCTCTTACTTTGTTCATTAAACGACTGTGGGGAACTGTATCGAATGCCTTGTGGAAGTCAAGAAACATGGCATCTTCCTGTGAACCCATGTCTATGGCCCTCTGAGTCTTGTGGACGAATAGCGCGAGCTGGGTTTCACACGACCTTTTTTTCGAAACCCATGCTAATTCCTACAGAGCAGATTTCTAGCGTCCAGGAAAGTCATTATACTGAAGCATAATATGTGTTCCAAAATTCTACAACTGATCGACGTTAGAGATATAGGTCTATAGTTCTGCACATCTGTTCGACATCCCTTCTTGAAAACAGGGATGACCTGTGCCCTTTTCCAATCCTTTGGAATGCTATGCTCTTCTAGAGACCTACAGTACACCACTGCAAGAAGGGGGGCAAGTTCCTTCACGTACTCTGTGTAAAATCGAACTGGTATCCCATCAGGTCCAGCGGCCTTTCCTCTTTTGAGCGATTTTATTTGTTTCTCTATCCCTCTGTCATCTACTTCGATATCTACCATTTTGTCAACTGTGCGACAATCTAGAGAAGGAACTACAGTGCAGTCTTCCTCTTTGAAACAGCTTTAGAAGAAGACATTTAGCATTTCGGCCTTTAGTCTGTCATCCTCTGTTTCAGTACCATTTTGGTCACAGAATGTCTGGACATTTTGTTTTGATCCACCTACCGCTTTGACATAAGACCAAAATTTCTTAGGATTTTCTGCCAAGTCAGTACATAGAACTTTACTTTCAAATTCTTTGAACGCCTCTCGCACATCCCTCCTCACACTACATTTCGCTTCACGTAATTTTTGCTTGTCTGCAAGGATATGTTTATGCTTGCTGTGAAGTTCCCTTTGCTTCTGCAGCAGTTTTCCAACTTGGTTGTTGTACCTCGGTGGCTCTTTTCCATCTCTTATGATCTTGCTTGGCACATACTCATCTAACGCATATTGTACAATGGTTTTGAACTTTGTCCACTGATCCTCAACACTATGTGTACTTGAAACAAAACTTTTGTGTTGAGCCATCAGGTAATCTGTAATCTGCTTTTTGTCACTTTTCCTAAACAGAAAAATCTTCCTACCTTTTTCAATATTTCTATTTACGACTGGAATCATTGATGCTGTAACCGCTTTATGATCACTGATTACCTGTTCTGCGATAACTGTTTCAAATAGTTCGGGTCTGTTTGTCATCAGAAGGTCTAATATGTTATCGCCATGAGTCGGTTCTATGTTTAACTGTTAAAGGTAGTTTTCAGGTAAAGCACTTAAAAAAAATTTACTGGGTTCTTTGTCCCTGCCACTCGTTATGAACATTGAGTCTCCCAGTCTACATTCGGCAAATTAAAATCTCCACCCATAACTATAACATGGTGGGGAAATCTACTCGAAATATTTTCCAAATTATCCTTCAGGTGCTCAGCCACAACATCTGCTGAGCCAGGGGGCCTATAGAGACATCCAATTACCACGTCTGAGCCTGCTTTAACCGTGACCTTCACCCAAATTATTTCACATTTCGGATCTCCATCAATTTGCATAGATACTATTGCACTTCTTATCACTACAAACACACCTCCCCCTTCACTGTCCAGCCTGTCTCTGCGGTATACATTCCAATCTGAGTTTAGGATTTCATTACTGTTTACGTCTGGTTTCAGCCAACTTTCTTTGTGGCCATTTATTAATGAGAGCAGTTCTGGGACCTTTCTATAGATGCTCCTGCGGTTAACTATTAGCACATTAATATTGTTATTCCCTGTTGCATTTTGCCTACTCCTACCTTGCAGGAGGCATCTTGTCGGGCCTAGGGAGGGAATTCTCTAACCTAAAAAACCCCCATGTGCACTCCACACGTACTCCGCTACGCTTGTAGCCACTTCCGGCGTTTAGTGCATGCCTGACCTATTCAGGGGGACCCTACATTTCTCCACCCGATAGTGGAGGTCGAGAAATTTGCACCCCAGATCTCCGCAGAATCGTCTGAGCCTCTGGTTTAAGCTTTCCACTCGGCTCCAAACCAAAGGACCGCGATCAGTTCTGGGAACGATACTACAAATAGTTAGCTCTGATTCCACCCCACCAGCAAGGCTTTCTGCCTTCACCAATTCTGCCAACCACCTGTACAACCTGAGGATGACCTCTGAACCCAGACACAGGAGTCATTGGTGCCGACATGAGCAACAATTTGCAGTTGGGTGCACCCAGTGCTCTCTATCGCCGCTGGTAGGGACTCCTCCACATCTCGGATGAGACCCCCTGGAAAGCATACAGAGTGAACACTGGCCTTCTTCCCTGACCTTTCCACTATTTCCCTAAGGGGCTCCATCACCCGCCTAACGTTGGAGTTCCCAATAACTAAACTGTGAGTTTGTGGAGCAAGCAATCGGGTGGGTGGGTGGGGGGGGGGGGGGGGGGGGAGAGTTGCATTAATAAATGGATGAGATTATTGTGTAATCTTACGATTTCATACATTTTTTTAATTTTATGTGCCAAAACTCCCACTTGACAGAGCCAAAGGTAGGTGCACAATGCAGAGAGATACCAGACAGAAAGTCATGTGGATAATATGCTGTTCAGAGGAGGTTTATATATAAGAAACAGTGCAAAATCCAGGATGGAATAATGACATTATTATGAAAAGGACAGATTGCTAATCACCAAACACAGGAAATGCTGAGTCACAGACAGGCACAACAGAAAGTTTGCTGAACATGAAACTTTCAGCCAAAAAAGGCCTTCTTCTAAAACAGACAAAACACACACACACACAAAGATGAATTTTTTTGAGATATGACATAGGAAAATATGTGTATATTGTGTAAAGGAAACTGATGTTAAGTGGACACATTGCACATTATTATGAAATGTCACATTCATGATCAATGGAACAAGTAGTAATGTAATGACCACTGTCAGCATTATTTCTGTTGTTCCTGTCTGCGACTCAACGTCTCCTCTATGTGGTAAGTAGCAATGTATATACTGTGTGTGTGTGTGTGTGTGTGTGTGTGTGTGTGTGTGTGTGTGTGTGTGTGTGTGTGCGTGTGAGAGAGAGATATATGGCAGGAGGATTTATATAGCAGCCACATTATTTCAAACATAGGAGTATGCTCCGACAGTGAGTAATCGAACTTCCGCTTCATAATAGTGAACAGCTGGGATATAGTCATGTATATATAGAAGCTTACACAGTAACCAAAAATGATCTGATAAATGACACAATTGTTTTGACAGCTTGTCCTTCTTTAATGGGGTAGCATGTATTTCATCAAACCAATGAGAAGTTTATTTTCAGTACTTTGTAGAAGTAATACTGGTTTAATTGCATTTAAGAACTTTAATCTTAATTTTATGAAATTTAATATTGGTCAGAGATAAATCCAGTTATTGACATTCAACTCTGGTTCCTGCAATGTCATTCTCAGCAAGAATTCAAGAAAAATGTGCAGCAGGTATTGTCGACTATCTGTAGTTAATCAGATGGTTTAAGAAAAATAGTTGTCTGGTTACAACAAGATGTACTGGTAACTTAGGTGTAAGTACTAAAGGGAAAAAAACTGTCAGCAGTAGGGCAATCAGAGCTTAGGTAAACATTTACCTGAATTATAATACAAACAGGGGTATGAAGCAGACATTGCAAGTCAGAAATTTAATTTCTTATTAAATATATTCCTATGGCACTTTGACTCTTGTGTTTTATCTAAGATGGAGAAAATGGCTGAGTAAAGGAAGTTAACATCTGAGATAAAAGTATTGCATGACAGGAAGATGCCACTCTTGTCTATTTCAGAGAATTGGCCATAAACATGAAGCAAGGCTGGTCTCTATTCATTCTATTAAAATCCTCATTCATCAAAAGCAAAACAGAATAGTATCTACATAAAAAATGAAGCATATTCCAAAACTAAATAATGTGGAGTATTATTAAGCAGAAAAATCAATAACAACAGAATCATATCCAAACAATGGTATTATGACAGCACTGAAATCATTGGCTATAAATACTGTATCTTTGGCTTCCTCAAAATAATGGCTGAAAGGACCTGCATTAAAAATAGATAGTCTGGATTTCTCAAAGAAATACTGGCTTTTGGACTAAGAGACTCATTATATTACTGAAAATTAGTAATTCATCTGCCTATTAACATGTACTGTTTCTACTGAACAACTCAGACTTTCTGTTGGCTTATATGAATGAGTGCCAATAATAATCAGAATAGGAAAAAATATAGTATTGATTAAGGTTTAGCACTTGGTCTACTTTTGTTCTCCTTATAAATACTTGGTATATCAAAGACATTAAAATGATTTTCAGAACTTATCTTTGCCCATGACACTAACACCTCGATCAAGAACATAAAGCCAATGATCCCATACACTGTGAGGAATAGGGTTTATTTGCAGTAAACACATTAAGTGTTTATCTTACAGAAAAAGAAATATCCCTGTCTCGCCAAGCAAATAATTGATTTGTTCATGTATATATCATTTGCTTATTTATTTTCTGCATTTTACATGCACGAACAGTATCAGCTGTGGACATTTACAGGATTATTTGTGAAAACAAGACGTTTTTACCTCAGTTCTACAGTTATTCGTATGGTGATGACAACGATGTAGTCTATAGTGCAACAGTTGTTGTTATACGCAATTTGGCAGTACATTCATTGTTTGGATGGGAATGATCACTTCCACTATTATTCCAGGTTATTATTCAGGTCTTTCTTCAATAACTAAAGATCATTAGGTAGCACATTATGAAAAAAAGGACCTTTGACATAAGGAAATTTTTCTTTCAGTATTAATCTTCTGTTGAACATGCAAATTTATTGTATGCCTTATACAATGGTTGTGAAATGTATGTTCCTGTCTCTGACCCTAACATCCCTTTTACTAACATTATAATTTGTAGTGTATGCATGGCTATATGGCTAAATTGAGTAGCATTTTTTCAAACCATTATAAATGCAACAGATAAAATTTTTCACAAATTTCTGTTTTCACCTAGATACATATGTTTGAGGATCTGAATTTTTACATGACTGATGGATTTCACTGCCATTAATAAAGCATTCAAATGAAATACACCAAAATTTAATTTTTATAACAGTATACTAAGGTGTGATCCTTCTAGTTTCTTTCAAAAGTCAATAAATGCTTATAATTATTGCTGGAAGCAGTTACACTTCCTTCTTTAATTCCATGTATTTATTTTCACAACTATTTTTTGATGTGATGTAGTGTCTATTATATGCCTCCATTGTTGTAAAAATACCAATATTTGCATATTTGTAATTATACAGCATTTTTTATTTATATTGTTTGACTTTATTGAGAACACAAACAATAATAATAGAAATACAGTAGGATAATTACAGTAATGACAATGAAACTGTTTTAACATAATTATTTAGCTTATATTATTATTATTATTGTCACTACAACATGAAGTATGAAATGAATAATACAAAAAATATTGCATTTTACAATCACATTGTTACCATTAAGGTTTCCCTCTTATATCTTTATGCTAATCATCTGGGACATCTCTGTAAAACTCCTTTGAATCATCTGCAATTTCAAAATACTTTAGCAGGGCACACATGTCTTTCTTCTTTTCTATATTTTGTTTTGGCAAAAGGATGGACGTCAGTAATATTGGATGGATAGTTTCTTTCATCTCAGTATGTAGTTGATTTCTGGAGAATGCATTACTTAGTTTTCTTTATATGAAATGACACTTTGGCTGTTCATTTTGAATGGTAGCTTAGGATTTTAGTACTGTCTGTGCACTATCTTTTAGATTTTTAACAGTCCAGTCTCTCTTCAGAATTTTTGTGAGTACCATGCTCTTCTAAAATATCACAATATTCCTTAGGAAACAAGATGTTCTGTAAGACTTTTCAGTTCAACCAAACACTTGATCTGGAGGCATGTAGCTATGGCAATAAGCAGGGAAGAAGTGATGAATATTATTGAATTTTGTGTTCTTTTTCAAGAATGCTGTAAGCATCACCATCATATAACTGTTTTTATTTTGGCTGTTGCAAGAATCTCAGAGTAGATATATAGTATTGATGTCCTGGTTTGATTGTTTTTATCTATATCAGAAAGAAAATCCAGCAAAGCTGAAGAAACTTGATTGCATCCTCTTGAAGAGTTTGTCTCCAACCAGGTGCAGAAAACAGTGCTTTCTCTTTTTTTGCTCCTTAATATGGATCATGATCCATGGACTGTATAACCATACTTGTTCAGAATAGAAAACCTCAGTGACTGATAGTTTTTGAATAGGCTGGTTTTGATGCATGTCAAAGCAAAGCTTAATGACTGTAGGATTATCTTACCTTCATTATATCATGAAACCACTTTGCACGAATTTTCTGCAGTCTATGTCTAGTTCATTCTTCTTCTGCGGACATGTTTCTGCTTTTATGTTGATTAAACCAGCCTTACAAGGGGAGCTGGAATTGGTATGAGGTGTCCTGGTTTTGTTTGTAAAATTTATTAACATTTGAAGGCAAAACCTCAAATCCATGATTGGATTTAATGATAGGTTCCTTTTTATACTTTTTTGTTTGTTTTTCAGGTTGATGTAAGCTATTCTTGAATTGGGATTTTCTCCAATTGGAACATTCTTTGACCTGTATGTCATTTTCAGAACCTCAAGAATCATCATGCATTCTGCTTTCATTTTCAATGCTTCTTTGTAGATGTACACACAAGAGTCAAGGAAATATTTGCCTAAAAGTAAGATGCAGGTGTTCCGTTGACAATGAAGTCTGTCTGCACCACTGCACCAGCCAGTAAATATTGTTATAACAATGAATAACATTACTTAAAGCAACCAGTGTACTCCATTATTGTTAACTACTAGCTGTGGAAAGAGAGCCAAGACACCAGAGTGTAATTGTACTGCATTTTTCGACTTTTGCTGTAACTGTAAGAATGCATATATTGTCTTTTGCCAAAACCTTATCATTTGGAGCATTCATACACACAGCAGTAGTCAATTTTTGGTTCAGGGATTGATGCAAACAGTTGACATTGTTCCAGTACCACATCTAACTCAGTTTTGAATTTTTTTTGCATATATGGAATTTTGGAAAAATGCTCCTCAATTGTGAGAGTATTAAAACTAATGAATAGGCTGTTACAAGATGTTTCTGATTTGACTGTCATTATGACTCTCAGAGCTTTGGTCTGGAGTATGAAAGACCTTTTCATATTAAACAATGGAAAGTCCAGGTTGGAATATCAACAATATTATGAAAGGATAGATTACTAATCACCGTAAACATGACATCTTGAGTTGCAGACAGGCACAATTGTTACATATATGCTTTGGCCAAAGCCATTTTCAGAAAACAGAATCCACACACATTCACACAAGCCAACTTCACACCCCTCCCCCTCTCTCTCACCGCACCCGCACCTGCACCCTCACACCCACACCCACGCCCACACCTACGCCCACATGGACGCACACACACACGCATGTGCGCGCGCGCGCACACACACACACACACACACACACACACACACACACACACACACACACATGACTGCTGCCTCTGGCTACTCTACCCAGATTCCAACAGAAACATGCTGATCAGGAGTAACAATCCGGAGAGAAGTGGAGAAGGGGAATGACTAGCAGGTATGGGTGAGGGAAGAGGAATTGGTGATGCCTGGCAGAACACGCAGGGACCAGAGGTGGTGAGACAAGTCAGACAGGTGCAGCTTTGGGTGGCTGTGGAGGAGGGGGAGGGAGATGGGGAACAGAAAGGGAGAGGAGCAGAGATGGGAAAAAACTGGTAGGCGCAACTAGTGTGTGCACTGGCAAAGAGGGGTGCTCAGTGAAACTGAGGGGACGTGAATTGGGGGAAGGACATCAGACAAATGGGGTGGAAATTGTTGGATGGAAAGTGTGGGGAGGTAGAGGCTGGGAAGATTTCATGAGTGAAGAATATGTTGTAAATATAACTCCTGTTTGTACACACACACACACACACACACACACACACACACACACACACACACATGATCGCTATCTCTGGCCACACTATCCTTCGTCCACGTTCATCTGTAACTTGCTACCCCTTCCCCTTCCCTCCCCCACTCTGAATTATTGCTTCCATTCAACGTTTCTCTGTTACAATTTGGCTGGAGTGGCCGAAGGTATTACTCGTATGTGTGTGTGTGAGGTGTGATTGCTTGTGTGAAAGTGTGTGCATTCCTTTTTCTGAAGTAGGCTTTGGCCAAAAGCTTATATGTATCAGTCTTTTCATCATGACTGTCTGCAACTCAGTGTATCACCTTTATGATGAGTAGCAGTCTGTTGTTTCCATAATGATGTTGATATTCCAACCAGGACTTTGCAGTGTTTACTCATTAAGGAAAGGTCAGGTACTTTATTTCAGTTTCTATAGCAATGTGTCACATCACCAATAACTTTAATCTTGGCACAATTCAGTGCACCTTTAGCCCATACGGACACAGACTCTGATTCATTTACTTTATGATGATTCCTTGTCTTAAGAACCAATGGCATTGTAGACATATAGTAAGATGAACAACAATCTCTGTTATACATTTCACATATCTGAAATGTATGGTAAGCAATAACTTCTTGGCTGACTAGAGTCGGTAAAAGTATGTATTGATGGTTTGTCCATGAGTATGGTGGTAGAGTTCTGTAGCTCTGGATTAAATTACTTAAAGAACTACAGCAGTCAGCCAATTTTTATATAGCTTTTGTATTTTGAGTTTTCGTTCATCTTAAATTGGTGTAATACTTTGTATTTTGGGTTCTCACTCATCTTAAATTGTCGTAATGCTTTTATATCTTCATCAGCATTCTGCCTTTTTGAACAGCTGTGTTTTATTCTATAGCTTGTAGCTCCTTATTTTTGCATTTATACACATAGCAAACACATTTTTAGCACTACAGATGCACTATAGCACTCAGATGTGGCCTGCATACTGCATCAGTTCATTAGTGAAGTTAAGAGCATGTGCTATGCATATAAATGAATAAAAAGGAGCTGCTTAAAATGTATCTATGTGCCCTAAGAAGAAATACCTTTTTACAATTAACATTAGGAATAATATTTAGTTCTTGAATGCAGGTGATCATTATGTCATTGAATATTACACAAGGTCATGTTAACAGTTCCCTTACCATACCAATGTACTTTATGAAATGAATATATTACATTTCACAGTTTTTACAACAAATACCTTTGAGGACTAAGTGTACTGGAAAGTAGGTCTACAGATTCAAAGTTCTTTGAAGTGGTTTGCGGCATGGAAAATTAGAAATTTACACTGTATTCTTACTGCATTTTTTTTAAATATGTGGTTTTCTTACACAAATCAATTGTTTGGAAGTCTGTGTTCTACGAAATGCAATACAGTGCAGAAACTAACAGAACAAGAACAATCTAGATACCGGTAGTAATACAGAATATCACAGTAAACATTATAATAGTTACTGCTCACCATATATCAAAGATGCTGAATACCAGACAGGCACAGCAAAAAGACTCTCACAATTACAGCATTCAGCCATTAAGGACTTTGTCAGCAATAGACACACTTATGCACACACACACACACACACACACACACACACACACACAACTGCAGTTGCCTGAGACTGCAGGAGTATGTGTGAGTTGTGTTTGTGTGAGTGTGTGTGCGTAAGTGTATCTATTGCTGACGAAGGCCTTAATGGCTGAAAGCTTTAATTGTGAGAGTCTTGTGCCTATCTGCAACTTAGCATCTCTACTATATCATGAGTAGCAACTTTCCTTCCCATAATAATGTTACACTCCATCTTGGATTTTCCATTGTTTAAACATTATAATATTAATATATTAAAGGAACAACCTTAAAAACAACACACAAGGCAATAATATCAGTTAGACTTTATTATACTCACATAATAATTAAATCATCAGCTTTATATCCATCATACTCTGTAACTTTCCGCAACTCATTTAAATCAAGTGTTGGGGAACCACATACAAGCATCTCCACCTCTTCTGGTCTGAGCATCTAAAGCAACATATAAGGCTATATAATATTTAAGTAATATAGATATAGAAATAAAAAATATAAAAATGAAGAAACTATGGACTCTGCAAGAATCAGAGAGTCTGTGCTGAAATAATTTTTCTTATTTATCTAAAATTGTCTTTAACATGTGACACATAAACATGTTTCCACCACAGGTATTTGTAATAGAGAGAAGTGTACCGCAAATTAAGGCAATTGCTGTATATGATTTATGTAAATGATATTAAGGATGAAGTAGGATTAGAAATGAGACTTTTTGCATTTTATGGTGGTTTTTATGCAGGGATATTAATTTATCCATGAGTCTCTGGATATGTTAATGAAGGTACTGAAGAGCATTAATAATGGTGCAAATGAGTTAGTCTACTTGACACCTGTGAGACCACAGTTGGAGCATGCTGCAGGGGTATGGGGTCCTACACAGAGAGATACTGACAAAGAAGATGGGAGGATTGCAGCAGAAGACACCCTGCAAAGGGATGGGGGACTACATAACAACAAGAGTTAATATTTTTAATTATGTTTGAGAATGCCTAGCTGATTGTGTTTATAATTTTTTGATGATGTCATTCTGGATTTGTTATATTAGGACTTGTTTTGAGCAGATCTGAGATGGTAACAACTGACTGATGTGATTTGTCTGGTACCAAAAAATGCTATGGTCATAGCTAGAATAAAAGAAACATATTCTACATTTCCCAGATCTTTGTTTTTATTTGCAACTACAATGCAGTTTGTTACTGTTTGTTGGTTCTTAAATGAAATGTATAAAACCATGAAACTCAGTGGTTTTGACTGGGGATTTACATTTGATTGTCTCTTGAAATTCAGTCTCTTCAGAAGTTCCTCACAATTTAGAAGAGTGCTGTCATTGTCTTGTGAATAGAAAAGCGATTGTCAAAGATTTGGGGACTTATCGTGAGAGAAAAGGGACTGGAGCTTACAACCTCAGATATATTTTTGAAAATAGAATAAATTGTTATCCCAGTAGTTTAAAAAATTGAAACAATGGAAACTTCTTTGGTGAAAACCACTTCAGGGAATAATAAAAAATGCTAATCCCTCTCCACCAACAGTGGTACAACCAAGCCATTGGGTTTTGGAGAACCTGGAAAATCGTAAAAGGAAGAGTTCGAACTTCCTTGAACTCTATTTGGTGAAAGTTAAAGTCTAATATTACTTCCATTTTGCCAATGTTTAACTATGTTTCTCTGGATGGGCAGCAACAGTCATATGTCTCAAAATGATGCAATCATATTCATCTCATTAGTTGTCAGACCCTTTCACCTGGTACACAGAATCCCAATTCTCCCATACTAGATTAAAGGCATTAATGTTTGATTCATTCAGAGTTAATTCCTGTAGAACACTTTTTATTATTTTTGGCACAGTTGAATTTATGTATGCTCCACCTGACAAAAGGGTGAGAATAATGAAAATCTAAGCTACTATAGTTTACCTTATCTGTAACATTATTGTTGATTACAACATAGTCCATTCTAGTGGGGCAAGTGTTCATTACTATAAGGGTCACTCTATAAGAAATGCACACTATTTTTGTGAAGATACAGTTTTCATTCTGCATGTGTAAATGCTTTACAGTGTGTAGATATATCCTTGTCACTTGTTTTCAAACTTAGTTCAACCTATTCTCGTGAGTGGCGCTGTCACAGCTTGCCTTCAATATGGCTGCTACACTTGACGTTCATCAGAAGCAATGTGCTGTCGTAGAATTCCTGTGGTGTGAAAATGAGACAGTGGGAAACATCCACAAGAGGTTTAAAAAGGTGTATGTCGATGACAGTACAGTTAGTTGGTGGGAAAGCAGGCTACATGATGAAAGTGGATACGGCAATATTGAGGATTGTCCTCAAAGTGGCAGGCCTTGTACTGCATACAGTCCAGACAATGTGCAGAGAGTTAACGAATTGGTGACTGCTGACAGACACATCACAGTGAACGAATTGTCACGCTACGTTGGGATAGGGTAATGAAGTGTTTGCAGAATACTGAAAATGTTGGCATTAAAAAAGGTTTGAGCCAGGTGGGTCCCCAGGATGTTGGCAGTGGCTCACTAAGAAACAAGGAAAATGGTATTCAGCGAACTATTGGAATAGTACGAGAATGGTGGAAATGAATTTCTTGGAAGAATTGTGACAGGTGATGAAACATGGCACCATCATTTTTCACCAGAGATGAAGAGAAAATCAATGGAGTGGCATCATGCAAAGTCACCTAAGAAAAAAAATTCAAAACCACACCTTCTGCTGGAAAAGTTATGGCTATGGTGTTTTTTGATTCCGAAATACTCTTGCTTGTGGACATCATGCCAAGTGGAACCACCATAACTTGTGATGCATATGTGACGACACTGAAGAAACTTCAAGCTTGAGTGAGTTGTGTTCAATTACATCAGCAAAGGCAGGATGTTTTGCTGTTGCACAACAATGCATGGCCACATGTCAGTCAAGAAACCATGGAAGCGATCACAAAACTCAGATGGACAACACTGAAACACCCGCCTTACAGTCCTGACCTGGCTCCATGTGACTATCATCTCTTTGGGAAACTGAAAGACTCTGTTTATGGAACAAGGTTTGAAGATGATGACTTCCTTGTGCATGCTGCCAAACAGTGGCTCGAACAGGTTGCTCTAGAATTTTACCATGCGGGTATACACGTGCTGGTTCCAAGATGGTGTAAGGCAGTTGAGAGGGATGGAAATGATGTGGAGAAATGAAACTATTGTTCCTAAAGGATGTATCTACACACTGTAAAACTTTCAAACATGTAGAATAAAAGATGGATTAAAAAAATAGTGTAAATTTCTTTTGGAGTGACCCTTGTATATTTTAAAAACTGTATGAGCTTAATGCATCACTGAGTTTCAAGTTTATTACTCTTATTCAATTTGCTTCTGTGTTAAAATTACCAAATGTAGAAGGGTCGTTAGCACCACCTTGACTAACTAAACTACTAAGACTATTCATAAAGCTCATTACATAAGCATTTGGTGGATGATATACTCCAATCACTTTATGGTTTACTAATTTGAGATCATGACTATGGAGCACACCTGCTATTTTGATTAATCCTCGTAAACCATAGTGCTCTAAAAAGCAAATTTTTCAAACAGCTGTGTCCTTACTAATGTAAATTTCCATAATATGCCCTTTATGGCATTGGCTGCAATAACTGTTTGTTGGCAAATCATCTTCTAATCTATAATATATAACTTCACTGGATTTTAGTTAATGTTTGGTTATTACTAATATACATGGTGAGTATTCCTCTACAAATATTTGTAATAAGACTATTGTGGTTCAAATATATTATACTTTTAAGTGCATCGTCTTTAAAAGTGTTATCCCTTCTTTGTGATTTACCATCTTTTCTTCAATCACACATACTTAAGTTATTTTTTTTTACAATAATCACTTGTAATATCTGGGATTTTAGGACCATTTTGCAGTGATTGATAACATGTATGTTAGTGTAACCCTCTGTTTTCAGTTGTTGAGATATGACTCCATCTATGTACACCTTTAATATCACAATGGTTTAGTTTCCCTATCGAAATTTTATGAACTATTGAATCAAAGGGATTGTCAAGGTCACAGAAAATGTCAACATTGTAATTTCGTTATTTGGTTCTACCAGAACAAAGTTCATGAGGTCATATACTACTTGCTTTGTAGAAAGTCTTTTAATGGCATTAAATTGGACAGTTGTTAAAGGTTATTCTCGAAAAAGTGGTTCAGTATTCTGTAACTAGATACTTTCTAAAAAATTTTGAGAACATGGGAAGTAGGATGATAAACCTATAATTATAGGTCACTAGCTTATCACCAATTTTCTGTGTGGATGTGGCTGCTACATATTTTAGTCTTTCAGGAAATACATCTTAACTTCTCTAACTGATCTGCTTTCAGTGATCCATTGCTATCAGGAAGCTCTAGGCAGCAGCAGAATGTGCAAAACAAAATGGTGAAAGTAGTTTGCTACATAACACAGAAATAGAGAAACTTACAATTAATGCATTGGATGCACAGACACTGTGGAATCCCAGATAAAATGCACGAAACTGTTCATATATTGCTGCATTCAGTATCCAGTCCATATACAGATTAACATATTCTTGTCTGTTTTCATTTGTTACAGGAATATTTTCACCATCATCCTTGAGTTTGTACGTCTTTACTTCCCCATACTCTTCCAGTGAAACCTGTGGTCACAAAACATTACCTTACAATTAAGTTACCCAGGTAACAGCAATAATTTCTTAAACAGCATAAACTGACAAAAAGTATTATTCAGGTTACCTGGAAACTCATGCACATATCTTCTTCGACATTGCCTTCATAAGCAAGTAGTTCTCGGAGTCCTCTAGCAACATCCTATACAAAAAGAATAAAATTATTGTGAAATATGTAATGCAACCTCATATATAATTGACTGAAATGCAATGTCACTGCATAATAGAAATAATCTAAGGACATATCATTCACTACACTTAAATTTAGGATGTGAACTACAGCGACACGGCTATGCACATTATGTCAGAGACTGCAGCACAAACAGGTAGTTTTTGATATTACATCTATGAATGGCATAGGATGACAATCAAAGTGTACTAGTAAACCTACTGGAAATCAAATGCCACACATTATATGGTAGACTGTGAGGTGAAGATGAACACTATCCACCACCAATAAAGGAATGAAGTTCATGATTTTGAAAGTATTTGGAGCAAAGAAGGTGACAAAAGTCATAGGATAGGGACATGCATGCATACAGATGGCGCTAGTATCATGTACACAAGGTAAAAAGGGCAGTGCTAACAGACAAGCAACACTGCATGAAATAACTGCAGAGATCAATGTGGGACACGCGATGAATGTATCAGTTAGGACAGTATAGCAAAATTTGGCATGAATGAGCTATGGCAGCATATGACTGATGAAAGAGCTTTTGATAAAATCAAGACATTACCTGCAGCCCCTCTCCTGGACTTGCGACCATACTGATTGGACCCTAGATTAGAAGAAAATTGTGGTCTGGTCAGATTAGTCCTGATTACAGTTGGTATGAGCTGATGGTAGGGTTCAAGAGTGGTGCAGACCCTACGAAGCCATGGACCCAGGTTGTTGACAAGGCACTGTGAAAGCTGGTGGTAACTCCATAATACGTGGGCTGTATTTACATGGAGTGGACAGGGTCCTCAGGTCTAATTGAACTGATCCTTCAATGGAAATGATTATGTTCCGTTGCTTAGAGACTAAACATTCTGGCCAAACTGAGCGAATAATTTGGCCTTCCAGATCGTTCGCCATTAATTCCATTCAACATTTATGGGACATGCCGTATTTACCCGATTGTGAGACGAGTTTTTTCCCATATTCGTAATTCGAAAAATACAGGTTCGTTTATATTCGTTGAGGCTAACATTTGTACATTGTTCAATTGAGTATGTAGAGTTCGTCTTACATTTACAGATGAAGCTTTGGCTATCGAGATTAGGAACAGATTTATTCTGAAGAATTCGGAAGGGTAGGTTTGCGCATACGATATTCGCGTTCGAATAGGCTCAAGATTTCTCGAAAAATCGTGTGTCATTTAACTCGTGCAGCCCTGTAACTCCGCTCACCATAAGAATGAGTCTCATGGAAACATTATACTATCCATTCTTCCAAATTTTCCGCAACGTCAGTGAATTTCGTTTCACGGGGAACGGAAGCCAACCTGTGTCGAGTACAGTCAAGTACAATTATGAAGATGCGTTTTATACTGTGCGCTACGCGTACATCGACTCAGCGGTTACACAGGGCCACTGCTTTACCAGTGTGTTTAATGTGGACGGACTGTGATCCAACTAACTTGCAGTGATGTGAACAGTTGTCGTAAAGACGTTAAAATACATGAGCAGAGAAACAATATAGCTTTGGATATCATTTAATTTTTAAACAGAAGGCCAAACTGAGCGAATGATTTGGCCTTCCAGATCATTCGCCATTAATTCCATTGAACATTTATGGGACATGCCGTATTTACCAGATTGTAAGACCAGTTTTTTTTCCAAATTTGTAATTCGAAATATACAGGTTCGCTTATATTTATTGAGGTTGACATTTGTAAATTGTTTAATTGAGTATGTAAAACTCAGGTGATACGCTTCTTAGGCGACCAGATGGAAAACATAACATGCTCTCCATTTTAGCTAACAAAGTATTGTAATTAAAAACGAGAGTGATGAAAATTCGCGAGCCTTGGTGGCCGAGCGGTTCTAGGCGCTACAGTCTGGACCCGCGCGACCGCTACGGTCGCAGGTTCGAATTCTGCCTCGGGCATGGATGTGTGTGATGTCCTTAGGTTAGTTAGGTTTAAGTAGTTATAAGTTCTAGGGGACTGAAGGTATTACAATCAGTCGTCTGGTAATCTCCGAACTCCTTCCATATCTGATTCTGAGGAATACAGTGCGTTTCAGTAGTGATACGTTGATAACGAGGCGATCAGCAACAGAATCCCAAGTCACCAAAAAAATCCACATTTCCTCCTTCTCTTTTATGACGTGCTGTTCTGCATTTCGCCATCGTTCGGCAGTGACGTGTAACAAATCATCGTGTATTAGTTCCAGTAGTTTTGGCAGCTTAAATGTCTTGTTATTTCTCGCGATAAATTCCTTAACTTAACTCCAGATCAATTCCATTGGTTTCAGATGACAGTGGTTCGGTGGCAATTATGAAAATGCAGCATTTGTACAGTGTGCTCGACGCCGCGAAGATTATTGGTTTCCATGTTTCTACGGCGCCCATCACTCTGGCTAGTGTGAAACCACATCTATCCTACAAAGCAATGTGCATATTCAAATAAAGAGTATTTGATTTTTCATTTTCCCCCCAAAAATTTAATTGTGTAATGTTTTCTTAACTTCAACAATCCTTTATAAAATATCGATAATTAAGAATGTACATTTGCAATGAAAATCAGAATTTTGAGTGCGACAAGCAATTAGAAACTGGAAGACGTGCATTTTTCTTGAAAAAATAATGCTTAAGTATGCGTTAATTAACATATGTTCGATGAATTTCACATTTAAATGATTCAAATATTCAAACTGATAAAAAAAATGATAGACTGCAACGAGTTTCAACCGCCGCCCACCATCACGCACGATTACGGCGCTACCGTTTACGCAACACATAAGAAAAATACTCTCCCTCATACGACGACGGATCAAATATAAACGGGATTTTATTTTTTATTTAAATCCATTTATTGAAAAACTCAAGGGACTTATACTGCTTTGGAAATACATTTGTCCTAGTGTATGGGCAGTTTTTTGATGCCCTCATCATGAAAAGAACTGGGTCGTGTCACCAGCCAGTTGCGCACGAAATCTTCCACATTTTTGTCATCTTCAAATCGTCGACCTCCTAGAGCTTCTTTAAGCGGTCCGAATGAATGGAAATCGCAGACGGTAAGTCCGGGCTGTAAGGAGGATGATCAAGTGTTGTCTCTTTTCTATAGTTTGTACACAGTTAGAGCTGCATTGTCGTGGAGGAGGATGACCTGTCTAATCGATTGGTCCCGTATTTTGCGGCGATATGCAACTCAGGCCTTGTTCAACAGTTCGCAGCAGTAAGCAGTATTGATTGTGCGTCGTGTTTGCAAAAAATCGATCAGCAAAACGCCTCGCTGATCGAAAACCACGGTTGAAAGAACCTTGCCAGCTGACAGTCGAGTCTTGGCTTTCACTGGTGCTGCCTCCCCGAGTATTTCACTCGGTGGTCGCCAACCTCAGTCATCTTCCCTCCATCTGCAGAGTATGTTGTCTAGCCTGGACGGAAGCATGATGACTTACGGTTGAATGCCTCTTGAAGTCTTCCGTGGCCTTCCTGGATACTGCAGCTGCAGTATCGTCCAAGATGCGCCCAATCGACTCGCTCCTTAGTGCTGCTTTGGGATCCAACAACCTTAACACCTGAAGTCTATTACCCGCTGCATCTTCTTAGAGAGCGCAGTCTCACAATGCGTGTTCTGGTGTGACCAGACTGCCGCAGGCGCAGCTATCATTCATATGTCTTTTGATTTTGTGTAGATACGTGGCATAAGGACCATGGCCAGTCAGGCAATGTATCAGTCCACTCGATGGGTTAAGGAATCTGATTTTTAATCTCTTCCTGACGTTACGGAGAAATTCGTTTGTTCTCGTGCCAGTGCCTGAAGTGTCCCATTCATTTTGTCATAGTTGTAATACGCGATCTTTTATTGCCTTTTTCGAACTGGCCTCAGTTCCATACACCCTTCGTACTTCCATTTGATTGGCTTTCTTTAATCAGTAAAAGACTCCCCTTTTCCTAATTTCCAACTTCAGTGGGGATATTCATAGAATTACAAACAAAGCATCATTCAGGGTAGTGCCGTAGACTCCCATTAATTTTAGTAGTATGCCTCATTGAACTCTTCTCACTATTGAGGCTGGCTTCACTAGCTACAATCTATGAGCCCAGACTCTCGCACCATATCCTACCACTGATGCTAATATAGATTGCTAGTATACTCTAATTGTCTTCAAGGGAAGCCGAAATTGCCTATTTGCAATGGTTGTAACTTTATTCATCGCGTTTGTACCTTTTCTGCCTGCTTCCTCTATATGATGCGCAAAGTTACGACGTTGGTCCAGAAACACCCCTAGATATCTCGTTACTGCGCTTCTCCTAATCGTTACATTATTTAATTTTACCTCGGAGTTTCTCACTATGTTCCCTTTCAGCAGGAGGCACGTTGTTTTGTGAGGTTGTTGTTGTTGTTGTGGTCTTCAGTCATGAGACTGGTTTGATGCAGCTCTCCAGGCTACTCTATCCTGTGCAAGCTTCTTCATTTCCCAGTACTTACTGAATCTGCTTAGTGTATTCATCTCTTGGTCTCCCTCTACAATTTTTATCCTCCACACTGCCCTCCAATGCTAAATTTGTGATCCCCTAATGCCTCAGAACATGTCCTACCAACCGATCCCTTCTTCCAGTCAAGTTGTGCCACAAACTCATCTTCTCCCCAATTCTATTCAGTACCTCATCATTAGTTATGTGATCTACATATCTAATCTTCAGCATTCTTCTGTAGCACCACATTTCGAAAGCTTTTATTCTCTTCTTGTCCAAACTATTTATCGTCCATGATTCACTTTCATACATAACTACACTCCATACAAATACTTTCAGAAACGACTTCCTGACACTTAAATCTATACTCGATGTTAACAAATTTCTCTTCTTCAGAAACGCTTTCCTTGCCATTGCCAGTCTACATCATTTTATATCCTCTCTACTTCGACCATCATCAGTAATTTTGATCCCCAAATAGCAAAGCTCCTTTACTACTGTAAGTGTCTCGTTTCCTAATCTAATCCCCTCAGCACCACCAGACTTAATTCGACTACATTCCATTATCCTCGTTTTGCATTTTTTGATGTCCATCTTATATCCTCCTTTCAAGACACTGTCCATGACGTTTAACTGCTCTTCCTAGTCCTTTGCCGTCTCTGACAGAATTACAATGTCATCGGCGAACCTCAAAGTTTTTATTTCTTCTCCATGGATTTTAATTCCTACTCCAAATTTTTCTTTTGTTTCCTTTACTTCTTGCTCAATATACAGATTGAATAACATCGGGGAGAGGCTACAACCCTGTCTCACTCCCTTCCCAACCACTGCTTCCCTGTCGTGCCCCTCGACTCGTATAACTGCCATCTGGTTCCTGTACAAATTTTAAATAGCCTTTCGCTCCCTGTATTTTACCCCTGCCACCTTTACAATTTGAAAGAGAGTATTCCAGTCAACATTGTCAAAAGGTTTCTCTAAGTCTACAAATGCTAGAAACGTAGGTTTGCCTTTCCTTAACCTTTGTTCTAAGATATGTCGTAAGGTCAGTATTGCCATAATTTAACATTTTGACACCAGCCCTCATGTTCGTGTAGGGCCACATGACATTTGTCTGGTATAATTCTTCTGGAGTCACCAGTTACAACGAACAGTACATCATCTGCAAATGCCACCAGACCGCTTATGCTACTGCTGTCATGTAACTTCTGTAGTATGTGCCCCAGTGCTACTTCCCAAAACTCTGGACCACACATTGATCCGTGTAGACAGCCTTTTGTTATTGTATTCGTTCATTTCTTTTCTGGGCATATTGAAGAAGCATGTCACCCATGGCAATAATCTCTCAGGCAATTGTACACCGCTTCTGGACACTCCAAATGCCTAAGGCGACCAAAGGAAGACGGCCACCATAGGTTATCGAAAGCGCCAGCAATATCAATCATCATCGCTAGAGCGCACATAGAATGAGTATCTGTCGCTAGCGAAATCGCCTTGTTATTGCGTCTTCATTTGACTTGCCCCTTCTAAACCTGTGCGGATGAGGGCTCATCCTGTGTAACAGTTTGTGATCTTGTAATCTTTTGCATAATATTTTTTCAAATATCTTGCCAAGAACGTTCAAAATAAAAATTGGGCTGTAGAATTTGGGTGTCATTGGTTCTTTACCTTGTCTTTTACTGATTATTACCACTTCAGAGTTCTTTCACCTTGCAGGGACCCTTCCTTGCATAAGACATTCATTGTAGAGATCGCACAAATAACTATCTAATTGGTCACATAAGGCTTGTACAGAGTGTACATAAAGTTCGGGAACACTTTCAATTGTTTATTGCACAACAACCAAACATTGTACAGATATCATACATATGTCATTTTGAAGAGAACCCTGAAAGATTTCTTTTTTTTTTCATGTATACAGCCACAGCGTTGTTTGGTAATTTGCCGACCGTCAACGCTAGTTGCAAACGTGGCGAGTTCAGGTGCTGAGCGAGCTTTCTGTGTGTTGGAGTTCGGCAAAAACAAGTGTGCTACAGCTGTTCAGCGGATGTTTAGAAGCAAGTACGGTGAGAAGCCACCAACAAGGAAGGCCATTTGCCACTGGCAGAACAAATTCGTTACGACGGTTTCTTGTGCCCGGGAAAGAGAAGCGGACGTCCCAGTGTGAGTGAAGTGAATGTGGAGTGCGTGCGAGAGACATCCATAAAGGAGTCCTAAGAAATCGGTGCGTCGTGCATCCTGTGAACTCGAAATGCCTCCAGTGACAGTGTTGAAGGTCCTGTGACAGAAGCTGTCTATGAAACCATTCAAATTGGAGCTCAATGACGACGACAAAGACATGCGTTTTGAGTTTTGTTTGCAGTTGCAACAATTGGATGAGGATGGAGATAGCATTGTTGATCGCTTAATTTTCAGCGACGAAGTCACTTTTCACACTAATGGGAAAGTGAACAGGCATAATTGTCGAATCTGGGGTACAAAGCATCCACACAAAAGCACTGAATATGAGCATGATTCCCCAAAGGTAAATGTTTCTTGTGCCTTGTCATGTTGAAAACTGTATGGACCATTCTTCTTCGCTGAGAGCACTGTCACTGGATATTCCTACTGAGACATGTTGCAGCAATGACTGATGCCTCAAATGCAGTCAAACTCTCTGTTCATCTTTCAGCAGGATGCGTCTCCACCTCATTTTCATTTTGAAGTTCGTGGGTACTTGAACACGGAGCTGCCGCATTGATGGATCGGCCGTGCTACAGAAGGGGACAGCTGTTTCATGAAATGGCCTCCCCGATCACCAGATCTCACCCCATGTGACTTTCTTCTGAGGGGATACAATAAAGATCTGGTGAATGTATCGCCTCTACCACGTGTTGTAGCAGAGCTCCGGGAGAAAATAAAGGAAGCGACTGCCACAGTCGACGATACCATGCTGGGACAGGTATGGCAAGAATTCGATTTCAGTATAATATCTACTGGGTCACTCATGGTTCTCATATCGAATGTTTGTACAAAAAATTCAGAGTTTCTCTTCAAAATGCAATATGTATGACATCAGTGCAATGTTTAGTTCTTATTCAATAAATAATTGAAAGTGTACCCGGACTTTATGTACATCCAGTATTACTATTGCAGGGATCCTGTCCGGCTCTGAAGATTTTTCTGTTTCAGTCTTAAAGTTATATGCCCAATTTCTTCTTGTGAGAAGGGGTACACAAGTTTATTGTTTCTATGTTCTTCCCATAACATTTCCCGTAACCTACGTTGATCATCTGTCTCGCCTTCTTCTTCATCGTAGAGTTTCCATTAGCAGGGCAGCTGACTCATCCCAACTTTCTGTTACCGTTCCATCATTCCTTCTGGGAGTGGATAAGACTGTATTTTCTAGCAGACTATTTTATATGGTACACCGTAGGGATCGGTTTCTAACTTAGCCTCCACGAATTGCTTCCATCGTTCCATTTTTATTTTCCACAATTCTTCCTTCAAACGTTGTTTAAAATACTTGTATCCATGCAACCTTCGGACTCTTTCTTCTTGAGCCATTTACAGTCGGAACTGAAATGACTTTAAAATTGGAGAAATAGTAAAAAATAGTATTCATTTCTGCACGAGACGGTAAGGGTCTAGATAGTGCCCAGTGGCGTACTTATGTGCTTCGCGCTGCTTTGTTGTCGACGCTGACCGTGACGTATGACGGGGACGAAAGAGTCTCAAAAAATGTGCAAATGGCTTCGAGCACTATGGGACTTAACATCTGAGGTCATCAGTCCCCTAGAACTTCGAACTACTTAAACCTAACTAACCTAAGGACATCACACACATCCATGCCCGAGGCAGGATTCGAACCTGCGGCCGTAGCAGTCGCACGATTCCAGACTGAAGCGCCTAGAACCCCTCGGCCACACAGGCCGGCACGAAAGAGTCTGTATCAGCTGCTGGTACTACGCAGCCGATGAGAGAGTGGCAGGCAGACAATATGTTTGGAAGCAAGAGATATTGTCACATTCTCAAGTCAGCATAGAAGCGAAATCCGATGTGTATTCGGATAAAAACAGCTGTGCTCCCACGTCCCACGGTAGCCACAACCTCAGAAATCGCAACACATTCGGAAGAAACAGGCAAATATAATCTGACAACGAAGATAAAAATTTCGCTGCTGTGCCATTAGGATGATGATAATGATGATGATAAAAAATAATGACAGCACAGGCTACAGGATTAGTGAACGAAAATTTGGAAAAGAAAACGGCCCTTAAACTAATATAAACCATTCCTTTTCGTTTGTTTTATTTCTCCTTGTATTATCAAAGTGTAGACAATAAATGATATAAATTTCGAATGGATATAATGATAACTTTTTGTGCAGATATTTTGTCAGTAAAAGAGTTTATAATTTTGATTAGTCAGAAAATGTTAAAAACAAATTTTTCAGAAGCCTCTTGAAAATACTTTGCTGAATACGGTAACTGAGAGGTCAATTCGTGCACAAAATCCTGCAACTGCAACACATTTGCGATTACGGACGGCTTTAGAGGAGCATGGCTCAGTATTTCTGCACGGGAACTTCCGATGAGCTGTTGCGTCCATGCCACGTCGGGTTGTTGCATTGCGCCGAGCACAAGGACGTTCGACACGATATAAGGAGGTATCTCATGACTTTTTTGTCATCACAAAGTAGAAGGGAATGCCAAATGAAAAAATAATTCTATTTGGAATTGGCATGACAATTTTAACATTACCGCCCCAGTACATATTTTGAAGATACAGAACTAGCCAGCTGGCTGCTAAGAGTTACTGTACAGCGCATTATGACACTTACATAAAGAAAAATGGATGAAAGGGCTACAATGAATGAAAATAAGGGAAGTACAGTTAGATATTTCAAAATGATAGTGTGTTCACCTCCCAGTGTTACATAATCAATGAAATAAGTTTCAACTACTATTAAAAATTAATATTTAACTTTATTTATTTCATGCAAGCATATGAGACTTACCAGTTACATGAAGTGTGATCAACCATATGCTGATACTGCATTTACAGAAATACCTTGCACAAGCCTTCCGAAATGCCTCCACAAAAGAAGACGAAGTAAACATTCCAGAATTCGAAACGAGAACAGCTGCCAACATAAGTAACGTAGAAGTAAATATCATCGGAGTAGTGAAGCAACTTAAATCACTTAATAAAATCAAGTCTTCTGGTCCAGACTATATACCAATTAGGTTCCTTTCGGAGTATGCTGATGCATTAGCTCCATACTTAACAATCATATACAACCGTTCACTCGACGTAAGATCCATACCCAAAGACTGGAAAGTTGCACAGGTCACACCAATATTCAAGAAAGGTAATAGGAGTAATACACTAAATTACAGGCCCATATCGTTAACGTCGATATGCAGCAAGATTTTAGAACATATTTTATTCACATGAAGTGCTGAGTGCTATTGACAAGGGATTTCAGATCGAATCCGTATTTCTGGATTTCCGGAAGGCTTTTGACACTGTACCAGACAAGTGAAATCGCATGCTTATGGAATATCATCTCAGTTATGTGACTGGATCTGTGATTTCCTGTCAGAGAGGTCACCGTTCGTTGTAACTGACGGAAAGTCATCGAGTAAAACAGAAGTGATTTCTGCCGTTCCCCAAGGTAGTGTTATAGGCCCTTTGCTGTTCCTTATCTATATCAACGATTAGGGAGACAGTCTTAGCAGCCGTCTTCGGTTGTTTGCAGATGACGCTGTCGTTTATCGAGTAATAAAGTCATCAGACGATCAAAACAAACTGCCAAATAGTTTAGAAGAAATATCGAAATGGAGCGAAAAGTGGCAGTTGACCCTAAATAACGAAAAGTGTGAGGTCATCCACATGAGTTCTAAAAAGATTGCGTTAAACTTCGGTTACACGATAAATCAGTCTAATCTAAAAGCCGTAAATTCAACTAAATACCTATGAATTGGAAGGAACACACAGAAAATGTTATGGGGAAGGCTAACCAAAGAGTGCGTTTCATTGGCAGGGCACTTAGAAAATGTAACAGACCTACTACCGAAAAAGTTCAAAGAAAGGCAGCACGTTTTGTATTATCGCGAAATATGGGAGAGAGTGTCACAGAAATGCTACAGGATTTGGGATGGACATCATTAAAAGAAAGGCGTTTTTCGTTGCGACGGAATCTTCTCACGAAATTCCAATCACCAACTTTCTCCTCCGAATGCGAAAATATTTTGTTGACACCGACTTATATACGGAGGAACGATCACAAAGATAAAATAAGGGAAATCAGAGCTCGTACGGAAAGATATAGGTGTTCATTCTTCCCGCTCGCCACACGAGATTGGAATAATAGAGAATTATGAAGGTGGTTCGATGAACCCTCTGCCAGAAACTTAAGTGTAATTTGCAGAGTATCCATGTAGATGTAGATGATCTTTCCGGGAAATATAACAGTCCCATCATTTTTATAAATGGGAATGTGATGTTTTTTGCACTAGATTATGTGATCTGCATGTAAAAAAATCAGTGGTGTCACTGTTATGAAGATATGACAAGAAATTACGGGGTGCAAATTCATTGAATATGGGGATTTTTGTTCTGTTGTGGCTATTTGAACATTGTGCTACCCACACGCCTGCAGTACGCCACTATGAGCAGAAACTGTGCAGTCGAGACAGGTTCCAGAATTGGTCTTTAATGTTACGTAAGATAACTACACTTGTTAAGTCATGATATTAATGCAACTATGCGAGGATTTCTTATGAATACTGTTTGCAGCATAAACTGACGAGTCTCTTTGGAAAGAACCGGTCGTGACATGAAAAATGTGTATCAATACACCTGTGATGGTCTCCTCTCTACGTTAGCAAGAATCATCTGTGGAGCGCAAGACGGCTAGAAGTACTATAGTTCTATTCCACAACCCGGCTGCGCGGGGTAGCCGCGCGGTCCGAGGTACCTTGTCACGGTCCGTGCGGCTGCCCCCGTCGGAGGTTCGAGTCCTCCCTCGGGCATGGGTGTATGTGTTGTCCTTAGCGTAAGTTAGTTTAAGTTAGATTAAGTAGTGCGTAAGCTTAGGGACCGATGACCTCAGCAGTTTGGTCCCGTAAGACCTTACCACAAATTTCCAAATTTCAAAAACTACTAGTGAGGATAGTACTTATTGGAACATGTCAGTGAAGAGATTTTCCTTAGAGTACGTAGACAGGACTTTTGCTGCCAAATGACCTTTCTGTGAATGGGTTTCTATATATAATTCCCAGCCACAGCCTTGGGTTCATCTATTGGCAACTGTGTACACCAGAGTCAGTTTCCGGTATGGGGGAACTGGCCTTGTTCAGCCTGGAAAGAATGGCTCAGCTTTCCCTGAATTCTTCTAAATGTGTAGCAGTCTGGGAATACTGGGCTGGCTTAAGGCCTTGTGACTTTCCGTGATGCCACGTGTTATCTAGCAGCTTTTGGAAAGAAACTTTTCAAAATCCCTGGCAGAATTTACCACCTTGCAGAGTAGGTTTATTAGTGTGAAAGGGAGTTCGCCAGTGGCAGTGCCTAACTCCTGGTCTGGTGGCTGGTTGGCTAAAGGGCCTCGATGTTAAAACAATTTTGTGGTTTTTGAGTATGAGAAATTGAAATTCAGCCACCAGACGTCGAGAGGGTAGGGGATGAGTTATAGGCCCTGTGGCACAGTGGGACGGAGCTCATAGTTTAAGAATGTTCGATGAGTGATCCTCATTGCTCAATAAAGTTGTTCTGCCAGTTCGCCTGGAAAAGATTCGCAAGTGTTTTCTGTTTTTCTACCAGTTTGTTAGTCAAGTGTTTAACTGAAGTTAACATGCACACTGGGCATAGCTCAGTTTGAGCAGGCCGCATACCAGAATGCTGAACCATTTGCTAACTCGAGGTTGTATATAATGAACAAAGTGGACTTGGCAATGTCTAAGAAGACAATAAATTCCATTTGTTTTCAAGGAAACCTGAAGTGTGATTTTTGCCTTTTTATTTGACATTAAATTGTTATCTTGTTTTATTTATGGGGAAGACTGTCACCGGGAGTTGCTAGAAACCAGATGGAGATGGAGAAGCGAATGACAGAGGTGACCGTTTTCCAATCTAGTGGTCGGATCTGAGAGTTTTCTGAAAGTTGTTGGATTGCTGCAGCTCATTAATTGGTGGTATGTGAGTAGGGTAAATTTCAGCGATATCTCATGGGTCAAAGCAGTGCTGGTGACCTTCAATTCAAACTAATATGACAGTGAAGCAATACTGAGGATTGATGCAGGTATACCAACAAACATTTCTCAGTAAACCCGTGTAGCTATGTATCGCATAATTTGTCTTTTGCAACACACGTCGCTTAGAGTGTGTGGATTCCCGAAGGGGATTTTGTGTGATGCCACGAAAACCACATGAAAATTAGCGTAGTTCTTGTAGATGCCAAAATTACGCGAGACATACTGTATATCATTTCTGTAAGGATCATACAGATAAATAACACATCCCACAGAAGTGTATAAGCAGTTACATTTTCCCGAGCACTATTCATGAATCTTACAGAAAAAAACCTTTCTCTTGTTCGTACATTTGTGCTAACGTTGGCACCAACACTATACAATAGTTATGGGATACTGCACACGCATTGGAGCCAACATTCAGTTGAATTCGTACGGAGCCAACTTAATCATGTCTGACGCACAGATCGCGGCTGGTATATTTGCAGTTTTGGACATGAATGATTTTATTTTGTCACTGAGAAGCCAAAACGAAAAAAGGAAAAAAAGATGGCCGGAAAAGACTGTTACACATACATACAAATAAACCAGTCTCAGACGATCTATTGCGTGACATTTAGCGTAAGAAGACATCTATTAGAAAATTCAGTTTAGGACCGGTCTTGGTGTGGTTTAATACACCCTTTCGTATACAAAAGATACAGTCAATGCAGGAAAATTCCAAAATTAGTAGGAGATGTGGGTAATCCATAAGCTTTAGAGAACAGAATCAAGAGAACAGTGTTCTAAAAAGTTGATATAAATATTACGTGGCAGATGGTTAAATCTGAATTTGAATTAAACTTTGTGTTATGCGGATAAAATACGGAAACTCTGACTCTCATTTCAAATACAAAGGGGTCCAAAAAGATGTATCCATTGTTTAAAAGTCTGTAACTGCCAAACTAATTGATGGAGTTGTCTCATCTTTGCTAGTGAAATAGTTTGTAGTTCCAGCAATCGCTACTCAAGCTTTGTATTGCGTTGTTTTGTTTTGTCAGATGACAGTCGCCAGATAGTCAGTATTCTGTTCTTAGTTGCACCTAGTTACTCGAGTAAATATGGCTTGCGCAATTCTTACATTCGATGAAAGGCAGTCAGTTTTGAAGTGGTATTTTAAGTACGAAATCATTAATGAGGTTCAACGGCAATGGCGAAATGAGTATCAAACAGAGCCACCCACATGTTTAAGGATTCGTCGCATTCGACACAAATTTGAAGCCGAAGGCTGTGTTAAAGATGTACACAAACAACGATCTGGACGACATGTAACAGTAACAAGTCCAGCTAACTCCCGTCGTGTGTTACAACAATTCACTCGCTCACCACAGAAGTCTGTGAGACAGTGTGCCCGTGAAACTGGGGGGAGTCGCTCAAGAGTTCGGCGAATTTTGAAGACAGCAAAGTGGAAGTGCTACGTCCCACGATTGCTAAACGCAATGAACGAGGACGTCCTAGACCGTAGAATGGAGTACTGCGAGTGATTTACTAACATGGTGCGCAACGATGAAGAGTTTGCAGAGATGATTGTGTGGTCTGATGAGGCACAGTTCAAACTCAATGGTACAGTTATCGCCACAATTGCATCTACTGGGCCGCCGAAAATCCGAATGTCCATGTAGACAAAGGCGTGAATTTGCCAGGAGTAAATGTGTGGTGTGGGTTGTCTTACCGGGGCTTGAATGGGTCATTCTTCTTTGGCGGCACAGTTACCGATGAGGTGTACCGTCAGAACCTTCAGACATCCGTTTTACCTGCCATCCGAGACTTGTATGGAGTCGGAAGAGTTTACTTTCAACAAGATGGTGCCCCAGACCACTACCAAAATCGTGTTAGGGCGTATCTCGACGGAAACCTACCAGGAAGATGGATAGGCCGTAGAGGTGCTGTGGAGTACCCACCACGTTCCCCAGACCTAAATCCACTGGACTTTTACCTGTGGGGAACACTAAAGGACGTCGTTTATCGACAAAAGCCACACACGTTGTATGAACTTCGAGAATCCATCGTACATTGATGTGCAAATATCCAACTGAACACGTTGCAGTCAGTAGTTCGTGCTGCAGTCCGGCGGCATCGTTTGTGTGTGGATGTTAATGGTGACCATTTCGAACACCAACAGAGATAAATTTAAGTTGGTCTTTAAGCTACACTTTCACCGAAAATGAGACAACTCCGTCAATTAGTTTGCAAGTTATGGACTTTTAAACAGGGATACATTTTTTTGGATCCCTCTGTTTATTACGCCGCAGCTCACCCAGCGAGTCGATTATAGGACGTAGTTGTTGGGGAGACTGTAAGTTTATGAAATACTTAACACACTACGTAGCTAAACCAGCTTTTTCCTGAATGAGCTAATCATCTGTTCGTTACATAGATCCTAACTTTGCAAAACGACTACCGACGTACACAGTGTCCGTTCCAGGCATTCTGCCGCCCCGTGCGAAAATTCCAAGCACTCCCCCCCCCCCCCCCCTCCCATCACGGCCTCTTGCGTTTTCAGACTTAGTCAATCTTTTTCAGAGGAGTCATTCATCCATGACGTCTTATTTTCACGCGCCACACTTACCCATAGGTCTTTCTGACGTGGGGCACCAGGCAACAGAACGTAAGTGAAACGCTTACAGTGTATGGTTTACCTGTTCTTCATTTATTTGTTTATTACGAAGTGTTTTTCACAGCGATGCTACTATTGGTGTTTACATTTGCAGTATGGAAACTGTGTAGCCATCATATGCTGACATTTATCTTTATTTATCAATTACGAGGTCATGCTCAAAAGCAATGCCTCCGAATTTTTTATGTGAAAACTCTTCAAGCTTTTTGTATAAAAGGAACTTTATTAACATTATACATCTTTATTCCTCACGTCTACATATTTGTTTCTCAACATAGTCAGTCTGGCGACGAACGCATTGCACCCAACGAAGATTAGTTTGTTGATACCGTCACTGCAGAATGTTTGCCTTTGTTGACACAGTCAAAACCCCACCTTCGCTTTTACCGCTTGATCACTATCAAAGGGAAGTCCTCGAAGGTGTTCTTTAAATTGTGGAAACAAATGAAAATCGGATGGGGCAAGTCGGGACTGTATGGAGGATTCACCGATGCCAGTGAACCCAAGCTGTCTGTTGCAGGTTTCGCAGCGCTGGTGTGTGGTCTGGCATTGTCATGGTGAAAGAGAGGTTGTTCCAAATGTGGATGAAGTTTTTGCAGTTAGAAACGCGATTACAATACGCTGTACCACACGTACTGGCGTAGTAGCACTTATGTTACACACCATTGAGTTTGTAAGTAGGCTGTTTAGATTTTTTTTATTGGTAACGCCACGTAGCGCTCTGTATGAAGATCACTGGCTGTGCTGTGTGCAGTCTGTGGCTGGTTGGCATTGTTGTAATACTCGCAATTGTAGTGTTGGGCAGATGGATGTGAACAGCGCGTAGCGTTGCGCAGTTGAAGGTGAGCCGCCCGCAGTGGTGGATGTGGGGAGAGAAATGGCGGAGTTTTGAAATTTGTAAGACTGGATGTCATGAACTGCTATTTACATTAAGACTTTTGAACACTAGTAAGGTAAATACATTGTTTGTTCTCTATTAAAATCTTTCATTTGCTAACTATGCCTATCAGTAGTTAGTGCCTTCCGTAGTTTGAAACTTTTATTTAGTTGGCAGTAGTGGCGCTCGCTATATTGCAGTAATTCGAGTAACCAAGATTTTTGTGAGGTAAGTGATTTGTGAAACGTATAGGTTAATGTTAGTCAGGGCCATTCTTTTGTAGGGATTTTTGAAAGTCAGATTGCGTTGCGCTAAAAATATTGTGTGTCAGTTTAAGCACAGTCTTGTATAATTTTTCTAAGGGGACGTTTCATATGCCGACCCTTAGCCGAGGATACCTCACTGGAATCTTCTGATTTTTTCTTGTAGTTTGTGTAATTAGTGTAGCTTTTGTTTATTTCTAGCGCGTAATTATAGAGAGTATTTCCTTTGTAGCTGTAGTTTTTCATTGCTGTACAGTAAAACAGTTGTGGCATGCATGTAGATTTGCAGCAAGTATTTCGCAGCTGCGCTTGCAATTAACGAGATATTATTTTCAGTGCTACATTAATGTGTACTCTAATTTTTGCTCTTGAAATTGTGCTTTTCTGTGTTGCCGTGTAAAATATTGTGACAATAATAGCGTGTGACAAACGTAATACTAGGCTCCAAAGTAAACTGAGAAATGACAATGAAGACGAAAGCAGTGTGTTAGCGCCACCGTGTAATAAATTAACTAATGTTCAAAGTAGTAATTTGGTAATTGTGTATAGGGAAATGGAGCTGGCTGCAAATAATGGTGTAGGCAGTGAAACAATTAGTGAACAGGGAAGCATTATCGAGCGATCGGTCGGCAACAGCTCGCCTCAGGAATCCGAAATGACAGGACACAATCTTGCAAATACTGTACATTCAGGTTTTGCGTCCTCACCGTTTTCTGAAATAAGTCAAGACACATTTTCTGCTTGTCAAAATATGAATGTTGCCAGTGCAAATGCGCACTGCCGAAAAGCATAGAGGAACAGATTCCAGACACTGATACATTATTATTGCAATTAATGCAACAAATGAAACAAAATCAGAGACAAACACAGCAACAGTTAGACGCAATGGAACAAAATCAAAAACAGTCACAGCAACAGCTTCAAAAGTTAGACACCGCGCTTGAACAAACACGTGAAGATTTCACTACTGAGTTACATAAAATCCAATCGAAATGTCAAAAAGTCTGTAATGACGTAAGAAACACAAATTTGTGAGCATTTTCAACCTATTTTTTCGCGGCATGAAAATGCATTACAGAAACACGAAGCAGCCATAAAAGAACTGCAAACTATTGTTCGTGAAAATCACGACACCTTGCAAGCTAAAATGGACTCAGTTGCATCCACCGATTGGGTTACGCAACTTGCAAAAACTCAGGAAAACTTAAAGGACACAGTAGATTCGATTTCAACACAAATTGACACTCTGAAACTTGGTTCAGAAAAACACACTGACGAAATGTGTTCACTATCGCAGAAAGCAGCCGAACTTTCGGATCAGTTCAGTAACTTATCTACAAAGGTAGATGATGATCTGAATGGCACAAGACCCGTAGCCTTCACTGATACAGAAGAGTATGAACAACTTAGAAAATTCAAACAAAATCAAAATCAAATCAATACACAGAACAAAAGAGAAATCCGGGAAGTAAAAGATCAGTTGACGCAGGCAATACAAAAATTACATGTTTCAGAGGACACTAGCGCTCCAACACGGGAAGAGGGACTTAGAGATACGGAAAATCCACAAAATAATAACACAGGGCATTTCGGAAATTATGAAAGAAATTGACAAGGTGCACCGAATTTTGAGATGGAACCACCGACACGACGTAACAATGACCGATATGCGACTCGCCGACACGATGATTTTGACTATAACCTGTTTATTACTACACGTAAATTCAAAACATTTAAGAATCCTGACAACGACATTCATCCACAAGCATGGCTTCATCAATTATCTCATCGTTTTCCTCCCAACTGGTCACTGGAACACAGGTTAGAATTTATGTGTGGCTACTTGAGAATGAACTAGCTGTAAGAATGCGATCTGTCATTCACGATTGTCACAGTGAAGGAGAATTTTATCATGCCTTCCTCTCAGCGTATTGGTCTCAAGCTACACAAGACCGAGTAAAACATAGCATCATAATGATGAAACATTTCGAACAATCTGAATTTTCCAGTCCTGTGAAATATTTTGAAGACATGTTGCACAAGAATCAGTACCTGTCAAACCCAAACAGCCACTCAGAACTCCTCCGCATTTGCTTAATCAAGTTACCTGAACATTACGACAGATTATTTTAGCAGGACGATGCAAAGACGACATTGAAGCTTTTTAGGGGCTGTTACAAGAACTGGAAATTGACACTGCCAATCGCGGAACGCGAAAACAGGAGCACAACAATTACAGGTCACATCTGTCACAATTCCGCGATGACGGAAATAAATCACGACAAGGCTATTCTTACAACGTTAATCGTGACCAAAACAGACACCACCCGTATGACAACCGTTGGCAGAGTAGTAATAGTTACAGAGAAAGATCGCATTTCCGTAGTAATGAATATGAAAGAGATAACCATAGAAACAGACAATATGGGAACCAAAACAATTATTATCAAGGGAGACAGAATAACTTCAGACGCAACGGTACACCGCGCAGTTACGATTCCGGGAGAAATTCTCCACCACGTGACCGACAAGAAAGAAACTATGGATTCTGCCGACATGACGACAGACGATATAATCGTAACGAAAGACTTGAATTGCATCAGAACTGGGGAGATTCAAACAGAGCACGGCACTCTCGACAAGGTGAATTCGTAGAAGTTAGACTTCCAAATCCCAGTAACGACGCGCGGCAACAAAGAGACAGGCAATGACCCGCACAGCAGGCAGACACGCGCGCCGACTGGTTCCGAGAAAAATAACGTAGACGCTAAGCTTGACAAAAATTTTAGCATTCCTCACCGACGTATACCACATGATAACTGCGTTGAAGTTGAAACTCTGCGTACTACATTTCACATGTAAAACCGTTTATTGAGAGATAATCTGCTTTTTACTTGGTCTTTACCATAAAATTTTTCACTTCACGTTACTAGTATGCTTTGTCAGACTTAGAAACTGTTAACATGCAACAATGTTTTGAAGTTCACTATCCAGTCTAGAACCTAGGGAACATATTTAGACAGTATTTACGAGTGCATTGTTATAGTGAACAGACGACACAATGTTATTGTGTGTGTACATTCTTGCTTGTTAGTTGCACGATTACATAACGACTATAAGGCTCACATACTTAGAACATTTGCCAGTACTGGTAATGAGATTTTAATGCAACATTTTGGTTCACTTGAAAATACATTCTGGACTTAAAGTACTTTCTGTTAGAAACCAGATGACACAGTAGTTAGTTTATGTGACAGCTACACGATTATATCACGACGCTACTAATGAGTGATATAATTTATATTATTGCTTTTGCACTGTATCTGTTTTATATCTGCACAGTTTTTCTGAATTCTTCTGGAAAGTAAAACATGTTTTAGTAGTAACTTTTGTGGTATAGCTACAAGGAGACAGCCTTTTCCGTAGCACAACAATACGTTACAGCACAGTACTTTCTTCATCACGGCAATAGGCGTAATAACTAAGATATCTATACGCATAGCATTTCACTTTTGTTTATCATGAGGTAAGTACACTGACTTCTGCAGAACTTAGCTTTCGGAGGACGATAACTACGACACTTCCACTGAGATTATCTTACAACAAGACGCACAGTTTAGCGCTACAGTACACTTATTTGAGTGATTAATTTTGTACTTAAAACATTTATTTTTAAAGATATTTGGAGTACAATGATACAAAGGTTTTCCGTGATACATTTCATTCCACTGCTGCAATCTGTAACACCTGAGGATATATTTACATTAATCGTCAGGGGGTACACGCATACTTTGTGTATCATGTGTTTGGCAAGCACAAGGAGCCCTAGCTAATATGATATTTGCTTATACAACTTTACACATCGGTACCATATTTCTCTAACACAGAATTACATAGCTATCTGATCATTTAACTGAAAGAGACAAATATTTATTTTATTACATCAGTGACATATGTTTGCGCAATTACACAGTTGGATAATTTCATACTTATGAAATTGTATTTTGTCTGTACTTTGTGAACTGTTCATATTTTTTCGGAACCATTTTGATACTATGAGAGCTTTGAACGATGTATTTGGTATGGGATCATGATTTTTAAAGTACGTTTGAGGCAGATGACACTTTTGACATGAGCAGAGAATTTTTTTTTAGGTTTTGAAATTATTGGAGGAAGCTACGACGATTTTGAGAGTTGACTGAGGTGTTATGATGTGATTATTACAATGACTATGTGTGTTATGCTGTTGCGGTATGTTTATTATCAATAAGCTGATGCTATATGAGTATCTGTTATGATGAAATATTGAAGAAGTGTCGACGAATAAGGTAAGGAATAATGAGTAGTGGTTACGGACACTGGTTTGTGAAAAAGGTTGTTGGAAACCAAGAATCGTACTTTAAGAGTTATGAAATGTACATAAATGCGTGAATGTATTACAATGCCCATGAAAATTTTTTGGGCACTGTTATATCAATAGGATTTTGTTTCTACAGATTTGTAACGCAAATTCTTGACCTGTGAAATATTTTTATATGAGACTGTCACTGTAGCAGAAACTGCTGCCGTGAATATTTCGGTAAGAAAGTTAAGTGACCACCTTCACGTAATGCGTCGTGGGCACCCAGCTGCGCGACAGACACCTGGAAAAAAGCCATTAGTGTGTGCCTTTCAGAGGCACAGGTGGAGAAAAAACAAAAAAGAGGCCATTATCCTCGCTATTGACATTCCTTTGTAGAAAGTATCGTAAATATGACGCCCTCAAACTTGAAAACATGATTACACTGTAGAGTTCTTAATTTATGATATTTACTGAAATGAAATGATGAGAAACATTTCATGTCTATTGTCTTGCTAGTTGGAAGATTGTTTACTGCATTATGAAATGCCTTATGGCTAGCGAATGACGTTTCATGCCTCGCTTTGCCTATTTTGTTTAATATCTAGTTTTTAGCTGCACTGCAGCATTGGTTAAAATAAAATTTAATAGAAGTACTGATATAGTTATTTTATGCCTACAGATCCAGTGAATAATAAATTTATCATATAATTCCAAGAAAACGAGGGCACATAAATAGACATTACCCTTCACAGGAATTGCATAAATAATTTTTTTACGATTTGGTAACTTATCTGCTAGAGTAAGTTCTTGTGATGCATCACTCTAGTGTTAAGATGTGACATAAGTATTAAACATGGCCATTTTTACTGTAATATTTTTTCTGCTTGAGCTACGTCATGTTTAGATATAAGTTATTGCATTTGCTGCTGCTGTTTGCCAGTCATAGTGCTACTAAATTTCACTTTGCGTTACTCTGTTAAGCCAGTTTTACTACTGATTTATTTTTCTTGTTTGCTGCTCATTGCCTTATATTAGTTGTAATATTGCTGCTTGTTTTGCCAATTTGAATTTTTGTCATTGCTGTTTGTGTTAATTGTTTTGTGCTGCTGCATTGTCTCGTCCCTTATTTTAGCATCGGAGCTCAGTAGATTTAAGTTAGCTTAAGAGGCGGTAGACTATATAAGAAACTAACTATGCTGAATTGGAATAAATGCATTGAGAAGCTATAAGAAAATGGTTTGGCTAAAAAAAGTAGCGTACAGTGGAGAAAAACTCTTTTTGAAAGAGGATGTGAACAGAATATAGGAAGCATGCTTGGATAGGATTTTTTTGGTGGAAACAAATGTTGAAATAAGAGGAAAGATCTACAGAACGAAGTTTTGGTTGGACTGCAGTACCAAATGTTACACTGAAAACAAACCCTGTCCTTTCCTTTTGTGTTATCCCACTTTGTGTTTGTCTATCCTTGTGTATTTGTTTTCTTCCTGTCTCTGTGTACTGTTTCATAGAATTTTTTCTCTTCTAATACTAAGCTACATTCACTATGATGAGGAATACTGTTATCCTCAAATATAATTTGCATTAATAATATGTTATTTACTCTGTAAAGATGATTAGACATTATTTATTCTGTTTTGTTTTAATGCTCATGTGTAAAGTTGATGTTTCAAAAGTTATTCTGATCTTTAATGTATTTACTTCTGTCATAATTCCTGTAACACTGAAGTATATGTTTATTTCTATTCTTTTGTAAAACCTGTTTTACTACAAATGTTATCTGTATTGTTGTGTTCTTTAATGATGTATTTTGTACCTTTGTTATTGTATTCTTATGTTATAATATTCTAATTGACACCAGTTCATCAAATTAAGTAACTTGTAAGTTACATTTCACTGCACACGTTTCTGTTGGTCATAGTACATGGACAATATGTGAGAAGTAGTGACTGATAGTGGTTGCACGTTTGTTAATAATTCAGTAAGGGACTGGATAACAGCATTGCTGGTTCTAAGGACAATTAAAAAAAAAGCCTTGTGAGGGCACAAGTGGTGGTTTATGGACTTGCTATATTGTCCACAAGGCTCTTCGATGGTGACTGTGCATCTGCACAGTCGCAACAGATGGTTGCTAGCCGTCTCTACAAGACTACAGTAGGTCTACACCTTGGATGACTCACCAACACCATTATTTCTACAAGGACTGCAGTGGGTCTGCACCTCTGGTGGCGCATCAATACCGTAATCTCTAACAAGACCACAGTGGTCTGCTCTGTGATGACCTACCTACCAATATTCTTCAAAACTTTGACTGACTCTGCTGTGGGTTTGCTCTGTTGTGGCCCATTACCTGTCTGCATGTCAAGAGTCAGCACTGTCTTTCCGTTGGAAGGACAACACTACTCCTTCAAGACTGCATGGAAATCCACTACTTCCGTGTGCATTCTCTTTTGCTGCTTAGACTTTGAGAAAAACACTGCAATTTTACTGTGATGAACGATCAGGACTGTCTTTATGGACTGTGAGAAAATTTTAGCTTTTGACCAACATTGTATTAATAAGTGTGTGCATTTGATATCTTTCTTACTGTAATTATGAAAAAAATTTTCAAATCTGTATTGGCCAGTGCCTAAAACAATTTGTAAAATTTTTTGTGGGGAGCATGGGGGCTATGTAAGTAGGCTGTTTAGGTTTTCTTATTGGTAAGGCCATTTAGCGCTCTGTATGATAGTCACTGGCTGTGCTGTGTGCAGTCTGTGGCTGGTCGGCATTGTTGTAATACTCGACATTGTAGCGTTGGGCAGTTGGATGTGAACAGCGCGTAGCGTTGCGTAGTTGAAGGTGAGCCGCCAGCAGTGGTGGATGTGGGGAGAGAAATGGCGGAGTTTTGAAATTTGTAAGACTGGATGTCATGAACTGCTATATACATTAAGACTTTTGAACACTAGTAAGGTAAATACATTGTTTGTTCTCTATTAAAATCTTTCATTTGCTAACTATGCCTATCAGTAGTTAGTGACTTCCGTAGTGTGAATCTTTTATTTAGCTGGCAGTAGTGGCGCTCACTGTATTGCTGTAGTTCGAGTAACCAAGATTTTTGTGGGGTAAGTGATCTGTGAAACGTATAGGTTAATGTTAGTCAGGGCCATTCTTTTGTAGGGATTTTTGAAAGTCATATTGCGTTGCGCTAAAAATATTGTGTGTCAGTTTAAGCACAGTCTTGTATAATTTTTCTAAGGGGACGTTTCAAGTTACACATTACAATTCGGAGCCCTCTAGCAGCAGTGGGTTTGGCATTTGCGTCAGGTAAGCGGGAAAGTCTATCGAGTAATCTGCGTGATACGTAATTGCTCAACCGGTATTGAGAGCACAATAAAAATTCGGAGGCACTTCTTTTCAGCAGGCCCTCGTATAAAGGTTTTCACTCTGTAGGGGCTGACAGAGGCGCATTTCAAGTGTTTTGTAGGTGCACGGTAGAAATTCAGTTGGCTACCCACGATCCTCCATCATTAAAAATTTTTCGGAATATCCTATGGCTTAAGGGATAGGGCAAGAACTTTGATGATGGTTCAAATGGCTCTGAGCACTATGGGACTTAACTTCTGAGGTCATCAGTCCCCTAGAACTTAGAACTTCTTAAACCTAACTAACCTAAGGACATCACACACATCCATGCCCGAGGCAGGATTCGAATGTGCGACCGTAGCGGTCGCGCTGTTCTAGGCTGTAGCCCCTAGAACCACTCGGCCATCAGGACCGGCAAACTTGGATGAAATAAGCTATATAGCATAAGTAAACATATGCATCAATGAACACGAAACATAGCACTGTTAACGAAACACATATACAAACACATACAGAAAGATTCAGTCTTTTTTGAGATACGTGCGTATATTTATAAGAGGAGGAGGTACGATTCCGAAAAGAGATTCTGCAACTGTGTAGCTTTTTGATTTCCATGAACCTGCAGTGGCAATTCCGTTTTTGTGGTTCCTCATAGCAGGATTCCACAAATGTACGAGGCGTGTTTTTTAAGTAAGTACCGTTTTGAAATTTAAAAAAAGACGTGCAAAGATATCTCTATAATTTTATTTTCACATGAAATCCTATACCTTGATCTACATTTTTTACACAATTTCCGTCAATATTGAGGCACTTGTCTTAACGTTGTATCAATTTCTACATCTACATCTACATCTACATCTACATCCATACTCCGCAAGCCACCCGACGGTGTGTGGCGGAGGGTACCCTGAGTACCTCTATCGGTTCTCCCTTCTATTCCAGTCTCGTATTGTACGTGGAAAGAAGGATTGTCGGTATGCTTCTGTGTGGGCTCTAATCTCTCTGATTTTATCCTCATGGTCTCTTCGCGAGATATACGTAGGAGGGAGCAATATACTGCTTGACTCTTCGGTGATCTAGGCGCGCAGTCAGGAACCGTGCGACTGCTACGGTCGCAGGTTCGAATCCTGCCTCGGGCATGGATGTGTGTGATGTCCTTAGGTTAGTTAGGTTTAAGTAGTTCTAAGTTCTAGGGGACTGATAACCACAGCAGTTGAGTCCCATAGTGCTCAGAGCCATTTGAACCATTTTTTGACTCTTCGGTGAAGGTATGTTCTCGAAACTTTAACAAAAGCCCGTACCGAGCTACTGAGCGTCTCTCCTGCAGAGTCTTCCACTGGAGTTTATCTATCATCTCCGTAACGCTTTCGCAATTACTAAATGATCCTGTAACGAAGCGCGCTGCTCTCTGTTGGATCTTCTCTATCTCTTCTATCAACCCTACCTGGTGCGGATCCCACACTGCTGAGCAGTATTCAAGCATTGGGCGAACAAGCGTACTGTAACCTACTTCCTTTGTTGTCGGATTGCATTTCCTTAGGATTCTTCCAATGAATCTCAGTCTGGCATCTGCTTTACCGACGATCAACTTTATATGATCATTCCATTTTAAATCACTCCTAATGAGTACTCCCAAATAATTAATGGAATTAACTGCTACCAGTTGCTGACCTGCTATTTTGTAGCTAAATGATAAGGGACCTATCTTTCTATGTATTCGCATCACATTACACTTGTCTACATTGAGATTCAATTGCCATTCCCTGCACCATGCGTCAATTCGCTGCCGATCCTCCTGCATTTCAGTACAATTTTCCATTGTTGCAACCTCTCGATACACCACAGCATCATCTGCAAAAAGCCTCAGTGAACTTCCGATGTCATCCACCAGGTCATTTATGTATATTGTGAATAGCAACCGTCCTATGACACTCCCCTGCGGCACACCTGAAATCACTCTTACTTCGGAAGACTTCTCTCCATTGAGAATGACATGCTGCGTTCTGTTATCTAGGAACTCCTCAATCCAATCACACAATTGGTTTGATACTCCGTATGCTCTTACTTTGTTCATTAAACGACTGTGGGGAACTGTGTCAAACGCCTTGCGGAAGTCAAGAAACACGGCATCTACCTGTGAACCCGTGTCTAAGGCCCTCTGAGTCTCGTGGACGAATAGCGCGAGCTGGGTTTCACACGACCGTCTTTTTCGAAACCCATGCTGATTCCTACAGAGTAGATTTCTAGTCTCCAGAAAAGACATTATACTCGAACATAATACGTGTTCCAAAATTCTACAACTGATCGACGTTAGAGATATAGGTCTATAGTTCTGCACATCTGTTCGACGACCCTTCTTGAAAACGGGGATGACCTGTGCCCTTTTCTAATCCTTTGTAACGCTTCGCTCTTCTAGAGACCTACGGTACACCGCTGCAAGAAGGGGGGCAAGTTCCTTCGCGTACTCTGTGTAAAATCGAACTGGTATCCCATCAGGACCAGCGGCCTTTCCTCTTTTGAGCGATTTTAATTGTTTCTCTATCCCTCTGTCGTCTACTTCGATATCTACCATTTTGTCAACTGTGCGACAATCTAGAGAAGGAAGCACAGTGCAGTGAATACCCTCCTCACAGAAGTCTACCTCCTGACTTGTTAACCACTGCATCACCACTGTTTTGACTGCGTCATCGTCTTGAGGACGCTGACCGCCCAAGTGTTTCTTACGATGAAATATGGGTGGCCTACGTCACACCAGAATCAAAGCAACAGTCCATGGAATGGCGGCGTTCACATTCACCCAGATAAGTGAAGTTTAAGCAATCAATTTCTGTCCGGAGAATCGTGTGCACTGTTTTTTGTGACAAAAAAGGAGCATTGCTTGTGGAATTTCTGCCTCGTAATGAGACAATCAGTGCAGCAGCTTACTGTAAGACATTGCACAATCTGCGTCGTTCAATTCAGAACAAAAGACGTGGCAAGTTGAGCAAGGGCATCGTTTTGCTGCAAGACAATGCCCGTCCACATGTGGCGATTCAGACCAAAGATCTCATCACTACTTTTCGATGAGAAACTCTAGATCACCCTCCGTACAGCCCCGATCTTGCGCGCAGTGGCTACCATCTGTTCCTACAGTTGAAGAAACACCTGGGCAGTCAGCGTCTTCATGAGGAAGTCAAAACAGTGGTGATGCAGTGGTTAACAAGTCAGACGGCCGACTTCTATGAGGAGGGTATTCAAAAACTGGTGCAACGTTATGACAAGTGCCTCAGTATTGACGTAAATTATGTAGAAAAGTAGATTAAGATTCAGGCTTTTATGTAAAAATAAAATTATTGAGATATCTTAGCACGTCTTTTTTTAATTTCAAAACGGTACTTACTTAAAAAACACGCCTCGTAGTAATTGCTGATTAAGTTCCAAAAACTCAAGAGCTTGCATGTTATTCCACTGTTCCTTAGACACCGTGTTTTCAAATATATTATTTGGAAGTACAAGCGAATAAAAAGCCGGGTTTCGAAACGACAACAAAAACAAACAACGTTGGTGCCAATGTGTGGGCGAGGTACCGGTACTGGCCCCAACGCCCTTTGATGTTTAATCGAAATACCGACAAGCGACGGAGCCGTACAAACATTGCAGCCAACGCTGGTTCCAAAGCTATTTCACCTATCTACGCACTGGACCAATACTGTTCACGCTTTCGTTGGCCCCAGTGTGTGGTCGCGGTCTTACATAAAAAGTGCAACAAAAGGTACCCTTCAACTGAGAATAGCTATAGCTGTAGACCATAATTACGCATCGCTGACAGCATATTTTGCTGGAAATGAGCAGATTTATAGCAAATATTGGAACATGTGAGGCAATACTGACCCTACGACTTATCTTAGAAAATAGATTAAGGAAAGGCAAACCTACATTTCTAGCATTTGTAGACTTAGAGAAAGCTTTTGACAATGTTGACTGGAATACTCTCTTTCAAATTCTGAAGGTGGCAGGGGCAAAATACAGGGAGCGAAAGGCTTTTTACAATTTGTACAGAAACCAGATGGCATAAGAGTCGAGGGACATGGAAGCAGTGGTTGGGAAGGGATCGAGACAGGGTTGTAGCCTCTCCCTGATGCTATTCAATCTGTATATTGAGCAAGCAGTAAGGGAAACAAAAGAAAAATTCGGACTAGGTATTAAAATCCATAGAGAAGAAATAAAAACTTTGAGGTTCGCCGATGACATTGTAATTCTGTCAGAGACAGCAAAGGACTTAGAAGACCAGCTGAATGGAATGGACAGTGTCTTGAAAGGAGGATATAAGATGAACATCAACGAAAGCAAAACGAGGATAATGGAATGTAGTCGAATTATATCTGGTGATGCTGCCGTAATTAGTTAAGGAAATGAGTCACTTTAAGTATTAGAGGATATAAAATGTAGACTGGCAATGGCAAGGAAAGCGTTTCTGAAGGATAGAAATTTGTTAACACCGAGTATAGATTTAAGTCGCAGGAAGTCGTTTCTGAAAGTATTTGTATGGAGTGTAGCCATGTATGGAAGTGAAACATGGACGATCAATAGTTTGGACAAGAAGAGAATAGAAGCTTTCGAAATGTGATGCTACAGAAGAATGCTGCAGATTAGATGGGTAACTGGCATAACTAATGAGGAGGTATTGAATAGAATTGGGGAGAAGAGGAGTTTGTGGCACAACTTTACTAGAAGAAGGGATCGGTTGGTAGGACATGTTCTGAGGCACCAAGGGATCACCAATTTAGTATTGGAGGTTAACGTGGAGGGTAAAAATTGTAGAGGGAGTCCAAGGGATGAGTACATTAAACAGATTCTGAAGGATGTAGGTTGCAGCAGGTACTGGGAGATGAAGAAGATTGCACAGGATAGAGTAGCCTGGAGAGCTGCATCAAATCAGTCTCAGGACTGAAGACAACAACAATAGCAAGAGGAGTGGAGTACTCACGGGCATGATCTCGGCGAGGTCGTCAATGGTGAGCTGGGAAACGACTCCGACGGACGTGTCGTCGGAGGCCGGCACGACGGGCGGCGACAGCAGCTTCCGGTAGCACAGCGACGGGAAGTGCAGGTCCAGGATGATGGAGTTGTAGACGGCCAGCCCCATCAGCACGCCGATCAGGTTGTACTCGCGCAGGCCGCCCGCCTGGTCCGTGCTGAACCAGTAGCAGCGCGAGTGCGGGTGGTACACGAACATGCCGTAGTCTGGCTGGAAGATCTGCCGGATCAGGAGCAGGAACCACTCCTTGGTCAGCCCACCCATGTCCAAGCCCGGCTCGCCCACAAACGAGACCTTCAGCTTCTTTTTCAGATCCTTCTGCTTGCTGGCGATCTGCAACGAAGGGAAGGAGGAACTTAGAGCAGGCACACACCATCCATACTGAGGGCGCTATAGATTGAGCATTTTTTTCTTTTTTAATAAGTCTTTTGACTAGTTTCTATCGGTCCACCATGAAGTTCTCTCCCATTTCAGTCTCTGCATCTCAAAGTGGCACACACACCCGACGTCCTCAATTATTTTGTTAGATTCACTACAGTCTCTGTCCCTACAACTGTTTACTTCTACAGTTCCCACAAGTGCCATGGAAATTATTCACTAATGTCATAACACATGTTGTATCATCTGGGTCCTTCTTCTAGTGTGTATTTCCTACATATTCCTTTGCTCATTGAATATGCAGAGAACCTCTGTATTTTGTATCCTATCTTTCTGTAACGCCACCACTCAAACACTTTGTTTCTCTTCTTTTCCAGTCTTTCCACAGTATATGACCCACTTTGCAATGGAACTGTTCAACACACTTCTTTTTCTAGCTATATAAGAATCCAGTACACTATAATTTAAATCACGATCAAAAGAGACCGAAACAAGTTGCATAATTTTCTGGACTTGTGATAAAATGTATATTGTTGAGGCATAATACTAATATAAAGTTAACTATTTTATGAGGAACGTAATTATTTTTGCATTTCTAATACGCTTCACAGTTTTGTACGCTTCTGAAGTGTACTTCAGTATTAAAATCATACTTATTGTTTTACATAAGTATTCAAAAAGATAAAATTAATAGAAACACGAATTTGTCTATGAAATATTAATTAAGTGTACCTCTTTGGTTAAAAATATCGCTAATGTCACCTTAAGTAAAATTTTGCATTTGTCGAAAGCGGAGGCATTTAGTTCTGGAGTAACGAGTTCGAAGTTGGCGAGTTATGGCGTGAGCTGCTGGACTGCGAATTCCTTTGCCTTTGGATGGAAAAGATTTGATTAATGTTTGTATTACGATGGAAGTTTAATTTGCGCAGTTTCATAGAAAAATATACGGAACCAAGTGCCGAGTGTCCAAATTGTATTATTCAGTCTAATCATGCCTACTAGACACGTTCATTGTTACTTTCAGCAAGCTACAATGCCTTACGAGCAAGATAGTCACCAAGGAAACAAAAATACTGAACACCCTTTCTTCTAACCTAATTATTAACTGCAAATCCTTAGTGATGTAAGCTTAAGAAGTGCACATGCTTGTAGATTAAAACTGAAGCAACTGCAAAAAGGTGGGAATTTAAGGACATGGGATCTGGATAAGCTGAAAGAACCAGAGGTTGTACAGAGTTTCAAGGAGAGCATAAGGGAACAATTGACAGGAATGGGGGAAAGAAATACAGTAGAAGAAGAATGGGAGCTCTGAGGGATGAAGTAGTGAAGGCAGCAGAGGATAAAGTAGGTAAAAAGACGAGGGCTGCTAGAAATCCTTGGGTAACAGAAGAAATTTTGAATTTAATTGATGAAGGAGAAAATATAAAAATGCAGTAAATGAAGCAGGCAAAAAGGAATACAAACGTCTCAGAAATGAGATCGACAGGAAGTGCAAAATGGCTAAACAGGGATGGCTAGCGGCCAAATGTAAGAATGTAAAAGCTTATCTCACTAGGGGTAAAATAGATAATGCCTACAGAAAAATTAAAGAGACGTTTGGAGATAAGAGAACCACTTGTATGAACATCAAGAACTCAGATGGAAACCCAGTTCTAAGCAAAGAAGGGAAGGCAGAAAGGTGGAAGTAGTATATAGAGGGTTTATACAAGGGCGATGTACTTGAGGACAATATTATGGAAATGGAAGAGGATGTAGATGAAGACGAAATGGGAGATAAGATACTGCGTGAAGAGTTTGACAGAGCACTGAAAGACCTTAGTCGAAACAAGGCCCCCGGAGTAGACAACATTCCATTAGAACTACTGACGGCCTTGGGAGAGCCAGTCCTGACAAAACCCTACCATCTGGTGAGCAAGATGTATGAGACAGGCGAAATACCCTCAGACTTCAAGAAGAATATAATAATTCCAATCCCAAAGAAAGCAGGTGCAAACAGATGTGAAATTTACCGAACTATCAGTTTAATAAGTCACAGCTTCAAAATACTAACGCGAATTCTTTACAGACGAATGGAAAAACTGGTAGATGCGGACCTCGGGGAGGATCAGTTTGGATTCCATTGAAATGTTGGAACACGTGAGGCAATACTGACCTTACGACTTATCTCAGAAGAAAGATTAATAAAAGGCAAACCTACGTTTCTAGCATTTGTAGACTTGGAGAAAGCTTTTGACAATGTTGACTGGAATACTCTCTTTCAAATTCTGAAGGTGGTAGGGGTAAAATACAGGGAGCGAAAGGCTATTTACAATTTGTACAGAAACCACATGGCAGTCATAAGAGTCGAGGGGCATGAAAGGGAAGCAGTGGCTGGGAAAGGAGTGAGACAGGGTTGTAGCCTCTCCCCGATGTTATTCAATCTGTATATTGAGCAAGCAGTAAAGGAAACAAAATAAAAATTCGGAGTAGGTATTAAAACTCACGGAGAAGAAGTAAAAACTTTGAGGTTCGCCGATGACATTGTAATTCGGTCAGAGACAGCAAAGGACCTGGAAGAGCAGTTGAACGGAATGGACAGTGTCTTGAAAGGAGGATATAAGATGAACATCAACAAAAGCAAAACGAGGATAATGGAATGTAGTCAAATTAAGTCGGGTGATGTTGAGGGAATTAGATTAGGAAATGAGACACTTAAAGTAGTAAAGGAGGTTTGCTATTTAGGAAGTAAAATAACTGATGATGGTCGAAGTAGAGAGGATATAAAATGTAGACTGGCAATGGCAAGGAAAGCGTTTCTGAAGAAGAGAAATTTGTTAACATCGAATATAAATTTATGTATCAGGAAGTCGTTTCTGAAAGTATTTGTATGGAGTGTAGCCATGTATGGAAGTGAAACATGGACGATAACTAGTTTGGACAAGAAGAGAATAGAAGCTTTCGAAATGTGGTGCTACACAAGAATGCTGAAGATAAGGTGGATAGATCACGTAACTAATGAGGAGATATTGAATAGGATTGGGGAGAAGAGAAGTTTGTGGCACAACTTGACTAGAAGAAGGGATAGGTTGGTAGGACATGTCCTGAGGCATCAAGGGATCACAAATTTAGCATTGGAGGGCAGCGTGGAGGGTAAAAATCGTAGAGGGAGACCAAGAGATGAATACACTAAGCAGATTCAGAAGGATGTGGGTTGCAGTAGGTACTGGGAGATGAAGAAGCTTGCACAGGACAGAGTAGCATGGAGAGCTGCATCAAACCAGGACTGAAGGCAACAACAACATACGTTGAATTCAGTTTTTTGTTTTTTGATTGTTTGTTCGACATTAGAGAGGAGGATGAATCTGCTTCCATACAATGCTGTGCTCCAGACTAAATTCCCAGTAGTTCCGTCCTCAAATTAAGGCCTATGTTTTATAATAGCACACTTCTTTTTGGAGGAATATCCACTTTGGCTGTTCCAATCGATCCTCCTTACGTTGTCTATCATGTATTATCTTGATTCCAAGGCAGCAGGATTCCTTCACTTCGTCTACTTTGTGGTCCTCAATTTTGATTTCGGTTTCTGCTGCTTTCGGAGGCGCAACTAAAAAGGGGGAGAGGTGGTCGTGACACCTTCCAAAAACATTTTCTAAAAGAATTCCTACTTTTACGTATATCATTTTCTGAATTTCTTAGACAGTTTAAGGGAAATAAAGTAGCATGGAAAATGTCTACAAATATCTAGAATATCACATGCTATATTGAACACAACACTTTTCAGTTGCTCGGTTCTGGGCCTGGACACATAGATGGAATGGGCCGGTTGCAAGGAGCAGTCCAACCAGGTAATAGCTGGCTGTACCTGCTGAGAACACCAAATCTGACAGTCGGGAGTTCACAAGTAGAACCACAGAAGATTGAGTAAGATAAGACCGAAAAGATAAGGCCTTACGATGAGGAAAACAAGTAACAAATGGTTCAAATGGCTCTGAGCATTATGGGACTTAACATCTGTGGTCATCAGTCCCCTAGAACTTAGAACTACTTAAACTTAACTAACCTAAGGACATCACACACATCCATGCCCGAGGCAGGACTCGAACCTGCGACCGTAGCAGTCCTGCGGTTTCGGACTGAGCGCCTGAACCGCTAGACCACCGCGGCCGGCCAAATCAAGTAAGAGAAACATAGGCTTTCCTGTCTGTAAGTGGAAGTAATTAAAAGATATAGTGTTTACATGGTCCTTTATTTTCTGTAAATTATTTAAGAAACTTGGAAACTGCTATACTTCAAAGTATGAATGCTTTTTGTAGAATGTAGCTCGTAAGGCGACTAGAGGAAAGTACTCACCTACGGGAGCTTTAGTGGACTGTAAATGCACAACATGGCAGTGCATATCCTTGGTTGACGGCGCAGCGGTAAACAGATAACACATCTTGGTTCAAATGGTTCAAATGGCTCTGAGCACTATGGGACTTAACACCGGAGGTCATCAGTCTCCTAGAACTTAGAACTACTTAAACCTAACTAACCTAAGGACATTATACACATCCATGCACGAGGCAGGATTCGAGCCTGCGACCGTAGCGGTCGCGCGGTTCCAGACTGAAGCGCCTAGAACCGCTCGACCACTCCGGCCGGCTAACACATCTTTGCGCGATTGTAATTTCTGAAGCGAGTTTCAGTTTTAGTTCCGAAACAATAATTATCAGTCGCTTTTATGGTATTATAAGTGTTAACAACGGAGGCGAAACTGAATTAATATTGTGCTTAACGCGGTTTTGCTTCTTAAAATCTGACAGTGAAGTGTACAAATGGAAGAAAGACTTACACGAAGTAATAAATACGCACCAAAATGTAATTCGCAAAAATAAAACAGTCCGAAAGATTTACTGTAAAGGGTGGCCTTCCGTTACCCTCCATCAATAACCACCAAAAACCTCTAAACTTAAATAAAGAACATAAGCAACACTCCTTTATAGGATTTTTCTTGGCATATGAACCATTTAGAGCTGCTTGTGAGAAGCAATGCACCGTTACTGATGAAGATCTGCTAGACTGACCATCCAAATCGCAATTGAGATGAATATTGCTGATCTTAAGGCTTCTTGAGCCTGGTTAAATAGATTCAAGAAATCATACAATATAGGAAGTCGCAACACAACTATGTTTAATTCAAGTAAACGTGTAGAGGAGATGCCATTTATTCGTAACTGACTTGAAGAAGAAGCTTATTATCCACACATCTGCTGTGTCTTATTCCGATCAGTCTGGTTTCTTGAAAGAACTTCGAGCAAACCACACTTTCATTTCGAGGAGAAAAATTGACTAATGTTATGACATATTCTTATACAGCGATGACGGTATGAGTGGATTCCTGCTTCCGCAGTTTCTGTCATCGGGAAACTCAGTACTTGTTAGGATAAAAAATAAGGAAAAGACGGTTGAAATGGCAATAATCTTATAACAGACCTATCAAAATCCGAAAAATAGGAAAGAATAATGTTAAACATTTCTTCAAAAGGTCTCTAACCAGCTGCAGGAACTAATGCATTGCTTTTGTTGGACTTTTGCCCTAGACACCTCTGTCTTTGAGAAGGACGATGAAAAGACTTTATATAACGCAGATTCCACTCCGAACATCCAAAGTTGTTCTCGGCAAAGAATTTTTTCGATCGTGAAAGTGTTTTTAACGAAATTTTCATACAACATAATTTCCGATACTCACTTGAGGTTTATCGGGAGAACAGTAGTCTTAAATTTCAGTCATTTATGCATTATAAGTTTCCAGCGCCCCGTCTTACGAACTTCTCTAAGTATGCCCAGTGTGCAGTATAATAAGCAGAGCAACAACCATTTCTTAGGCCACCCAGTTGTGTCTAAATTGTGTCTAGTCATTACTGCGAAATGCCTGAAAGTATTAATTTTTCTTTCGTCAGGTGTGCTTGGTGAAAGGAAAATGTTTCTTTTCGTCAATAAAATGACGCTTCGCTTTATTTTGTCGACTGTGGGGAATAAGCAAGACATTGTTTCATTGTTAGTAAAATTCACATTATTCAAAAATTACCGTAAGAACTGTGCTACAGGAATTGTTGTAGAATGGTGAATGTGTAAGAAATATTTCAGTTCAACACATTAAACTCAGTATCGATGAAAGTCGTCTGTGATGTAACGTCAGACATTACCTAGTTTTATTTTCTGCCAGTCGCCTTCATAAGAATTGCAACTGCAACAGTTCAGGGGTCGACATGAACTGGGCATTATTCAAAAACTTAATGATATGTGACATTTTTTGTATCGTTTAGCTACTTGAAATTCGCTTACGTCATTCTGAATATTCGAGCTACACGGCGCTATACTTTCTTTTGTTACAGCTGACTGCACTCTACGCTGGACAATATGAGTAACTTCAACAACTTATAAAAAATCCTTGCAGTGTGTCTTAACAGCTAAAATTCTTTGTTCTTTATGCGCAAAAAATTTCAGGGTAGGTTTTCACATGTCGAATTGTTCCATTCCTTTGTAAGGACAGATGAAGTGAAAAACTCTTGCTGCCTTGAAATCAAAATAACACATTCACGCGATGAAATATCCATAGTCTGCAGAATTGCGTTCACAATTGTAGTCCTGAGTGAAATAATGATTATGGTGATCGGACACTTCGATTTTATATTGTGTAAAGTATTATTTTTGTGTGTTATGCTAAAGCGATGTACCAAGCATTAATGTGGACACGTTATTACTGTTATACTAAAAAAAATTATATGAGATATAGGTATTGATATTAATTCGTAAGTAACTGTGGTACATTGACAGTGAGGGTGAAAACAAATTGTGAAAAAAAGGAAACTTTTGTTTAAACGTCCCGTCGACATCGAGGTCATCAGAGGCGAAGCGCAAGCTCAGAATATTTTAGTGCTGGTCAAGGAGATCAGCTGTGCTCTTTTAAACTAACCGCCGCTGGATTCACCTGGAGCGATTAAGGGAAATCACGGAAAATCTAAATCTGGACAGGCGGACAGGGATTTAAACCGTCGTTCCCCACAATATGAGTCCATTGTGTTAACCATTGCGCCACTTCACTCGGTAAGCAAATTATATTTAAGTGTGTGGGGGAGAGGGAGAATAAAGTACGAAAGTGTGATCTTCCAGAACTTAGAACTACTTAAACCTAACTAACCTAAGGACATCACACACATACATGCCCGAGGCAGGATTCGAACCTGTGACCGTAGCAGTGCGCGGTTCCGGACTGAGCGCCTAGAACCACGAGACCACCGCGGATGGCACTTTCAGTTCATATTCTGTGCTCATTACACTGCTATTTTAGTGCCTTTCTCCATTGTCTCTCTCATTACATTCAAATGGTAGAGTAATAATTCTTCCTCACATTTACTGAGTATACCACTGCCATCAACGAATCTTATCATTGTATTACAATGTTGAAACAGCACTTTCTTTAGGTGATATTGTTACTTGGAATTTTGACTATTTTGTAATTGTGAGCTGAGTAGCTATAAAGCTGTGCTAAAATGCATCCATGGACAACATGGAGAACTGGAAAAAACTTCCCCTGCTCTTTTCAGTTCCTCATATAGGTGATGAAATGAAGTGAGCGTTTGGCGTCATTGGCCGGGAGGCCCCTTACTGGGCGGGTCCGGCCTCCTTGGTACAGGTCTTATTTCATTGGGTCTTATTACATTGGGCGACCTGCGCGCCGGATGGGGATGACAACACAACACCCAGTCCCTGAGTGGAGAACTTCCCCGACCCAGACGGGAATCGAATCCGGGCCCGTAGGACGTCAATCCGTCAGGCTGACCAGTTTTTTTCCCCTCAAAAGTGCCTGAGAGAAGGGTCGGGGACAAAGAGGGCAGGGGTCGTCTTCCGAGGCCTGGCCTCAATGTCCCGTTCCCGCCCTCCTAGCGCCAAGGAAAGGAAAGAGGTTCTATAGGATCTAGAGAACTAAAAGGGATCAATATCACTTATACATCTTTATATATTTCCCCTCAGCTATCGAGGCGGACATAAGTGATGAAATTCTGCTAGTGTGCTTGTTTTGGTTAGTATGAGACTGATCCTGCTTTCGCTGGAGTCTTTGTCTCTAAAATAAGGGATTTCTAGAAAGAACGACTCACTATCGTCTAGTGAAGCTGTTTACACGCCTGGCAGTGGGCTATTGGTCGACTCTGAACAAGCTTCAGCGATTGGCCGACCATTCGGCCGGACAAGGAGTCGGACGACTATGGTTCCAGTACACGGCCAGGCCAAGACCGTGCACAGAACTTGGTAGATGTAGATGAGACTCACCTCGTTGAGGGAATCGGAGACGAGGTGAGAGCGCCGTACGAGGATGTTGAGGAAGAAGATGTCGATCTGAGGCGCCTGGTGGCGTGCGACTTTGGCCACCAGAGAGCGGCGTGCCGTCAGGATCATCTGCTGCTCTGAGTCCTGCGGGACATATCAACAAAGCTGGCCACTGTAAACGGTCTGCACCAAACATTACAAAAGAGTCACGAAGATGATGCTATGTGTCGTGTAGAATGTATTTCGGTCCTTAGAGTAACGGAGTGTGGAGCTGTTAATGAGGAAATGTAGTGAAACATTTAACAGCATTACCTAATTTTATGAAATTGCTGAAACGGTTTAAGATTTGCTGTTAGACAACAGGGAACCGGCTGCTAGAGGCGGATTTCCAGAATGTTTACATGAGGCTCCCGAAACAGGATTTCGTAAACCCAATACCGCTTCTGGTTGTTTATGTAAACACTCCAAAATCGATTCTAGAAATCCGGTTTTAGCTGCCGGTTTTCCACTTCTAAACTTGATTTTCATCCCCATGTAAATGCACAACTGTTTCTCAGACGTGCTTAGGTTGTCAACTTGCGTCTCTTTTTTTTTGAACAAAAATCGGCTTTTTGTCTGGTGAAGGAGAAGTAGAAATATTAGACTGACCATGAAGTTGTCTACACCTCTAATGTAGTAAGGAAAACTCGTTAATTCGTTAATACCTCACTATTTGGCGATAATTTTGCGGCAGACTACTCATATCAAAACATTTTCGTGAAAGCTGGGGCCTACAAAATGGTTCAAATGGCTCTGAGCACTATGGGACTCAACATCTGAGATCATCAGTACCCTAGAACTTAGAACTACTTAAACCTAACCAACCTAATGACATCACACACATCCATGCCCGAGGCAGGATTCGAACATGCGACCGTAGCGCTCGCGCGGTTCTGGACTGACGCGCCTAGAACCGCTCGGCCACACCGGCCTGCTGGGGGCCTACAACTGACTGTGGATCAAGCAGTGAAATTTGGTTGCATCACTTCTGTTTGTGAAATCCTTTTTCTGTGTGATGGAAATAGGTAAGGTGTGTAATTGGCGAATGTCATTCTTCACCTGGCAGTAAAAGTATACGTTGTAGGGTTAACTAAAGGCATACACTTTGATGTAAGTTTTAGGCAAAGTGCAATGGTGGCAGATAGCTTTTATGTCTTGTCGTGCAAGCAACTTGTCTATCGTATCGTTAGTTTCAGTCTCAGAGGCAAAACTTACTTCGGGAGTGCAGTGTGAACTCTGATCGAAGTAGCTGAAACTTTGTGCCATTGCTATAACGAATGTACGCATGCGAAATTGGAGAACAATGGGCCTCGACAATATATCAATATTTTACCAGATTTGTCTGGTGTTTATTTACGTGGGTAACCACGTCCCCTGACTACCATTTTCATAGTACTTTCATACTCAGATTTCACTGGCTGATATGCAACATGCAGTTAGCTGTCCTGTAGGTAAGTCAGGTAAGTTTGAGAGGTACGTATGGTGCTTTTGGACCTCAAATTCGTAGAACCACAAACATAAGTCTACTAAATGGTTGATCTGCACAGCCCTATTAGTCTGCAGCGTCCTGATAAAGGCAGTAGATACGAGGTCTGTCTAAAAGGTATCCGACCTTTGATTCTCCCGCGCAAAATAGAGACGATAGCGCGGCACCACTGTACACAGTTAAGGAAAAGGCTTTTATGCGACATGCGTGAATTTTGTCCCCGCCTTCCAGCGCGTCAGTCGCTGCCTGTCGGTCGCTGAGTGAGTTGCTACACGTGTTCGTCGGATCACTGATCTCTGAAGATGACTGAACGTCTTGAGCAAAGATACTGCATCAAATTTTGCCAAAAGCTTGGTGATTCTCAAAGCGAAACAATTCGTAAGATTCAGCAGGTGTTTGGAGAAGATGCGACGGGTGTAACACAAAGTAAGGAGTCGTTCAACCGATTCAAAAATGGCCGCACATCAGCGGAGAGTGACCAGAGTTCTGGCAGGTCCCAAACTGCTCGGAGTGCAGCTGTTGCTGAGAGGGTGCAAAATGTGGCGATTGCAGATCGTCGTTTGACCGTGCGGAAGATTGAGCAAGAGGTTGGAGTGAGTAAAGATTCTGCACGTGGAATTTTGCGTGGTGATTTGAACATGCACCGAGTGGCTGCGAAATTCGTACCCAAATTTTTGTCGCCAGAACAAAGAGACCTCCGTGTTGACGTTGCACAGGACATTCTGGACACCACCTACACTGATCCTGGGTTTCTGAACACCGCGATAGCTGGAGATGTGTCATGGGTGTACGGGTACAACCCAGAAACAAAAATACAGTCGTCGCAATTGAAGCATCCCGAGTCTCCAAGGCCGAAGAAAGTGCCGCAGGTGTGAAGCAAAATCAAGACGATACTGACTGTCTTCTTTGATGTCCGTGGAATTGTGCATCGCCGGCCGACGTGGCCGTGCGGTTCTAGCGCTGCAGTCCGGAACCGCGGGGCTGCTACGGTCGCAGGTTCGAATCCTGCCTCTGGCATAGATATGCGTGATGTCCTTAGGTTAGTTAGGTTTAAGTAGTTCTAAGTTCTAGGCGACTGATGACATAAGATGTTAAGTCCCGTAGTGCTTAGAACCATTTGAACCATTTTTGAATTGTGCATCAACAATACGCCCCGGAAGGACAAACAACGACAAACGAGTACTATCAAGATGTTCTCCGGTGACTCCGTGACGCAGTTCGGCGCAAAAGACCAGACCTGTGAACGGCGAAAAACTGGCAACTGCATCACGACAACGACCCCGCACATTCATCCCACTTGATCCAAAATTTCTGGGCCATACATGGAATTAAAGCCTTTCGCCAACCTCCCTACTCTCCAGACATGGCTCCTTGCGACTTCTGGTTGTTTCCAAAATTGAAGACGCCACTGAAAGGAACCCTTTTTGAGAGTTAAGAAGAGGTAGTGCGGAACACGACGACGGAGCTGAACATCATTCCAAAAGAAAACTTCCAGAAGTGTTCCAGGAAGTGGAAGGATCGGTGGGTTAAGTGTGTGCAAGCACAAGGGGCCTACTTTGAAGGGGATTAGGGTCCCAACGCCGTCATGTATTCGAAATATTTTTTCTGGCCAAAGGTCGGATATTTTTTAGACAGGCCTCGTATGTTATACGTTTCTAGTTAGAGTTTGTACCATCATTATTTCCTCTCGCCACATACCGATGTGTTTTATTTTATCTGACTCGAATAAGGTAACAAGTCCAATTTACGTAAAATACGAGAGGGAAGACAGAAGAGGTTAGAGTCATTTTTACGGAAACTATTTAGTGTTGGCACCTAAGCCAGAATAAATTGCCATTTATATTCATCCGTCTTTCACTTTGCCAAGTTTCTCCCGTGCCACAGAGCGAACTATGGCGGGTTCCCCGTGTTAGTAACGAAATCCTGGATGAAGAGTGCGCTATTTACAGCAATATCGAATATTACAGAGTATAGCACTCCGTCTTCAGGGCACAACTGGCACATCGGGACCAACCGACCACCGTATCATCCTCAGACGAGTATAAGGATAGAAGGGGCATGTGGTCTGTACACCACTCTCCCGGTCGTTATGATGGTTTTCTTCGACCGGAGCCGCTACTATTTGGTCGAGTAGCTCCTCGATTGGCATCACGAGGCTGAGTGCACCTCGAAAACTGGCAACAGTGCATGGCAGCCCGGATGGTCACCCATCAAAGTGCCGGCCACGCCCGACAGCACTTAACTACAGTGACTTGACGGGAACAGGTGTATCCACTGCGACTAGGCCGTTGCATTCCAGAGTATACAAACATTAAAACATATGCTGTTCCGAGAACCTTCCAGAAATGATAAATACTAAATAACAAAAAATTGCCGGTGATTGTATCTGAAATATTGACGCGCAGCATGGCAGCCAGCGACACTAACCACTACGCGACGCTCCGTGCACGACATCTTGTGGCCTTATTTTGAAGCAGAAGATTTTGCCCCACATATATACCTCTACTCACTGTGTGTCACTGGATACAACAATCAACTGCACACGCAGAAATACCACCACTGGACTTCGCAGCACGGAGAGGTCACGGCAGATGTTGGTAATGCCAGTGGTAAGGTACGAGTGCATCAAAAACATCATGAGGCATTTCATCACAGTTAGTAACAGTGCACTGTTCAAACTGGTGGTGAAGGTAGTCTCAAGCTACAGGTGATCTCCATGGAATGGGGCTTCGGACAGGCTGATACTGTTTCATTCTGTCTAACAGTGTAGGGCTCCATTTTCCGATTGCCTACAGCATCTCATGTCACAGACTTATTGTTTAAACAGAACAAGTGTGTAATATTTATTGATAATTGATCCTATGGTCTTATCTGAATGATCTCAGTCAAATTTTTATTTATTGGGAGACAATTATTCCAGCCATATAATGCAATGTATCTAAAATATAACGTTATACAAGATGGGTTAAGCTAAAGTGGGCGACACATACAATTATCTTGGTGATGCACTGGGTGTGTGGTTGATCACATAAATAGAGACAACTTAGTTTCCCACTGACTGTCTAGAGTTTTTTTCCTTGTAAGTATAGTCTGCCTTTCCTGGTCTCTGATTTGGACAGCATTGGAGGACAAGAACTTCAGAACGGTATGACACGAAGATGTGGCGTCAGTCTTTCGTGAATGAAATATATTTTTTTACAATTGTACCACTGCGTTTCAACCTATCTGATTTTTTATAGCTTGTACGGTAGCTCAATAATGTATCATTTACGATTTTGCACTTTGCGCGGTAGTTTTAACTCTGCTTTGCAGTGTGGCGCTCCAAAGCCGCTCTATTCCGGGAGGTTTAGGTCTCCCCTGGCAGCCAGCCGCGCTGACCACCCAGTCCCAATCTTTTGGAATCATTCGTCGCACCAGAGACGTACGCTAAAGTGCTGCGTGAAGGGAATTACGTTCTTTCCCGTACTCTGAAAAAGAACTGTACATGCATCTCATCAGATCCAGATGCCTTTCCTCCAAGAGAATCACTTTTCTTAATTTCGGCGTTCGTGTGATGATAACGATCACCAACAGTGACGTCTGGAAGACCGAATTTTATATTTCGTTCTTCTCTTACACTCTTTCAGTTTCGCTGACGGAATGACCACTGAGCGACTTTGATCTATTTATGTCTTAAAGTAAGTCCAATAGGCTTACTTGTTTGGATTTTTCGTCACTATTTGCCTTCGAATCAACTTTCTAGGCCGGTTGTTGAACAGCGGCTGGTCTCTCTCATCCTTCATAAAGTTGCTAGAAACGTACCTCACCATGTTAGAGAAGTTGTACACTTAAAATGATGCTTTTGTTTGAAAACAGTATTAGAGCGGGATTTCAGCAAGACAGTGCTCACTCGCACTTGTAAGGAATAGCCAAGTCGGCACCTTAGTACGAGAGGTGCCGCTTAATGTCAGATCACCCTCTTCACCTGTTTTACCACCTACTGAACAACTTTGGGATTTCTGCGATCAGCACACGATCGTGGTATGTTGGGCCTTGATAAAGGCCTTCAGGAATATAACGCTGTCCCACAGGAAAACATTCTAATTGTGCTAGATTTTTGACGTGTGTAGAGAACTTTTCGGAGGTATAATGGCCTCACGAAATACTTCTTAGGGACTTCGGAAAGTAGGTTACACATGTCGTCCCAATTTAAGACCGTTCCTCAAGAGTGGGGCATTATCAGAAGAGAGTACATGTTCCTGATTTCCTGCAGACACAAAGACAGGTGCTTTGCAGTGTGCGATCGAAATGGAACGGCAACTGGGAACGTACTCCAAAATTAAAGTACACGGGACAGTACGAATCTTGTAAGTAAAACGGCTATGTAGTCCAAATGCAGTGACACGTTCAGCAGTAGTGAAACGGTTGCCAACAATTTGACGAAGGCCGCACAAACGTGCGTGATGCTGACCGCGTTGACCATTTCTTGCACCATGCGATTTCCATGTCTTCACGCAAACTAAAACAGCATCTGGGGTTCGAAAGAGATTTTCCGAAGATGAGGACTTCCACCCAGCGGTTCTCGAGTGGCTCCGTGCCGGACGTCTACCGTCGAGGAACTGAAAGATTGGTAGAACGTTTTTTACAAAGAGTTGGTGGCCATACCGAAAAATAATGTAATGTAACTGTGTCACTTAGAAGTGTAGTGTAGCATTTAAGTTACTTGGCGTGTCATAATAATGTCTAGTTTGCTTTTTGAAGTCACATCAGAATGTTGCGCGTATAACATTGTTTCATTCCTCTGCGGTGACGAGTTGACTTTAATAGTGTGTGCATATATTCCTACATGCAGGTTTCACGATGGGCATATCGAAACTCACACGACAAATTCCGAGTCGCTGGCACGTCCGATGCAAGTCAAAGTTGTCTCTGAACTGGTGTATTTCAGCAGATAAACAACGATATTCGATATGCGAAGGGAATTCAATAACTAAAGAGACACATTGACGGAAAAACTATGTTTTTACAAAAGGAGACTTTTGCTGCTCCTCTACATAATGCCCAAGTATAAAGGGTGTTACAAAAAGGTACGGTCAAACTTTCAGGAAACATTCCTCACACAAAGATAGACAATATGTTATGTGGACATGTGTCCAGAAACGCTTACTTTCCATGTTACAGCTCATTTTATTACTTCTCTTCAAATCACATTAATCATGGAATGGAAACACACGGGAACAGAACGTACCAGCGTGACTTCAAACACTTTGTTACAGGAAATGTTCAAAATGTACACCGTTAGCGAGGATACATGCATCCACCCTCCGTCGCATGGAATCCCTGATGCGCTGATGCAGCCCTGGAGAATGGCGTATGTATCACAGCCGTCCACAATACGAGCACGAAGAGTCCCTACATTTGGTACCGGGATTGCGTAGACAAGAGCTTTCGAACGCCCGCGTAATTGAAGGTCAAGAGGGTTGAGGTCAGGAGAGCGTGGAGGCCATGGAATTGGTCCGCCTCTACCAATCCATCGGTCACCGAATCTATTGTTGAGAAGCGTAAGAACACTTCGACTGAAATGTGCGGGAGCTCCATCGTGCATGAACCGCATGTTGTGTCGTACTTGAAAGGCACATGTTCTAGCAGCACAGGTAGAGCATCCCGTATGAAATCATGATAACGTGGTCCATTGAGCGTGGGTGGAAGAACATGGGGCCCAATCAAGACATCACCAACAATGCCTGTCCAAACGTTCACAGAAAATCTGTGTTGATGACGTGATTGCACAATTACGTGCGGATTCTCGTCAGCCCACACATGTCGATTGTGAAACATTTACAATTTGATCACGTTGGAATGAAGCCTCATCCATAAAGAGAACATTTGCAGTGAAATGAGGATTGACACATTGTTGGATGAACCATTCGCAGAAGTGTACTTGTGGAGGCCAATCAGCTGCTGATAGTGCCTGCACACGTTGTACATGGTACGGAAACAACTGGTTCTCCCGTAGCACTCTCCATACAGTGACCTGGTCAACGTTACCTTGTACAGCAGCAACTTCTCTGATGGTGACAGTAGGGTTATCGTCAACTGCATGAAGAATTGCCTCATGCATTGCAGGTGTCCTCGTCGTTCTTGGTCTTCCCCAGTCGCGTGTCATAGACTGGAATGTTCCGTGCTCCCTAAGACGTCGATCAATTGCTTCCTGTCGGGACACCTTCGTTCTGGAAATCTGTCTCGATACAAACGTACCGCGCCACGGCTATTGCCCCGAGCTAATCAATACATCAAATGGGCATCTGCCAACTCCGCATTTGTAAACATTGCACTTACTGCAAAACCACGTTCGTGATGAATACTAACCTGTTGATGCTACGTACTGATGTGCTTGATGCTAGTACTGTAGAGCGATGAGTCGCATGTCAGCATAAGCACCGAAGTCAACATTACCTTGGGGCAACTGGCGGTGAATCGTGGAAGTATAGTACATACTGACGAAACTAAAATGAGCTCTAACATGGAAATTAAGCGTTTCCGGGTACATGTCCACACAACATCTTTTCTTTATTTGTGTGTGAGGAATGTTTCCTGAAAGTCTGGCAGTACCTTTTTGTAGTACCTTTTTGTAACACCCTGTATAAATATACTTGTCCCAACCACGAACTTCTCTCTTTTGTAGCTGATGCAAAGAAGTCTTTGTCTTGTTGTTTGAGTCACTTTCCCATACATTCTTGGATCTCCTTTTTCCACGTAATGCCTCCCTGAATGGACCAAAAACTGAAAATCCGAGGGAGTAAATATGGGCTGTAGTGAGGATGAGACAGTATTTGCCAACCATTTTTTCAGTGGTTTCTTTGTGCGATGGCGACCATTGTCGTATAGCAATATCACACCTTTTCTTTGAGATCCTCGACGTTTTTCTCCCACTACTGGCTTTACTTTCTTCATCAGTACGTCTGAGTAGTAGGCGCTGTTATTATACGCCGATCTTCCAAATAATCACAAAAGCCGACACCTTGGGGATCCCAAAAGACGGTCAACATGAATTTTCCCGCTGATGCTTGCAGTTTGAATTTCTTTCGGACAGATGAGCTGGTCTGCTTTCGTTACATTCTTAGTCTTTTGGGCGCTGGTTAAGATGAATCCGAGTTCCATCTTACTTTAAAATCTTGTTTAGAAAGGATCGTCTTCCCTTTCATAGCGGTCTTTAAGTCTGTACACACTCTGAGCCTTGTTTCCTTTTTAGAGACTCGCCTTGCACTTGGTTGCCGTACTTGAGCTTGTTACTGTTAACGTTATGAACTGTGCTAACACTTACTGCAAATTTTGCTATATGTTCGACTTAATACAGTGGTCTTTGCGAATAAAGTCGCCAGTGCGAGTTTCGAGGGAAGGAGTTGACTCTTGGACTAACTGACCGGGAAGTTGCTCGTTAGTCACTGAGGTTCGAACGGTTTTGAGCGTTCACTCAATTATTAAAATTTCTGCGGTTCATATAACTTTCACCATACTGTAAAGTCATTCGAGAAAAATTTTAGCTGATTTTTTTTTACCTTCAGGAAACAAAAAAAAAAAATGGATCATTGAACGTTGTTCAATTGTGGGAGCTTCAAGCGAACACGCCATTGCTAAACGCAATGTTGAGGTTCCAAACGAAAGAATTTTTATCCGTCAGCTGCTCTCATCTCATTCCATTCCTAATGTCAAAAAAGTGCAAAATTCCTCCTGCAAACTGTTTCATTTCTACCTCAGTATGTCTCTTTAATTACTGAATATCCCTCCCATAATCTACACGTACAGAGATGCTTATAAATGAAGGATAATGCTGATACATAGTGAAAAACGCTCTGGTGGGCGGTTTGCGGGTTCAAATCACCTCGGGTTATGACCACACGGTGCATTGGACCCGCAGTCGTCGCACGGTGGCGCTAGCAGCAGTCCACATACGCAGAGGTGTGTTGGTGCATGTCAGAGTACGGTGCAGCGAGTAAGTGTGCAGACGTTTTCAGACGTGCTAATGGCGACTGTGTGTTGAAAATGGCTCAAAGAACAGATAATAATGACGTTATGAGGGGTACAACACTAGGGCGACTGGAGGCTGGTCAAACACAGCAGGTCGTAGCACGGGCCCTCCGTGTGCCACAAAGTGTGATCTCAAGGTTATGGCAACGACTCCAGCAGACAGGAAACGTGTCTGGGCACTACAGTACGGGACGTCCACGGTGTACAACACCACAAGAAGCCCGATATCTCACTATCTGTGACCGCAGAGGGTCACTGAGTACTGCAGGTAGCCTTGCTCGGGACCTTACCGCAGCCACTGGAACATTTGCCTCCGGACACACAGTCTACAGACGACTGAGCAGACATGTTTTATTCGCCCGGAGACCTGCAAGGTGCATTCCACTTACCCCTGGTCACAGGAGAGCCCTTAAAGCCTGGTGTCAAGAACACAGTACATGGTCATTGGAACAGTGGTCGCAGGTTATGTTCACGGACGAGTCCAGGTATAGTCGGAACAGTGATTCTCGCCGGGTTTTCATCTGGCGTGAACCAGGAACCAGATACCAACCCCTTAATGTCCTTGAAAGGGACCTGTATGGAGGTCGTGGTTTGATGGTGTGGGGTGGGATTATGATTGGTGCACATACACCCCTGCATGTCTTTGACAGAGGAACTGTAACAGGTCAGGGGTACAGTGGGTCCCACCTCCCTCCTGATGGATGATAACGCACGGTCCAACCGAGCTGCCATCGTGGAGGAGTGCCTTGAAACAGAAGATATCAGGCGAATGGAGTGTCCTGCCTGTTCTCCGTCGACGTAACGCTGCACTTGTTCAAACCCCTCCGACACATCAGGAGCTCCGGCAGGCACTGGTGCAAGAATGGGAGGCTATACCCCAGCAGCTGCTTGAGCACCTGATCCAGAGTATGCCAACCCGTTGTGCGATCTGTGCATGTGTCCATGGTGATCATATCCCCTATTGATGTCGGGGTACACACGCAGGAAACAGTGGCGTTTTGTAGCACATGTTTTTTGGGACGGTTTTGTCAACTTATCACCAATACTGTGGACATACAGATCTGTGTCGTGTGTGTTCCCTATGTGCCTATGCTGTTGGTAGTCAGTTAGTAGTGTGGCACCACATTGTGCAATTATCTTTAATTTATGAGCATGAGTGTAGTTATCCACTAGGCACTGTAGGGCTGTTTTCATAAAGAATAATCAGTAAGAAAGACTATTACAGTTTAACGAGAAACACGTAAGCATTGCAGTCTCCTCCATTGGCCGCTTACCTTGGTAAGAATGATCCTCTTGGCGACGATGCTGAGGATGAACGGGTACTGGCAGTAGGAGAACTGTCCCGGCCGCTGGGGGCTCTGCCAGTTGAAGTAGTCCTGCATCAGGTCCACGTGGTCCAGCGCCGAGTTGTAGAAGTCCGTGTAGTCGAGCAGCGGCGGCGAGCTCGAGTTGTTGGCCGCGTCTGCGGGCGGAGGCACCATCTACATCTACATCTACATCCATACTCCGCAAGCCACCTGACGGTGTGTGGCGGAGGGTACCCTGAGTACTTCTATTGGTTCTCCCTTCCATTCCAGTCTCGTATTGTTCGTGGAAAGAAGGATTGTCGGTATGCTTCTGTGTGGGCTCTAATCTCTCTGATTTTAGCCTCATGGTCTCCTCGCGAGGTATACGTAGGAGGGAGCAATATACTGCTTGACTCTTCGGTGAGGGTATGTTCTCGAAACTTCAACAAAAGCCCGTACCGAGCTACTGAGTGTCTCTCCTGCAGAGTCTTCCACTGGAGTTTATCTATCAACTCCGTAACGCTTTCGCGATTACTAAATGATCCTGTAACGAAGCGCGCTGCTCTCTGTTGGATCTTCTCTATCTCTTCTATCAACCCTATCTGGTACGGATCCCACACTGTTGAGCAGTATTCAAGCAGTGGGCGAACAAGCGTACTGTAACCTACTTCCTTTGTTTTCGGATTGCATTTCCTTAGGATACTTCCAATGAATCTCAGCCTGGCATCTGCTTCACCGACGATCAACTCTATATGATCATTCCATTTTAAGTCACTCCTAATGCGTACTCCCAGATAACTTATGGAATTAACTGCTTCCAGTTGCTGACCTGCTATTTTATAGCTAAATGATAAGCGATCTATCTTTCTATGTATTCGCAGCACATTACACTTGTCTACATTGAGATTCAATTGCCATTCCCTGCACCATGCATCAATTCGCTACAAATCCTCCTGCATTTCAGTACAATTTTCCATTGTTACAACCTCTCGATACACCACAGCATCATCTGAAAAAAGCCTCAGTGAACTTCCGATGTCATCCACCAGGTCATTTACGTATATTGTGAACAGCAACGGTCCTATGACAATCCCCTGCGGCACATCTGAAACCACTCTTACTTCGGAAGACATCTCTCCATTGAGAATGACATGCTGCGTTCTGTTATCTAGGAAGTCCTCAATCCAATCACACAATTGGTCTGATAGTCCGCATGCTCTTACTTTGTTCATTAAACGACTGTGGGGAACTGTGTCAAACGCCTTGCGGAAGTCAAAAAACATGGCATCTATCTATGAGCCCGTGTCTATGGCCCTCTGAGTCTCGTGGACGAATAGCGCGAGCTGGGTGTCACACGACCGTCTTTTTCGAAACCCACGCTGATTCCTACAGAGTAGATTTCTAGTTTCCAGAAAAGTCATTATATTCGAACACAATACGTGTTCCAAAATTCTACAACTGATCGACGTTAGAGGTATTGGTCTATAGTTCTGCACATCTGTTCGACGTCCCTTCTTGAAAACGGGGATGACCTGTGCCCTTTTCCAATCCTTTAGAACGCTTCGCTCTTCTAGACACCTACGGTACACCGCAGCAAGAAGGGGGGCAAGTTCCTTCGCGTACTCTGTGTAAAATCGAACTGGTATCCCATCAGGTCCAGCGGCCTTTCCTCTTTTGAGCGATTTTGTTTCTCTATCCCTCTGTCGTCTATTTCGATATCTACCATTTTGTCATCTGTGCTACAATCTAGAGAAGGAACTACATTGCAGCCTTCCCCTGTGAAACAGCTTTGGAAGAAGACATTTAGTATTTCGGCCTTTAGTCTTTCACCCTCTGTTTCAGTACCATTTTGGTCACAGAGTGTCTGGACATTTTGTTTTGAACCACCTACCGCTTTGACATAGGACCAAAATTTCTTAGGATTTTCTGCCAAGTCAGTACATAGAACTTTACTTTCGAATTCATTGAACGCCTCTCGCATAGCCCCTGTCAGACAGCGTATGGTTGAAATACACTATCCGATCAAAAGTATCGGGACTCTCCTACGTAATGTGGAGCTAACCACTAGATGTTACTGAGAGCTGGACCCCCCAGTGCAAAAGGAGGCGAGCAGTATTGTGTCGTCATAGAGAAGCAGTATCAGCAGGGCTCAATGACTTAGAACGTGGAGCAGTCACTGCCTATAACCTGAGTAACAAATCCATCACGGTAGTTTCAGCTCTTCTAGAGCTGCTCAGGACGACCGTTGGTGTTGTGACTGTGAAGTGCAAACGCGAGCGAACAACATCAGATAAACCAAGACCTGGCAGACCAGGTCGAGTACAGCGGAAGGAATCGCTCGGGACTTCCAAAGTGCTTACGGCAGTCCGGTTAGCAGAATGGCTGTACGCAGGTGCCCAACGATCGATCAGCTCCTCACAAACCACAAATTTCTATAGTAGACGCCAAGCGGCGCTCGAGGTGGTGCAAATGCCACTGGACGGTCGGTGACTGGCAATCAGTGACAAGGGATGATGAGTCATGCTGCACCGTATATCGGTCTGATGACCGCGTTTGGGTTTGGCGAGTACCTGGAGAACGTTGTGTGCAATCATGTGTACTGCCAACAGTGAAGTACGTAGGGGGTAGTGTTACGATATTGGGGCGTTTTTCGTGGTAAGGGTGTTTTGTTTCAGGGTGCAAAAACATCCATAGACATATGCGTCCATGTCAAAACTTTGAAACATGAAGACAAAGAGAGGAGTTAAAAATCTCTACACGTCAGTCCCAGTCGATGGACGAGAAGACCGGTAATAACGGGGACGTGGAGAAAGGTCTACAAAATACGACATAGAGAAACTGTGGTGCACAACTAAAAATTGAATGAAATTAGAATTATATTAATACCTTCAGCTGCTAATGACCGTTGATATATATCAACAGGGACAGGTGAAAATATGTGCTCCGACCGGGACTCGAACTCGGGATCTCCTGCTTACATAGCAGATGCTCTACCCAATTTTTTTTTTTTACTTCTCATTTTGTTCATTGCATCTGCTTGGGGTGGACGTCGTAGGACATCCGTTTAAGTTCGTTGTTGATCGATTAACTCAGAATTTTTACTACATAGGGCAGCTAACCCTCTGACCGAACATGCTGATCTGCCGTGCCGGCATTCACCTGAGCCACTGAGGTCACAGAGGATAGCGCGACTGCAGGGACTATCTCGCGCACGCCTACCAAGAGACCCATATTCTCATCTTGTATGTCCACACAACATTCGTAGTGTCTCACCCCAGCACACTCATTACTCGTGGAAGACGTTCTTACCAAGTCCCGTAAGAGTTCGGAGAATATGTGTGCATCCGCACAGAAGAAGACGGTCATGGCCGGTGTTGCCAGAACTTTATACTTGTATGGATACGGTGTCTGTTCTGAAAGAACAGACACCATATCCATTTAAGTATAAAAATTGAATAGCCTTCGCTATATTGCTACGACGGATAAAAAGTAAAACGCGGTACACAGCTCGCTCGTCGTTCGCTAAATGGCTAATAACTCAGACGGCAAACGCAAAAGGGAATGTAAACGGATAAAAAATGGGCGTTCGGTCAGGAAATGGCAGACAGTTAAAAGTTAAGCACAATGTGCACAAAGGAGTGTGAGGGGGCCGAGGGGGGGGGGGGGGGGAGGCGCTGCTTAAAAAATGGCGATGGTTAACAAGGCAGTGCCCAATACGCAACCTAGTCGCTGGGGGAGCTTATTCTTACTGACAGACGGAAATACAGAGATAATCTAAGGGAATATAAGAAATAGTGGGCAGAGGTACGAGGACTGCAGCCTTGGCAGCAGCGTCAGAAGCCTCGTTTCCTGTGATCCTCTTGTTGTGCTTGTCAAAACGATAAATGCGGAAGGATTTGAACACATTTTGCAGCATTACGTATTGCGTACAGTAGCAGAACAGATTGGAGATTACGCTTGTTTGTATGAAACTGACATTGCAGCCTGTCATAAAATAGCATCTGTGATGCAATTGTTTGTGGTCAGTAACATTCCTGAAATGGAATGCTCTGCCCAGAGTCTCGACCTGAACCTAATGGAACAGCTTTAGGACGAGTTAGAAAGCTGATTTCGCTCCATACTAGAGTGTCCAGCATCATTTCCCTCTCTGGTCTCCGTTCTTGAGGAAGAGTAGCCTGTTATTTCTCTACAAACGTAGACACACCTCACTGAAAGTCTCTCAAGCAAATGTTTAGCTGTCATCAAGACGAAGGGTGGACACACCCGTGTTAATGTCCAGTAATACGTGCCCGAATACTTTTTATAAGGTAGTCTATATGTACGTCTATACTCTGCAAGCCCCTTTATGGTGTGTAGCGGTGGATGCTTCTTGTAACACCATTCATGTTCCAGTCGCTAACAGTGCACAGTTTGAACGACTCTTGGCTAGTCTCTGTGAGAGCTTAACTACCTCTAATTTACCTTTATGGTATTTTTCGTCAAATATACGGAGGTATTAGCAATATACGGGGGCTTACTCTTCTAGGAACGTACGTTCTTGGAATTTTAACAATAAACCGCACCGGTACAAAACACCTCTTTTATAGAGTTTGATAAGCGTCTCCGTGACGCTTTCACTCCCACTAAAAGAACCCGAGAGGTAAGGCGCTGTTCTACTTTAGATCTTTGCTATTTTCTCTATCAATCCATTTTTTAAATTTTATTTTATATGTCACGTTTCTTAGGAACAAATTGAGGAGCAAGTCTCCATGGTCCACGGAATGAGTCAGTACATCAGATTGTAACAGAAGGGTAATAGTAGATAAAAAGAAACGTACGTGAATTCTATGCTGACAACAAGCTACAAGTTTAAACAAACATAATGAACAAAGTAATCCAGCAATTATATTAATTTTTTAAATATTTCCAGGAGTTCCTCGAAAGAGTAGGAGTGAATTGTGAGGAAAATCTGGAGTTTATACTTGAATGTGCGTGGATTACTGCTAGGATTTTTGAATTGTTGTGCCAGAATATCGAAAATAGATGCAGCAGAATACTGCTTTTCTGCACAAGAGTCAAAGAGGTGTGTTCCAGACGCAGATTGGATGGCTCTGAGCACTATGGGACTTAACAACTATGGTCATCAGTCCCCTAGAACTTAGAACTACTTAAAACTGACTAACCTAAGGACATCTCACAACATCCAGCCATCACGAGGCAGAGAGAATCCCTGACCCCGCCGGGAATCAAACCGCACGACCACGAGATGCGGGCAGACGCAGATTGGATATCTGCCTAGTACTGACTGAGTGAAAGCTGCAAACTCTTGGGAACCAACTGATATTTTTAACAACAAACGACATTAAATAAAATATGTGTTTGAGAGGCTAGTGTCGGAATTCTCAGACTACTGAACAGGTTCGCGAACTTACACCACATATTGTTCGAACCGCAAGTTTCTAAGCCAAAAATACCCGTTTTGAATCAGAAGAGTTAGCCCAAAAAATAGTACCATACGTCAGAAGCGAATGAAAATTAACAAAGTAGATTACTTTTCGTGCTGAACTACCACTTAGGATCAGTTCCACGAGAAAGTGTACGCCATAATGCCAAATGTAGCGTCCGCAGTGACATCTCTGTAGTCAATGCGCTTTTGCACAGTGTACAGATAAACAGTCTGAGAGTTGAATGTTTTGTTTTGTTGGTCGCAGTTTTAGTTATCTGCACTTATTTACAGCCAATTTAAATGCACTGAAAAAATGTGCAATGTCTAACAAAAATACTTTCTGAGGTTCATTAAGAAGCTATTTGGTTCAAACGAGGCAAGATGGGTGCTTCAAGAGGATAATGATCCGAAACATCGCAGCCGTCTCTGTACAGCGTGGAAACAAGAGAATAGAGTGTCCACGATGGATTGGCGTGCAATGTCTGAGGATACAAATACGATAGAAAATTTTTGTCCTATTTTAAGACGAAGCTTAAAGGAAAGCCAGTATATACTTTGAAGCGGCTGCCATATAAAATCAGGACGATATGGAGATCGTTACCTAGAGAATATGCAGAGAATCTCGTGAAGATGGTGCCAAAAAGTTGCCAAGTTATAATTGATATCGGAGGCGATTGGATTAACTATTAGGTAATTGTGTAATTAGTAATAACATGTATTTTCATTTAAACATATGTTTACAATAATGTCTTTTATTTCATACAGATAACGGCGTACACTTTCTTGTGGAACTAACTGTATATCAGAAACTGTTCTAATGGTAAATAAAGCAGAATTTATTTTCTGGACAAGATCCTAAACATGGGCTTTCCAGGACAGTTTACTATCTATCTGGCCGCCCAGGAAATTGAAATGTTCAGTCTCATTAATCATGTACCCATTCTGTGTAATCAAAATGTCAGTTTTTGTTGCACTGTTTGTTAGAAACTGTAAAATATTAGACTTACTGTGATTTAAATTCAATTTATTTTCAACAAGTCATGAACTCGTATCCTGAACTGCATTATTTGAAATCGTGTCAATACTACACACAACATCCTTTACACACAACATCCTTCACTTCCACGCTCGTGTCACCAGCAAACAGAAATATTTTAGAATCACCTGTAATACTAAAAGGCATACCGTTTATAAAAATCAGAAGTAGTAGCGGCCCCAGCACCGACCCCTAGGAAACTTTATAAGTTATTGCAAAATAATTTGTCTACGTGAAGGTCATGCCTGGAACGATTTTTAGATTTACAGCCCGCTATTGTTGAATTTGTGAAGGAAAAAGGAGTGCAGGAACGCAAATTAGAAAATCCGAAATGGATTAAAGACACATTTTAAGTGGACTTCACTGCTCGATGCCCATAGTAAGGCACGGCACGGTGAGAAACAACCTATTTCTGATTTGGAGAGGATGCATTTAAAAAGAAAACAGCATTATGAAAGGGATGAATTCTAACAAACACAGTTTTGTTCCATAAGATCAATGGCGTTAAAGAAAAGGCGAGATTTGGAGAAAAATTATTGTGACCTTGAAATAATTACAAGGCTAGTTTTCTAAACGTTTTGAGGACAATGCTAGTCTTACATCTGTTTTCGAGGCAGTTTGACGTTTCAGATGAAAGCGACCCCGTACATGTGCAGATGTAACTGATTTATGTGTTATGAAATTCCCGTTTTAAAGACAAATCCTTCCACCTTAAAACTGTTCAGGAACAGTACATTGTTTTCTTCAGGGACAGTTTCTTTGTCTCCGTAATGAGTTTCAATCTTAGCATGTGTGCGAAAGGATCTTTTTCGATTACGAAACTAAATAAGTCATGATTATGACGGAATCTAAGTTCGAAAATGTGTGAATTTGCTCCGTCTGTCTATATGACGACAGTTTGTATCAGATGAAAATTATACTATGTTTTCAGCATACTAGAAATAATGAAGTATGTAATAAAGAAAATTTATTTTGTTTGTGATTTATGTTTTTGAGAAATAATGAAGTACGGGTGCATTACCATTTAACTACGGCACGTTTGCCGCGTTTTTTCCCTTTCCCGCTCAGACAGCGTAGCGTGTGGTTGGGGAAATCTACAGTCTTAGCGCTATGGCATGCGAGCCAGGCACGGCTTGCAAGCCAAATTCTTGACCACCCCTGGTCGAAAGTGACCCTTCACAGCTACAAAATATTACTCGCAACTGTTACAGTGAAAAAATTGCATCGAATGGACTGCGTAATAAATGAGGATACCAAATTGTAGTGTTGAAGTCACGAGTTCAGCATAGCATTGCATGACAGTAAGTGAATCCTAGTTCTTTTTAATTGAATCTGATTTTCATAATCAAGGATTGAACATAAACTTTAAATCATACGAATGACAAACTAATGGTACCACACTCATAAACGATGTATCGAAATGGAGCTGAACTGTACAGTAAACATATACTAACCCAGTTTACCTGGAGCTTAATTAGATCCAGAATAACGATAATTTTGTTTAACACTACTGAAAGTGGTCAGAGCTCAAAGTACTCCATATTAACATGTATCACGACTTCAGCATGTTTTACCGTACACCTTTACCGTTTCCTTAAATGTGTGTTGAGATGTGCAAGATATTTATGTACCAAATTAAATATGATTGAGATCGATCAGCAGTTGAATCAGCCATAATTTAAATTTGGTAAATGTTACATAAAAACCAAGAGCACTACCTAAAAGAGCAGAAATTTGCGCTCTGTTCTGTATTAATTTCGATGCTCGCTGCAAAGGAAGAGTTTAATTTAATTTTCAATTATGTCTTGGAGTGTTGCTGGTATGAAAATACCAACTGGGTCCTGATCAACTGCAGGTTGCTTTAAGCATCACTGGTGCAGAAAGTTTGATCTGCTTATCAGTTCTTTGGCATCTGTTTTGAGAGAAAGTATCACATATTCCAACACATGTTGTTTCGAGGAAACAAGAGCCATTACTCCGTTCTTGGTAAACTGGGATATTCAGATTTCAAGATGAAAGGTATTTGGTCTGATAAACAGTTCGATTTTATGCAGAATATTCCGGAAGAACTCTCCCTATTTTAGCAACAGGGGGGGGGGGGGGGTTGGGGCTTATGGGCGCTCAACATCGAGGTCATCAGCGCTTTAGCAACAGTGTATTCCACATGAATACAACCGATAAACGACAAATTTAGAAAGAAACAAAGAAACGGGCCACGTAACTGGAGAAAAGTGCAGATCGTTCCACGCTATGTGAATGCTCGACAGATATTATATGGGTCGAACAAGAATATGACAATTTCCAGGTGTTGCAAAACTTACAGAGATGTAGAACGAGGAGAAAGTGTCGTGAGGAACACCAGAAGTGTACTAAAATATGAGGAGTGCCTGTCAGGGTGACTTTGATCGAATACATATTAAGGAGGGAAGAGAGGTTACAATTTAGTACATCGTCAGCATCAAGGTTGTTAGGAAGGGAAATGGTAAAGGAGTACAGTAAAATATGCTGAAGTCATGATACATGCATTGTAAGCTGATTTGGAGATAGATAGAGGGAGTATCACCCATGGTCCCGTTCGAGTAAACATCCGAGTATTCATCTAAAATGACTGGGGAACTCTAAAATGACTGGGGAACCCATCTGGCAAGCCATATAGAGCTTGAACATTCTTGCAACTACGAAGCCAGTTGTTTACTCACTGCATCACATCAAAGGGACATCAATAGAACCCGGATTTCCTTGCACTATCTAATCGCAAAACATACATGCATGCAGATCATGTCACTAAACATTCACAAAGAGGCAGCAAAACAATACAAATAAGTGGTATCAAAATTCCATTATATATTTCTTTCTACTATTTTGTTCTAAAACACTGCACAACGATTAATTTTTCTAATTTTTTACTTAAGCACATGTGTTTATGTGAAAGATCATTTTTGTACACATAAAATGACCTTTATACATCCAGGAAAGTAACAGGAGCATACTTAAGTGGTACGTGAAGAAATTTCGGACAACGTCTGATCAAGCTGGAAGACTTTTGCATGTTCGCCACAGTCTTTATAAACTCGGAATCAAGATTTGATCCGTTAACTTGGTTCCGCTTATCTTTAACTGCAACGTCTACTTCTCGATAGGATAACTAAGGAGATGTTTCTATCTTTTGTCAAAGATTACAACAGTGGTAGACCTATGTCTTCAAACTTCGTTATTGCTGCAGGCAAACGCACAAAATTTAATTTGATCTATATCAGGTCTTGTTTAAAATCTATTTTCTTGAATGCCACTTGCGCGTCTTTAAAGCAAGCTGCATAAGTAGCTTCAGAAGTGTCCATGACATAAAACCGAACAAAAGTTATTTAGGGGACAGAAACATAACGCTTTTCAATATAATGCAGCTAACATGTATTCATAAAATTTGCTGTAATTTGCGGTCTCTTACCTACGCAACTGAAACTATCACAGTAAAAGATGTCAGCATTTATCCAAGTAGATACCACCTCTGGTCAAAACAGGTTGTGGTGGCAAAGTCAAATCTGACAATATGTTTCTAAGGGCGTTAACACGGGAAGGTGCTTTCTAGAATACCTTTAATAGTGAAAACTGTCACCATAAGATTTAATTGAGGCTGTCTGAATTATCAAATCTGTGTGTTTTATGCATCTATTTATATTCTTTGTAGAGGATATCAGCGTATTCGCATTGTTATACACACATCAACAAACATATTGCATCAGCCCGATATGTAGTGCAGGTGAGTTGCTATTGTGACTGTTCCTGTACCGATTAGAAATCAGCCCCGACGTTATTCGTAAACCTTAACACAGTTACCACCGGCGCTACCTACACTCGAATGGATTGAAGCACTTCAGCTGAAAGTAAAGCACCTGTAGGAGCGCATTGGAGACGTTTGTGGAACGGGAGAGTGAAATTCATCATGCTACGAAGAAGAGTCAAGATCAGTGATTGGGTACACATCATTACGCTAGACGCAGAAGGCTTGTCAACCAAGGACGTTGCTGGACGTTTGCACCGGAGTCGAAGTTATGTTGTGTGGACATGGAATCGGATCCTATCGACAGGTAGTGTTGAGGACTTACAACGGAGAGACCGTCCACCTTCGGCAAGTGCACAGGATCATCGATATCTACGATTTTCGTGTCAAACGATAAGAGTGCTCCAGAATTGAACTGGGTGCTCGAAGAGGCTACAGGACGTCATCAGATTGTTTGGAGATGACTGCATGATGCGTATCTCCATTACCGACGACCATGGCTGATACCATGTCGAACAACACAACACAGTAGAATCCGTTACAGGTGGGCAAGAAACCATTCAAAATGGACGCCCGAGGAGTGGCGTCGAGTGCTGTTCACGGACAAACCTCTGATGTGTTTTTGTACCCTGACAATCGCCGACACTGTGTCTGGAGACAACCTTGTAACATAGCATGCCTCCAGCGCTGTGTCCCACAACTTCAACGAGGTGGTGATGGAGTGATATTCTGGGATGGCATCGCATGAGACCACAGCAGCACCTCTCGTTGTTGTTGAGGACAACCTCACTGCTCTACGGTGCACGGACGAGATTCTGCAGCCAATAGCGGGAATGTATCTCAAACATTTTGGTCACAATTTCATCTCGATGGATGATAAGTCGCATGCTCAGCGTGCTAGTTCCTGTGAACCGGTTGATTCAGAATTTTTGGATCACCAAAATAGAGTGGCTTGCATGCTTCCTGGACATTAACCCAAATGAACATATGTGGGACCGATTGAAACAAGTAGTTTTTGGACTTCGACAACAACCATGTACTCTACACGACTTACACAGAATCGACACTGGAGAGTGTACAGTTTGGACCAGCGCTGGCTTGAAGATCTCATCGAAGGTATCGTACGACGGAATCAAGCTTGCGCCCGAGCAAGGGGACGTTCCATTCAGTACCTACGTGCCTCAGGAGTACTGTGAGAACTCCCCCCCCCCCCCCCCCCCCCTTCACCGTCACCCGTAGGAAACGGACGATTTTGTAGTTACATAAATGAAGTTTGTGTTTTTGATCTGGTCCAAAAAAAAAAAAAACGGTTCAAATGGCTCTGAGCACTATGGGACTTAACGTCTGAGGTCATCAATCCCCTAGAACTTAGAACTACTGAAACCTAACTAACCTGAGGACATCACACACATCCATGCCCGAGGCAGGATTCGAACCAGCGATCGTAGCGGTCGGGCGGTTCAGGACTGAGGCGCCTAGAACCTCTCGATCACACCGGCCGGCTTTTGATTTGGAGATCTGGTCACATTGCAAATGAATACATACGGAAGCACCAGAACCAGTTTTTGTTTTCTGTACCATGAATTTCGAAATAAATGGGTGACTCAAAACTTTCGTTGGTGTGTGTATTTTAGACGCAGCGCTGTCATGCAAGTTATTGTAATACACTCCTGGAAATTGAAATAAGAACACCGTGAATTCATTGTCCCAGGAAGGGGAAACTTTATTGACACATTCCTGGGGTCAGATACATCACATGATCACACTGACAGAACCACCGGCACATAGACACAGGCAACAGAGCATGCACAATGTCGGCACTAGTACAGTATATATCCACCTTTCGCAGCAATGCAGGCTGCTATTCTCCCATGAAGACGATAGTAGAGATGCTGGATGTAGTCCTGTGGAACGGCTTGCCATGCCATTTCCACCTGGCGCCTCAGTTGGACCAGCGTTCGTGCTGGAAGTGCAGACCGCGTGAGACGACGCTTCATCCAGTCCCAAACATGCTCAATGGGGGACAGATCCGGAGATCTTGCTGGCCAGGGTAGTTGACTTACACCTTCTAGAGCACGTTGGGTGGCACCGGATACATGCGGACGTGCATTGTCCTGTTGGAACAGCAAGTTCCCTTGCCGGTCTAGGAATGGTAGAACGATGGGTTCGATGACGGTTTGGATGTACCGTGCACTATTCAGTGTCCCCTCGACGATCACCAGAGGTGTACGGCCAGTGTAGGAGATCGCTCCCCACACCATGATGCCGGGTGTTGGCCCTGTGTGCCTCGGTCGTATGCAGTCCTGATTGTGGCGCTCACCTGCACGGCGCCAAACACGCATACGACCATCATTGGCACCAAGGCAGAAGCGACTCTCATCGCTGAAGACGACACGTCTCCATTCGTCCCTCCATTCACGCCTGTCGCGACACCACTGGAGGCGGGCTGCACGATGTTGGTGCGTGAGTGGAAGACGGCCTAACGGTGTGCGGGACCGTAGCCCAGCTTCATGGAGACGGTTGCGAATGGTCCTCGCCGATACCCCAGGAGCAACAGTGTCCCTAATTTGCTGGGAAGTGGCGGTGCGGTCCCCTACGGCACTGCGTAGGATCCTACGGTCTTGGCGTGCATCCGTGCGTCGCTGCGGTCCGGCCCCAGGTCGACGGGCACGTGCACCTTCCGCCGACCACTGGCGACAACATCGATGTACTGTGGAGACCTCACGCTCCACGTGTTGAGCAATGCGGCGGTACGTCCACCCGGCCTCCCGCATGCCCACTATACGCCCTCGCTCAAAGTCCGTCAACTGCACATACGGTTCACGTCCACGCTGTCGCGGCATGCTACCAGTGTTAAAGACTGCGATGGAGCTCCGTATGCCACGGCAATCTGGCTGACACTGACGTCGGCGGTGCACAAATGCTGCGCAGCTAGCGCCATTCGACGGCCAACACCGCGGTTCCTGGTGTGTCCGCTGTGCCGTGCGTGTGATCATTGCTTGTACAGCCCTCTCGCAGTGTCCGGAGCAAGTATGGTGGGTCTGACACACCGGTGTCAATGTGTTCTTTTTTCCATTTCCAGGAGTGTATGAGTATTGAATCCAGAAAATTATAAGACACGCATTATAAATGTCTAAATTCGTACTATTTTGTCGAAGGAATTTCGACTTATGTATTTACTCCCCAAATGACCAAAATATGCAAACATGCATGCATCCTGCATTCGCACGGAAATCCATACACTTATTGTGTACACCAAAACTACCGGTTGATCAAAAAATCAGTATAAATTTGAAAATTTAATAAACCATGGAATAATGTAGATATGAGGTAAAAATTGACACAGATGCTTGGAATGACATGGAGTTTTATTAGAACAAAAAAAAAGTATTGTTAGACGCGTGAAAGATCTTTCGCGCGCGTCGTTTGGTGATGATCGTGTGCTCAGCCGCCACTTTCGTCATGCTTTGCCTTCCAGGCCCCAGACCTCAGTCCGTGCGATTATTGGCTTTGGGGTTACCTGAAGTCGCAAGTGTATTGTGATCGACCGACATCTCTAGGGATGCTGAAAGACAACATCCGACGCCAATGCCTCACCATAACTCCGAACATGCTTTACAGTGCTGCTCACAACATTATTCCTCGACTGCAGCTATTGTTGAGGAATGATGGTGGACAAATTGAGGATTTCCTGTAAAGAACATCATCTTTGGTTTATCTTACTTTGTTATGCTAATTATTGCTATTCTGATCAGATGAAGCACCATCTGTCGGACATTTTTTGAACGTTTGTATTTTTTTTTAGTTCTAATAAAACCCCATGTCATTCCAAGCATGTGTGTCAATTTCTACCTCTCTATCTACATTATTCCGTGATTTATGCCGGCCGCGGTGGTCTAGCGGTTCTAGGCGCTAAAGTCCGGAACCACGCGAATGCCACCTCAATATTTATTGAGGTTAAGATTTGTAAATTGTTTAATTGAGTATGTAAAACTCAGGTGATACGCTTCTTAGGTGACCAGATGGAAAACATAACATGCTCTCCACTTTAGCTAACATAGTATTGTAATTAAAAACCAGAGTGATGAAAATTCGCAAGCGCTACAGTCTGGACCCGCGCGACCGCTGCGGTCGCAGGTTCGAATCCTGCCTCGGGTATGGACGCGTGTGATGTCCTTAGGTTAGTTAGATTTAAGTAGTTCTAAGTTCTAGGGGACTGATGACCTCAGATGTTGAGTCCCATAGTGCTCAGAGGCATTTGAACCGTGGTTTATACTGACTTTTTGATCACTCAGTATTTGACCATAGTATTCTCGAGGTCAAATATCGTCTTGATTGGCCAGCTAGCGTTAGGGTTTCCCCTTCAGTGGACAGCTCACTGCACGCCTGGGAGTGTGACTGTTGGGTACTCACTGATGAGCGCGAGCGCGCGCGTGGCGGTGGGGATCCACCATCGGCTCTTGCTGAGAGGAGGCAGCGACTTGTCAGCCGGCGGGAATTGCCGGATGGTGATGAACTGCAGGATGTGGCGCACCATCAGCCGCAGCTTCTCCACCTCCAACCTGAAAACACGCAGCGGCACGTAGCAGCTACCTACATATACCCCCAAATAAACGATTAAATCCGTGGAACAATAAAATACTACTAACGTTCAATAAGTAATGAAACAATTTTTTTCTCTAGCAGTTTCGGTTGAAAAAGTGAGGAATTTGTTGTGGGACGTCGTGGAATATTCCAGCTTCAGCATTTATAGTTTCATCTACATCTACATCCATACTCCGCAAACCACCTGACGGTGTGTGGCGGAGGGTACCCTGAGTACCTCTATCGGTTCTCCCTTCTATTCCAGTCTCGTATTGTACGTGGAAAGAAGGATTGTCGGTATGCTTCTGTGTGGGCTCTAATCTCTCTGATAATATCCTCATGGTCTCTTCGCGAGATATACGTAGGAGGGAGCAATATACTGCTTGACTCTTCGGTGAAGGTATGTTCTCGAAACTTTAACAAAAGCCCGTACCGAGCTACTGAGCGTCTCTCCTGCAGAGTCTTCCACTGGAGTTTATCTATCATCTCCGTAACGCTTTCGCGATTACTAAATGATCCTGTAACGAAGCGCGCTGCTCTCCGTTGGATCTTCTCTCTCTCTTCTATCAACCCTATCTGGTACGGATCCCACACTGTTGAGCAGTATTCAAGCAGTGGGCGAACAAGCGTACTGTAACCTACTTTCTTTGTTGTCGGATTGCATTTCCTTAGGATTCTTCCAATGAATCTCAGTCTGGCATCTGCTTTACCGACGATCAACTTTATATGATCATTCCATTTTAAATCACTCCTAATGCGTACTCCCAGATAATTTATAGAATTAACTGCTTCCAGTTGCTAACCTGCTATTTTGTAGCTAAATGATAAGCGATCTATCTTTCTATGTATTCGCATCACATTACACTTGTCTACATTGAGATTCAATTGCCATTCCGTGCAACATGCGTCAATTCGCTGCAGATCCTCCTGCATTTCAGTACAATTTTCCATTGTTGCAACCTCTCGATACACCACAGCATCATCTGCAAAAAGCCTCAGTGAACTTCCGATGTCATCCACCAGGTCATTTATGTATATTGTGAATAGCAACGGTCCTATGACACTCCCCTGCGGCACACCTGAAATCACTCTTACTTCGGAAGACTTCTCTCCATTGAGAATGACATGCTGCGTTCTGTTATCTAGGAACTCCTCAATCCAATCACACAATTGATCTGATACTCCGTATGCTCTTACTTTGTTCATTAAACGACTGTGGGGAACTGTGTCAAACGCCTTGCGGAAGTCAAGAAACACGGCATCTACCTGTGAACCCGTGTCTAAGGCCCTCTGAGTCTACGGTACACCGCTGCAAGAAGGGGGGCAAGTTCCTTCGCGTACTCTGTGTAAAATCGAACTGGTATCCCATCAGGACCAGCGGCCTTTCCTCTTTTGAGTGATTTTAATTGTTTCTCTATCCCTCTGTCGTCTATTTCGATATCTACTATTTTGTCAACTGTGCGACAATCTAGAGAAGGAAGCACAGTGCAGTCTTCCTCTTTGAAACAGCTTTAGAAGAAGACATTTAGTATTTCGACCTTTAGTCTGTCATCCTCTGTTTCAGTACCATTTTGGTCACAGAGTGTCTGGACATTTTGTTTTGATCCACCTACCGCTTTGACATAGGACCAAAATTTCTTAGGATTTTCTGCCAAGTCAGTACATAGAACTTTACTTTCGAATTCATTGAAAGCCTCTCGCATAGACCTCCTCACACTACATTTCGCTTCGCGTAATTTTTGTTTGTCTGCAAGGCTTTGGCTATGTTTATGTTTGCTGTGAAGTTCCCTTTGCTTCCGCAGCAGTTTTCTAACTCGGTTGTTGTACCACGGTGGCTCTTTCCCATCTCTTACGATCTTGCTTGGCACATACTCATCTAACGCATATTGTACAATGGTTTTGATCTTTGTCCACTGATCCTCAACACTATCTGTACTTGAGACAAAACTTTTGTGTTGAGCCGTCAGGTACTCTGTAATCTGCTTTTTGTCACTTTTCCTAAACAGAAAAATCTTCCCACCTTTTTTAATATTTCTATTTACGGCTGAAATAATCGATGCAGTAACCGCTATATGATCGCTGATTCCCTGTTCTGCATTAACTGATTCAAATAGTTCGGGTCTGTTTGTCACCAGAAGGTCTAATATTTTATCGCCACGAGTCGGTTCTCTGTTTAACTGCTCAAGGTAGTTTTCAGATAAAGCACTTAAAAATATTTCACTGGATTCTTTGTCCCTGCCACCCGTTATGAACGTTTGTGTCTCCCAGTCTATATCCGGGAAATTAAAATCTCCACCCAGAACTATAACATGGTGGGGAAATCTACTCGAAATATTTTCCAAATTATTCTTCAGGTGCTGAGCCACAACAGCTGCTGAGCCCGGGGGCCTATAGAGACCATGTCTGAGCCTGCTTTAACCGTGACCTTCACCCAAATCATTTCACAATTCGAATCTCCGTCAATTTCCTTCGATACTATTGCACTTCTTATCGCTATGAACACGCCTCCCCCTTCCCTGTCCAGCCTGTCTCTGCGGTATACATTCCAATCTGAGTTTAGGATTTCATTACTGTTTACATGTGGTTTCAGCCAACTTTCTGTCCTTAGTAATATATGGGCGTTGTGACTGTTTATTAATGAGAGCAGTTCTGGGACCTTTCTATAGACGCTCCTGCAGTTAACTATTAGCACATTAATATTGTTATTCCCTGTTGCATTTTGCCTACTCCTGCCTTGCCGCGTCTCAGGAGGCGTCTTGTCGGGCCTAGGGAGGGAATTCTCTAACCTAAAAAAACCCCATGTGCACTCCAAACGTACTCCGCTACCCTCGTAGCCGCTTCCGGCGTGTAGTTCACGCCTGACCTATTCAGGGGGACCCTACATTTCTCCACCCGATAGCGGAGGTCGAGAAATTTGCACCCCAGCTCTCCGCAGAATCGTCTGAGCCTCTGGTTTAAGCCTTCCACTCGGCTCCATACCAGGGGACCGCGATCGATACTACAAATAGTTAGCTCTGATTCCACCCCGCGAGCGAGGCTTTCCGCCTTCACCAACTCCGCCAACCGCCTGTACGAGCTGAGGATGATCTCTGAACCCAGATGGCAGGAGTAATTGATGCCGACATGAGCAACAATTTGCAGTCGGGTGCACCCAGTGCTCTCTATCGCCGCCGGTAGGTCCTCCTCCACATCTCGGATGAGACCCCCCGGCAAGCAGACAGAGTGAACACTGGCCTTCTTCCCCGACCTTTCCGCTATTTCCCTAAGGGGCTCCATCACCGGCCTAACTTTGGAGCTCCCAATAACTAATAAACCCCTCCCCCCGTGTGCCTGCTCAGACCTTGCTGAAGGAGCAGGCACATGTCCACTCACAGGCAGAGCGGGCGATGCCACACGGCCAGCCTCCACATTGACCCTCCGCCTCGTGCGCCGCGAACGCCGCTGAACCCGCCACTCCCCTTGGGGAGAGGATGGCCCAACCGCGCCCGGTACCCGCGAAGATGTCTCGACAGCAGGGACAGTGGGTGAAGCATGTAACACCTGGGGTGTACCATGCGACGCACCAGACTCCCCACTGCCGCTACACTCCGAGGCAGCAGCCTGAAGACGGCTGACCGCGGCTATCAACACGCTCAGCTGTTCGCGAAGAGTGGCCAGCTCCTCCTGCGTCCGTTTCATATGTCGCCATTCCCGTTTGTGCGAGAGGCGTTTGAAAAGTTCGTGCAAAAATAACCCTTTTTTAATGTTTCGCTGTAGTCTTCTTTTAGACTTATACACTCCGTCCAACGCTGTTGTAATTTGAAAGTCCCTTGCAAATAATAGGAATTGTTCAAGTCTGCCAAATAGCTATTAGTTGCTGCAATAACCTCCTCTTTTGAATAAAATGTTTGTCCTGCCAGTCATTTCTTCAAATCGGGGAACAAATAGCAGTCCAAGAGAGCCAATGCTGGAAAGTAGGAGCGTGCTGATGCATTGTTGTGATGAAAAAGGACTCTTTGCGGTCCAATCGTCAGCGTTTTTCTTGCAGCTCGGTTTTCAAACCGTCTAATAACGATGAACAATATCCACCTGTAATAGTTTTAGCCTTTTCCAGATAGTCGATGAGGATTTTCCCTTGTGAATCCTAAAAGATGGTAGCCATAACTTTCTGGCCGAAGGAATGGTCTTCGCCTTTTTTGGTACAGTTTCTCCTTTGGTAACCCATTGTCTAGATTATTGTTTGGTCTCAGGCGTATAGTAATGTATCCATGTTTCATCCCTAGTGACGAAACGACGCTTCAAGTCCTGAACAGCTGCAAACCATCCTTGCAACACTTCACACGATTCCGTTTATGGTCAAGAGTGAGCAATCGCGGAACCCATCCGCAGATAGCTTTCTCGTGTCCAAATGTTTATGCAAAATATTATTTACCCGTTCATTCGAGATGCCCGCAGCACTAGCAATCTCACGCATCCATCACCATATCATGGATTTTATCAATTATTTCTGGAGTCGTAACCTCAACAGGGCGTCCAGAACGTTCAACATCACATGTGCCCATATGGCCACTCTCAAAATTTTGAAACCACTTAATCGAAGGTGGAGAGTCACCGTAATGTTTATAAAGCTTCTCTTTAGTCTCCTGAGGCGTTTTGCCTTGCATAAAGTAATTTTTCATCACCACACGAAATTCTTTTTTGTCATTTTTTGACAATCACTCGACTTCCTTGACTCACACGAATACCAAACACAAAGAAATAAAGCAATATGGCTGAAACTTGGTGTGCATTCTTTCCAAAGATGCTACTAACTAAACATGACCACGATACGCGCCGGTGGTGCCATCTCTCGGATTTTGCACGAACTTTTGAAACACTCCTCGCATTTCATAACAGCTGTAGTCGCCGCAGTGTCTGCTCCTTCTGTCATGCATGCATGTCCAAAGGAGCACTACATCGTTCTTCTTATCCACACAGGCACTGCATTAACGTAACGGAGTGTGATAGTGGTTTCCTGCATTCTCTGTGAAACACCTAAGTGAGAATTTTAGAGGAGTTACGTAGATGTCCGGTGGTTGTAGTTTCATACGTCCCGAGAAGTGGCGGCACTAGACGTTGCCTTCGAAATGGCGCCTTGTCGTTAAAGCCCAAAAGCGCTGTAACAGATATGTATGAATAGATCGCTCGCAGAATCGCAGTTTGGGGGAGGGGGGTGGGTCTTGATCCTCTGTTCCTATTTGAGCTAGGAACATAGGGTAAGAAGTTTTTGGACCAGCTGCCATTCGTGTAGCCGTTCGAACGTTTGTCTTATGTGGCTATGTTACAGTGGATTAAAGAAGGTTAGAACGACGAACAGGAGCTGACGCCCAGGCAGATTGTGCGAATCGATTAATTACTTTTCCCAAATATTTTAGTCGGGCTCAAATTAATGCTCAGCTGATGACACCATTTGCATGTGCAACGTTTGGATATTACGTGCAAAAACTATCACCCTCAAATAACTCCGCAATGGATCGAGATTGTTGGTTGAAATTTGATCTACCGGTGTATTGGACTCTGGTCTAAGGTAAGTTTCTAACCTTTGAAAAAATCTTATTTAGTTTCGGTTTTATTTGCAAAAAACAAGTTTCTCTGGCACGTTTTTGAAGTGCACCGCTTCTATACTTTAAGTTTGTACAAGCCGATTGAAATCTGCACGAATAAAAGTCAAAATGAATTTTTTATGATATAATCTTTATTCATTGTCGACATACGATGGTTTAAATTAGAGAGAAATGTAGTATCTAATAATCGTTCTTACTGGAACTGAATGCACGAAAATGGTTTAAAGTGTTTCATATAAATAAAAATGCATTGTTGTTGTTGTTGTCTTCAGTCCTGAGACTGGTTTGATGCAGCTCTCCATGCTACTCTATCCTGTGCAAGCTGCTTCATCTCCCAGTACCTACTGCAACCTACATCCTTCTGAATCTGCTTAGTGTACTCATCTCTCGGTCTCCCTCTACGATTTTTACCCTCCACGCTGCCCTCCAATGCTAAATTTGTGATCCCTTGATGCCTCAAAACATGTCCTACCAACCGATCCCTTCTTCTAGTCAAGTTGTGCCACAAACTTCTCTTCTCCCCAATCCTATTCAATACCTCCTCATTAGTTACGTGATCTATCCACCTTATCTTTAGTATTCTTCTGTAGCACCACATTTCGAAAGCTTCTCTTCTTGTCCAAACTAGTTATCGTCCATGTTTCACTTCCATACATGGCTACACTCCAAACAAATACTTTCAGAAACGACTTCCTGATGCATAAATCTATATTCGATGTTAACAAATTTCTCTTCTTCAGAAACGCTTTCCTGGCCATTGCCAGTCTACATTTTATATCCTCTCTACTTCGACCATCATCAGTTATTTTACTTCCTAAATAGCAAAACTCCTTTACTACTTTAAGTGTCTCATTTCCTAATCTAATTCCCTCAGCATCACCCGATTTAATTTGACTACATTCCATTATCCTCGTTTTGCTTTTGTTAATGTTCATCTTATATCCTCCTTTCAAGACACTGTCCATTCCGTTCAACTGCTCTTCCAAGTCCTTTGCCGTCTCTGACAGAATTACAATGTCATCGGCGAACCTCAAAGTTTTTACTTCGTCTCCATGAATTTTAAAACCTAGTCCAAATTTTTCATTTGTTTCCTTTACTGCTTGCTCAATATACAGATTGAATAACATCGGGGAGAGGCTACAACCCTGTCTCACTCCTTTCCCAACCACTGCTTCCCTTTCATGCCCCTCGACTCTTATGACTGCCATCTGGTTTCTGTACAGATTATAAATAGCCTTTCGCTCCCTGTATTTTACCCCTGCCACCTTTAGAATTTGAAAAAGAGTATTCCAGTCAACATTGTCAAAAGCTTTCTCTAAGTCTACAAATGCTAGAAACGTAGGTTTGCCTTTTCTTAATCTTTCTTCTAAGATAAGTCGTAAGGTCAGTATTGCCTCACGTGTTCCAACATTTCTACGGAATCCAAAGTGATCCTCCCCGAGGTCTGCATCTACCAGTTTTTCCATTCGTCTGTAAAGAATTCGCGTTAGTATTTTGCAGCCGTGGCTTATTAAACTGATAGTTTGGTAATTTTCACATCTGTTTGCACCTGCTTTCTTTGGGATTGGAATTATTATATTCTTCTTGAAGTCTGAGGGTATTTCGCCTGTCTCATACATCTTGCTCACCAGCTGGTAGAGTTTTGTCATGACTGGCTCTCCCAAGGCCGTCAGTAGTTCTAATGGAAGGTTGTCTACTCCGGGGGCCTTGTTTCGACTCAGGTCTTTCAGTGCTCTGTCAAACTCTTCACGCAGTATCGTATCTCCCATTTCGTCTTCATCTACATCCTCTTCCATTTCCATAATATTGTCCTCAAGTACATCGCCCTTGTATAAACCTTCTATATACTCCTTCCACCTTTCTGCCTTCCCTTCTTTGCTTAGAACTGGGCTGCCATCTGAGCTCTTGATATTCATACACGTGGTTCTCTTCTCTCCAAAGGTCTCTTTAATTTTCCTGTAGGCAGTATCTATCTTTCCCCTAGTGAGATAAGCTTCTACATCCTTACATTTGTCCTCTAGCCATCCCTGTTTAGCCATTTTGCACTTCCTGTCGATCTCATTTTTGAGACGTTTGTATTCCTTTTTGCCTGCTTCATTTACTGCATTTTTATATTTTCTCCTTTCATCAATTAAATTCAATATTTCTTCTGTTACCCAAGGATTTCTAGCAGCCCTCTTCTTTGTACCTACTTTATCATCTGCTGCCTTCACTACTACATCCCTCAGAGCTACCCATTCTTCTTCTACTGTATTTCTTTCCCCTATTCCTGTCAATTGTTCCCTTATGCTCTAACTGAAACTCTGTACAACCTCTGGTTCTTTCAGTTTATCCAGGTCCCATCTCCTTAATTTATCACATTTTTGCAGTTTCTTCAGTTTTAATCTACAGGTCATAACCAATAGATTGTGGTCAGAGTCCACATCTGCCCCTGGAAATGTCTTACAACTTAAAACCTGGTTCCTAAATCTCTGTCTTACCATTATATAATCTATCTGATACCTTTTAGTATCTCCAGGGTTCTTCCACGTATACAACCTTCTTTCATGATTCTTAAACCAAGTGTTAGCTATGATTAAGTTGTGCTCTGTGCAAAATTCTACTAGGCGGCTTCCTCTTTCATTTCTTAGCCCCAATCCATATTCACCTACTATGTTTCCTTCTCTCCCTTTTCCTACACTCGAATTCCAGTCACCCATTACTATTAAATTTTCGTCTCCCTTCACTATCTGAATAATTTCTTTTATTTCATCGTACATTTCTTCAATTTGTTCATCATCTGCAGAGCTAGTTGGCATATAAACTTGTACTACTGTAGTAGGTGTGGGCTTCGTATCTATCTTGGCCACAATAATGCGTTCGCTATGCTGTTTTTAGTAGCTTACCCGCATTCCTATATACCTATTCATTATTAAACCTACTCCTGCATTACCCCTATTTGATTTTGTGTTTATAACCCTGTAGCCACCTGACCAGAAGTCTTGTTCCTCCTGCCACCGAACTTCACTAATTCCCACTATATCTAACTTTAACCTATCCATTTCCCTTTTTAAATTTTCTAACCTACCTGCCCGATTAAGGGATCTGACATTCCACGCTCCGATCCGTAGAACGCCAGTTTTCTTTCTCCTGATAACGACATCCTCCTGAGTAGTCCCCGCCCGGAGATCCGAATGGGGGACTATTTTACCTCCGGAATATTTTACCCAAGAGGATGCCATCATCATTTAATCATACAGTAAAGCTGCATGTCCTCGGGAAAAATTACGGCTGTAGTTTCCCCTTGCTTTCAGCCGTTCGCAGTACCAGCACAGCAAGGCCGTTTTGGTTAATGTTGCAAGGCCAGATCAGTCAATCATCCAGACTGTTGCCCCTGCAACTACTGAAAAGGCTGCTGCCCCTCTTCAGGAACCACACGTTTGTCTGGCCTCTCAACAGATACCCCTCCGTTGTGGTTGCACCTACGGTACGGCCATCTGTATCGCTGAGGCACGCAAGCCTCCCCACCAACGGCAAGGTCCATTGTTCGTGGGGGGAGGATTTAGCATACTATTAACATATTACGTGGTTATCCTTGTGATAGTGTTATTCGGTAAAAACATGTTATTACGCAATGAGATCTTAACAAAATATCGGCCATGTCCTAAGATTGGAAGCTAGATCTAAAGCTAAAGAAATATAGTACATGTCACAAGAAGATCAACTGCTATGGTCTCATTGGTTACGTGATGGGCAAATTATGCAGCAGGCTACGCTTCATGTCTTGTAGAGGAGACTATTAAAACATTCTTTCTCGATGATGTACGTTTTACTTATATACAATATCACTGGTCGGATCCGCGTCCTATTCACTGGGCTACAAACTTTATAGAATCATGTGACAGCACATTGTACGAAAGTACAGGGTGTCCCAGGAGGAATGGTAAATACTCAGAGATGTGAAAAGAACGATCATTGGTAGCAAGGAGGTCCAGTAAACATGCGTTCTAAAGTGCACACTGTAAAGGCTACGAGTACTTCATCTTCGGATCTGTTAAACAAATCTCTTCTACTGTAAGCTCTCCATATTTTGAGGTGTGGTAGTGTGGACCAAAACAAGAAAAAACTATTCAGTAAACGTAGTCTCCACAATGTCTACATTAAGAGCTATGAGCACTTGTTCATCTTCGCTACTGTAAAACGTCTCTCCTACTGAACAAGTACTCACAACTTTAAAGGTATACATTTTAGAGCCCACGTTTAGCAGACAAATTTTCCTTGTTTGGGTCCGAATTATCTTCACCCTAAAGAGCTTGCAGTAGAGAATATTATTACGGTAAAAATGAAAACTCACTTCCAAAGATCGAGCGTCATTGGTATTTTACGTGCAGAAAACACGTTTTTTGTGAGTTTTTTTACGTATGCCACATCTGTGTTCCCAACTTTTGCGAATAGGTTTAAAATTTGTAAAAAGCACTCCGTCGTCAGGCCTAAGAAGCCAATCGGGACCATCCGACCTCCGTATCATCCTCAGCTGTGGGCGCACATAGGAGGGCCGTGTGGTCAGCACACCGCTCTCCCGATCGTTATGATGGTTTTCTTTGACTGGAGCCGCTACTATTCAGTCGAGTAGCTCCTCAATTTTCATCACGAGGCTGAGTGCACCCTGAAAAATGGCAACAGCGTGTGGCGACCGGGGTGGTCGCCAATCCAAGTGCCGGACACGCCCGACAGCGCTTAACTTCGGTCATCTGACGGCAACCGGTGTATCCTCTACGGCGAGGCCGTTGCCCCAAAATTTGTAAGGATGTAGATAAATACATCTAATTAATGGTCGGCCTGTTGTTTTGTGAAACCTTTGTCCTTTACCGGGATAGAAGCAACATGGTTCGAAAGGCAATAAAAAACCATGTACTGATCAGTCGTCGCCTGAGTCAACAAAAATGTACATTACGTTGGTTGTCAAGCTATGGCGGTCTAATGTCAAGACAACGGTAGAGAAAAAGTTGGGAACTGGAATGAAAACTGCTCCTGTCGTAGCACAGAAAAGGTGAATATGTGAATATGTCCTGGGCAGAGTTATGGGTGTAAAAGAAGGGAACTAGACATTTAAATCTAACCCTGCTTCCCCAGCACGATGAGCTCTCCTAGCTGCAAGTTGCTGGCAAAATTGCATCTTGCAATTTATAGGGTAAAGTCCCTGTTTCTGTGTCCAAAATTCAGAAGATTCACCAGCCATGGTAAACTGTATATATCATATAGCTGACCGGACAGGGGGGGGGGGGGGAATTTCTGGTGGTGGATTTGTTTCTGGGGACACACTAAAACAGTTGTTTGATATGTGGGTAGTATGGAGGGCGGGGGGTTGATTTGTACTTAAGGGAACCATTTCTCCCCCAAACCTACCCCGTTAAATGTGTGATGAGAGGTGTAAGAACAGACACAAATTTAGATGCTTATGACGTTTACTTCCTGTCTCAAAATGATGATATCATTTATCATCACTTGTGACAATACAGGACAGGAAACGAAATTCTTCATCGTGATACCGTTCCAGGTGGAGCCGCGCGGGATTAGCCGAGCGGTCTCAGGCGCTGCAGTCATGGACTGTGCGGCTGGTCCCGGTAGTGGAGGCTCGAGTCCTCCCTCGGGCACGGGTGTGTGTGTGTGTTTGTCCTTAGGATAATTTAGGTTAAGTAGTGTGTAAGCTTAGGGACTGAGACCTTAGCAGTTAAGTCCCATAAGATTTCACAAACATTTGAACATTTCGTTCCGGGTGGTGCAGTAATGTCAACATTGTATTCAACTTCCACTCCCCCGTCAGGCTGTGGTTAATCCACAGTGCACAGATTTTCCGGAACTTCAGATGCTGTGTCACGATGGCGTGAACGGTAACGTGACTGATGTCTAACAGGAATCGAATGTCTTCTACCGGCCGGCGTCGATCATTCCTGCTGATGACAGTACCCACCGCAGCACTGAAAGAGGGAATAACAACACGATGAATCTGCCATGGCTCAGTGCTGTCTTTCAATGACACCCAGCGTGCTCGGAATCGTTTATTCCACCCAAAAAACATGCGCACGTGACATAGTGTGTTCGCCTTGCACAGGAGAGGTTTGGGCGTGAATTTCACTTCCTGAAATTCCTTCTGCAGTCAAAAGTCGCGCATCTCGCTGTCCCTCTTTCCCGACCTCCGCAGTGATGTCGGATGCACATACGAGTCACTGGCCTCACGTCGGGCGCGTCTTAACAGACGAATGGCACAGCGGTGGGGAACGTTCACGCTCTTTCTTCCTGATTCGTAATAGATGATAAATGTAAATGTCGTGTGACTAGGGTCTCCCGTTGGGTAGACAGTTCGCCGGGTGCAAATCTTTCGATTTGACGGCAGTTCGGCGACTTGCTCATCGATGGGGATGAAATGATGATGATTTGGACAACACAACACACAGTCCCTGAGCAGAGAATCGAACCCGGGCCCTTAGGATTGACACTCTGTCGCACAGACCACTCAGCTACCGGGATTGTACGCAATAGATGATTGATGATGATCATGTTTGGTTTGTGGGGCACTCAACTGCGCGGTCATCAGCGCCTGTACAAATTCCCAATCGTTGCACAGTCCGATTTTGCCACTTTCACAAATGATGACGAAATGATGAAGACAACACAAACACCCAGTCCCCTGGCATTCGCAATAGATAGCACTTCTATACAAACACGTACCTGCGTTACACACTTCCGTGTCATGCTCGTTATATGGTTTGTATCGTTTCCGTTCGACTGCCCCTTGTTGTTGTTGTGGTCTTCAGTCCTGAGACTGGTTTGATGCAGCTCTCCATGCTACTCTATCCTGTGCAAGCCTCTTCATCTCCCAGTACGTACTGCAGCCTATATCCGTCTGAATCTGCTTAGAGTATTCATCTCTTGGTCTCCCTCTACGATTTTTACCCACCACGCTGCCCTCCAGTACTAAACTGGTGACCCCTTGATGCCTCAGAACATGTCCTACCAACCGATCCCTTCTTCTAGTCAGGTTGTGCCACTAACTCCTTTTCTTCCCAATTCTATTCAATACCTCCTCATTAGTTATGTGCTCTACCAATCTAATCTTCAGCATTCGTCTGAAGCACCACATTTCGAAAGCTTCTATTCTCTTCTTGTCTAAGCTATTAAACGTCCATGTTTCACTTCCATACTAGGCTGCAGTCCATACAAATACTTTCAGAAACGATTTCCTGACACTTTAATCAATACTCGATGTTAACAAATTTCTCTTCTTCAGAAACGCTTTCCTTGCCATTGCCAGTCTACATTTTATATCCTCTCTATTTCAACCATCATCAGTTATTTTTTTCCCCAAATAGCAAAACTCTTTTACTTCTTTAAGTGTCTCATTTCCTAATCTAATTCCCTCAGCATCACCCGACTTAATTCGACTACATTCCATAATCCCCGTTTTGCTTTTGTTGATGTTCATCTTATACCATCCTTTCAAGACACTGTCCATTCTGTTCAACTGCTCTTCCAAGTCCTTTGCTGTCTCTGACAAAATTACAATGTCATCGGCGAACCTCAAAGTTTTTATTTCTTCTCCATGGATTTTAATACCTACTCCGAACTTTTCTTTTGTTTCCTTTACTGCTTGCTCAATATACAGATTGAATAGTATCGAGGAAAGGCTATAACCCTGTCTCACTCCTTTCCCAACCGCTGTTTCCCTTTCATGTTCTGTAGGCAGTATCTATCTTACCCCTCATGAGATAAGCCTCTACATCCTTACATTTGTCCTCTAGCCATCCCTGCTTAGCCATTTTGCACTTCCTGTCAATATCATTTTTGAGACGTTTGTATTCCTTTTTGCCTGCTTCACTTTCTGCATTTTTGTATTTTCTCCTTTCATCAATTAAATTCAATATTTCTTCTGTTGTCCAAGGATTTCTACTAGCCCTCGTCTTTTTACCTATTTGATCCTTTGCTGCCTTCACTATTTCATTCCTCAAAGCTACCCATTTTCTTCTACTGTATTTCTTCCCCCCATTCCTGTCAATTGTTCCCTTATGCTCTCCCTGAAACTCTACAACCTCTGGTTCTTTCAGTTCATCCAGGTCCCATCTCCTTAAATTCCCACCTTTCTTGCAGTTTCTTCAGTTTTAAACTACAGTTCGTTCTTAACCAATAGATTGTGGTCAGAATCCACATCTGCCCCTGAAAATGTCTTATAATTTAAAACCTGGTTCCTAAATCTCTATCTTACCATTATATAATCTATCTGAAACCTTTTAGTATCTCCAGGGTTCTTCCCTGTACACAACCTTCTTTCATGATTCTTGAACCAAGTGTTAGCTATGATTAAGTGATGTTCTGTGCAAAATTCTACAAGGCGGCTTCCGCTTTCATTTCTTAGCCCCAATCCATATTCACCTACTACGTTTCCTTGTCTTCCTTTTCCTACTGTCGAATTCCAGGCACCTATGACTATTACATTTTCATCTCCCTTCACTATCTGAATAATTTCTTTTATCGCCTCATACTTTTCATCAACTTCTTCATCATCTGCAGAGATAGTTCGCATATAAACTTGTACTACTGTAGTAGTCGTGGGCTTCGTGTCTATCTTGGCCACAATAATGCGTTCACTATGCTGTTTTTAGTAGCTTACCCGCACTCCTATTTTTTATTCATTATTAAACCTACTCCTGCATTACCCCTATTTGATTTTGTATTTAGAACCCTGTATTCACCTGACCAAAAGTCTTGTTCCTCCTGCCACCGAACTTCGCTAATTCCCACTATATCTAACTTTAACCTATCCATTTCCCTTTTTAAATTTTCTAACCTACCTGCCCAATTAAGGGATCTGACATTCCACGTTCAGATCCGCTACCCCTTATACTTTCATTTCTATAGAACACTCGCTGTCCGTTGTATCATACATCTACTAGGTTCTATTAGTCAAATATTCCTCGAGCCAATCATATATCTGTATAGATGCTTTGAAAGATTGTGTTTTGTTGTGGTACAGTCGGCAGTGTAGTACAGGCTCGAACACCTTCCGGAAATCCGAGATAACGGAATCTACGTGTTCACCTTCATCTGTTGTTTGCAAGATGTCGTATATTAATAAAATGAGCTGTGTTTCACACGAGTGCCTGATTATACTAGGGTTGCCCAGGAAGTAATGTACTGCATTGTTTTATCAGCCGAAAACAATTGTACGAATGCGATACGTTACTTATGTATTGTTTTAAGTCTCTTGAGTGAGCGCGCCAAGTTTTCGTCACTTCCGACAGATACCGTAGCTGCAGGACAGTTTCAAAATGGTGTCTGTAGGTGACGTACCTTACAAGCAACGTGGCGTCATTGAATTTCTCACTACAGAGAAAGAAACTGTGGAGAATATTCACAAACGTTTGTGCAAAGTCTATGGAGCATCTGCTGTCGACAGAAGTACAGTTAGTCGCTGGTCTTCAGAAGGCGGTTCGCCGGAGCTCCACGATTTGAGCGGTCCGGGAGACCATCCACGGCTGTCACAACTGACATGTTGCAGCGAGCTGATGTTGTCATTCGGGAGAACAGACGGATTACGACTCGGCAGCTGGTGTTGCATCTGTCAATCAGCAAAGGAAGAGTGGATGCTATTATCTGCACCCTTGGATATACAAAAGTGTGTGCAAGATGGGCCCCGCGGTATCTAAAGGTGGATCACAAGTTGCACAGAAAAAAAAATCTTGACTTACTGCTACGTTATGAAGCTGAGGGGGAGGCCTTGTTGTCCCGGATTGTGACAGATGATGAAACCTGGGTTCACCATTTTGAGCCTGAGACAAAACGAGAGTCGAGGAAATGGCCCCATTACCACTCCCCACGGAAGAAGAAAATACAAAAAGCAACTACTTCCGCTGTTAAGGTCATGATCACCGTGTTCTTGGACTGTGAGGGTGTGATTCTCATTGATGTGATGCCAAGAGGTGGTACCATTAATTGAGAAGCATTTGTCAACACATTAACCAAACTCAAGATGCGCTTTCAGTGATTTCTGTGCCACAGCAACCCAGGAGATGTTTTGCTGCAACACGATAACGCTCGGCCCCACACAAGTCTGAGGACTACTGAACACATCGCAAAACAGGGTTGGACAGTGTTACCCCATCCACCCTACAGCCCTGACATAGCCCCCTCAGGCTTCCACTTGTTTGGGCCATTAAAGGATGCCATTCGTGGAAGACATTTTGTGGACGATGAGGAGGGTTTCACACAGTGAAGCACTGGCTCCGCCACCAGGACAACGATTGGTATCGACAGGGCACGCATGACCTTCTTTCGCGCTGGAGGAAGGCCATAGAACGGGTTAGAGATTACATAGAAAAATAGGATGTATGGATAAAACACCATTCTTTCGTGTGTGTAATTCTCATTATGTTCAATAAAGAATTGTTGAAGACAAAAAGATGCGGTACAATCGCGCATCCCTTGAAATCGCTCCAGCCTCTCCGTCGACTGATTTAGACAGAACACACTTTTGCAGTGATGCACTGTGCTTGCTCATTTATACTTCCGGATCCTCAGCTTGACGTTACGCACAACTCTTCTAGCTGGGTGTCAGGCTTGTGATGAAAATTTTCCAGTGCCACCGAGTAATTTCTCGCTTGTCCCCTCGGTGCGGGAATATTCCTCTGATTCTGTTTTACGCTGCAACCACCCCTTCCGCTTTCAATGGGCTATCCGACTTCTTAAATTATTCGACACAGCCGAGTCGCAATCGATTTGCAGCGAGCGTCAATTCCTCCTACTGATGACTCCACTCCGTCTCTAAAAGCAGTTCGTTCTATAATTGTCTGTCTGAAAGCTGCCGTCTCAACTGACGAGCGAGCAACAATTAAGTTCCATCGGAACAACGGGAGAGAGAGAGAGAGAGAGAGAGAGAGAGATAAAGGCGGGCGGAAGTTTTGTCTTGGACAGGCAAACATGCGATGGAACACAACCTGTGACATGCAGAATCCAATATACGAATTTCTTTGTGCTACATTTACCTTTTGTGACCTGTTTGTCGTAGCTATAAATTAAAATAAATACAATTACACTTTTTCCACAGTGTTGTTTATGAAATGCTACCAGTGCCGGAGGATGAATGCTACGTGTTCAGGTCCAGTTAAACTGAAGGCTAGTTGCATTTGCCGTGTGACTGTAATTGCCCATGTTAAAGTGCCTGAAGGTGGACGATTACTCCTCCGAAACTAGTTTTATTTACTTCTGTCTTTAAAGTTAGTGTTATTAAGCTATGAAGCTTCAAAGACACATTTCTTTTAAAATTTTCTGTGATACGGTGTGGCAACTAACCACTCTGGGATAGTCTGTTTCTATATACGGGTCTAGTGTTGCAAGCAGCAGTATCCCGTCTTGAACCTTGGAAGGTACATTACATCTGCGCAGCAGAAGTGACCTACATAACGAGCACTCTTTCAAACTCACATCTCTTTGTAACAAAGTTATAGAATATATTATGAGACCTGATGTAATGACAAAGCAAAAGCAAAATGTCGTTCTGATTCGAAACTAGGGCAGATACCGAAAAACCAATCACATTAAATTTATTGTGTTCGTGACATGTAATGTATCTTAGAACATGCTTACTGGTAATCAGGTGCATTCAGAGGAGTTTCTTGCCTTTCGAGAAGCTTTCGACTCGGTGCCTACTAAAGAAAACAATTTCACAGAAAATATTGGGATAGCTTTGCAATGGGAGTGACGATTTTTTAAAAACTATAGCGCAGTTCGTGATCCTGGAAGTAGGGAGGGTCATCGATAGAAGTACCTTCTGGTGTATCCCAATGCAGTACGAAGCGCGTTTACTCTTCATGCTTCGCATTAACACCTTGTTGTGGTCTTCAGTCCAGAGACTGGTTCGATGCAGCTCTCCATGCTTCTCTATCCTGTGCAAGCTTCTTCATCTTCCAGTACCTACTGCAATCTACATCCTTCTGAATCTGCTTAGTGTAGTCATCTCTTGGTCTCCCTCTACGATTTTTACCCACCACGCTGCCCTCCAATACTAAATTGGTGATCCCTTAATGCCTCAGAAAATGTCCTACCAACCGATCCCTTCTTCTGGCCAAGTCGTGCCACAAACTTCTCTTCTCCCCAATCCAACACTTCCTAATTAGTTATGTGATCTACCCATCCAATCTTCAGCATTCTTCTGGAGCACCACATTTCGAAAGCTTCTATTCTCTTCTTGTCCAAACTATTTATCGTCCATGTTTCACTTCCATACATGTCTACACTCCATACAAATACTTTCAGAATTGACTTCCTGACACTGAAATCTATACTCGATGTTAACAAATTTCTCTTCTTCAGAAACGCTTTTCTTGCCATTGCCAGTCTACTTCGACCATCATCAGTTATTTTGCTCCCCAAATAGCAAAACTCCTTTACTACTTTAAGTGTCTCATTTCCTAATATAATTCTCTCACCAACACCCGACTTAATTCGAGTACATTCCATTATCCTCGTTTTGTTTTTGTTGATGTTCATCTTATATCCTCCTTTCAAGACACTATCCATTCCGTTCAAATGCTCTTCCAAGTCCCTCGCTGTCTCCGACAGAACTACGATGTCATCGGCTAACCTCAAAGTTTTTATTTCTTCCCCATGGACTTTAATACCTACTCCGAATTTTTCTTTTCTTTCCTTCACTGCGCCGGCCGCGGTGGTCTCGCGGTTCTAGGCGCGCAGTCCGGAACCGTGCGACTGCTACGGTCGCAGGTTCGAATCCTGCCTCGGGCATGGATGTGTGTGATGTCCTTAGGTTAGTTAGGTTCAAGTAGTTCTAAGTTCTAGGGGACTAATGACCACAGCAGTTGAGTCCCATAGTGCTCAGAGCCATTTGAACCATTTTTTGAACCTTCACTGCCTGCTCAATATATCATCGGGGAGAGACTACAACCCTGTCTCACTCCCTTCCCAACCAGTGCCTCCGTTTCATGTCCCTCGACTCTAATAACTGCCATCTGGTTTCTATACAAATTGTAAATAGCCTTTCGCTCCCTGTATTTTACCCCTGCCGCCTTCAGAGCTTGAAAGAGAGCATTCCAGTCAACATTGTTAAAAACTTTCTCTAAGTCTACAAATGCTAGAAACGTAGGTTTGTCCTTCCTTAATCTAGCTTCTAAGATAAGTCGTAGGGTCAGTATTGCCTCACGTGTTCCAACATTTCTACGGAATCCAAACTGATCCTCCCCGGGGTCGGCTTCTACTAGTTTTTCCATTCGTCTGTAAAGAATTCGCGTTAGTATTTTGCAGCTGTGACTTATTAAACTGATAGTTCGGTAATTTTCACAACTGTCACACCTGCTTTCTTTGGGATTGGAATTATTATATTCTTCTTGAAGTCTGAGGGTATTTCGCCTGTCTCATACATATTGCTCACCAGATGGTAGAGTTTTGTCAGGACTGGCTCTCCCAAGGCCGTCAGTAGTTCCAATGGAATGTTGTCTACTGCGGGGGCCTTGTTTCGACTCAGGTCTTTCAGTGCTCTGTCAAACTCTTCACGCAGTATCGTATCTCCCATTTCATCTTCATCTACACCCTCTTCCATTTCCAATAATATTGTCCTCAAGTAAATCGCCCTTGAATGGACCGTCTATATACTCCTTCCACCTTTCTGCTTTCCCTTCTTTGCTTACAACTGGGTTTCCATCTGAGCTCTTGATGTTCATACAAGTGGTTCTCTTATCTCCAAAGGTCTCTTTAATTTTCCTGTAGGCAGTATCCATCTTACCCTTAGTGAGATAAGCCTCTACATCCTTAAATTTGTCCTCTAGTCATGCCTGCTTAGCCATTTTGCACTTCCTGTCGATCTCATTTTTGAGACGTCTGTATTCCTTTTTGCCTCCTTCATTTATTGCGTTTTTATATTTTCTCCTTTCATCAATTAAATTCAATATTTCTTCTCTTACACAAGGATTTCTATTAGCCCTCGTCTTTTTACCTACTTGATCCTCTGCTGCCTTCACTACTTCTTCCCTCAAAGCTATCCGTTCTTCTTCTTCTACTGTATTTCTTTCCCCCATTCCTGTCAATTGCTCCCTTATGCTCTCCGTGAAACTCTGTACAACCTCTGGTTCTTTTAGTTTATCCAGGTCCCATCTCCTTAAATTCCCACCTTTTTGCAGTTTCTTCAGCTTCAATCTACAGGTCATAACCAATAGAGTGTGGTCAGAGTCCACATCTGCTCCAGGAAATGTCTTACAATTTGAAACCTGGTTCCTAAATCTCTGTCTTACCATTATATAATCTATCTGAAACCTGTCAGTATCTCCAGCAGGCTTCTTCCATGTATACAGCCTTCTTTTATGATTCTAGATCGAAGTGTTGGCAATGATTAAGTTGTGCTCTGTGCAAAATTCTACCAGGCGGCTTCCTCTTTCATTTCGTACCCCCAATCCATATTCACCCACTACGTTTCCTTCTCTCCCTTTTCCTACTACCGAATTCCAGTCACCCATGAGTATTAAATTTTCGTCACCCTTCACTATCTGAATACTTTCTTTTATTTCATCATAAATTTCTTCAATTTCTTCGTCATCTGCAGAGCTAGTTGGCATATAAACTTGTACTACTGTAGTAGGTGTGGGCTTCGTATCTATCTTGGCCACAATAATGCGTTCACTATGCTGTTTTTAGTAGCTTACCCGCTTTCTTATTTTCCTATTCATTATTAAACCTACTCCTGCATTACTCCTATTTGATTTTGTGTTTATAATCCTGTAGTCACCTGACCAAAAGTCTTGTTCCTCCTGCCACCGAACTTCACTAATTCCCACTATATCTAACTTTTACTATCCATTTCCCTTTTTAAATTTTCTAACCTACCTGCCCGATTAAGGGATATGACATTCCACGCTCCGATCCGTAGAACGCCAGTTTTCTTTCTGCTGATAATGACGTCCTTCTGAGTAGTCCCCGCCCGGAGATCCGAATGGGGGACTATTTTACTTCCGGAATATGTTACCCAAGAGGACACCATCATCATTTAACCATACAGTAAAGCTGCATGCCCTCGGGAAAAATTACGGCCGTACTTTCCCCTTGCTTTCAGCCGTTCGCAGTACCAGCACAGCAAGGCCGTTTTGGTTATTGTTGCAAGGCCAGATCAGTCAATCATCCAGAGTGTTGCCCCTGCAACTACTGAAAAGGCTGCTGCCCCTCTTCAGGAACCACACGTTTGTCTGGCCTCAACAGATACCCCTCCGTTGTGGTTGCACCTTTGGTACGGCTATGTGTATCGCTGAGGCACGCAAGCCTCCCCACCAACGGCAAGGTCCATGGTTCATGGGGGGAGGATTTAGCATACTATTAACATATTACGTGGTTATCCTTGTGATAGTGTTATTCGGTAAAAACATGTTACTACGCAATGAGATCTTAACAAAATATCGGCCATGTCCTAAGATTGGAAGCTACATCTAAAGCTAAAGAAATATAGTACATGTCACAAGAAGATCAACTGCTATGGTCTCATTGGTTACGTGATGGGCAAATTATGTAGCAGGCTACGCTTCATGTCTTGTAGAGGAGACTATTAAAACCTTCTTTCTCGATGATGTACGTTCTACTTATATACAATATCACTGATTGGATCCGCGTCCTATTCAGTGGGCTACAAACTTTATAGAATCATGTGACAGCACATTGTCCGAAAGTACAGGGTGTCCCAGGAGGAATGGTAAATACTCAGAGATGTGAAAAGAACGATCATTCGTAGCAAGGAGGTCCAGTAAACATGCGTTCTAAACTGCACACTGTAAAGGCTACGAGTACTTCATCTTCGGATTTGTTAAACAAATCTCTTCTACTGTAAGCTCTCCATATTTTGAGGTGTGGTAGTGTGGACCAAAACAAGAAAAAACTATTCAGTAAACGTAGTCTCCACAATGTCTACATTAAGAGCTATGAGCACTTGTTCATCTTCGCTACTGTAAAACGTCTTTCCTACTGAACAAGTACTCATAACTTTAAAGGTATACATTTTAGAGCCCACGTTTAGCAGACAAATTTTCCTTGTTTGGATCCGAATTATCTTCACCCTAAAGAGCTTGCAGTAGAGAATATTTGTGTCACAGTATCGAAGAAATTCACATATCTCCTAAGGATGGCATTTGAGAATCTATTTTTACTAGACTTTGCTCTGTCGAATGATTGTTCCTGTCGTAGTCATGAATAGGGAGACAATCTGTATAGCGACATTTGTAAAAATATGCAACGACATAATTATCTTCAAATTTATCAAAGTTGTTCCCCGGAATAAAACGGCACAGCATAACTATTGCAGCTGCTGAGATTAATTACGATTCTGTTCTCATAGTACGGGAGCTATTAATGTTACAGATGTTTTCACGTGTTTCTTAGCAGAGTTCAATGAGGCGGTCGAATTGAATCGTTACGTTTTAATTGAGGTAGAAAAGTGATGTTATTCGATGTTTAAAGAACAAAAACTTATGCGAGTTCTTTCGACATAATAATTTGCGTCCACGAACTCTGGATATACCTATGAAAAGTAAAATAAATTTTTGACTTGAGACATATGACTCAGAGTAATGTTACATTTTCCGGCTGTAACGTCTTCTAAGAAGACGGATTGATTAAAGTGATATTCGGAGGTCTTGTGAATTAAATGACGTTTTTTGGGTCATCACTCTTCTGTCTGGTTTAACGCTACACGCCATGGATTCCTCTCTTGTGCTGAACTCTTCTTCTCAGAGTAGCATTTGAACTGTACGTTCTGAATTATTTATCGGATGGACCATAATCATTTTCTTCTCCTATAGTTTCTGTTCTCTATAGCTCCGTCCACCACCATAGAAGTTATTCCCTGACGTCTTACTACGTCTCTTATCATCCTGTCGCTCCTTTTCGCCTGTGGTCCCCATATCTTCCTTTCCTCATCGATTTCGCCAAGAGCTTCCTCATTTCTTATCTTATCTGTCTAAGTAAACTTCAGCATCCGTCTATAGCATCGTGTCCCAAACAGTTCGATTCTCTTCTTTTTCGGTTTTCCCAAGGTCCGTGGTTTCTATTATACAATGCTATGCTCCAAACGTACATTCTCACAAATTTCTTCCTCAAATTAAGGCTAATGTTGCTAGTAGACTTCTCTTGGCCAGGAATGCCCTCTGTGCATGTGCTAGTCTGTCTTTTATGTTTTCCTTGCTTCTTGTATTATTTTGCTTCCAAGGAAACAGAATTCATTCAATTCATCTACATTGTGGTCAAAAATTGTGATGTCAAGTTTATCGCTAATACCATTTTCGCTACTCCTTATTACTTTCGTCTTTCACTGGTTCACTCTCAGTCCATGTTTTGTACTAATTAGATTGCTCATTTCGTTTCAGATTCTGTGGCTCTGTTTATACGGGAGCCGCACTGATCATGTCCGCACAGATTCTGTCACGTCCTTGCAAATGACAGGCACTCGAATTACCTGCTGCCAACTCTCATCGTTGTTCTCAGAGAATCACGCTGCACGCGATACAGTGATGAATGCTTGCAGCTGTTTTTACGAGTGCATATGTGCAAGATACTACCAAGATTTACACTCCTCTCTGGATTGCAATATTTCGTGCGTGGTCTCCTACGCTGAAAAGTTTCTCGAATTAGAAATAGAAATACATTTTCTTTGCATCACGCTCTGCTTAATGATGCAGCAGTACCATACAGTGCAGCTGGTTGCGTGATAGAAGAAAGTCCGTATCAGTAAAAATAGGCAGCCAGCTGAGGAGGCGAAATGGCCCTAGCCGTGAGACGGCTCACTTTAGGGATACAGCGTATCAGTTTTAGACCTCGATTACGCTGTGAAAGATTTACTTTCCAATTACAGCACACGCTGCGCACCGCTTAGTAGGTCTCCATTCCAGACGTCATCGATCAGTAGTTACTGTTTCGCTCTGGTGTATTAGATTTAGAAGGCGAAGACCTAATACAATACTAGTGGCACAGCGAATTTAAGATCATTTTTATTTATTTATTGTTCCGTGGGACCAAATTAAGGAGAAGTCTCCATGGTCATGGAACTAGTCAATACATGAAATATAACACGATAGTAGAAACAGATAAAGTGAAGTATAAGAAACATATTCAGGCGACAAGTCGTAAGTTTAAATAAAGAAAATCAACAACGTAACACTGGAATTTGCTTAATTTTTCAGCTCTTCCAGGAGCTCCTTGACAGAATAGAAGGAGTGAGCCATGAGGAAACTCTTCATTTGCTTAAAAGTGTTTGGGCTAGTGCTATGAGTTTTGAGTTCTTGTGGTAGCTTATTGAAAATGGATGCAGCAGAATACTGCACTTCTTTCTGCACGAGAGTCAAGGAAGTGCATTCCACATGCAGATTTGATTTCTGCCTAGTATTAACTGAATGAAAGCTGCTAACTCTTGGGAATAAGCTAATATTGCTAACAACGACATTAAACGAAATATGTACTGTGATGGCAATGTCAGAATTCCCAGACTATTGAATAGGGGTCGACAAGAGGTTCTCGAACTTACACCACATATAGCTCTAAAGCATCCAAAACATATTAGGATAGACGTACATCTAACATCTAGTACTGACGATTGATAATTTGCTTGAAATATTCATTTTTCCGTCAGTTGCTGGCTGAAGCGCACATTCTGGTATATTTTCATGATTCTTTGCTATGTATGATACACACATATCCACATGTCATAAAACAACATAGTCTGTGGACTCTCATGTTCATTAGCCAATTACATTGATGGCTAACGAACATGAATGTCTACAGACTATGTTGTTTTATGACATGTGGATATGTGTGCTCGCAATGCGTAACAGCGTCACCAATGTATTTAATAGTAATGACAACGACATATAAATGTGTCAGCTCATTTTAAGGTGACATGGCGTAAAGCCACAAAAATCTCCACTTGATAATGGCCTACGGCAGAAATTGCAGTCGTGAAGTAAAGAAAATGTTACAGTCACTGGCGTAAATATGATGTCTTTTATAAAGTTCTACATGACTGTGAATCCCAGGTATAAAAATTTAAATTTATCTATTATTTTTACTATTTGGTGTTACATGTAGGAAAAATTATTATCTAAATTCCCTGTTCATGAACGACATTTGTTCCTCGTTTCTTCATCCATTAAAGAATGACACAGCAAGCAAAGGAAGACATAACAGATGTGGACTTTGGAAACTGATATATGCAAAATACAGGATGACCCAGAACGCCATTAACATTTGAAAATTCAATACTTAACGGAATAATGTAGTTAGAGAAGTAAAAACTGACACATATGCTTGGAAGGAGATTGTGTTTTATTGAAACCGAAACACACTGCACAAAATGACCAACAGACGGTGTTCATTTGATACAAAGGCAATAATTACCATAACAACAGGTTTTTAGCAAAGACGTTATTTACGACACATGCTCAACATGTCGTCCGTCATTCGTCAACAATACCTCTAGTCGAGGACAATGTTGTGAACGGCACTGCATCGCCTGTCAGTGGCAATGACGAGAAATTCCTTTTAGCATCCCTAATGAGGTCGGACGGTCGCGGTAGAATTGCGACTATAGGTAACCCCACAACCAATAATCACGCGGACTGAGGGCCTGGGACATGGGAAGCCAAGCATGACAAACGACGATGCAGCATGCGCTTCTCATCGCTGACGTGCGCAAGAGATATTTCACACGTGTAGCAATATTGGGTGAAGCCCCATCCTGCATAAAAGTCGTACCTTCCAGCAAGCGTTTATCGGGCAGGCTAGCGACGATGCGATTGTGTAAGAATCGTACCCCGCATCCGTCACGGTGACGGTTTGAAAAGCAGTAACCCACATTTCTTCGAGGAAAACCGGTCCGATCACGGCTGATGTGATGAATTAACACCAAAATGTGACTTTCTCATCATGCAGCGGGTCTTTCTACTGTTGTAGGATTTTCGATAGCCCAAATTCTGTATTTGTGGTTGTTGACAGACCTTCGGAATGTGAAATGGGCTTCGTCGGTCTACAACACGTTAGCCAAGCAGTCATCATCTTCCCCCATATTTTGTAGTGCCCATACCGCAAATGGTCGCTGCGTCACAAAATCGGTTCATGATGACGCTGGATTTTGGACGGATAGTAGTAGACGAGTGTAGGGTAATATAAACAGCAGCATAAAAAAGTGTAACGGGAGAAGGATTCGTTAAAAGTAGGAAGATAGGACAGAGAGTGTGTTGCTGTGAGCAGTTCAGTGATTGGGTTGTTCTCATCAGAGTCGACAGCAAACCAACACTGACAATATTTCAGGTATAAGTGTCAACGTCACAAACAGAAGATGAAGAGCTAGAGAAAATATATGAGGATATTGAACGGGTAATTCAGTACGTAAGAGGAGATGAAAACCTAATAGTTATCGGGGATTGGAATGCGGTTTTAGGCTAAGGAGTAGAAGAAGCGGGTACGAGAGAATATGGGCTTGGTACTAGGAGTGCGAGAGGAGAAAAACTGATTGCGTTCTGCAATAAATTTGAGCAAGTAATAGCAAATACTTTGTTCATGAAACAAAAAGAGGAGGAGGTATACTTGGAAAAGGCTGGGAGATGCGGGAAGATTACAATTAGATTACATCATGGTCAGACAGAGGTTCCCAAATCGAATATTGGATTGTAATGCGTACCTTGGAGAAGATATAGACTCAGATCACAATTCTCTAATAATGAAGAGTACGCTGAAGTTTAAGAGACGAATTAGGAAGAAAGCAATGTATGATGAAGTAGGATACGGAAATACTAAGGAATGAAGAGATACCTTCGGATTTCTAAATGTTCAAATGTGTGTGGATTCCTAAGAGGCCAAACTACTGAGGTCATCGGTCCCTAGACTTACACAGTACTTAAACTAACTTAAACGGACTTATGCTAAGAACAACACACACACCCATGCCCGAGGGAGAACCGCCGGAGGGAGGGACCGCGCTATCTGTGACTTGGCGCCTCTAACCGCACGACCACTCCGCTCGGCTACCTTCGGATTTCTCTCGGGTTATAGATACTGCGATAATGAATTGCTCACTAGGCTGTTCAGTTGAAGAGAAACGGACATCTCAAAAAGGGCAGTCACAAAAGTTGGAATGAAAAATATAGGTTCAGCGAAGGTAACTGCTTGGTAGCCATGTGTAACAGAAGAAATACTTCAGTTGGTCGGCGAAAGAAGGAAGTACGAAAATTTTCAGGGAAATACAGGAATAAAATAATACAGGTCACTTAGGAATGAAATAAATAAGAAGTGCAGGGAAGATAAGGCGAAATGCCCGCATGGGAAATGTGAAGAAATCGAAAAAGATATGACTGTCAGAAGGACTGACTCAGCGGATAGGAATGTTAGAACAACTTTCAGTGAAATTGAAAGCAAGGGCGTTAATATTAAGAGTGCAATGGGAATTCCACTGTTAAATTCAGAGGAGGGAGCGGATTGGTGGGAAGAGTACCTTAAGGTTTTTTTTGAGGTGGAGGATTTTTGTGATGACGTGATAGAAGAATACAGAGGAGGCGGTGGGAAAGAGGTAGGGGTTCCAGTGTTAGAGTCAGAATTTAAAGGAGCTTTGAAAGACTTCAGATTAAACAAGGCAGAAGGTACAGATTACATTCCACCTGAATTTCTAAAATCATTGAGGAAGTGGCAACAAAACGACTTTTCACGTTAGTGAGTAGCATGTATGATGCTGGCGATTTAACATCAACTTTCGGAAAAACATCATCCACACAATTCCGAAGATAGCAAGAGCTGACAAGTGTGTGAATTTTCGCACAGTTAGCTTAACAGCTCATACATCCAAGTTTGCTGACGAGAACGATGTACAGAAGAATGGAAAAGAAAATTGAGGATGTGCTAGATGACGGTCAGTTTGGGTTTAGGAAAGGTGGCGGCATTAGAGAGGCAGTTCTGACGTCGCGGTTGATAGTGGAGTCCAGACTGAAGAAAAATAAAGACACGTCATAGGATATGCCGACCTATAAAAAGCGTTCGACAATGTACAATGGTGCAAGATGTTTGAATTTCTAAGAAAAGTAGGGGTAAGCTACAGGGAAAAAGGGGAACAATAAGAGTGGGAGACCAAACACGAATTTCTCGGGTTAAAAACGGTGTAAGACAAGGATGTAGTCTTTCGCCGCTTCTGTTCAGTCTTTACATCGAAGAAGCAATGACGGAAATAAAAAAAAATTAAAGTACGGGATAAAATACGGGGTGAAAGGATATCAATGTTTGGATTCGCTGATGACTTTGCTATACTCAGTGAAAGTGAAAAAGAATTCAGTGTTTGTTGAATGGAATGAAAGGTCTAATGGGTATAGAACGTGAACTGAGAGTAAATCGAAGAAAGATGAACATAATGAGAAGTAGCAAAAAGAAGAACAGCGAGAAACTTTACATCAGAATGGGAGATCACGAAGTACACGATGTTAAGGAATTCTTCTATCTTGGCAGGAAAATAATCTGTGATAGTCGGATCAAGAAGGACATCAAAAGCAGACTAGCACTGGCAAAAAGCGAATTCTTGGTCAAGAGAAGTCTACTAATATCAACCATATGCCTTAATTTGAGGAAGAAAGTTCTGACAATATACGATTGGAACACAGCACTGTATAGTAGTGAAACACAGACTGTGGGAAAAGCGGAGCAGAAGAGAATTGTGGTATTTGAGATATGGTGCTACAGAAGAAAGTTGAAGTTAGTTGGACTAAAGTAAGGAACGACTAGAATCAGTGAAGAAGGGAATGTGTAGAAAACACTGAAAAGGAGAAGGGACAAGATAGTGGAATATTTGTTAGCACATCACAGAATAAAAATTCCATGGTACTAGAGGGAGCTGTAGAGAGTAAAAACTGTAGGGGAAGGATTGGAACACATTCCGCAGTTAATTGAGAACGTATGTTGCAAGTGCTACTCTGAGATGTAAAGGTTGGCAAAGGAGAGGAATTCGTGGTGGACCCCATGAAACCAGTCAGAGAACTGATGGATTAAAAAGAAACGATGCCTTTTACGGTAAAGTGAAGATGCCGCGATGGCTGGCGCATCTTACTCCCTCTCTGACTATAGCTAATTTTATACATGGTTCTCAAGCGTGCCACTGAGATGTTGCTGTCCAGCGTGGGCCTATTTTTGCACTCGTTTTTGGTGTCAATAAAACCCCACGTCATTTCAGGGATGTGTGTCAAGTTTTAGTTCTCTACCTACATTATTCCGTGAAGTAGGCATTTTCAATTAACGGACTTCTGGAAAACCGTGTACAATGGGTTCTATTGAAATGTTTTAAGGTAGGGGGGAGGGACTCACGTCTGCCATGAATCCCCCCCCTTCTCCTCACTATGTCCCCTCCCATCACCTCATTTGCAGCCGTGTCTATACATGTGACTGTACCCGAGCAAGTGACTACAGGAACGGGCATGACACAGCTGATATGCTGCGTGCTGTGACACTGGCGATGACAGTGAACGTGCCTTGAAATCCTAGAGACGTGTGTAGCGTCCATTGGCACCACGTTTCCATTTCCATAGCTATCAGCTGTCTTGAAACCTATGGTTGTATATGAAACTTCCTGGCAGATTAAAACTGTGTGCGGGACCGAGACTCGAACTCGGGAGCTTTGCCTTTCACGGGCAAATGCTCTACCAACTGAGCTACCGAAGCACGACTCACGACCAGTCCCCACAGCTTCAATTCTTCCAGTACCTCTTCTTCTATCAGCAGAGTGAAAATTTAATTTTGGAAACATCCCCTAGATTGTCTCTCCGTAATATCCTTTCTTCCAGGAGTGCTAGTTCTGCAAGGTTCACAGGAAAGCTTCTGTAAAGTTTGGAAGGTAGGAGACGAGGTACTGGCGGGATTAAAGCTGTGAGGACGGGTCGTGCTTGGGTGCCTCAGTTGGTAGAGCACTTTCCCGCGAAAGGCAAAGGTCCCTTGTTCGAGTCTCGGTCCGGCACACAGTTTTAATCTGCCAGGAAGTTTCATATCAGCGCACACTCCGCTTCAGAGTGAAAAATTCATTATAGCTGTATATGCCGATACGTGTCGTAGCTTTGTACGGCATAGGTAAACAAGAAATGAAAGTGGCAAGAGGAGTGGCATACTCACGTGCGGAACCAGGAGACGATGAGTGCGAGGTCTGGCGCGGGCAGCGACACGAGGGCGCGCAGCAGGTGCGCCAGGATGGTGTAGGAGGACTGCGCGCCGAACACCGGGCTCTGCAGCAGCACGAACAGCGCGCGCGCCTCGTCTTTGTCGTGGAGCCTGGGAACACCACGGGCCGTCCGGTTCATGAGGCACGCACCGGCGGACACGGCACGTGCAAACACTCGAGTCTGCCTCTCATTTCTTCTCGTGACTTTTCTGAGCTACCGGACGGTATAGGCATGCTTATTCAAATACAGAGATAGGTAAACAGGCAGAATACGTGGCTGCGGCTGGAAACACCTATATGGGACAACAAGTGTCTGGCACAGATCTTAGATCGGTTACTGCTGCTACAATGGCAAGTTATCAACTCAGAAGTGAGGTTAAATGTGGTGTTATAGTCGCTGCACGAGCGATGGCACACAGCATCTCCGAGGTAGCGATGAAGTGGAGATTTTCCTGTTCGACCATTTCACGAGTGTACTGTGAATGTCAGGAATCCAGTTGTTGTGTACATAGTTCCACGTAGTCAGCGCGTACACAACTTTCCCACTAGAGCGCGCCCCACTAAGCACAACAGCGTAGGCGCAGCGCTCGTCTGTCTCCGCACTACGAGATGGCGCTACCATAAAGACGGACCAAATTCTGCTTCTGCCGATCCATGTATTAAGATGTAACGCAGCCAATGAGATTGGTGCTAACGTAGAACCTTTTCTCCTCGCGGATCACACTCTCGCAGTGATACATGAACGTGCGAGGTATTATAACGAGTGTACAGACCTCCGATTAGTCAGTCTGCATTTGTCTGCACCAGTCTGCATTAGTCTGTACCAGTCTGTGCGAGTTCTACATTTGTCTGTACCAGTCTATAGTCAAGTTTCAGTCTGCGCCTAATAAGATTACCATATCCCTGTACATAGCCATGAAGATAAATGTATAGACACTTTTGTAAAGTATCAGAGATATATGTGAGATTAAGATTAACGTACCAATACCAAAGGAACTTAAGGTTATCAATTGGTAATAGCATCCAAACCAAGTTAAGTAATTTTTATGCTTGTTATTATTTCAATAAATGTGTGTGAAAATTAATCAAGTTCTGTTTAAACTTGGTCACCGTCAATCTGCTACTCTAAGCGTGCAAGTGGCATTTCTATCGTCTGACCTAACGGCAGAAGATAAACACGCCATGATAAGACCACGTGACGTATTGCTGACACTCGCCTACTTCGTTAGAGCGACAAGTCAAATAATCTGATGGTGTGTGTACTGAAGGTCTTACAGTACGCTCACTACACCAGTAAAACAAGAAAACTCCGACATCTTTGCGTCGTAAAAAAATCTTGCAAGAACGGAACCGACGACGACTGAACAGAATCGTTGAAAGTGGCACGGTCCGCGTGGCTTCCCCTGTCGGAGGTTCGGGTCCTCCCTCGGGCAGGGCTGTGTGTATCGTCCTTAGCGTAAGTTAGTTTAGGTTAGATTAAGTAGTGTGTAAGTTTAGGGACCGATGACCTCAGCAGTTTGGTCCCATAAGACCTGACCACCAAACTGAACGTGGCACAAGTGCAACCCTTCCGCTAATTGCTACAGATTTCAATACTGGACCATCAACAGTTGTCAGTTTGCGAACCATTAAACGAATCGTCATCGATATAGGCTTTCGGAACCGAAGGCCCACTCGTGCACCCTTGATGACTGCGCGACACAGAGCCTACGCCTCGTTTGGGCCTGTCAACATCGACATTGGACTGCTGATGACCGGAACATGTTGCGTGGTCAGACAAGGCTCGTTTCAAATTGCATCGAGCGGATGTACGTGTACCGGTATGGAGACAACCTCATGAATCTATGGACCCAGCAGGTGACTGTTCCAGCTGGAGGAGGTTCTATAATGGCGTGGGGCTTGTGCAGTTAGAGTAATATAGGACCCCTGATACGTCTACATACGACTGACAGGCGACACGTACGTAAGCATCCTGTCTGATCACATCCACACATTCATGTCCATTGTGCATTCCAACGGACTTGGACAATTCCAGCAGCGCAATGCGATACCCCAAACGTCCAGAACGGTTAAAAACTGGCTCCAGGAACACTCTTCTGAATTTAACACTTCCTCTGGCCATCAAAATCCCCAGACCTGAACATTATTGAACAAATCAGGGATACATTGCAACGCGCTATCAGAAGAGGTCACCATCTCCTCGTACTCCTACGGATTTATGGACACTCCTGCAAGATTCATGGTGTCAATGCCCTCCAGCACTGCTCAGACATTAGTCGAGTACATGCCCCGTCGTGTTGTGACACTTCTGTGTGCTCGCAGGGGCTCTACACGATTTTAGGCAGCTGTACCAGTTTCTTAGGCTCTTCAGTGTAATTAAAATGCAGCTACGTAAAGAGCTCCACTGTTGGCCGTAATTGTCGTATGGCAGCGAAAATTGGTATATATGCTAAAGCGTTAATGCAGAACCGATTGACGCTGGAAAAAATTAATTCCAATTTTGGCGGCCAGGTGCAATTCTGGGGCTTCGAAGGCAAGAAAGACGTATAGAAATGTCTCCTTATGTAATGGATTAGGAACGCTAAGTGGGCAGAAAGGTCAAAAGAGTGAGAAAGGCAACATGTTGATTTTATTATTAAATGCCGCTAACACAATTCGTTCAGTATGACGAGCAGAGACCTCAACGAGGTGCTGTACAGCGCCAGATTTTCACCTGGTGGCCAAAACTGGAATTAATTTTTTTTCAAGCGTAAATCGGTTCTGCATTAACACATCAGAATATCTATTAAGTTTCGGTGTCATAAGATAATTACAGCCCAGACTCGACCTTCGTGAGGAGCTGCACTTTAAATAAAACCACACGGTATTAGTCGTTGAAGGGCACCTTAGTGCCAGACGTTGCTGTCACTAACTTGATCACGTGACCACAGTAGGGTTGCCAGCTTCTACAACACCTCTATATGGGGCACGACTATACCTCTTGGGTCTTATCCAGCAACGGTTATTTTACTAAGAGAAGGACGAATACAGTGTAGTAACCTGATAACTTACATTAATACTGTACTAATAACTTCGGACGTAAAAATTACAGATCTTATGTAAACACCTGAAAAAAATTCAAAGTGTGAAACACTACCTAACCCAAAAAGTTAAGCACCCAGAAGGGGATGAAGAAACTAATTGAAGCTTCATGGGTTGAGAGGGTATGTGACATTATTTCACGAATTTCAGTTAGAGTCAGATTTACAAAGAACTTGGCAGTATGATCCCACTTATCGGTACGACCTTACACCTCCTCTTGTCTGAGTCCATGCACTGATTCGGTTGGTTATGGTTTCGTAAATCATTGTACCTTGTTCTGAAGCAAGCAGAAAGCTAGCCAACAGCTGTTGTAACTGTCCTTCGTATCTTGGATACCAGCGCTGGGATGTAACTGATGACCTAGCTGATCCCGTTCATACTCTGTAGGGGACAGAACTGGGGATCTTGCTGACCACATAAGTACCTCAATATCATGGGAACGATTCATGTGCGGACGAGCACTGTCCTGATGAAGAAGGCACCACGATACTGCTGCAGGGATGGTAACACAAGAGGACGCACTACGTTCGTGACGAACTGTTGCGCCTTCAGAGTTCTCGCAGTCACTACCATCTGTGACTTGAAGTTGTACCCGACGGCTCCTCACATTGTGAAACCAGGAGCAACACCGCTGTGCTTCTTCAAAACATTGTAAGCGTGGGACCCCTCACTTGGTCTCCATTGGATATGATGGTCATCTGTGATTCATTACTGAACAAAGTGCGACGCCGTTCATCAGCAGTCCATGTTCCCCAGTCATGACGCCATCCCAGAGTCAGTAGCTTGCATAGTGGTCTTAGTGGCAGGCTATGCGTGGAACAATAATTCTCTAGTCCAGCTGCTGCTTGGGTTGAGTCGGTTAAGTAAATCTCTGACATTTAGCAGCGCTGTTGCCAGCTTTCAACAGCGAAGTGCAAACGGATGCCAGAGAAAACAGTAGCCGTCTATAGAGCTGAGACAACACTGAGGCGTTGCCATAGAGACGTTTACAAGACCGCCTCACGTGACTGGTTCAAGTAGGCGCGCCAGTCTTCTGAAACTATCAGGAATCGACTATAGTCTCCGACCAGTGGTGCGGGGTGACACAAAACGTCGCAGGGAGTTCATTGTCTGTTCTCAAATGGCAGGCGCAGATGTGAAAGGGGTTATAGTCTGCTTGGTGCACAATATGGTGATCCTCCCTTGTGGTGGCCAGATGTGGCCCACCACAAACTTAATGATGAGTATGCATGCCCTCATACAGCCACCATCGGGCGTCTGTCACAGCCAAATGCCCCAAAAATCTGGGTGTTGCATGATTCGATCAGCCAACCAAATGGAGACCCACAATGACGCCCCTTTCTGATAACGCTGTTTCATGTCCTTCACTCTGATCACTCAACATCTGATCACTCAACATCTAATGTTGTTCATGCCCTTTATGCACCCGAAAAGGCCTGGCAACAACACGAAACACGAACGATACGATGCACTCTGATGAACGTTCTACTTGTCACAGACAACTGACATTCTAATCATTTACATTCTTTCTGATGATTTGTACATTTACAAAGTTACATTGACATCCTCCTCCTTCCATGTGTTGGGCATGCTTGTCAGACAGTGTATTGTTTTTGGTATTTCTCTTGCCATTTGACAACAATCCTGACAGCTGTAACTGTAATTCAAAGTTATCTGAATTTTTGATTTTACGTGTCAAGGAATACGTTTCTTGCATCATTCCATTTCGTTTTCATTAATGAAAATCTCTCTCAACAGACGCTTTATTGCCTTTCGTTCTGAGCTGCAATTAGTGCTGGCTAATTTAAATACAGCATCTTTAACTGTTGGCGCAACTTCCCAAACCTCAAAGTATACAATATACCTGGCAGATTAAAGCTGTGAACCAGACTGGGATTTTAATTTGCGACCTTTCTCTCGCCCTTTCCCTTAACGCATTGTTTAGTAATACACAGACTGCATTTTTTAAGTCACTTTCAGAGTTGGGTTAGGCAGATTCAAACTTAAACATACGTTGTCTAATAATAAATAAGTTGTTCTGTACTGTAATGTGAATCCGAAAAACAAGTTATAAGACAAATTCATACTTCAGTATATTGATCAGTGACATATAGGTCTAACATTTAATTGCGACAAATGAGCCACACGAATAAGATAAATTAGCGGAAAAATATTAAATCAGGGGTTTTAGAGTCCTGTGCAAGATCCAAACCAAATAATTTCTTTACTCCTTAAATACGTGGAATCCCTTACAATATGGAATAGCCTGGAACTCTGAGGTACAGCCATGTTGTTACGGCACACGTCATCTTGATATGGTATAACAGTTTCGTGTTTTTGGGTGCAATGGATTCAGGCGTACATGTAATATTTTGGCAGTGTACCTGTGATCATATTCTGAGTGAACAGGTATTAACAGATCATAGTATAACAAGTTTTGTAAACAGAAGCAATGTGCTTTTATTTCCTTTCCTCTAGTGTACCTCGTCACGAATGAAAATGCTTTACACAGAAATTTATGTGTAAGATACCAAAGTGGAAATTTTTTAAAATTACATAAAGAGTTAGCAAGAGAAGGGATGAGATATCAAATGAATATTTATTTCTGTTTGTTTTGTATGGAGCTGCCTTGGCGCGGAGAACCAGAAACGCTTTTGCCAGTCGGTGAAAGACTGCTCTAGGAACACCCTAATGAAACAAACGCAGGAGAAATTATTGCAGTTAGCAGAAAACAGGGAACAGGCACTGGGACAATGAAGATTGACTTTTGTAAGTGAAATTTTCAAGTTCTCCACAGAGCATGACAACATGAGAAAAAATGAAGGAAAATAGTGTCTTTAGTCTTGTTTGTCTCCTAGAGATGATGCTATTTGTGGACAGGAAAAAGAATCTGTTAAATTACAATATTAAATAATTATATGTGTCAATACGCCTGAAGTTTAATGTGAAACATTCTATCTTTCGTATCATTAAAGAATCTGTAATCATTTAGGAATCTTTTTTAATACAGTTGTGCAAAAAACTGAAATTTTATAAATATTTAACCTCTGAATACACTGATGTGCCAATTACCAAGTTAGCCTAAGTCCAAAAAAATACTGTAAGCAGTGGCATCTCTGGTAACCCATGCAGCCATAAAGAGGCGTACTTTAGATCACCAAATATTTTCCGAGCAAAGTAAATATTAAATCGGGATCGTAAGTACTAGTTACGAATAGTACAATGTAATCTGAGATGCCCTTTTTCAGGTCGCTTTAATGATGTGTAGTTTTGGTTGTGGGGAATTTTGACAGTTTCGATAACATGCACCTTCGTGGTCGAACGTACTGTTGCGGCCCAGAATAAATTCGGTGTGCATGCCGTAATTTTTCAAGCTTTATCCGGTGAGCTCAGAGCCGAGAAGGCCAGCTAGGACCAGGGTAACAGCCAGAACGTCAACAAGACTTAAGCGTAAATGTAGCAGAAGACAAAGCACTAGCGAACATTGCCATACAGCTTCTGAGCGAGGAAAGTAAAAGAGCAAACATTGCAGTGCATCGTAATAGGGCAGTATGAGGCATGGAAACTGAAATGTCGTGTAGCTAGGGCCTACCGTCGGGTTGACCGTACGCCTGGTGCAAGTCTTTCGAGTTGACGCCACTTCGGCGACTTGCGTGTCGATGAGGATGAAATGATGATAAGGACAACACAACACCCAGTCCCTGAGCAGAGAAAATCTCCGAGACAGGCGGAAATCGAACCCGGGCCGTTAGGTATGACATTCCGTTGCGCTGACCACTCATCTACCAGGGGCGGACGGTATGAAGTAATAGTCCAAAACTCCAAGTGTCAGAGCATCACTGCAATAGTCAAACGTTTGCAGAAAGAGCCGAGCTCGGTGACCCACACAGTGGCAAAGATTGCTGACGAGAACAATAAACGAAGGCGCATTCACTCATGCGCCTGGAGCCACTATGTGCGACCCAAGTGTGGGCTCGGCTCTTTAAATGCCTGGGCTTTTAGAGCTCGAGGATTCACTCCGTCATGCCGCCATTCTGTCCGTGTCACCAGAATCAGAGAGAGTACCGGCCTACTGAGTTTCAGTCGGACCACGACAAGCTTATAGACGATGGTCTGCCTTCTACCTGCTTGCTGACTTCAGTGCCAAGACGCAGCCATCTTGAAGCAGACCGCAGACCACAGCTGTGATCTGCCATTGCTGTCTACTTGGACATCACGCATGAGGTGATGACTGGCATACTACTAACTCTCTTCCCACTGAGGGTCATTTGTGGATGATCAGCAAATTGACGTGTCCACACTATCCCGCTGTAGTGCTTTTGCACAGTCCCTAGTCAACTCGTGAACATCTGCAGCAATTTTGGTCGAGTCATGGTGAATGACTAGGGCTAGATCTTCACAACAACCGATATCCTGAACCACCAAGTCAGCTATTCTCACCTAAGCGCGCAACGGGTTGTTTACGGATGTGCTGAAGTACAGAGTCGCTCTGCACTGTAGAACAGCAGGAGTGGGCAATGCTTGCCCATCCCCATGCTGCCACCTGCATGACAACACTCTGGGCGCAGCACGCTGATCTACGCCACCGGCGTCAGTTTGTGCTGATGAGGCATGTCAGCAGTTCTTTACAACACACGCTGAGGCCTAGCTGCTACACGACGCACCAATGCAGTTTTATTACTCTGTATACGCATCCTGGCGAATAAATGTTATTACATATAACAAACACTGTGTTGCTAAGCACCTGATCACACCCACATTACCACTCAGCTGTCCAACCCCGGTAGCTGAGTGGTCAGCGCGACAGAATGTCAATCCTAAGGGCCCGGGTTTGATTCCCGGCTGGGTCGGAGATTTTCTCCGCCAAGGGACTCGGTGTTGTGTTGTCCTAATCATCGTCATTTGATCCCCGTCGGCGCGCAAGTCACCGAAGTGGCGTCAGATCGAAAGACTTGCGCCCGGCGGACGGTCTACCCGACGGGAGGCGCTAGTCACACGGCATTTACATTTGCCACTCAGCTCCCTGATCTGTAGGTGCCTTGGGCAGGCCAGGTCGCTATAGTACGAAGGAAAGCTGTAGTGAACGTAACAGCTTTATTGCAAAGATCTATAATACTAAACTTTTGTTTTCATTGTTGTTGAGTCTGCAGTGGTGTAGTTAAGATGCTGAGCTACTAATGATGTCCACCTTACATATAACAGTGTTAACAACTAGGAGTAACAGACAAGATTGTACACAGCGTCTGTTAAGAGAGCTTTCTGTCTGTCGTGTACGATTTCGCACACAATTGTAAGGAGAGGTGGGCTGCACGGTGGTATGGCAGCTGTCATTGTAGGAAAGTTGGACAGGAGCAAAAATAATTATCGAACAAATTAGCAGTAGTAGTATGGTATTCTGCTTACGGCAGGTCTTGTCGTGGGTTAAGCCTCTTCCACTTTTGTCTATCCATAGCCAGTCTTTTCATTTCTGAATATTTGTCTCTTTTTTATATTGTCCAGCATTTGATCTTTTTCCTCTTCCCCTTTTTGCCTCCACCATTCCTTCTATTCCTTCCTTCAATAAACAGTCCCTCCCTAAACAATGTCCAATACAGTTTCGTTTTCTCTTTCTGATAACTTTCAGCATGTTTCTTTCTTCTCCAACTCTTCTTAATACTTCTCCATTCCTCACTCGGTCTTCCCATTTCACTTTTTTCCATTCTTCTCCATATCTACATCTCTAGTGCCTCCAATATTCTTTCATCTTCATTCTTCAATGTACAGGTCTCCACACCATACAGTGCAACGCTCCAAATGTAACATTTGGTAAGTCTTTTCCTCAGATCTTTGTTTAGTGGTCCACAAAGTAATTTCTGTTTCCTCTTGCGTCCTTCTTTTGCCATTGAAATTCTTTTCCTAATTTCTGTTGAGCAATACATATCATTCATTATTACACTTACCAAGTAACTGAAGTTATTCACTTGCTCTATTTCCTCTCCCCCTATTTTCATACGGCATTTTCTCCTCATTCCTCCAGTTACCATGCTTTTCGTTTTCTTCTTGTTAATCTTCATTCCATATTCTTCTATGTCTGTGTTTAAATCATCTAACATTTGTTCCATCTCTCCTGCACTCTCTGCCATCACAACCATGTCGTCTGCATATCTTATACACTCCACTCTCCGACCCCATACACAAGCTCCTCTCCTTCCATCAAAACTTTCACTAATAATTTCCTCCATATATAAACAGTGTTGCTGATAAACAACAACCTTGTCTTACACCTCTTCCCAGTTCTATTTCTTCACTCATCACACCTCCTACTCTCACTCCCATTCTTACTCGAACAAATTATCACAGTAAAGAGAACATTTACTTAACTTGTATTTGTCATAGCGTACGAAGACTCATTACAAATAATGCAGCAAAAAATAGAGCACAGCTCTAAATGTTAATAAGGAAGAGCTCTCTGAACTAAAGCACAAACGATGGCGTTGGAGCCACGAAAAGGCGGCGTCTGCGTAGCATCACGTAGCTAAGTGGCTCTGAGTGCGAGTGGGGCTGAGTAGTTGCTCCCAGCTGTCCTACAGTGTGGCGACAGTGGGCTCTCATAGACCAGAGCCATTGCAGGCTTGGCTCAGCGGGTGTGCACCATTTGATGCGCCGGATCCTGCAATACCGCTATCGGCGTCTGACGGAAACTTGCAATTCCGCTGCCAGCTTAAAGGTGCCATTAGCGTGGTATCATTACGTAATATCACACTCTCCATCTAGATCAGTACAGCCTTTCTTCATCACAGCACTAGAAGGGGAAAGGTGGCGGGCATTGCTCCAGCCACCTTTTTCCCTGGGAAAGACTCCTGTTAATCATTTGATAGCAGGCTGACTTGAGATGGGGCTATAGTGGAAAGACTGGAATGACTGAATTCCCCTCTCCTGAGTGGGATTGAACGCAGGTCTTCCAGGGACAGAGACTGCTAGACCACCACCTAGATCACTAATGCAACCAGAATTGTACGATATCTGATCAAAAGCACCCGGACATCTTTTAATGAACATTAATATACGCTGTCCACCTTTCGCCGTTATGGCGGCTTGAACTCTGCTGGGCGCATCTCTTGGTCGTGCGGTAGCGTTCTCGCTTCCCACGCCCGGGTTCCCGGGTTCGATTCCCGGCGGGGTCAGGGATTTTCTCTGCCTCGTGATGGCTGGGTGTTGTGTGATGTCCTTAGGTTAGTTAGGTTTAAGTAGTTCTAAGTTCTAGGGGACTGATGACCATAGATGTTAAGTCCCATAGTGCTCAGAGCCATTTGAATCATTTTTGAACTCTGCTGGATACACTTCTCGTGAGGTGTCTGAATCTCTTTGGAGGAACCGAAACGAGAGAAGATAATGCTGGACGCTGGGGTCTACATCGAATTCGACGTACTCAAGTTCATTTCAGAGGTGTTCCACTGGCTTCAGGTCGGGACTCTGGGTAGGCCAGTTCAATTCTGGAATTTTATTGTGCTGCAATTGCAGGAAAGAAATACCGATGACATTGCGATTTCAGGAAAGCTGACGCTGAAAAGTGCTGCTGTCAGAGCTTTTAACCCGAACTGGCAGTGATTCTTCTTACCTAGTAACGAATACATAAGCTATGCAACACCCCTGCTTCCGAAAAAAGAAACCTCATCGTTTAACGTGAAGTCCTAAACATTTTACGTTGTGAACACGTTCTATCACTGTGATAGAGTGCGAGCAGTATTGTCTACCAAAAGTGTCGGTCAGTGTTTAATTGTGATGCTTTGCATGGCGTTGGCGCATAGGAGTGTAGCGTGTGATAGCGCTGTATGTGGAAAGGTAGTGGTGAGTGCGCTGTTACTGCCTATCTCGTTCGTAAACACGACGGTGCTACCACAGTGCTGAAGTCTTCAGTTAGCTTTGCCAACTAATTAAGCATGTGTGCATGTGTGTGTGTGTGTGCATTTTCTGAGACCATTTAAAGAGGCCACAGATGAATTAGAAGGCGAAAAATAACCGAGAATCCAGTTAGTTCTTCTTTGGTTTCACTAACTGCAACAAATTTGCAGTGTCGATGACACTGAGTGACAGGTGAGTAATTACTGCAGCTAAAAGCACTGTTTTATTATGATACGCGATAGATTTATAATTACCTAGCGTAATTGTGATCACTTCCAGACATAAAATTGCTACGTTTCTTTGGCCGTCTTTCCGTGATCTTAATATGCTTGAAATAAATGAAAAGCAGGAAATTCTTAGCTATGTGCGACAAATGTGTGCTACTTACGCAGGTACAACATGCTATCGTTAACATAATCGTTTTTGCATAGTTAGTGTATAATGTATTATAGAGAAACGGGAATGTTATAATTCGTATAATATTTCATTAACGCAAAACACCTCGTTTTTACGGGAACGTTTCGATGATTTCCACATCAATTCTGTACTACTTGTCTCTTTTGTTTGTTACCATAGATCCTTCAAGTACTGTGTCATCACCATCCAGAAAGAGAGATAGTTTCAAGGAATGGAGGAACAACAGATCATCCGCAGCAGATGAAGTAGATCTCTACATTTTAATGCACCCGGGAGATGATGATGACATCTTAGAGTGGCGGAGCAGACATGAAGCAGATCTGCCAGGCCTGGCTGCAGTTGCACGACGTATTTTATGTATCCCAGCAACAAGCGCACACAGTGAAAGATGCTTTAGTAAACCTGGCATGTTACTAGCAAATCGCCACAGCCAATTAAATCTGGAAAGCGTTAGTGATTTACTGCTGATCAACAGTAACTATAATTTTGGTTCTGTTGCAAACAAGTGAAAAGTATGACAAGTTACGTCTGTAAATGTTTAATGTTCTTTGTATGTTTTCTGTATGAAGATGGTTGTCTTCTAGATTACAGGGACAGCACTTATTTAATGTTTCCTATTAATGAAAGGAAAAATATATCTTCTGTTTGTAAATGAGACTCGTCCTCTATCCGCGATTGTATTGAAATATCATTTTACTTTCCAAGTGCTTCATGAATTTAGTTGTGTCACGTACCAGTTCTTGGAAACGTTACTTTTGCATTAAAAGAGAGAGACAGAGATAAATATATATTGTGTGTGTGTGTGTGTGTGTGTGTGTGTGTGTGTGTGTGTGTGTGTGTTTGAGAGAGAGAGAGAGAGAGAGAGAGAGAGAGTCAGAGAGGCGTTGGGTTTGTACAGTACAGTGCAGCGAGCCGGGGCGAGGCGGGGTGAGACGTCAGCAGTGACCGGCCATGCTCGGTTATCCGCGTGTCCGGAAGTCCGGACAACAGACACGGGGCGAGCACGTGACCGAGCCGAGTTGTGTGGGGTCGGACACGAGAGGCTCGGTCCCCCCGTCAACTGGCGAGCCGTGACCGGTCAAACATTGAGCGTTGCAGCACTCTAGAAGACATATTGCACACTATAGAGTAAACAAGCAGTTACAGTTAACTTCAGAGTCACTTATTGTTCATGTTCTGTCGCACTATTAATATTTTTGTTATCTTTTAAGGTTTCTGCCAATTATGGACCAAACTGTTTCAAGTTCTTGTTTTCTATTGAGCTTTAACATTAGTCTATCATTTTTACATTCTCTTTCAATAAGTTTCCTTTTGTATTTTAGACAAAATTTTCATATCCTGAAGAAGATGGTTGGTCGACGAGAATCGTGGTAGAGCGACTTCGTAATTTTGCGAAAGAAATTTGTGACAAACTGTAGCTTTGAGTTGTTTCGCGAGGCGTGCACAGTTGGTAGCTCGATGCTCCTAAAACTCCGCTCATGCCATCCTGTTGTTTCCTGAAATTACAACGCTTTTTCCACTACATACAGTCTAACTGTAAGACAAAAAAGAGGACGCTCCAGGAAGGAATTACCCGAATGGGTCGGAAGTCGGTAGAAGTGATGTACATGTACACACGAACAAATGATTACAATTCCAGAAAAAAATGGATGATTTGTTCAAGAGGAAGTGCTTCATAAAATAAGGAAGTCAATAACGCGTTAGTCTAGCTCTGGCTCTTATGCAATCAGTTATTCGGCTTGGCATTGATTGACACAGTTGTTTTATGTACTTCTGAGAGACATCGTGCCAAATTCTGTCCTAGTAGAGAATTAGATCGTTAAAACCCTGCGGGCTATCAAAATGAAAATGAATGAAAAGAGGTGGCCCACAACTACGTACCCACCTACTCAGAGTTGCATTGTTAAAAGTTTTGGCTGGTTTCGTTGTTTACGGGCTGGGATCGTAGTTGCCGCATTACAGGACAAATACTGCTGAGTCTACAGTTTACGACAAGAATACACACATGAATCGAATGGTTGAAGGTTTCTATCAATCGGCAATAGCGAATTATGAATGTAACATATAAATTGATAAATTAAATATTGCAATTAAATAACATCTGCAGGTACTTCCTTAACGACTTTAAATGATGAGTACGATAGTAGAAGTACTTTTGAGAATGCGGTATATTTCTGCAAAACACTTATCAGTGTCAATTGCCCAGCAATTAAATAAAATATATGTTGAATAACAGGTAAACAATAAATTCCTACTTAACGTCGTATCCAGTACTTCCCGTGTCCTAAGCCGTCACGTCCAGCACTGCCCTTCCCCCAGAACTGCCCCTTCCTCTCTCGAAACGATCCTCCTCCCCCACTTCCATACAGTCTCACCATAAACGAACGCTGTGATTGGCTAGAGCGCTCCCTCCATGCCTCCAAGCCAACTTACACTCACAAACATACTTAAACACATACGAAATACTGGAATTACATTTAAATAACTCGAAAATAAAAAAATACATTCCTATGGATGCACCATAAAGAAGCTCTTCACACATTACTAAATACATAAACAAGTTAAATAAACATATATCAAAGGAATAGAACATAAAGTAGGCCAACAGCCTAATGTCTCTCTGCTTTCTAAAACATAGTCAATATTTAACCAATTTTTTCATGAATAGTATATATCGGATATAAACATAGATGTAGATGAATATTTATAAGCGTGCTGCTACCGTTTTTTCGTGTAACTGTGGAGTACTTATGGCCTGATAAGATCGATAGGAATCGGCCACTTTGACCTCCAATAACTCAAGTATTATTAAGTTACATGCTTGTAATTCATACCAATTTACGTTTACACTAATAGCTTTCTAAAGACATGGCGATCGACAAAATCGGATGCAGAGTTTATATTTTGGAAATTCGTTGCTGGGTGTTACTTGTATAATTTACAATCAGATACTAAACTTTAAACTAATAAAGATATGTAAATCAGATTACACCATAAGAATCATCGTGCAAATAATAGTAATGTACATGTTTCTTTTTGAGGTATCATGATTCATCTGGCTACTATTAATTTCTATACGAACTGTGAAATGTCTGCCATTAAGGTTTCAGAAAGTCCGCCATCTTTGGCCCTCCCGGTCCATAGCATCACCAAGGAATTCCCAGCCACGTGTTCGATGGACCACACGCTGGGGCGGCTAATGTTCGGCACCACGTGTTTGCTGCCGGGCCCCGGCTGGCAGTTCGGAGCGAACTTACATGGGGAGGTCACGACCCTTGGAACGTGGATTTACTGCAAACTTCGTACACTCGTAGTACTCCGTGAGGACAACAAAATGTGTGAGCAGTAGCGCGTACTTCTCAAGCGTTATTGAGAAAATCGCAAGATCATTTCGGTCGTCAAATATATACCTGTGCGTGGCCATTTTCACCATGAAGCGGCTACAGCCCAGTAGTGACGACACGGTAGCTCAGCGGTGGCCACGCAGAGATATATATTTGACGACCGAAATTATCTTGCGATTTTCTCAGTAACGCTTGAGAAGTACGCGCTACTGCTTACACATTTTGTTGTCCTCACGGAGTACTACGAGTGTACGAAGTTTACAGTAAATCCGCGTTCGAAACGTTGCGCCCGTTATCCCACAATCCAGAGCTGGTTGGAGAACCCTGCCCATAACACTCCAAACGTTCTCAGTTGGGGAGAGATCCGGCACCATAGCTGGCCAAAGTAGGGCTTTGCAAGCACATAGACAAGCAGTAGAAATTCTCGTCTTGTGCGGGCAGGCTTTATCTTGCTGAAATGTAAGCCCAGGATGGCTTGCCATGAAGGGCAACAAAACAGGCCGTAGAATATCATTGACGTACAGCTGTGCTCTATGGGTGATGCTAATGACAACCAAAGGGGTCCTAGGGTGAAATGAAGTAGTATCCCAGACCATCGTTCCGGATGAAGCGAGCGACAATCACGTTGGTGTCCTACCTCTGTCTGTAGCGTCTCCAGACACGTCTTTGCTGTCCGTTGGGGCTCAGTTCGAAGCGCGATTCTTCACTGAAGACAGTTCTTCTCCAATCAATGAAATTTCAGGCCGAAATCTTGTCTGGAGACGTCACGGATGGCGGTTGGATACAAATCTGACAGGCGTCCACCATACCGCGCGACAACCAGGAGTGCTGGCCTGGGGTGTCATTTCTTTTCATAGTAGGATCTTGTTGGTTGTTATCGGCGGCACTCTTACAGCACAGCGGTGAGTCGACGATATTTTTCGCCCCGTTTGTTGCCCTGTGGTTTATGAGATTAGATGGTCAGATTTGACATATTTACGGCCAATAGAAATCACGGAAAGTGTATATTCTATAACTTTTGTGCCAATTTATGCAAATGCTTAGCTGAGATGCTTCTTGCACAATTGCGAAAGTCTTACCGGTGCAGGATTTTGTGGACGAACTGACCTCCCGATTATGTTCCATAGATGTTTGATGGGATTCATGTCGATCTGAGTGGTGATCTGCGAGGCCAAACGTTTTGCTCGAACTGTCCAGAATGTTCTTCCAACTAAACGTGAACAACTGTGGCCCGGTGATATGGGGCATTGTCATTTATAAAAATTCCATCGTTGTTTGGAAATATGAAGTCCATGAATGGCTGAAATTGTCTCCAAATACCCGAACATAACAAGTTTCATTCAGTGATCGGTTCAGGTGGACAGAGGATACAGTCCATTCCATGTAAACTCAGCCCACACCAGCTTGCACAACACCTTGTTGAAATTTTGGGTCATTGGCTTCCTGGGGTATGTGTCACAATCGAACCCTCCCATCAGCTCTTACCAGCTGAAATCTGGACTCATGTGACCAGGCCACGGTTTTCCTGCTGTCCAAGCGGCGTTCCAGAGGCCAGGAGAGGCGCTGCAGGCGATGCCGTGCAGTTAGCGAAGTCACTCAGGTCGGTCGTTTGCCCCCATAGCTCATTAATGCCAAATTTCGCCGCACTGTCCTAATGGATGCGTTCGTCATAGCCCCACATTAGTGTCTGCGGTTATTTCACGCAGCGTTGCTTGTCCGTTAGCACTGACAATTCTAGGGAATCGCCGCTGCTCTTGGTCGTCAAGTGAAGGCCGTTGTCCAATGCGGTGTGCGCTGTGTAATGTAATAATTGAAATTTGGTATTCTCGGCTTGCCCCTGACACTGCGGATCTCGGGGTATTGAATACCCTAATGATTTCCGAAATGGAACGTTCTATATGTCTAGCTCCTACTACCATTCTGCGTTCAAAGCCTGTTAATTGCCGTTGTGCGGCCATAGCTACATCGAAAACCTTTTCACATTAATCATATGGGCACAAATGTTTTAACTGTGATTATTGCATTTACTGAATCATTAGATAAAACGAAGGTAATGAAATAAAAATTAGAGTAGTATCTGGTAATGCTGTTAAAATGGTTTCCTTTAAGTACCCGTGAAGTATATGTCGATTTTTATAGGCCATGAGTAGTCCACTGCCCTTTTATATCTTGTGTAAGCGGTACTACTCCAATCTGTATATGCGCTTATCTCTATCGCCTGACTTTGTCACCTCAGTGTATAGACTAATGCGGAGCTCATCTTAGTAAATGAACAGGAGAACTGATCATCACAGTAAATGTTGAAAACTTTGATTTCAATGCACCAATCGATTGCTGTCACATTTCAAAAATTGTTCCAATGGCTCTGAGCACTATGGGACTTAATTTCTGAGGTCATCAGTCCCCTAGAACTTAGAATTACTTAAACCTAAGTAACCTAAGGACACCAAATACAGCTGTGCCCGAGGCAGGATTCGAACCTGCGACCGTAAGGGTCGCCCGGTTCCAGACGGTAGCTCCTAGAACCGCTCGGCCACACCGGCCGGCTGCTGTCACATTTCTGAGGTGGATTCTGAGTGAAAGGGAATCAGGACTTTTGGATTGTTTTTTATTTCTACGGAAGTGGCTTGGTTCAGTGTTTCTAGGTATGTAAATTCATAGAACAAGCGATATTATGCGCCAAAAAATACTCATCAGTACTTTGAAGAACCGTTGCGTAATCTCGGGAATGGTGTTTGTTGCGCCGCATCGTAATACGATTCTTTCATCACAGTGTTAAGTCTAACTGGTATGTTTTTTGTTTGATCCATACGTGGAGAAACTCGCAGAAGAAGAACGACTGTATGGATACTTTCAGGAAGAGGGAGCAACAACACACATCTATTCGACAAAACTGTCACGAATTCATGCGGTGTTCGATGGGGGATAGGAAAATCAGTAGAGGGAATTCAATATCCTAGCCACCTCGATCCTAGCCGTCTCTCTACCTGTGATTTTTACCTGCAGCAAATAGAAGGGTCAAATGGACCCAAACAGTCCCCACATTATGGAAGAGATACAGCAGGTCATTGAAAACGCTATCGTTCCTGTCCATTAGGCAGAGATGCTATGCGTTTCTCACAGTTTGATTAATCTATCACAGAGCTACATCGATGTCAACGGCTGTCATTTCCAGCTTATTCTGTGATGTTAATTAACAAGGGTCAATCATTCGAATCCTATCATCTGCTCTTACCAACTGAAATCTGGAATCACGTGACCAAGCCACGGCTTTCCTGCTGTCCAAGCACGGCAACAGAGCTTAAAAATTCCACTATGTATGTATGACTGTTGCTGAGGCAGCACTTACGTAGTATATTCTTTCCCTAGTTTGAGTGTATGTTTGCCAACAGAGGAAACGATGTGCTCCCAAGGAAACGCAGCGTACGTTTAAGCGCAGTCGTCGCAAACACTGTTAATTCAGTGGTCGGTCCTCTCAGAAGACAACAGGCTACAGACTCGAGGCGAAACTCTGGCATTTGGCTAAGACACGTGCTGCTGTTATTTCGACGGTAGGCAAATGTTTGCCTGCGATACGCGTTCGATTACTTTGTGTGACCCAGAGTCCCTTGTATTTCGCAACATCGATCAGTGGAACGCACGTATGCAGCTTCTGTATCAGTGTTTCTGAAGTCGAGCTGAATTCCTCACAAAGTTGCGACATTAGGATGAAAAACGATAGCATCACATCAAACGAAAGGAAGAAGTTAGTGACTACAATATTGCAAGTTTGTTTCAGTGTTGCTCGCTCCATCATAAACGCTGTAGACATTTTGTCTTAACGTTCTTATTGTTACTGAAAACTGAAGAACTAGATGAAGTACCCAAATAACCAAATTCACCACCCCCCCTCCCCACACAGACACACAAACCCGACGGTTGATAATTTACTTAATATGTTGTCAGACCATGGTGAAACTATCTGCAGGTCATATTTCACAACAAATTCCTTCAAAATGTTTCAAATAACTCTAAGCACTATGGGACTTAACATTTAAGGTCATCAATCCTCTAGACTTAGAACTACTTAAACCTAACAGCATCACACACATCCATGCTGGGGGCAGGATTCAAACCTGCGACCGTAGCAGCAGCGCAGTTCCGGACTGAACCGCCTAGAACCGCTCGGCCACAGCGGCCGGCCAAATTCCTTCGACACAACATGAAAATTGAAGATTTAACTTTCTATCGTTCTGTAAATTACACTTGTAATATCTCTCTAGAGCTCTTGCAACTAAATTCTTTTTCTAAACATAAAACAAACATACATTAGAACAACGTAATGGCGAAAACTTGATCATATATCTCTTTCTACAGTCTCTTGCTTTACCATTTAAAATATCTATCTAGTCTTGTTTCTACTATTATACATTATTAGATACATATGTTTGAACAGAGAGAGCTGGAGAAGGAGAGGGAGAGGAAAAGGAGAGAGAGAGACAGAGAGAGAGAGAGAGAGAGAGAGAGAGAGAGAGAGAGAGAGAGAGAGAGAGAATGAATTGCTAACATCGTAATTATGTTTACATTGTAATTTTTCAATTACTGTAAAATATGGCCTGTGTGCACTTTGCACAATCTGCTCCCACTGTGATTTTGTATTTTTCTAACTCGATCAATGAATGTTTATCGGTGTATATTTTTTTAACGATGCACGAGTTCTTGTTTCTATGTACATTGAGTATAGTTATTCCTATAATTTTTGTACTTTACTTTGTCACTGGAGTCCTGTTTGTACTGATATGTAGCGTCTGCAGCGGGACCACTTATCCAGAGAAGTGTATGTACGAGGGGTTGCTGATCAGTCCTTGGCTTTTCCTAGTTAACATGGACGTACATTAATTCTGATGTTTTGGTATTTAAACTTGTTCTTTACTTTTTGTGTGACAGTAAGTGTACAGCAGTAACATTGCTTTTTATTTTTCTGTGTGGGCTTCAAGTGAACACGGCGCAAGAAAATCGAGAATTCACAGTGCAAGAGAGTCGTGCTGTGGCTCAGTACCTTTTTTTAAAATAGGAACACGGCCAAACAAATTTGTCTGTTACATTGGGTGGTAACTGCCCTTCCTACTCCACTATCAAGAACTGGGTTTTTGCATTTCAGTACTGAATATGAGGAGCACTCTGGAAGGCCAACTCAAGTTACAGTTCTGGAAACCGTAGACGCGTTCGTTACGGGATCATGGATGGTCGGATAATAGCTGCTAGAAAGATAGAGGACTCTCTGGGAATATCCCGAGAACATGGAGATCATATTATTCATGAGATGTTGGAGATGAGAAAGCTCTCAGCCAAATGGCTTCCGAAATGTTTCAGTGGAGACCAAAAGCCTGAACAATCGATTGCTTCACAGTACATTTTGGTCAACTTGCTCCGGGTTCCTGCGGGATTTTTGGATCGTTCCGTTACCAGGGATGAAACATGGGTATGCACAGTCTAAAGAACGGAGACGCAACGGTTCTCCAGGTACGAAGAAGCTCAAAACACAAAGAGCAGCAGACAAGTTGCTTGCGTCCATCACTTGGAATAAAGAAGGAATACTCGTTATTGACTACTTAAAGCTACAATTGGTCTTCATAGATCGAGGAAAGCCGAGAAAAGGAATCCCTCCTCACAAGGCAGCCAACACGCATCATTTATTATGGCAGAGTTTCACTTTGAAATCCTCAAAAATCCACCCTATTCACCTGACGTGGCCACCCTTGTTCCAAAACCTCAAAAACATCTCCAGGGATGACGAATTCTGAACACTGAGGAAAGGCTACGGATGAGTGGCCTGCAGTACAATAGATTTTTTTTTTTTTTTGGATGGGGTGAAGAAGCTGAGAAGATGGAATAAAGATGGCATAGATGTGTTGAGCACAAGGGGGAATATGTTGAGTAAATAATTTTTTTTCAAGCTGATAATAGCTTTTTCTTTTTATAAAGCCAAGGTCTTATCAGCAACGCTCCCCCTCCTCCGTCATAGTGAATGAAACGACGAATAACAAAACCTATCCATTGAGAAACAGCGTTTGCACTAACTACCCGGTACATTTCTCAGCAGAGTTACATCGATGGCTTTTAATATAAGAATATTATTGAAGAAAATTCATTTGGATTTAACATTCCGTTACCGACGGGGCATTAGAGATGAAATACGAGCTCGTTTTGAGGAATGATATCAGCTGTGACATTTTCAACGAAAGCATCACAGTATTTTCTGTAAATGATTCGGGGTACTCACGGGAAACCTAAATCTGGATGGTTGGATGGGTTTGGAATCACTGCCCTCCCGAAAGCGAGTCTGGAGACATTCCGCCCCTCCTCTGAGTACGTCGGTGAGTGACGAGATGCTTAGTGGACTATGGGACCATAATATACAGGTATCACATTGAATAAGAACTGATATGGGTGAAAGTATACGATAATACACTCCAAGAAAAAATACACACCACGAAGGAATCATTCTATAGGATGGAAATCGGTAGATGTGATATACCTGTTGTAACGCCCCGAGGACAGACACCCCAATTAACAAACTTTGTGAAAACTGAAAGTAGGGAAGTGAGTCATCTTGACAGTGACGGCAACTATTGACGATAAAATCTACGCTGGTAATATTTTGATTAACACCTATATTATTCAAATACTGGGAATAGCATACAAAAAGGGGAGATAAAAGGAAAGGATTATTATAGATTCTTTATCAAACATCTGTAGAATAAATTCAAAATCATATGAACGAAGGTTAAATCCAAGAAAGTAATTCAGTCAAAGGTAACATTTACCATGGAAGAGAGTTGTAGCCGCATCGAAAAGGAAATTCAATGCGACTACAATGCCACTCGGAGACGGAAATGTTCAGTTAGTTGCTCTTGAGTAGCTCTAGAGTACTTTTGCGATATTTGTCTGGACGCAAACACTGTTAGATTGTTTCAGTTTTGGAAGTTCAATAATTCTTGAGGTAGATACTGAAGTATTGCTCAGTCTTTCGAGTGGTGAAAGTTAATCTTTACCGTTCTCAACGCTACGGTATAGTAAGACGAGTGTTAGACTTCAATTCAGTGATATTGTTTTATCGGACGTGGCCTTCGTACTGATGAACAGTTACAAACTTTGAGAGCAATGGATCAACTACAGAAAAACAATTCGTAGTCTTGAGTAGGACACAATAAAACGAAAACACGAAGAAAGACAAGTACGCCGATTAGTCAAAAGTTGTCGTCAGCGTCACTATTATGACATATCGGTGTGCGTGTGTTGTAGAGACAAGCATTTAATTACAGAAAGAACAATAAAATCTGAGTCAATGGGTAAATCTTACGTGTCGCCTAACTCTTTAAACATTTTAAGTGACTAAGTGAATACATGATTAATGGACATTAGTGATTAGTTTAAACCAGTATTACGGCGTATTAAAAAAGACATTTACTCCAACATAAGTTATCTCTGGAGTTACGTCGGGCCGTAGCAACGCCATAGCAACGGAATAGTAGACCGGAAAATTTCATCCTCACTATGTATCATGTGAAAAAAGACCGTAATGATGAAATAAAGAATCAAGATATTATTTCATCACGGAACTAATCGGGCATAAAATAAAAATAAACGATTGCAGTTTACCAGTTTGCACAAACTGAGAAGACTGTTGAGGACAGATAACCGAATAATTTTAAACCACGCGAGGTGTTGTGTTCTTACGAGAGTTACAGGTGCTGTTCCACGTCACACCGACATGCACGAACATCGTTACGAGTCGCGTCTCCTCCCGGCGGGTGAAGAAGCAGGAAAGGGACGTCATACCGCACAGACAAACAAATGATTACACTTCCAGAAAAATTTAATAATTTATTCAAGAGAAAATCAATAACACTTTGGTCCACCTCCGGCTTTATGCAAACAGTTATTCGGCTTAGCATTGACTGATAGAGTTTTTTTAAGGCCTCATGAGAAACATCGTGTCAAATTCTGTCCAATTGACACGTTATCTTCAAAATACCGAGCTGGTTTGAGGGCCCTACCACTAGTCCTCCAAACCTTCTCAGTTGGGGAGGGCTCCGGCGACATTGCTGGAGACGTCTTCGGCTTGGAATCTCATTGATTGGGAGTAGAATTGTCTTTAGTGAGGAGTCCCGCTTCGAACTAAGCCACGATGACCAGCAAAGACATATCTGGAGACGCCCCAGACAGCTGTGGGAAACCACCCCGACTGTCACTCGCTTACAGCCCGAGAGCCAGGAATGATGGTCTGAGGTGCCATTTCATTTCATAGTATGACCCCCTTGGTTATTACCCTGGCCACCGCTTACAGCACAGCAATACGTCGACGATATTCTACGCCACGTTTTGTTGCCCTTCATGGCGATCCATCCTGAGCTTACATTTCAGCAAGATAATGCCCGTCCGCGTATGGCGAGAGTTTCTACTGCTAGTCTTCGTGATTGCTACACCCTGCCTCGGCCAGTAAGGTTGCCGGATCTCTATCCATTTGAAAAAGTTTGGAGCGTTATGGGGAGGGCGATTCAACCGTCTCGGTATTTTGACGATCTAACACGTCAGCTGGGCAGAATTTGGCACTATATCCCTCAGGAAGATATCCAACAACTCTGTGAATCAACACCAAGCGGTTTCACAAGGACCACAGGAGGGCAAACGCATTATTGAGCTGCTCAATTTGGTAAGCTCTTTCTCTTGAATAAATTATACAATTTTTTCTGCAATTGTAATCATTTGTTTGTACATGTACATCACAACTACCGATTCCCGTCCCATTCGGATAATTTATTCATGGTGAGTTTTTTGTTGTTGTCTTAGAACGCACAAGCAAAAATGTTCCAGTAAATATGGGTCCGCAAACGAGCCATTTTGGACATACTAAGAATGTGTGCTTACAAGTCGCCACTGACTTCCAATATAAAATATTGTCGTAGTTAGTACAAAAGTATTTGAAATGTAAACTTTTCGATCAAGTCCCCCGTCTAGTCTCAAGTTTCAGTCATGGCCTACCTAAATAAGAAATCGCATACTTTCACCGGATTCGGTTTTTAGCTGTTAATTTTGATACACCCTATAGGTGTCTCTCGTGGAATTCTGTATTGAATTATTATTTTATTGTCAAGCGAATCACTTAGCTCTGAAAATGAACACTGTACTCACACTCTGTCTTCTTCCAGCAGTGCGTTGATGATTGCCTTCATGACGATCTTGTGAATGATCGATGGCTGCAACAGAAAGGAAACATAACGTTAAGAATAGTATTACGAATTCTGTTACATGGATAATACACATTCAATTAGAATTCGGTTTCACTGGTTCAGCAGCTTGGAAACAAAAACCTTCAGAAGTCGAATCAGCTCATCTATGAATGAAATTTTCACTCTACAGCGGAGTGTGCGCTGATATGAAACTTCCTGGCAGATTAAAACTGTGTGCCGGACCGAGACTCGAACTGGGGACCTTTGCCTTCCGCGGGCAAGTGCTCTACCGACTGAGCTACCCAAGCACGACTGACGCCCCGTCCTCACACCTTTAATTTTGCCAGTACCTCGTCTCCTACCTTCCAAACTTCACAGCAGCTGTCCTGCGAACCTTGCAGGACTTGCCCGCGAAAGGCAAAGGTCCAGAGTTCGAGTCTCGGTCCGCACACAGTTTTAATCTGCCAGGAAGTTTCAGCTCATCTATGCTTTCAGTACTCAACTAATCCCTGGTAGCAACCTTACGAAAACTTACCAGGATGCATCATTGCTTCCACTAGAGCAAGAACAGAAACACGATAAATGTCTAATTATCAAGGGCACACAATGGTACCCTGACTACTCTCATTTGTACCACTCGTATGGGGATGTATCGTCCACATATTTGCTTGTGTAATGCTAATGCCGGCCGCGGTGGTCTAGCGGTTCTAGACGCTTCAGTCCGGAACCGCGCGACTGCTATGGTCGCAGGTTCGAATCCTGCCTCGGGCATGGATGTGTGTGATGTTCTTAGGTTAGTTAGGTTTAATTAGTTCTAGGTTCTAGGGGACTGATGAGCTCAGATGTTAAGTCCCATAGTGCTCAGAGCCATTTGAACCATTTTGTAATTCCAATCGCGAGGAAGAGGTAACAAGTAGTTTGCATATTGTTGTTACGAGTTTCGTTTCCTTTGCATTTCGACGCGTAAATCATGTTGTCATTTCACTGCAACTTCATATGTTGTGGAATCTGTAGCGCTGTGTACGACCCTTGTATCCACCTCTCTATCGATGTGATTTAGTGCGAACAAAAGAAGCGATATGTTCCGTGTGTGTAAAACACGCCAAGCTAGAACAAAAACTCGGTTTCCAAGCCGCGTCAATTCGAATAAAAATCTCGATCTTTCGATGGCCACCTCCGTAATGGTCGTTAGGAGTAAAACCGCTGACGACGATGGCAAGAATTAATGAATGGAGGTTAAACATCTTTGGATACTGGAAACATACATGTTTGTGAAATTTTCGTTATCAAAAGCAGAAAATGATTAAAAAATGGAGTTAGACGGTTTGGATTATGAGAGGCACTATTATAATGATACGTATAAGCTAGAATGTGTAGTGGCTTAGAGAACGACTAAGTACACAATTATATTGGACGTTATTCCTCAACACAGGAAATGTAAAATGACGAATATGGATAGCTGTCACTCAGAGTAGTTCAATACGCTGTTTGTGAGAGTAGGGGGGCGGATGCAAGAACCCTCCATCGCCATTCTAGACAAGGCCATAGTGGAGTGTTTGCCTTCCTCCGAGATGCTGCAAGTACGTAGTGTCAAGAGCATAGTTGTGTCGTGTGGACAACTGTTGTGAGTGCTTATACACTGAGTCGCCAAGAAAACTCGTATACACTGCGCAAATACAGAGACGCATAAACAGGTAGAATACGGCGCTGCGGTCCGAAATGCCTATATAAGACAACAAGTGTGTGGCGCAGTTGTTAAATCGGGTACTGTTGCCACAATGGCAAGTTATCAAGATTCAAATGAGTTTGAATGCGATGTTACAGTCGGCGCACGAGCGATGGGACACAGCATCTCCGAGGCAGCGATGAAGCGGGGACTTTCCCGTACGCCCATTTCACGAGTGTACCGTGAATATCAGGAATCCGGTAACACACCAGATCTCCGACATCGCTGCGGCCGGAAAAGGATTTTACAAGATCGGGACGAACGACGACTCAAGAGAAACGTTCAACGTGATAAAAGCGCAACCCTTCCGCGAATTGCTGCAGATTTCAATGCAGGGTCATCAAAAAGTGTCAGCGTATGAACCATTCAACGAAACATCATCGATACGGGGTTTCGGAGCCGAAGGCCCGCTCGTGTAGCCTTGGTGACTACACGACACAAAGCTTTACGCCTCACCTGGGCTTGTCAACACCGGCATTGGACTGTCTATGACTGGAAACATATTGCCAGGTCGGACGAGTCTCGTTTCAAATTGTATCGAGCGGACCCTGCATGTCAAGCTGATGGAGGTTCTGTAATGGTGTGGGGCGAGTTCAGTAGGAGTGATGTGGGAAATATAGATACAAGACAAAGACGGATAACATATAACACGTTCAATAACCGAGAAGAGAAAATAAGAATGGAAGACCACGAGAGAAATACTCCGATTAAAAAGTTCGTAAAGCCCGTATGCCGTCTTTCTCCCCTAATGCTCGGTCTGCACACTGAAGAAGCGTTTATGGAAATAATAGAAAAATTCAGGATTAGGATCAAAATTCAAGATGAAAAGATATCACTGTTAAGATTCGCTGATGGCATTGCTATCTTCAGTGAAAGTACTGCAGGAACTGCAGGAACTATTAAATGTAATGAATATTCCAACGAGCACAGAATATAGACTGTGAATAAAACAAAGACGAAAGTACTGAGGATGAGCAGAAATGAGTTCAGCAATAAACTTACCAAGAAAATTATGGAAAGCGTAGAAGACGAACGGAAGGAATTCTGCTAATTTGGAAATAAAATAGAGCAAGATGGAGGAAGCAAGGAGGATATGAGAAGCAGGTTAGCTCACGCATAGAGGTTTTGATACTAGGAAGAAATTTCTGACAGAGTGCTTCGGGGACACAGCATTGCGTGGCAGTCAGTAAGAAATTCGGAAAAGATCGAGGCGTTTGATATGTAGTGTTACAGAAAAATGCTGAAAAGAAAATTAACTGATAAGAAATGAAGAACTCCTCAGTAGAATCAGCGAGGAAAGGAGTTTGAGGAAAACGCTGACTAAAAGAGGAGACAGGATGATAGGACATGAGTTAAGACTACGGGAAAAAAATTCCACCGGCCGCTGTGGACGAGCGGATCTAGGCGCTTCAGTCTGGGACCGCGCTGGTGCTACGGTCACAGGTTCGAATCCTGCCAAGGGCATGGATGTGTGCTATGTCCTTAGATTAGTTAGGTTTAAGTAGTTAAGCACCATAGTGCTTAGAGCCATTTTAACCGTTTGAAAAACTTCCATGGAACGCGATGAAGCCGCAGAGGCTGAAAACTGTGGGAGAAAACAGCCATGGGAATACATCCTACGAAGAATAGAGGACGTTGGGTGTAAATGCCACGCTGAGATTAAAAGAAAATCGTGTAGGACCGCATCAAACGTAACAGAAGACTGATGGAAAAAGGTATGGAATAGTCTTCCCCCGCCGGCCGCTGTGGCCGAGTGGTTCTAGGCGCTTCCGTCCGGGACTGTGCTGCTGATACGGTCGCAGGTTCGAATCCTGCCTCGGGCATGGACGTGTGTGATGTCCTTAGGTAGTTCTAAGTCTAGGGGGCTCATGACCTCAGATGGTAAGTCCCACAGTGCTTACACCCAGTCTTCCCGTCTCTCTCTCTCTCTCTCTCTCTCTCTCTCTCTCTCTCTCCTCCCTCTCTCTCTTGCGCGCGCTATCGTCCGTCGGATGGATGGGGACGTTAAGCTCGAAGGCCCCTTCGTGCCTTTCGAGGCGATTACGCAAGTGCCGGCATGGAGTTTCACCCACTCCCTTCGCATTAACCATAACAACACAAAGCCAGCACTCCATTGTACAGTGAAGAGCCAACGAAACTGGTACACCTGGCGCGAAAGGCCCCTGCGAGCACGCACAAATTCCGCAACACGACGTGGCATGGATTCGACTAATGTCTGAAGTAGTGCTGGAGGGAACTGACACTATGAATCCTGCAGAGCTGTCCATAAATCCGTAAGATTACGAGGGGGTGGAGATCTCTTCCGAATAGCACATTGAAACGTACCCCAGATATGCTCAATAATATTCGTGTCTGGGTAGTTTGGCCGCCAGGGGAAGTATTTAAACTCAGAAGAGTGTTCTTGGAGCCACTCTGTACCAATTCCGGACATGTGGGGTGTCGTGTTGTCCTGTTAGAATTGTCCAAGTCCGTGGGAACGCACAATGGACATGAATGGATGCAAGTGATTAGACAGGATGCTTACGTACGTGTCACCTGTCAGATTCGTATGTAACGTATCAGCGGTCCGATTTCACTCCAACTGCTCACGCCCCACACTATTACAGAGCCTCCACCACCATGAATAGTCCCCTGGTGAGAAGCAGGATCCATGGATTCATGAGGTTGTCTTCATACCCGTACACACCCATGCGCTCGATACAATTTGAAACGAGACTCGTCCGACCAGGCAACATGTTTCCAGTAATCAACAGCCCAATGTCGGCGTTGACTGGCCCAGACGAGGCGTAAAGCTTTGTATCGTGCAGTCATCAAGGGTGCACGAGTGAGCCTTCGGCTCCGAAAATCCATATCAATGATACTTCGTTGAATGGCTCGCATGCCGACATTGTTGATGGCCATTGTTGATGGCCCAGCATTGAAATCTGCAGACATTTGTGGAAGGGTTGCACTTCTATTACGTTGAACGATTCTCTTCAGTCGTCGTTGGTCCCGTTCTCTCAGGATTTTTTCCGGCCGCAACGATGTCGGAGATTTGATGTTTTACCGGATTCCTGATATTCACGGTACACGCGTGAAATGGTCGTACGGGAAAATCCCCACTCCATTGCTACCTCGGAGATGACGTGCCCCATCGCTCTTGCGCCGACTATAACGACACCTTCAAACTCACTTTAATCTTGATAAGCTGTCATTGTAACGGCAGTAAACGATCTAACAACAGCGCCAGACACTTGATACAGGCGATGCCGACCGTAGCGCCGTATTCTGCCTGTTTATATATTTCTGTACTTGAACACGCATGCAAATACCAGTTTCTTTGTCGCTTCAGTGTAAATAAATAATGCCATCAGCTATTCGATATCACTGTTGGATAAAGGTTGCCTCCAGACTTCTCTGTTCAATACTGTTGTTAGATATATGCATCAGTGTTGTTTGCTACATACTATGAATATCATCTGTCCCCAACATATTATTAGTTATCGACTCAGTTTCTTCATACTTATATGAATCCAGCAGAGTTCTTCCGTGATCCATCTACTATCCAGTCACCTGGCAACCTGTGTCGCTGATCTCGATTTCAGTATCACACACACTTAACAGTGCAGAATGTTCCCCGATCCTATCTTTGCTACTAATGGCCAATATGAATTCTCCATTGCTCTCTGGGAAACTCTCAGTTTTTGAGTCCTTTTAACATTAAAAGTCTATATCTCACTGGCACGGGTCTAATTTGACAGTATACAAGGATTGTAAATTTCCCATTCAGGCTCAGTTTAGACTTGAAAATTCTGTTAAAGTACTCTGGGTATTTTTACTCTTTACCTATGCTGTTAGTTAGTTCCATATTCTGTAGGGCAGTTGAACGATTATTTTATCGAAATGATGTGCGACGGTGCAGATTGTAGGCTATGTACACATGATTAACGTTGGCTTTACGGAGATTTTTTTTAGTCTTGCTCATGCAAATACGCTTAAGAACAAGAAGTTATATTTTTTTAGCAGATTACCACTTTTAAATAAAAATTCGTCCGCAGACTAGAAGTACAAGTCCACTAGAACCGATTTTAAGTAAGATTGAAAACTTTCTTCGCTACCTGTGAGGCATTTTATGTTACTGAGAAAATGGTCAAACATTTTTGTTGCTCCATATTGAACTCCTTTCTGAGCAGTTGACAGTTTCAATAGCGGATAATGAAGATCCGCTGTTGTATGTATTCTTCTCAAATTGTGACAGATTATTTATGAAAAATTCCATTAGTGAATATGTGTACTCTGACGTCGCATTTAAAATGCCAAACTCCTTGAACAGGTACTGTACCTACATGAATACGGCCGGTGAACACCACATATAATTCTTATTGCTCACCTTTGTTCAATCGATACTTTCTTTCTAAGCGACGAGCAACCCTAGAAAATTGTTTCCAAAACTAGCAAGTATATGAAGAGTAAAAGTAGCTAACCGCATTTGTTTGTGCAGCTCTGTAATATGCTCCCTCCAGATCAAGGTTCATCAGTATACACACCCAAAAATTAGGAGCAATCTACCCTGTTTACTGACTCCTGTTATGTGATACAGAAATTCTCGGAATGGCTTTATCTGTTGTACGAAGAGAGTCCATTTACGGAGAACCACGTAATAATTCTTCGAAAAACATCATTAACAATAGTTTTGTTACACTCTGTAATGAGGTTTATTATAATAGTAGTATCATCTGCAAAAAAGGACCCTTTTCTATTAAGAAATGTTAAGTGAAATTTAACTCCTATGCTGTCAGTCCTGCCGATGTCTTAAACTGTCCTAAATAAAAAAGTCATCAACTGATTCCATGATCTTATTTTGTAATTTTTCAGTTTTCTTTTCGATGTATTGATTATTTTTTAACGTTATCCAGCGCTGGCTTCCCAGCAAGGTTGAGTGTGCTCCCTGCCGCCGTTGGATAAGCAGCTGCCAGCAGCAAGTCGTATACCCCTAGCTTACTTATTTGTTAGATAGTTTAATTAATTTCTTTGCGTGTTTTTGTGTACTTGCATTGTTTAATTCATATTTCGGGCGTATTATAGTATTTGACAGTTGTAGCGTGGCGCTTTAGTGTTTACTTGGTAGATTCTTACTTAAATTGGGTGTGAGTTTCGTATAGGAGGTGCAATTTCGAGTTTTAGTTACTGTAATCGTAAATTCAGCAGATTGTAGCGCAGTCGATAGGCATTTGTACAGGTTAGTTGATACATTCTTTGCGTGTTTCGCTTGCGTTATCTAGGCACGGACTCGTGTTTCAGTAACTGTTGTTCAACATCGATTAGAATGGACAGGGACTGCGATTGCTGTGTTCGGATGAGGGCTGACTTGGCATCCCTTCGCTCACAGCTGCAATCGGCGCTGACTTCGGTCGCTTGAGGCTGTTGCCAATGGGCACCACTTTGGGGAGCCGGACTTGGTCATCACGGGGATGTCAACCTCGTCCCGTCTGTCCCCAGATCGGTCTGCCGCTGTGGTTGCCCCGGTTGCTGCCCGCAGTGGGGCTGAGCCCTCGCCTGTGGTTGATTGGGAGGTCGTTCCAAGGCGTGGCAGGCAGCGAAAGGCGTCCCCGGAGGCTGATCAGAAAGCCTCCCCGGTGCGTCTGACAAACCGGTTTCAGGCACTGTCTCTGGTTGAGCCAGATGCAGCTGCCTGCCCTGTTTCAGAGGATCATTCTCAGCCTTCAAGGTCCGGGCAATCGCAGAGGGTGGGCTTACTGGTAGTTGGGAGCTCCAGTGTTAGGCGCGTAATGGGGCCCCTTAGGGATACGGCGGCTAAGGAGGGGAAGAAATCCAGTGTGCACTCCGTGTGCATTCCGGGAGGAGTCATTCCTGATGTGCAAAGGGTCCTTCCGGATGCCATGAAGAGCACAGGGTGCAGCCAGCTGCAGGTGGTGGCACATGTCAGCACTAATGACGTGTGTCGCTTTAGATCTGAGGAAATTCTCTCTGGATTCCAGCGGCTATCTGATTTGGGGAAGGCTGCCGGTCTTGCTTACGAGATGAAGGTAGAGCTCACCATCTGCAGCATCGTCGACAGAACCGACTGCGGACCTTTGGTGCAGAGCCGGGTGGAGGGTCTGAATCAGAGGCTCAGACGGTTTTGCGACCGTGTTGGCTGCAGATTCCTTGACTTGCGCCATAGGGTGGTGGGGTTTCGGGTTCCGCTGAATAGGTCAGGAGTTCACTACACTCAGCTGGCGGCTACACGGGTAGCGGAGGCTGTGTGGCGTGGACTGGGCGGTTTTTTAGGTTAGAAGGCCTCGGGAAAGTACGGGGTGGGTTGCAATGTCAAAGGGTGCATGGCAAATACAGGACGTGCTTGGATCAAGGAACTGTCGGAATTATAGTTGTAAATTGTTGTAGTTGTGCTGGAAAAGTCCCTGAGCTTCAAGCGCTAATAGAAAGCACAGAAGCCGATATCGTTATAGGTACAGAAAGCTGGCTAAAGCCTGAAATAAGTTCTACAGAAATTTTTACGAAGTCTCAGACGGTATTCAGGAGAGATAGATTAGGCACAATTGGTGGTGGAATGTTTGTGTCTGTCAGTAGTGGTTTATTTTGTAGTGAAGTCGAAGCAGATACTCCGTGCGAATTGGTATGGGTGGAGGTTATACTCAACAGCCGAATTAAGTTAATAATTGGCTCCTTCTACCGACCCCCAGACTCCGATGATATATTTGCGGAACAGTTCAGAGAAAGTTTGAGTCTCGTAGCAAATAAATACCCCACTCGTACGGTTATAGTTGGTGGGGACTTCAACCTACCCTCGGTATGTTGGCAAAAATACTTGTTCAAAACCGGTGGTAGGCAGAAAACATCTTCCGAGATTGTACTAAATGCTTCCTTCGAAAACTATTTCGAGCAGTTAGTCCACGAACCCATGCGAATTGTAAATGGTTGCGAAAACACACTTGACCTCTTAGCCACAAACAATCCAGAACTGATAGAGAGCATCATGACTGATACAGGGATTAGTGATCACAAGGTTGTTGTAGCTAGGTTCAATACAGTTTCTTCCAAATCCATCAGAAACAAAGCAAAATAATTTTATTTAAAAAATCGGATAAAGTGTCACTAGAAGCCTCCCTAAAAGACAATCTCCATTCCTTCCGAACTGACTATGCAAATGTAGACGAGATGTGGCTCAAATTCAAAGATATAGTAGCAACAGCAATTGAGAGATTCATACCTCATAAATTGGTAAGAGATGGAACGGATCCCCCGTGGTACACAAAAAAGGTCCGAACGCTGTTGCAGAGGCAACGGAAAAAGCATGCGAAGTTCAGAAGAACGCGAAATCCCGAAGATTGGCTAAAATTTACAGACGCGCGAAATTTGGCACGGACTTCGTTGCGAGATACCTTTAATAGGTTCCACAACGAAACGTTGTCTCGAAATTTGGTAGAAAATCCAAAGAAATTCTGGTCGTATGTAAAGTACACAGGCGGCAAGACGCAGTCAATACCTTCGCTGAGCAGTGCCGATGGTACTGTTACCGACGACTGTGCCGCTAAAGCGGAGTTATTGAACGCAGTTTTCCGAAATTCCTTCACCAGGGAAGACGAATGGAATATTCCAGAATTTGAAACACGAACATCTGCTAGCATGAGTTTCTTAGAAGTAGATACCTTAGGGGTTGCGAAGTCTTCAGGTCCAGATTGTACACCGATTAGGTTCCTTTCAGATTACGCTGATACTATAGCTCCCTACTTAGCACTCATATACAACCGCTCGCTCACCGATAGATCTGTACCTACAGATTGGAAAATTGCGCAGGTTGCACCAGTGTTTAAGAAGGGTAGTAGGAGTAATCCATTTAACTACAGACCTATATCATTGACGTCGGTTTGCAGTAGGGTTTTGGAGCATATACTGTATTCAAACATTATGAATCACCTCGAAGGGAACGATCTATTGACACGTAATCAGCATGGCTTCAGATAACATCGCTCTTGTGCAACGCAGTTAGCTCTTTATTCTAACGAAGTAATGGCCGCTATCGACAGGGGATCTCAAGTTGATTCCGTATTTTTAGATTTCCGGAAAGCTTTTGACACCGTTCCTCACAGGCGACTTGTAATCAAGCCGCGGAACTATGGGGTATCGTCTCAGTTGTGCGACTGGATTCGTGATTTCCTGTCAGGAAGGTCGCAGTTCGTAGTAATAGACGGCAAATCATCGAGTAAAACTGAAGTGATATCATGTGTTCCCGAGGGAAGCGTCCTGGGACCTCTGCTGTTCCTGATCTATATAAATGACCTGGGTGACAATCTGAGCAGTTCTCTTAGATTGTTCGCAGATGATGCTGTAATTTACCGTCTAGTAAGGTCATCCGAAGACCAGTATCAGTTGCAAAGCGATTTAGAAAAGTTTGCTGTATGGTGTGGCAGGCGGCAGTTGACGCTAAATAACGAAAAGTGTGAGATGATCCACATGAGTTCCAAAAGAAATCCGTTTGAATTCGATTACTCGATAAATAGTACAATTCTCAAGGCTGTCAATTCAACTAAGTACCTGGGTGTTAAAATTACGAACAACTTCCGTTGGAAGGACCACTTAGATAATATTGTGGGGAAGGCGAGCCTAAGGTTGCGTTTCATTGGCAGGACACTTAGAAGATGCAACAAGTCCACTAAAGAGACAGCTTACATTACACTCGTTCGTCCTCTGTTAGAATGTTGCTGTGCAGTGTGGGATCCTTACCATGTGGGATTGACGGAGGACATCGAAAGGGTGCAAAAAAGGGCAGCTCGTTTTGTATTATCCCGTAATAGGGGAGAGAGTGTGGCAGATATGATACGCGAGTTGGGATGGAAGTCATTTTCGTCGCGGCGAGACCTTTTTACGAAATTTCAGGCACCATCTTTCTCTTCCGAATGCGAAAATATTTTGTTGAGCCCAACCTACATAGGTAGGAATGATCATCAAAATAAAATAAGAGAAATCAGAGCTCGAACAGAAAGGTTTAAGTGTTCGTTTTTCCCGCGCGCTGTTCGGGAGTGGAATAGTAGAGAGATAGTATGATTGTGGTTCGATGAACCCTCTGCCAAGCACTTAAATGTGAATTGCAGAGTAGTGGTGTAGATGCAGATGTAGATTTTAGGGCGTACTTTCAAAAGTTGCCGTGTTATGTGTTTTCCGTAGCAACTGAAGTTTACATGCATAAAGCATACAGTACTATTGTTCCGTTAACATGTATTTCCGTTCAGATTTTCCAATTTAGACATATGAAGACGTTTTATAGTACCGGTGCACTTTTTTACTGAGAATAACTTGAGTATCACAGCTGTTTACCCCCGGGAGTTCGCTACACAGTGTACCCTAATGCCACTAGTGGAGAGTGTGACTACGGTGCACGATGTTTGCTGAAGCAGACCGTCGTGTTGGCTTAATGCACAACCCATTAGCAGACCGGAAGACGTGTTCGATTGCTTATAATGGATGAAGGCGTCTGCCGTCGAAAATGGTCAACAAAACTGATGTTTGCTCTAAGTAATTGCAAGGTTACTCCAGCTGCACCGGCTGGTATCAATAACATTTCCGTGAAGGACTAAATATGTATTTGATTAATTGCCTGCCAATAGCGTGTATTCTCATTACATGCTAATTCACCCTCCCCCTACCCCTCCACTCCCCCGGACGGTTATCGAATGTACTGCGAAGTAACTAATAAATGTTGGACGGACACTGCTTATGTATCCAGTTCGTAAAATGGGGGAAGGTTGTTAATTTGTGACCGCATCCTTATGATCACATGACATGTTTATCACATGGCGTTACTGTATGCATATCACGGTTACCTTGATGTTTTATTCTGAAACTCGATATGTGTTCGTTCTCACCTTACGAGTTATCACACAGAGCTATCAGAGTTCGCTGATGGGATTACCTTCCAACTTGAAACTAGAAGTCACGGAGCAACTGTCAACAGGCTATGGTACCCAGCGCTCCTGCGTGTGCTTTGTTTGCCAATCGCGAATATTCAGTTTTGATTCCTGAAGGAATCGATAAGCACAGCAACTGTAGATTAATTAAGGAATGATAGGAACACAGCAATTAGTCGCAATTCCACTGGTCTTTTGTTATTCTTACTGAGTTATAGATAGCCAGCTTCAGTGCATTTGAGTGACTTATCATACAACAAACGCGCCACAGTACTTGTCACCACATGACTTTACTGGTGAATTGGCAGAAAGAGTTTCTGCTGCAAGTTTGTTGCATGGCAACTCACTCAGATGCACTGAAGATAGCTAGCTGTAGCTGACATCTGGATATGCAAGAATAATAATAAAAAACCATTGGGATTAGACACATTTGCTGTTTTCTCTCCTTCCTTAATTCGTGAATATGTATAGGAGGGGCAATCGAGAAATTGGTCACCCGAACCATTGTGTTCCCAAAATCGATTTATTTTTCGTATCCTTTGCGTGGAACGACTTTGTAACGTCTTCCAGAGCTAAAAAAAATACGATACTTCGAGATCTGCAAAACTGCATCGTCCGTGATCACTTCATCCGACGTGAATCTCGTAATAAAGAGCCGTATCTTTGTTTCTGAAGAGAATATATTCACAAGGACGCCAGCCTGCAGAAAAGTGAATTCATGGCAGTTGATTTCTCATATACTCCCCGTTGTACGTCAGTACACTACGTAGAGCAACGTTTTAACAGTTTACAGCTAGCCAAAAAATACCACAGCTTGAGTTCTACATTAAGTGAAATTTTCTCGTCCGTGATGTCTTTATTCGACGTGAATATACTCTCTTGACTCACTGACTTATAAGTATTCGCAAGGAGGGGCCTCTGCAAAGAACACAAGAAAGTAGTTAGTACTGAAAACCGCCAATTTTGGCAAAGACGGATATTTACTTGCATACAATCGCTGCGTCCTGTCTAGAGATCCAAAGATCTTGTTCCTCTTCCAAAAATGGTCTTGATTTTTCATGTATTCCTTGTAGAATTGATCTATTAAATAGATATAGTATAGAACTGTGGTCATTTTTCTCTTTTTCCGTTACTCTATACTTACTACAAATCCCTGATAAAAAAATTTCAACACGACTTTCTCCATCGATGATACAGATTTTGCATTTTTTTTTAGCCCGTTCGCTTTCGGAGATCATATAGTTTAATTTTTCGTAGGCCTCCACGAATGTGAATAAAATCCTTTTGGGTGTTAGGCTGAGTCATTAAGAAATACTAAAACACATATGCAGTCTATGTTTCTACCGTCTCTGGATCGGTCCTCATCAGTGGGACTAAATTGTTATTTTATTGCCTCATAATGACATGGCTCGACGCACGAAAAGATTTTATTCATATCTAGCTTGTAACGCCGGAAATGCATATCCTCCTATTTCCATCTATTGCACTATAATTTTTTTCCCTTAATTTGTTACCTGAAGATATGACATTTCTGTGTCTTTATATAATGTAATTGTTTTACCATATATATGTCGATGTAAATTGGTTTGTTTTGTAAATATATGTATATATTTGTGGCAATTTCTGCCATATGGTAGGTAGGATAGGCGATAATGTCTCTATCAAAAAAACTTTCAAGTCCAGGTACGTTAGGAACTCCAATACCTCCACGTACAATGGCTACAGTGAGCCAACCATTAACATGATCAAAGGTATCATTAATGTCAATACTAAAATTAAGTCTACAACCACAGAAAACACGAGGTCCATCGACAAGTGAAGAAGCAGAAACACTCTTAACTGGTATGCGGTTCTTCTTGTCTCCAGCTGTTGTGGCGAACACGATGTTCTCGATGGTTTTTAAACTGCGGTTCTTCTTGTCTCCAGCTATTGTGGCGAACTCGATGTTCTCGATGGTTTTATAAACTGTTTAGAACGATGTTCGATGGTAGGGTCCAGAGAGCGGTCGGCGCTCTAACTGATCCCAAATGTGTTCTATGGAGGAAGGACCCTGGACAGGCCAGTCCACTTGCCACAAACCATTGACTTAAAAATGCTGCTTAGGCAAAGTACGTAGCCATGCTGATACAAACAGTCATCGTCCCCGCATAATAGCTCTACTGTAAGTAGTACACAACGCTGTAAAATGTGTTAACATCCCTCCTCATTTAGGGTTTTCTTAAGGGCAATAAGGGGCCCACACACTGACCACGGAAGACACCTTTGTGTCATGACACCACCTCCTCCGTACTGCACTGTTGGCGCTGCACGTGACGGCAGGTAGCGTTCTCCAGGTGTTCGCGAAAACCAGGCCGTTTCTTCGTAGTGCCACACGGTACTAGTATAGTGTGATTCGTCTCTCCAAATTATTCGTTACCAGTTGTCCATTATCCAGCAGCTTCGCTCTTTACACCAACTCAAGCGTCGCTTATCACTGACTACAGAAGCGCGTGACTTACGAGATCCTGCTCGACCACCGTACGCCATTTAACTCCATACGTACAGTCATTGTGCTCTCTGGACTGCTAGTAGTATGTTGGAAGTCACGAGTTCCTCTGATTCCACGCGATTTTTACAACCACGATTCGCATTGCTCGACAGTCCGTGCCCGTGTGCACATGGGGGTCTTGCTGTAACTGCGCTTGTTCCTTCGTGTTTCCACCTCACGATCACATCAGTATCAGTCGACTTGGGTAGCTTCGAAAGGGTTGAAATGTCCCTGATGGATCTGTTAATTAGGCGACAGTCAATGGCATTCCATGACAGTGAGCTTTCCTGACTGACCCATGCTATTACTACATCTCTACTGTCAACACAACACTAACTAATATTTTGTACTCTCTGGCATCTCGTGACATCTAGTGGTCCTTTCAGCATTATATAACGGTTTCCGGAGACTTTTTACCAGATAGTGTACTGGTTATGGCATCTGACATGAATACCAGCGCTATGCAGATTTATTTCAGGCTGATTATTTACCTGTTACTGTGTGCTTCATTTCCCCATATTTCTACAGATGGAGAGACCAATACTTCACAAACCACCTTACGATGTGAGGCGGTGGATACTTCTGCTAGCATTATTTTTCTCCCTAATATTATTCATTACTCAAGAACCGATCGAAAGACTGAACGTAAGCAACTTCTTTCGTAGATGAATTGCATTTCCGTAAAATTCACCCAGTGACTGTTAATCAGGCATCTACTTTTACTATAATTTTTACACTACTGGCCATTAAAATTGCTACACCAAGAAGTAATGAAGATGTTACAGCGGTATTCATTGGACAAATATATTATACTAGAACTGACATCTGATTACATTTTCACGCACTTTGGGTACATAGATCCTGAGAAATCAGTACCCAGAACAACCACCTCTCGCCGTAATAACAGCCTTGATACGCCTGGGCATTGAGTCAAACAGAAATTGGATGGCGTGTACAGGTACAGCTGCCCATGCAGCTTCAACACGATACCACAGTTCATCAAGAGTAGTGATTGGCATATTGTGACGAGCCAGTTGCTCGGCCACCATTGACCAGACGTTTTCAATTGGTGAGAGATCTGGAGAATATGCTGACCAGGGCAGCAGTCGAACATTTTCTGTATCCAGAAAGGCCCGTACAGGACCTGCAACATGCGGTCGTGCATTATCCTCCTGAAATGTAGGGTTTCGCAGAGATCGAAAAAGGGTAGAACCACGGGTCGTAACACATCTGAAATGTGACATCCACTGTTTAAAGTGCCGTCAATGTGAACAAGAGGTGACCGAGACGTGTAACCAATGGCACCCCATACCATTAAGCCGGATGATACGCCAGTATAGCGATGACGAATACACGCTTCCAATGTGCGTTCACCGCGATGTCGCCAAATACGGATGCGACCATCATGATGCTGTAAACAGAACCTGGATTCATCCGAAAAAATGACGTTTTGCCATTCGTGCACCCAGATTCGTCGTTGAGTACACCGTCGCAGGCGCTCCTGTCTGTGATGCAGCGTCAAGGGTAACCGCAGCCACGGTCTGCGAGCTGATAGTCCATGCTGCTGCAAACGTCGTCAAACTGTTCGTGCAGATGGTTGTTGTCTTGCAAATGTCCCCATCTGTTAACTCAGGGAGCGAGACGTGGCTGCACGATCCGTTACAGCCATGCGGATAAGATGCCTGTCATCTCGACTGCTAGTAATACGAGGCCGTTGGGATCCAGCACGGCGTTCTGTATTACTCTCCTGATCCCACCGATTCCATATTCTGCTAACAGTCATTGGATCTCGAAGAGCGCGAGCAGCAATGTCGCGATACGATAAACCGCAATCGCGATAGGCTACAATCCGACCTTTATCAAAGTCGGAAACGTGATGGTACGCATTTCTCCTCCTTACACGACGCATCACAACAACGTTTCACCAGGCAACGCCGGTCAACTGCTGTTTGTGTTTGTGTATGAGAAATCGGTTGGAAACTTTCCTCATGCCAGCACGTTGTAGGTGTCGCCAACCTTGTGAGAATGCTCTGAAAAGCTAATCACTTGCATATCACAGCATCTTCTTCCTGTCGGTTAAGTTTTGCGTCTGTAGCACATCTTCGTGGTGTAGCAATTTTAATGGCAAGTAGTGTATTATTCATTACTCAAGAATCGATCGAAAGACTGTGACGTAATCAACTTCTTTTGTGGATGAATTTCATTTGGGTAAAATTCATCCAGTGACTCTTAACCTGTCATATACTTTTCCTATGATATTTTATGTGGGACTATAGATCGCTATGGGTGGTTATTCATATTTTGGCGTAGTTACTTTTCCAGTGATTTGTCACCTGTAGTGTAATCGATCAGTGGTGTCATCAGTCTTTTTACTGGTTTGTTGCAGCCCGCTATGAATTCCTCTCCTGTGCCAGCATCTTCATCTCAGAGTAGCACTTTCAACCTACGTCCTCAATTATTTGCTGGATGTATTTCAGTCTGTCTTCCTCGACAGTTTTTACCCTCTACAGCTCCCTCTACTACCATGGAAGTTATTCCCTGGCATTTTAAGTGCGAAAGACTACATCCCTGTCTTATACCCTTTTTAATCCTAGCACTTCGTTCTTGGTCTTCCACTCTTATTATTCCCCCTTGGTTCTTGTTCATGTTGTATATTACTCGTCTCTCCTTATATCACAACCCTATTTTCCTCAGGATTTCGAACATCTTGCACCTCTCATAAGAAGAACACTGATTAGAAGAAGGCACAGGATGAGAAGCCATCTCGTCCTATCATCCTATCCCTCCTTCTTTTCAGTGTTTTCCATACATTCCTTTCCTCTCCTATTCCGCACAGAACCTCCTCATTCCTTACCTTATCAGTCCGTCTAATTTTTAACATTCGTCTGTAGCACTACATATCAAATTCCTTTATTCTCTTCCGTTCTGGTTTTCTCACAGTCCAGATTTCACTACCCTGCAATGACATGCTTCAAACGTACGTTCTCAGAGATTTCTTCTTCAAATTCAAGCCTATGTTTGATACTAGCAAACTTCTCCTGGCCAGGAATGTCCTTTATGTCAATGCTAGTTTGCTTTTGATGTCCTCCTTGCTCAGTCCATCATGGGTTATTTTGCTTCCTAGGCAGCAGAGTTCATTAAGTACATCTACTTTATCAACCATTAACATGTTAACTTTCTCACTGTTGTCATTTCCGCTACTTCTCATTACTTTCGCCTTTCTTGGACTTACTCCCATTCCATTAACCTGTTCATTCCGCTCAGCGGAAACTATGATTCTTCTTCTCTTTCACTGAGGATAGCAATGTCGTCAGCTAATCTTATCATTGATATCATTTTGCCTTGAATTTTAATCCCACTCTTGAACCTATCTTTTTTTTCATCATTGATTCTTCGATGTATACATTGAACAGTAGGAACAAAAGACTGCACCCCTCTCTTACACCCCTTTTAACCTAAGCAATTCGTTCTTGGAGCTCTACTCTTATTATTCCCTTTTATTCCGCTTTTCGCGGATGATGCTGTAGTATATAGAGAAGTTGCAGCATTAGAAAATTGCAGCGAAATGCAGGAAGATCTGAAGCGGATAGGCACTTGGTGCAGGGAGTGGCAACTGACCCTTAACATAGGCAAATGTAATGTATTGCGAATACATAGAAAGAAGGATCCCTTATTGCATGATTATATGATAGCGGAACAAACACTGGTAGCAGTTACTTCCATAAAATATCTGGGAGTATGCGTGCGGAACGATTTTAGTGGAATGGTCATATAAAATTAATTGTTGGTAAGGCGGGTGCCAGGTTGAGATTCATTGGGAGAGACCTTAGAAAATGTAGTCCATCAACGAAGGAGGTGGCTTACAAAACACTCGTTCGGCCTATACTTGAGTATCGCTCATCAGTGTGGGATCCGTACCAGGTCGGGTTGATAGAGGAGATAGAGAAGATTCAAAGAAGAGCGGCGGGTTTTGTCAGAGGGCTATTTGGTAAGCGTGATAGCATTACGATGATGTTTAGGAAAACTCAAGTGGCAGACTGGCAGACTCTTCAAGAGAGGCGCTCTGCATCGTGGTGTAGCTTGCTGTCCAGGTTTCGAGAGGGTGCGTTTCTGGATCAGGTATGGAATATATTTCTTCCCCTGCTTATACCTCCCGAGGAGAACACGAATGTAAAATTAGAGAGATTCGAGCGTGCACGGAGGATTTCCGGCAGTCATTCTTCCCGCGAACCATATGCGAGTGGAACAGGAAAGGGAGGTAATGACAGTGGCACGTAAAGTGCCCTCCGCCACACACCGTTGGGTGGCTTGCGGAGTATAAATGTAGAGGTAGATGTACATGGTGTATATTAACGGTCTCTCACTATGGTTTATCCCTATGTTTCTCAAAATTTCAGACATTTTCACAATTTTACATTGTCGAATGCTTTTTCCAGCTTGACACATCCTATAAACATGTCCTGATTTTTCTTTAGTCTTGCTTCCATTATCAACTGGAACGACATAACTGCCTTTATGGCGCCTTTACCTTTGCTAAAGCCAATATGATCGTTTTCTAACACATCTTTAATTTTTCTTCAGTTTTCTTTACCATTTTCTTGCTTATTATTCTTATCAGCAACTTGGATTCATGAGCTTTTAAGCTGACTGTCTTTGTCTTTGTGTTGATAATATCTTTCCGAAAGTCAGGTGGTATGCCACCAGACACACAGATTCTACTCACCAACGTGAATATTCGTTTTGTTGTCAATTCTCCCCAATGATTTGAGAAATTATCTATCCCTTATATGCCTTACTTGATGTTAAGTCTTCCAAAAGTCTCTTAAATTCTGATTCTAATACTTTTTTTATATCTTCTCCTGTTTCTTGTTCTGCCACACCAGGCAAAGTCTTCCCTCCAGGAAGGTAATGCCAGTCTCAGACTTTAAAGGGGTGACAGGAATACTAAGAGTGTGGGGGGGGGGGGGGGGGCGGGGAGGAGCGCTCCCTCTCCACACAGAGACAGCTCAGAAGGAGCCACTTCGCGAGCAGGAGGGACACTGGAGATGACATCTTCGCCACTCACCGCACCATGGACGGGAAGTGTCGTATCGTCTAGAGGAGTTGCTGCTGTTGTTGTGGTCTTCAGTCCTGAGACTGGTTTGACGCAGATCTCCATGCTACTCTATCCTGTGCAAGCTTCTTCATCTCCCAGTACCTACTGCACCCTACATCCTTCTGAATCTGCTTAGTGTTTTCATCTCTTGGTCTCCCTCTACGATTTTTACCCTCCACGCTGCCCTCCAGTACTAAATTGGTGATCCCTTGATGCCTCAGAGCATGTCCTACCAACCGATCCCTTCTTCTAGTCAAGTTGTGCCACAAACTCCTCTTCTCCCCAATTCTATTCAATACCTCCTCATTAGTTATGTGATTTTACCCATCTAATCTTCAGCATTCTTCTGTAGCACCACGTTGCGAAAGCTTCTATTCTCTTCTTGTCTAAACTATTTATCGTCCATGTTTCACTTCCATACATGGCTACACTCCATACAAATACTTTCAGAAACGACTTCCTGACAATTAAATCAATACTCGATGTTAACAAATTTCCCTTCTTCAGTAACGGTTTCCTTGCCATTGTCAGTCTACATTTTATATCCTCTCTACTTCGACCATCATCAGTTATTTTGCTCCTCAAATAGCAAAACTCATCGACTACTTCATGTGTCTCATTTCCTAATCTAATTCCCTCAGCATCACCCGACTTAATTCGACTACATTCCATTATCCTCGCTTTGCTTTTGTTAATGTTCATTCTATACCCTCCTTTCAAGACACTGTCCATTCCGTTCAACTGCTCTTCCAAGTCCTTTGCTGTCTCCGACAGAATTACAATGTCATCGGCGAACCTCAAAGTTTTTATTTCTTCTCCATGGATTTTAATTCCTACTCCGAATTTTTCTTTTGTTTCCTTTACTGCTTGCTCAACATACAGATTGAATAGCATCGGGGAGAGGCTACAACCCTGTCTCACTCCCTTCCCAACCACTGCTTCCCTTTCGTGTCCTTCGACTCTTATAACTGCCATCTGGTTTCTGTACAAATTGTAAATTGCCTTTCGCTCCCTTTATTTTACCTCTGACACCTTCAGAATTTGAAAGAGAGTATTCCAGTCAACATTGTCAAAAACTTTCTCTAAGTCTACAAATGCTAGAAATGTAGGTTTGCCTTTCCTTAATCTTTCTTCTAATATAGGCGATAGGGTCAGTATTGCCTAGTATTGTCTAGAGAAGCAGTGGACAAAATCGATGCGGTGGAGGTGAGTGCTAGGTCACTTGTTTTTCGTTTTTACAAGGTCTATCCTGGAGGCAATAGTATACTTATCCTGTCGCGGAGGTAAAGGCGGAAACTGATTCACACGATTATCAGAACTGCCTTTTCGGTCATTATGATCCGAAGCAGAAGTAGGCGCGATTTCGGGAGTGGAAAGAACAAGATCAGCAACTGTTAATTTGCGACGCTGCACTAACGACAGCTTTAATAGAAACACCTCTCCACTGGCATTTAGAACGAACGTGTTGATTCTCACTACATATGAAGCAAGTTCCCTCTTGACCAGTATACATGACACGAACGCGGTAACCACACTCTTGTAAATGTGATGGAATATTGCGTTTGATATGCATTTCCACGGAACGAATTCCACTAAAACACTATAATCTGTGTTGAGTAGACCCGGGTTCACGACGGATGTTTGTCACATTACCATAGGGAGTGAATATGTCCTTTAGGAAGTTGTCATCTACCGCCGGCAAGAGTCAATTACAGCATCTGTGAGTGATACCATACTAACGGAATTATCGCGATACTTGAACTGCACTTTAGAACCATGTCGATACAGCAATCTTTCAGCGTGACGGCCATCCACAAATTTCAAGTGAAACACGTACTCGTCTGCGTCAAAATGAGCGGCGTGGACCTGATCAGAGTTCACATGAATTCTATAGGCAAACCAATTGTGAAATTCTAGAGAACTGGGCTGCACGTGTCGCGTTGTTTTGCCGAAAGTAAAGCTCACAGTACCTTTTCGTCGAATACACGTGGAAACCGTGGTAGTCGTAGCGGTGCGGTCGACGCCGCTGCAAGCAGACGAACACAAACAAACAGTAAGGCGGAGCGGAGGAGGCGCTGCGACTCACTCCGAAAACAGAGCAACACTAACGAGGATAGCTTCCCACAACTGACGCTGCGGCAAGTGAGATAAATAAGAAACTTGCTGCTCGGAGCTCGAAGCAGAACTATCGCCAAACTGCCCCCTACGCCACGGGCGCTGATCTCATCGACCATTAACGCGCAAATTTACCTACTTTCAGGGTCAATTGACAGTAACTTTCAGAAAGACATGCAGAACAATCCGATACGAACCCCAGTCTCTGACAACAGTTTTAATTACATGATTTTTTCCACTCTTTAGCTGGCAAGTTGAAGTGTCCCCTATTACAACAGCATGATCAGGAGACTTGCAAATTATATTCTCCAACTTGTTTCTGAAGCGCTCTAACACTAGAGCCGCTGACGCTGATGATTTATGAAGGCATCCATTTACCATGTTTGAGCCACTTTTGATGCTTAACTTCATACCAGTCATTTCACAATCGGAATCCGTTATAACCTCATTATACAGGGTGGTCCATTGATAATGACAGGGCCAAATATCTCACGAAATAAGCGTCAAACGAAAAAACTACAAAGAACGAAACTCGTCTGGCTTGACGGGGGAAACCAGATGGCGCTATGGTTGGCCTGCTAGATGGCTATGCCATAGGCCAAACGGATATCAACTGCGTTTTTTAAAATAGGAACCCCCATTTTTTATTACATACTCGTGTAGTACGTAAAGAAATATGAATGTTTTAGTTGGACCACTTTTTCCGCTTTGTGATAGATGGCGCTGTAATAGGCGCAAACGTATTAATACGTGGTATCACGTAACATTCCGCCAGTGCGGACGGTATTTTCTTCGTGATACATTACCCACGTTAAAATGTACCGTTTACCAATTGCGGAAAACGTCGATATCGTGTTGGTGTATGGCTATGGTGATCAAAATGCCCAACGGGCGTGTGCTATGTATGCTGCTCGGTATCCTGGACGACATCATCCAAGTGTCCGGACCATTCGCCGGATAGTTACGTTATTTAAGGAAACAGGAAGTGTTCAGCCACATGTGAAACGTCAACCACGACCTGCAACAAATGATGATGCCCAAGTAGGTGTTTTAGCTGCTGTCGCGGCTAATCCGCACGTCAGTAGCAGACAAATTGCGCGAGAATCGGGAATCTAAAAAACCTCAGTGTTGAGAATGCTACATCAACAACGATTGCACCCGTACCATATTTATATGCACCAGGAATTGCACGACGACGACTTTGAACGTCGTGCACAGTCCTGCCACTGGGCACAAGAGAAATTACGGGACGATGACAGATTTTTTGCACGCGGGACGATGACAGATTTTTTGCACGCGTTCTATTTAGCGACGAAGCGTCATTTACCAACAGCGGTAACGTAAACCGGCACAATGTGCACTATTGGGCAACGGAAAATTCACGATGGCTGCGACAAGTGGAACATCAGCGACCTTGGCGGGTTAATGTATGGTGCGGGATTATGGCATGAAGGATAATTGCCCCCCCCCCCCCCTTTTTATCGATGGCATTCTAAATGGTGCAATGTATGCTGATTTCCTACATAATGTTCTACCGATGTTACTACAAGATGTTTCACTGCACGGCAGAATGGCGATGTACTTCCAACATGATGGATGTCCGGCACATAGCTCGCGTGCGGTTGAAGTGGTATTGAATAGCATATTTCATGACAGGTGGATTGGTCGTCGAAGCACCATACCACGGTCCGCACGTTCACCGGATCTGACGTCCCCAGATTTCTTCCTGTGGGGAAAGTTGAAGGATATTTGCTATCATGATCCACTGACAACGCCTGACAACATGCGTCGGCGCATTGTCAATGCATGTGTGAACGTTACGGAAGGCTAACTACTTGCTGCTGAGGGGAATGTCGTTACACGTGTTGCCAAATGCACTGAGGTTGACGGACATAATTTTGAATATTTATTGCATTAATGTGGTATTAGCAGGTAATCGCGCTGTAACAGCATGCGTTCTCAGAAATGATAAGTTCACAAAGGTACATGTATTACATTGGAACAATCGAAATAAAATGTTCAAACGTACCTACGTTCTGTATTTTCATTTAAAAAACCTACCTGTTAACAACTGTTCGTCTAAAACTGTGAGCCATATGTTTGTGACTACTACAGCGCCATCTACCACAAAGCGAAAAAAGTGGTCCAACAAAAACATTCATACTTCTTTACGTACTACATGAATATGTAATAAAAATGGGGGTTCGTATTTAAAAAAACGCCGTTGATATCCATTTAACCTATGGCAGCGCCTTCTAGCGGGCCAACAATAGCGCCATCTGGTTTCCCCCTTCAAGCTAGACAAGTTTCCTTGTTCGTAGTCTTTTCGTTTGACGCCTATTTCTTGAGATATTTGGCCTGGTCACGATGAATGGACCACCCTGTATGCTACATGGTTTTCAAGCAGCATGCGAGAGAGGTTTTGGGATTTAGATCGGCTAAGCCCTTCGATGTTAAACAGTAACCCATAATTCGGCTCATAAACAATATGTTATCCAAGAGATACTTCCAAGTGTATCTCGGCAATCGATTATGCAGCAGGAGAAACTTAGTAATGGTCTGTCGATTAAGCAGACAATAGAAACTTAATAATGGTCTCCCTGAAATAGAGCCGAAGAAGTTCATTTACATGGATGATTTGGATTTGGCCACTCAACAGAGAGGTCTGGAAGCTGAGGTAGAGATCCTATCTGCACATCAAAGTAAAGTGCATAAAAACTTCAAAAAGTGGAGATTAACACCATATTTAAGGAAGATCGAAGCTATGTGCTTCCATCTTTACCACAGAATGGCCAATACAAAGCCACATGTCACGTTTAGTTGTCACGTCCTGCACCAACAAGACTTCCCATAACATATAGTAGTAACTTTTGATAGAAGCTTATCACACAAGAAACAGATAGAAAACACCGTAGCACAGCTGGGGTCGCGCAATAACATCATGTAGAAGCTGAGTGGTTCCTCAGGGGTCACAAGAGCTACAACACTACGATGCTCTTCGTTAGGGATAGTCTACCCTGCTGCCGAATACTTCGCACCTGTATGGCTTAATAGTTTGCATGTGGGAAAAATTCATGTTCAGCTAATTGCAGCTACGAGTGTATCAGATCTCTTCACCGGTTTGCCGTATCTAAGGTACACTGCGCTCCCATACCTTCAAATACAGAATTCCCCACCCAGGGGGTGCCTGGACTTGGATTGGGCCGATTAAAATTCAGGCAGTCACCTAGGATATTGGCAGAATCACTGCAAGCAGAAAGTGACCAGAAGCATGGAATGATATTAAAATATTTAGAAACATTATCAGCGATCTTTACAATTAAAATTTAAAGAATAAAAACAGTCTTGATCGCAACATTTTATTTTTATTGGAGTGTCCGGCTTCGATTCTATTTAAGAATCATCTTCAAACTCCAGAACGGTGGGTGGACTCCGTGGAGCAAGTTGCGCCGACTCTCGACGCTGCAATAACCGCTCGGCCGGTGACCCAATTAATAGTTTAGTCCGATTGTCAGGTATAACCTCTACCCACACTACTTCACACGAACTATGTACTTCAATTTCGCTACAAGGCAAACTACCTCTGACAGCAATAAATACTCTACCACAAACCGTTTTTAATATATCCTTTCTGAACACTGTTAGATCGTTTGAATATATATGTAGACCATATATTGTTGGCACCAGCCTTCAAAACGCGCATTCATCACCATTCAAAGATAAGGGAAAATAGAACTCGTACTGAGACGTTCAGATAGTCGTTTTTCCCTCGTGTGATCCGCGAGTGGAACAGAGGAGGGAAAATGACTTTGGCATGAGTGGTGCCGCCCGCCACACACCGCTTGGAGGATAGCGGAGTATATACACTCCTGGAAATTGAAATAAGAACACCGTGAATTCATTGTCCCAGGAAGGGGAAACTTGATTGACACATTCCTGGGGTCAGATACATCACATGATCACACTGACAGAACCACAGGCACATAGACACAGGCAACAGAGCATGCACAATGTCGGCACTAGTACAGTGTATATCCACCTTTCGCAGCAATGCAGGCTGCTATTCTCCCATGGAGACGATCGTAGAGATGCTGGATGTAGTCCTGTGGAATGGCTTGCCATGCCATTTCCACCTGGCGCCTCAGTTAGACCAGCGTTCGTGCTGGACGTGCAGACCGCGTGAGACGACGCTTCATCCAGTCCCAAACATGCTCAATGGGGGACAGATCCGGAGATCTTGCTGGCCAAGGTAGTTCACTTACACCTTCTAGAGCACGTTGGGTGGCACGGGATACATGCGGAAGTGCATTGTCCTGTTGGAACAGCAAGTTCCCTTGCCGGTCTAGGAATGGTAGAACGATGGGTTCGATGACGGTTTGGATGTACCGTGCACCATTCAGTGTCCCCTCGACGATCACCAGAGGGGTACGGCCAGTGTAGGAGATCGCTCCCCACACCATGATGCCGGGTGTTGGCCCTGTGTGCCTCGGTCGTATGCAGTCCTGATTGTGGAGCTCAACTGCAGGGGGCCAAACACGCATACGACCATCATTGGCACCAAGGCAGAAGCGATTCTCATCGCTGAAGACGACACGACTCCATTCGTCCCTCCATTCACGCCTGTCGCGACACCACTGGAGGCGGGCTGCACGATGTTGGGGCGTGAGCGGAAGACGGCCTAACGGTGTGCGGGACCGTAGCCCAGCTTCATGGAGACGGTTGCGAATGGTCCTCGCCGATACCCCAGGAGCAACAGTGTCCCTAATTTGCTGGGAAGTGGCGGTGCGGTCCCCTACGGCACTGCGTAGGATCCTACGGTCTTGGCGTGCATCCGTGCGTCGCTGCGGTCCGGTCCCAGGTCGACGGGCACGTGCACCTTCCGCCGACCACTGGCGACAACATCGATCTACTGTGGAGACCTCACGCCCCACGTGTTGAGCAATTCGGCGGTACGTCCACCCGGCCTCCCGCATGCCCACTATACGCCCTCGCTCAAAGTCCGTCAACAGCACATACGGTTCACGTCCACGCTGTCGCGGCATGCTACCAGTGTTAAAGACTGCGATGGAGCTCCGTATGCCACGGCAAACTGGCTGACACTGACGGCGGCGGTGCACAAATGCTGCGCAGCTAGCGCCATTCGACGGCCTACACCGCGGTTCCTGGTGTGTCCGCTGTGCCGTGCGTGTGATCATTGCTTGTACAGCCTTCTCGCAGTGTCCGGAGCAAGTATGGTGGGTCTGACACACCGGTGTCAATGTGTTCTTTTTTCCATTTCCAGGAGTGTATGTAGATGTCACGGAAGTCATACGTTCTCATACGTTACCTCTCATGCGACAGTATCCTTCAACACAGCGACGCTCGTCCACCCACAGCACTTGTCTCTGTAAACTGTCTGCAAGGTACTGGGGTATTCCCGTGAACAACGATATCCCCAGATCTGTCAGAGACAGGACATGTCTGACGATGGTTCGGACGTCAACTCTGTTTCAGTGCCTGTATCCACAACATCAAAGACCAGTTACAACGATTGTAGGCCAGCTTGCCTCACAGGAGGATACAATGGTTTTATGAAGCCCTTCACAACCTAACCAGGGAATGGATCCATGCTACATGCTAAAGAAGGTGCAACATTATAGTGCTGAGTGGATTCATACTGCCAATTCCTTGTAAATTTGACTCGTGATTGTAATAACTGAAGCAACATCACATACCCTTTCAACTCGCGAAGTTTCATTTCCTCCTCCATTTTGGGTGCTTCACGTTTTTGTCAGACATTGTACATTCCAGGCTGAATTCAGAATTTCGCTGCTGTTCGCTTCAGGTTTCAACCAACGTTCTGTTTATAATACTATGTGGGTATTGTTATCTTAAATAAGCTAGACGAATTCTGAGACCCTACATCGGATGTTCCTGCAATTTACTGAAAACATTAGTATTATCTCTTTCCGATGTGCAATGTTGAAAGTTGTTTTCAGAGAGCTATGTGACTGATCTGTCTTCGTTTTCGGCAGCCATTTCATCGTTGGCCCTAAGGAGGAGTTTCGCTAAACTAAATAAAAGTGCAGTTAGACACACTCTGCTAACCGAGTAGTCGCTTCCTCTGTCTAGCATGCTATTAAGATGTTCTCAACTCGGCTCCAAATCAGCGGACGGCAATCGATTCCGGATACGATGCCACAAATAGTACGTCTTGCTTGCACTTCGCGTGCCATGCTAGTCGCCTTCACCTGCCCAGGCAACTGCCTACTGGCACCGAGGATGGCCTCAGAACTACTTGCGTCACTATCTGCAACCTTTGGAGCTAGTGCGTTCAGTCGCTGCCGGCAGGGCCTTCTCCACATCTTGGACGAGTCCTCCCAGCAAGCATAACGAGCGCACACTAGCCTGCCTTCCGAGCTTGCGTGCTATTACCGGCATGAAAATGGAGCTCCCAATGACTAACAAACCCACCCTTTGTCATTGTCAGAATTTAAAAGAAAAATCGGCCACTAGCCAACAGATGAGATATCAAGTGCCATGTCAGATGTGTTGTTAACACTGAGCAGAGACTCGTACCATTTGCTAAGACAAACTGGACAACCGTCCATCCCGTTCCCATTTTCACCCCGCCTCTGAGCGAATCCCAGATTGTGGAGCTGGATATTACAGAGGCGAAAGAAGTTGGGTTTTTGGATGATTCGTGCTGTGTAACGTGTCACAGATTTTCTACGGAATACACAATGGTTGGACTCACCATATCTTTGAGGGCGTCGTGCACGGTGTAGACGAAGTCCATCTTCAGACCAGGGTCCTCAGGCTTCGCCCCATCCTCGTCACGGTCCACCTGCAGCAACAGGAATTACATTTTGCAGGCATCTTAGTGTCACTCTCTCATGCATAAAATATAATAGAATCGGGAAAGACTAGAAACTACAGGAGAGCACATGCTCTCTTATTGTGATCGACAGTAAAAAAAAGCAAAAACAAAGATAATACAATGTTGAGCCAAAACTTTATGACCACTGTCCACCGCGAGACTGAATGGCGCCTGGTGACATTGAGGTGACGTAACAGGGTGACAAAAGTTCACAAGCAGAACAGAAACGAATGGAGGTGCAGGGAAGTCCACTGAAATAAGCGACTTTGACAAGGGGCAGAGTGTCACAGCCCACCGACTGGAAACATAATTACGTAAACAGCGAAGATGTTCGTCTGCTTGCCTGCTACAGTCAAATGGTTCAAATGGCTCTAAGTAATATCGGACTTAACATCTGAGGTCATCAGTCTCCTAGACTTAGAACTACTTAAAGCTAACTAACCTAAGGACATCACACACATCCATGCCCGAGGCAGGATTCGTACCGGTAACTGTAGCAGCAGCACGGTTCCCGACTGAAGCGCCTAGAACCGCTAGGCCATAGCGGCCGGCTGGAGACAAAGTGTTCGGTGTCCACGCCTCACCATAGGACGTGGAGGTGGAAGGCTTGATTTATCTGTAAAGCAGGATAGGTGGCGATCTGTCGAAGGTCTGACGACAGAGTTCAATCCTCGTACAGGCGCAAGTGTTCCGGAGCACACCGATCAGCGCACATTGTTTAACATGGAGTTATGTAGGAGATGACCCCTACGTGTTCCCATGTTGACCCAACGGCTTCATCAGTTATGACTGCAGTGTGATTGGGATTGTCGAGATTGGACCATAGATCAATGTAAACGTGTCGCCTGGTCGGATAAATCAATTTTATTATTTCTTGTGTCACCAACTCGATGGTCGTGTCTGGCTACGCCATCATCCTCAAAAGATAATCCGTGCCACGAAACACGCACTGTGCCACGTACAAAGGCTGACAGGGCAGTATTTTTTATATGGAGAACTTTCATTTGTGCATCCATGGGACCTGTGGTAGTAACCGAAGGTATCAGGCGACTGTGGTCTATGTGATGATAATTGCCGACCATATGCATCCCTTCTACCCTCAGACTTCAAGAAGAATATAATAATTCTAATCCCAAAGAAAGCAGGTATTGACAGATGTGAAAATTACCGAACTATCAGTTTAATAAGCCACGGCTGCAAAATACTTACACGAATTCTTTACAGACGAATGGAAAGACTGTTAGAAGCCGACCTCTGGGAAGATCAGTTTGGATTCGGTAGAAATGTTGGAACACGTGGGGCAATACTGACCTTACGACGTATCTTAGAAAATAGATTAAGGATAGGCAAGCCTACGTTTCTAGCATTTGTACCCTTAGAGAAAGCTTTTAACAATGTTGACTGCAATACTCTCTTTCAAATTCTGAAAGTAGCACGGGTAAAATACAGGGAGCGAAAGGCTATTTACAATTTGTACAGAAACCAGATGGCAGTTATAAGAGTCGAGGGGCATGTAAGGGAAGGAGTGTTTGGGAAGGGAGCGAGACAATGTTGTAGCCTATCCCCGATGTTATTCGATCTGCATATTGAGCTGCCAGTAAAGGAAACAAAAGAAAAATTCGGAGTAGGAATTTTAATCCATGAAGAAGAAATAAAAACTTTGAGGTTCGCCGATGACATTGTAAATCTGTCCGAGACAGCAAAGGAGCTGGAAGAACAGGTGTACAGAATGGATAGTGTCTTGAAAGGAGTATATAAGATGAACAGCTACAAAGACAAAACGAGCATAATTGAAAGTAGTCGAATTAAATCGGGTGATGCTGAGGGAATTAGATTAGGAAATGAGACGCTTAAAGTAGTAAATGAGGTTTGCTATTTGGTGAGCAAAATAACTGATGATGGTAGAAGTAGAGAGGATATAAAATGTAGACTGGCAATGGCAAGAAAAGCGTTTCTGAAGTAGAGAAATTTGTTAATATCGAGTATAGATTTAACTTTCAGGAAGTCGTTTCTGAAAGTATTTGTATGGAGTGTAGCTATGTATGGAAGTGAAACATGGACGATAAATAGTATGGACAAGAAGAGAATAGAAGCTTTTGAAATGTGGTGCTACAGAAGAATCCTGAAGATTAGATGGGTAGATCACATAACTAATGAGGAAGTATTGAATAGAATTGGGGATAAGAGAAGTTGGTGGCACAACTTGATTAGAAGAAGGGTTAGATTGGTAGGACATGTGTTGAGGCATCAAGGGATCGCCAATTTAGTATTGGAGGGCAGCGTGGAGGGTAAAAATCGTAGAGGGAGACCAAGAGATCAATACACTAAACAGATTCAGAAGGATGTCGGTAGCAGTAAGGACTGGGAGATGAAGAAGCTTGCACAGGATAGGGTAGCATGGAGAGCTGCATCAAACCAGTCTCAGGACTGAAGATCACAACAACAACAACATGCATCCCTTCATGGTAGATATTTTCCCCGACGGCGATGTCATCTTGCAGGAGAATAATTATGCGTCCCAAGATCAGATCAGTGCTACAGTGATTCGAAGAGCATGATGGTGAAATCATGTTACTGTGTTGCCCATAAAATTCGTCTGACCTGAACACAGTGGAACACTTGTATGATGCTGCTGGGCTTAAGCTCCACGCCTACAGAACACTGGACTGTAATTTACGAGAATTGCGTGACCTGCGCGTAAACGTCTGGTGCCACATTCCTCCGGAAAGCTATCAAGCAGTTGTTGAATCCACGTCACGCAGGATGGCTGCTGTATTGCGTTACAACACGCTATTAATCAAATGGCCTTTGTGTTCTGTGTCACCAGTGTAAGTTGTTTCAAGGAAGCAAGAGTATCAAGTAGACTAAACATAGAAATACTGCATATGCAGGTCTCTTCATGAGAAAGTAAAAGGCAGCGAAAGCTGTAGGTGAGAGACAAATAAGTCAGTTGTCCAAAATTGGTTACTTCGTAAAATTACCGTAGCCTGCGCTTTGATTTGACTTTTTTCGGTTGTTTAACAGTTTAAGAAATTAAAACGTCTCCACAACTTTTATTATGTCAATCACATTAAAGACTATCGCGTAGGATGCACAAAAACTATGTTATACATTGGAAAGGTTTCTTTAAAGACTCAGATTGTTTTTTTACACTCAGTATATAGCAATAGCTGTACAGATGTTGTACCTAAAATTAAAGTCTGATTACAATTAAAACTGCGGCGTTTTCGAAGCACAAGCTTCCATCTGTAGACTCAAACCAACACAAGAGTCAAGAATAGTTTTGCCGCGAAGATGGAAGCCAATACATCCACTAGCTACCCTGACTTTTTCTCCTGGTCACCTCACTATTGTCCATCAAAAAAATTGTTCAAATGGCTCTGAGCACTATGCGACTTAACTTCTAAGGTCATCAGTCGCCTAGAACTCATAACTAATTAAACCTAACTAACCTAAGGACATCACACACATCCATGCCCGAGGCAGGATCCGAACCTGGAACCGTAGCCGTCGCTCGGCTCCAGGCTGTACCACCTAGAACATCACGACCACTCCGGACGGCTATTGTCCATCACCTTCAGGAGATACGAATGGGGGACTAAGCAGGAATCTTTTGACAATGAAAGATCATTGTTTGCAATTGAAGGCCACATGTCCTGCCGATATACACTATGTGGCTGTAACGGATTGGTTATAGTGCATTCCGCATACTTATACCGTTGATGATTGCTTATTCTTCCACCTTTTAGACAGCAGCTCGTGGTTTTCTGGTTACCTTTGCTGGCTCTCCATCACGGAGCCTCATTTACACGCACGGTCAGGTGAGGGATTTTTTCCACGCGGGACTGTGTGTGTGTGCGTTCTCCACCTTATAAGTTCAGCATCCCCGACGCGCAAAATCGTATCGGATAAAAAGGCTTGCACCAGGAACTCCCCAGAATGGGATTCCCGGCCAAGAATGCCACACGTACTTTAGTTTTTTCCACCTTTTAGGGCAGTTTCCCATCCTAAGGGCAAGAGTATGACTGCAAACTCAGTCCGCTCCTCCACACTCTTTGAGAAGGTCGTTGCCAGAACGAGGGATAGTCGTTACGCGGGATGTTTTCAGTCGCATGTCTGATGACGTTTATCAAAATGTTAGCAATGGTTAGGATCGAAACTATGTCGAAGATGTTTTACTTGTTAGTGAAAGACGCTACCCGGAGTCCATGATGACTTTTTTATTGGTGATGAATAACAAAGATTGGTGAATACATTATTGACTTTCAAATTTGGTATTTAGTTATGAGCCTACGTTCTGTTTAATTGGGAAAGTTCTAGGCGCTTCAGTCTGGAACCGCGCGACCGCTATGGTCGCAGGTTCGAATCCTGCCTCGAGCATGGATGTGTGTGATGTCCTTAGGTTAGTTAGGTTTAAGTAGTTGTAAGTTCTAGGGGACTGATGACCTTAGATGTTAAGTCCCATAGTGCTCAGAGCCATTTGAACCATTCATTGTGAAAGTGAACCACCCCAACGTAAAAACGTGGGGAACACAGCTGCCATACGCGATAGTCGAACGCGAGAGAGATTTTCCGAAGTATTATGTATTTGGCCACCGTTTGTCAAGAAAAGATTTTGAGTCAAAGATGGATGCAAGAATCAGGTAACTAGGTAGGTTGCCTTTTTCCATAGGAGCGAGAACATGTCGACACTAAGTATTTCAGCATATTGGAGCACCATCGCACTGGTATGTAGGATAATTTCCTAACATAAGGGGTATACGGATCTCGCGTTGAATCTTAGGCTTCCAAGATCGCCAGATTGTCTCTCTAACTCTCTTTGCTGTTTTGTTTTATTTTTTAGACAGGTTCGAGAGACTCCGTCTGTGTGAGCGCCTTGCAACGATTTCGGGTGAACTGTGACGCTGCAAAGGACAACAGTGTAGCAGTGAATGAAGTAACTAAAGATATGCTCGCAAAAGCATAGGACGAGTTTTGACTATCGTCTAAATTTTTGTTGTGCGTCCTGCGGAGAGTACACTGAAAAAGGAATTTTTTGTCGTAAATATTAAAAGAATCCCCCTCCCCCCCTCCCAGACATGTGCGCATATCGTATGCCGCTGTAAAAAATGATTGTTTAGAAGTTTGCAATCATATGCGTGATTTAATAATTAATCCAAGTTTCTGATTCAGCGCATGCGGAAGAAATCACACAAATATTTTTTATATGCCCTGCAGTTGCTCGGTCGTCGCAGCACTATAGGAGGGGGAGAGCCATACTTCTGATCTGACTGCAGACAGAGTGCGGTGATTCTCGGTGTCACGGCACTACGAGGAAGCGCGTTGCTGGGCTTGTGGCCTGACTGCGGAAAGAGTGCGGACTTTCTCGTTCGCCACAGTTCTAGGAGGGGGAGGGTGGTCGGGCCTCTGCTCTGGGACTGTGGTCAAGCTTCTGGCCTGGCTGCAAACAGAGTGCGACCCTTCTCGTGCGCCAGAGCTCTATTTGGGGGAGGATGGCCAGGGTTCTAGCCTGACTACGAGAGCAGCCTTTCTCGTTTGCGACGGCACTAGGGGGGCGAGGGTGAGCAGACATCTGGCCTCACAGCGGGTAGAGTGCGGTCTGTCTCGTTTGCCAAAGCACAAGGAGAGGAAGAGTGGCTGGGCTTCTGCCTGGCTGCAGACAGAGGGTAGCATTTCACATTCGCCACGACACTAGCGTGGGGGGATTCTGGGCAGGTTGCTGACCAGACTGCAAGTAGAATGCAGGCTCTTTCCTTCGACATGGAAGTAGGAAGGGGAGAGTGGGCAGACATTTAAGTACACTACTGGCCATTAAAATTGCTGCACCAAGAAGAAATGCAGATGATCAACGGGTATCCATTGGACAAATATATTATACTAGAACTGACATATGATTACATTTACACGCACTTTTGGGTGCTTAGCTCCTGGGAAATCAGTACCCAGAACAACCATCTCTGGCCGTAGTAATGGCCTTGATACGCCTGCGCATTGAGTCAAACAGAGCTTGGATGGCGTGTACAGGTACAACTGTCCATGCAGCTTCAACACGATACCACAGTTCATCAAGAGTAGTGACTGACGTATTGTGACGAGCCACTTGCTCGGCCACCATTGACCAGACGTTCTCGATTGGTGAGAGATCTGGAGAATGTGCTGACCAGGGCAGCAGTCTAACATTTTCTGTATCCAGAAAGGCCCGTACAGGACCTGCAACATGCGTTAGTGCATTATCCTGCAGAAATTTAAGATTTCGCGGGGATCGAATCAAGGGTAGAGCCGCGCCGGCCTTGTTGGCCGAGCGGTTCTAAGCGCTACAGTCTGGAACCGCGCGACCGCTACGGTCGCAGGTTCGAATCCTGCCTCGGGCATGGATGTGTGTGATGTCCTTAGGTTAGTTAGGTTTAAGTAGTTCTACGTTCTAGGGGACTAATGACCTTAGAAGTTAAGTCACATAGTGCTCAGAGCAATTTGAACCATTTGGTAGAGCCGCGGGTCGTAACACATCTGAAATGTAACGTTCACTGTTCAATGCGAACAAGAGGTGACCGAGACGTGTAACCAATGGCACCCCATACCATCGCGCTGGGTGATACGCCAGTATGGCGATGACGAAAACACGCTTTCAATGTGCGTTCACAGATATCACGCCAAACACGGATGCGACCATCATGATGCTGTAAACAGAAACTGGATTCATTCGAAAAAATGACGTTTTGCCATTCGTGCACCCAGGTTCTTCGTTGAGTACACCATCGCAGGCGCTCCTTTCTGTGATGCAGCGTCAAGGGTAACCGCAGCCACGAACTCCGAGCCGATACTCCATGCTGTGCAAACGTCGTCGAACTGTTGGTGCAGTTGGTTATTGTCTTGCAAACGTCCCCATCTGTTGACTCAGGGATCGAGACGTGGCTGCACGATCCGTTACAGCCATGCGGATAAGATGCTGTCATCTCGACTGCTAGTGATACGAGGCCGTTGGAATCCAGCACGGCGTTCCGTATTACCCTCTTGAACCCACCGATTCCATATTCCGTTAATGTCATTGGATCTCGAGAAACACGAGCAGAAATGTCGCGATACGATGAACCGCAATCGCGTTAGGCTACAATCGGACCTTTATCAAAGTCGGAAACGTGATGGTACGCATTTCTCTTCCTTACACGAGGCATCACAACGACATTTCACCAGGCAACGCCGGTCAACTGCTGTTTGTGTATGAGAAATCGGTTGGAAACTTTCCTCATGTCAGCACATTGTAGGTGTCGCCACCGGCCTCAACCTTGTGTAAATCCTCTGAAAAGCTAATCATCTGCGTATCGCAGCATCTTCTTCCTGTCGTTTAATTTCGCGTCTGTAGCACGTCATTTTCGTGGTGCAGGAATTTTAATGGCCAATAGTGTAGAATACGGTCTTTCTGATTCACCATTGCTTTATGCGGGTGAGGATGGGCAGGTATCTGGCCTCTCTGTGGGTAGAATGCGACCCTCTTCGTTCGTCACAGGTTATTGTGGCTGGGCATCTAGCTTCACTGTGGGTAGAGTGCGGACTTCCTCATTTGTCACGGCGTCAGGAGGAGGGAGGGGCATGGTCAGGCATCTGGCCTCTCTGCTGTTATAGTGTGGCTCTTCTCATACGTCATGGCACTAGGAGCGGATTGGTGAGCGGCATCTGGCCCTACTGTCGGTCCTCTTTGACCACCATGGCACTACGTGAGAGAAGATGGCCGCCCTTCCGGCCTGACTGTGTTTAGAATGTATCCTTTATTGTTTGCCACTGCACTAGCAGGGGAGGGTGGCGGGGCTACTGGCCTATGGATAGAGTGCAGCCTTTTTCGTTTTCCATGGCACTTGTATGAAGAGGGCGGCTTCTGGTTGGACTGTAAGTGACATGGCAGACGCTCTATCCATCTAAGCCAACGAGGGTACATTGGACAGTGCGACTGCAGGGATTTATCCCTTACACGCTCCCCGTGAGACCCACATTCCCAACTTAATATACTTATATGGATATACTTTTATGGAAATGATGTCTGTTCTTTCGGACAAGAACAGACACCATATCCATATAAGTATATCGTTTTTGCAATACCGGCCATGACCTCCTTCTTCCGTGCGGATGCACACATATTCCCCGAACTCTTACGGGACTTGGTAAGAATGTCTTCCACGAGTAATGAGTGTAGTGGGGTGGGTCACTACGAATGTAGTGTGTGGACATACAAGGTGAGAATGTGGGTCTCCCAGCAGGCGTGCGCGAGACAGTCCCTGCAGTAGCACTATTCTGTGTGCCCTCGGTGGCTTAGATGGACAGAGCGTCTGCCATGTCAGCAGGAGATCCCGGGTTCGAGCCCCGGACGAGGCACACCTTTTCACCCGTCCCCGTTGATACATATCAACGCCCGTCATCAGCTGAACGTATTAAAATAATTCTAATTTCTTCCCAACTTAAAGTCCACACACTGCATTCGTAGTGCCCCTGCCCATTACACTCATTAATCGCGGTAGACAATCTTACCGAGTCCCATAAGAGTTCGGGCAATGGGTGCACTTTTCAATGAAACACACTGCTCAGAAACAGCTTGAAGGGCAATTCCGACAAGACAAAATTAAAATATTAACTTCCAGCTTGGATAAGCAGCAGCAAATGTTTACCAAATGAAGATACAGCGTAAGAATTCGGTTAAAGCTAGTTTTATAGTGATTAGAAAAATTGTCAAGTCGTTAAGGCCTTTTGCTGAAGACGAATTCGTAAAGGAGTGCCTCTTGGACATATTGTGTCCTGATAAAGAATAAGAATTCGAACAGATATGTTTAAAGAGACGAACATATTTTCGCCGAGTTAATATCATGGCTGATGATAAAAAACGCACATTCGAAGCATCTGCGACCGGTTTGAATAAGACCACTGATTTATCTGACACAGCTTAGTTACCACTTTTCGTTAGTGGTGTAGATGTGGAGTTTAACATAAAATAAGAATTATTAGCATCACAGCCATTCAAAAAATCACTATTGGTGAAGATATTATTGAACAAATGAAAAAAATTCTTAAAAGACATCATAGTCGCCGGCGACTATGATGTCTTTTAAGAAATATTATATGACTGTGAATCCCAACCATGAGAAGTTAATCAAATGAAAAAATCATCGGTAAGTTTTATCTGCAGCGGAGTCAGCTCGTATGGGTTTGTACTGATGGAGCACCTGCGATGTTCGATTCAATAAAAGGTTTTATTTGCATGTTAAATTAAAAACCTGTTGAAATAAATATTGAGCAAGCCAGTTTAACAGTTCTTCACTACATTATTTACCAATCAAGTTTTGTGGTAAATCAGTTAAAATGAAAAATATCATGAATCTGGTTACCACGAGCATCAGTTTAAAGCCCCAGTCAATAATTCAGCTCCAATTCAGAGAGTATTTGCATTGAAATGTTCTAAGACAGTTATTATAAGAAGTCGTAAGTGAAGCAATAATGTTCACGAAGCGTAAATAGACATAAATATCTGAGGATGGGGTGGGCATAAAATGAATGTATTCTCGAAAACGAGTAGGCATAATTTGTTGGCGTGGCGTGTCAGGAAAGGGTCACTATTCACACTGGTGCGCAAACGCATAAATACGGACGTCATGGACGCTAAAATTCTGACTTTATGCACTGTGATTGCTGATGTCGTGTCACGTGATGAGGCGGCCCGCTAGTTAAAGTAACTATGTGAATCAGACTCGCGGGTCACCAAAGGTTGCTTGCAGTAGACCATTGCGGCCACCACCCTGTGTATAGAAATAATAAGCTGTATTGTGATGACAAAATTTAGTTCCTATCTTACATTAGCAAGGAGTGGTTTCTGCTAGTTAGAGCAAGAACATGAGGTGGTGGCGTAGAGTGTAAGTATCATATTTTGGCAAATCCCCAATTTAATTGCCATTAACGACTGTAACGCTACCGAGCTCTGCTCATTTTCTACGTTTGTGACAAAGGTGCTCAGTGTCTTGAACACTGCCAGGACAAATCCAAATCTAATAAGTATTGTTGGAGCCAGTACTACTCTGTAGCTACTAGGGAACAGCTCAATGAACAATGTAAGGTGTCAGGCAAATCCAACACCTTCCATGAAAACCCTGACATGATAAGCAAATCCAGTAGTATGTCACATAGCTCCGAATAAATCGTGACATTAAATTAACCAAAGTAATACGAGTAACGAGTGAGCAAATGGAATACCACAGACTAACACAAGAATGCCTCAACGCATGTCATACCTTCCCACCGTGAGACAGACGCAGTTCTGAGGGGAGAAACGAGAACAGAAGCCGAGAGCAGAAGCGTGTTAAGCTAGAAGGCCCTACGATAAGGGACGGACTGGACACCCACGTCGCCAGCTAACGACTAGGGCCACACCACCAGCAAGTTTTAGCGTGAGACTTTTTCGTGTCTCTGTTACGTCAAGGACCACCCCCCCCCCCCCCAGCCCATGTTAAAAGCTAGAGCCCTCCAGAAAAGCAGTATAGGTCTTACGATGACACAAAAAGGGCCACACCACCCGCAAGTTTTGGCGTGAGACTTTTTCGTGTCTCTGTTACGTCAAGGACCACCCCCCAGCCCATGTTAAAAGATAGATCCCTCCAGCAAAACAGTATAGATCTTACGATAACGCCAAAAGGACCACACCAGCTGCAATTTTTAGCGTGAGACTTTTTCGCGTCTCTGTTACGTTGCAAACTTTAAAAACATTGCCCCACCACGAAAAGTATAACGTTTCTCATTGGATAGACAGAATTTTTGTAGGCGGAGCTTAAGGTTAACATTGAGACCCTGATTGGTCAGATGAAAACACAGCCAGATAGTTTTTTTAAACCAACTTCGGCAAATGGTAGTAAGGAGAAGTTAGGAGAACAGTTGCTTCCGAGATGGCGAGGTCAGTGGAGCTGTGCTGCCCGCTGCCGCCCTGACGCTGGCTAAACACTGACAAGGTAATGAACGCACGCGATGTCGCATTTTTGAGTGCATAAGGCTTCACTCAGAACTGCAGAAGTCTCATCTGTTAAACCCCTTTTTGCGTAATACTAGTGTCGATCGTCAATTAAAGCTCATGGTGTTCACATTTGGCACTTGAAGTAAAAATCTGAAACGCAATGATTTTTCTGTAATATAGTTATTGAGAAGCCACATCAGCCACTGTAATTTACGACAAGTTAGATAAGTAATTAAAGATAATTGAGGGTCACTGTAGACCATTTTAATAGTTTGCTCTTTTGTGAAACTTAATTTAAACCTAGATTATAGATGTGATATGGCATAGGTCATCCTGCGATCCATTGTAGAACTTGGAAACCCACTCAGGGAATATTCGTTTACATTTTTGTTGAACGCAGTTGGTTTTTATCATCCTGTATTAAAACACTTCCTTTTATCAACAGTGCAATTTATAAACAATGTTTTGTGAGTAGAATAAAATTTCCAATGGTAAACTTAACTGCTTTTTCGACGTTATTTTACCAGCTAACTAAAAATAGGAAAGCCTTGAACCCCTTCCAATAAATTTAGTTAGTATTAAGATTATTTTACAGGGAGTGCAGTGGAGCTGACGCTGAAATCATTAAGTATTTGGTTATATCGTCGCTAGTGTCACTCAACTCTTCTGAATTCTACATGTCATATGTGGTCTGGCGTCTCATTACCAGCAACAGGTCCCAGGTTCAAACTAGTCAATTCCCTAAAACACACGCTCAGAGCATCGTAGCGCGAAAGTGGTAGGGAGACACGATATAGAGCAAACAGACACCACCATGAATGTTTAGAACAAGGCGTAATTCAAAGACTGAAACAAATAAGAGAATGGCTTCTAGTATACGCTAGGGCTGAAACAATCTTACTATTGCTTTGGTTTCATTTATAGCTCTTCAAAATATATTTATGTTGATCTTGTAGAGGGTTTGGACAGAAGTATGGAAACACTGTGAAAAATGCATGCTTGAACAGAAATGCAGTTGCAAGTGGAGTCTGCCGATGGCGCTGTTGGATTTGACCACGAACAACACCTGTGCAACTTGGGCAAGTTGTTGGTGCTCATATTGTGGGTGCTTCAGCAACTAAGGTAGTCGAAGTGTTTGGTGATGAAATTTTCTCGGGCTTCCATCCGGGTAGCTGCGTCGGAAATCCGCGATGTTACGACGAGTGTCGTTCTCATCATCTTCTGGCGAAGATTATGAGAATGACACTCATCGAAAGTTCGTGGATTTTTGACGCAGCTACCCGGATGGAAGTCGGAGAAGATTTCATCAGCAGTATACACCGGGAAAGCCTGCATTCACATATGAAGTGTTTGATGTTTCAAGAGGTACTATAGCGAATGTTTGTACAGCATACAGGGAGAGCCGAGAAAACATCATCCACTACGTCACGACGCTGACGAAACTCTGTGTTGAGCGATAGTGACATATGGTCACTATCGCTATATTGTGACGAAAAATAGGACAGTATCCTCAAAAGTCTACAGAACTGAATGTTGCACTTGCTATCCCTGCCAGCATCAAGCTCCATAAGCAAAGAATTACACGAAGCTAGAATTCCATAAGCAATCACTATTGATACAGACGCCCGTAACAGCAAAACGTGGTGCCGAAAAAATGTAACCCGGAATATGGAACAATGAAAGATAAACATTTGGTCGGATGAGTCTTGCAACACACGGTTTCCGATTTCTGGCCTACTTTACGTCCCAGGAGTGAAACATAGCGGAGGTTCGGGAATGATTTTGGCAGAAATATCGTGGTATTCCATGGTTACTATGCAAGGTCTCGTTTCTGCCAAGGATTAAGTGCCTAGTACTGCTGCATTCAGTGTTATAACGTTTGTTTCCCAATTTTTATGCTGTGTTCCATACACGAAAGGGTCCCTGTCCACGCACTTCGCGTCGTCCAACACTGGTATTTGTGAGCACGAGGATGAACTGTCGCAGAGACCCTGACCACCAAAGTCTTCATATCTCAGTCTTACTGAGCTTTTGTGGTATATTGAGGAGAGAAGGGTGCGTGACCATTATTCAGATAATCATTACCTGAACTTGTCGCTATTTTGCATGAAGGACTGCATAAGAAGCCCACACAGGACCTGTATTTATCCACTCTGAGACAACTGGAAGTTGTTTCGAATGCCAACGATTTTCAAACACCGCATTAGGCATGCTAAGTTGTTGTGTTTTAGTGTTTATATAATTTTGACCACCCCGTTGTATTAAAATTGACAAATGAAATAATAAATGAAGAGATACTAAAAACTATAAGTAGAATTTACGAGATGAAGGCACACGCTATCGCGATATATATATATATATATATATATATATATATATATATATATATATATATATATATATTGCACCAGGAAGGAATTATCCGAATGTGGCGGAAATCGGTGATGTACATCTATGGACAAACAAATGATTACAGTGTCAGAAAAATGTGTGATTTATCAAAAGAAAGAGCTTCGCAAACTGAACAAGCCGATAACGTGTTGGTCCACCTCTGGCCTTTATGGAAGCAGTTACTCAGCTTGGCATTGACTGGTAGATTTATTGAATGTTCTTTTGAGGGATCTCGTGCCTAAGTTTATCCAATTCGCGCGTTATATCGTCAAAATCCAGAGCTGGCTGGAAGTCCCTGTCAATAATGCTTCAACGTTCTCAACTGGGGAAGGAATCTGTGACCTTTCTGGAGAAGGTAGGGTTTGACAAGCACGAAGGTAAGCAGTAGAATCTCTCGCCGTATCCAGACGGGCATTATCTTGATTAACTGTAAGCCCAGGATGGTTTGCCATCAAGGGTAACACAAGGGGTTTAGGATATCGTCGGCGTACGTCTGTGCTGTAAAAGTGTTGGGGATGGAAACCAAAGGGAGCCTACTATGAAAAGAAAAGGCACGCCAGACCATCATTCCTGGTTATCGGGCTATATGACAGGCAACAGAACCGTCCGTGGTGTCTTCAGACACGTCTTTGCAAGACTACAGTGGACTGACGGTATGTTTCATAAGACGATAGGCGACTCTGAGTCACCCCCCAGACAGCAATCACCTTAACTAGTAAACCTTTCATTTGACTACCTGTCCCATGCATCTGCTAAATTGATTTTTCCCTTTCATAGTGATTGCTGTTTATAGCCTGCATTAGAAGGTAACAATTCTAAAATTAATAACACTGAATGGACTTTGATGGATTTATGCTACACAGAAGTTAAACTACGTTGGTTCAGCTGAGAACAAGTGGCGAGACTGTGGTTCTATTGGCCCTAACAAGCCGGAGCAGCCATACTATACCCCTTTCTCGATGTGTAGCGCTGTCTCAGGTGACAGTCATTTGTTCAAGCGTCTACAGAGCGACGATGTGTGGCGCCTGTAATTCGCTATCGCGGGCACGAAATACGCAAACTAGTGGATGGTGATCCGTTCGACAGATCGAAATCAGTCTCTAATGGAGCCCTGAAATCTCGGGAGATCACTTAGTGTAACGCTCCCGGTCGCTGGTCACGCCGTGGACCAATTTGACTCACTTATAAAGCAATGCTTAAAAGGATATCAAACATCGAGACGACAGACCTGTCACGAATAACGTTGCACTGAGCACAGCGACTTTTCTGAGAGACTGAGATCTAAGCTATCAGTACAGCAAAGTCCTCGCCAGTCAAGACCAGTGCTCATGTGAAATGTTCAGGACAAAGCGTCCCAAGCAGAAGCAAAATTTAAAACCAAAATACTCTTCAGGACAGAGTCTGAATCGGAAGACACATCTCAGACCAGAATCTGAACTGGAAGACCTTCACTACTGGCCATTAAAATTGCTACACCACGAAGTTGACGTGCTACAGATGCGAAATTTAACCGACAGGAAGAAGATGCCGTGATATGCAAATTATTAGCTTTTCAGAGAATTCACACAAGGTTGGCGCCGGTGGCGACACCTACAACGTGCTGACATGAGGAAAGTTTCCAACCGATTTCTCATACACAAATAGCAGTTGACCGGCGTTGCCTGGTGAAACGTTGTTGTGGTGCCTCGTGTAAGGACGAGAAATGCATACCATCACGTTTCCGACTTTGCTAAAGATCGGATTGTAGCCTATCGCGATAGCTGTTTGTCGTATAGAGACACTGCTGCTCGTGTTGGTCGAGATCCAATGACTGTTAGCAGAATATGGAATCGGTGGGTTCAGGAGGTTAATACGGAATGCAGTGCTGGATCTCAACGGCCTCGTATTACTAGCAGTCGAGATGACAGGCATCTTATCCGCATGGCTGTAACGGATCGTGCAGCCACGTCTCGCTCCCTGAGTTAACAGATGGGGACATTTGCAAGACAACAACCATCTGCACGAACAGTTCGACGACGTTTACAGCAGCAGGGACTATCGGCTCGGAGACCATGGCTGCGGTTACCCTTGACGCTGCATCACGGACAGGAGCGCCTCCGAATGTGCACTCAACGACGAACCTGGGTGCACGAATGGCAAAACGTCATTTTTTCGGATGAATCCAGGTTCCGTTTACAGCATCATGCTGGTCCCATCCGTGTTTGGCGACATCGCGGTGAACGCGCATTGGAAGCGTGTATTCGTCATCGCCATACTAGCATATCACCCGGCGTGATGGTATGGGGTGCCATTGGTTACACGTCTCGGTCATCTCTCGTTCGCATTGACGGCACTCTGAACAGTGGACGCTACATTTCAGATGTGTTACGACCCGTGGCTCTACCCTTCATTCGATCCCTGCGAAGCCCTACATTTCAGCAGGATAATGCACGACTGCATGTTGCGGTTCCTGTGCGGGCCTTTCTGAATACAGAAAATGTTCGACTGCTGCCCTGGCCAGCACATTCTCCAGATCTCTCTCCAACTGAAAACGTCTGGCCAATGGTGGCCGAGCAACTGGCTCGTCACAATACGCGAGGCACTACTGCTGATGAACTGTGGTATCGTGTTGAAGTTGCATGGGCAGCTGTACCTGTATAAGCCATCCAAGCTTTGTCTGACTCAATGCCCAGGCGTATCAAGGCCGTTATTACAGCCAGAGGTGGTTGTTCTGGGTACTGATCTTTCAGGATCTATGTACCCAAATTTCGTGAAAATGTAATCACATGTCAATTCTAGTATAATATATTTGTCCAATAAATACCCGTTTATCATCTTCTTTCCTTCTTGGTGCAGCAATTTTAATGGCCTGTAGTGTAGTTTTTCCTCTCGTCACTTTCCATCGAAGCTCAGTAAACTCCACAGAAGGACTCCTGCCACTGCCCCCCCCCCCCCCCCAAGTATTTTGTGCAAATCACAAGACGCCACAAGATCCATATCTCCCCTGTAACTAGCCTGCTCTACCTCATCTAAGTTAACAATATTCTTCTATTTGCAGCAGAAGCAGCCAATCATTGACCCGAAAATTTCCGCACAGAGAGGAGGAGTCGCTGTGCTCCCGACTTGTTTTTTTCTCAGGGCCACTTTAGGCAGCGAGTTTCGAGTTTCCACATAGTTCTACAGTGAACAATACATTTATCCTAGAGATCATTATCTGGATATTCCGAAAGTTACCAAGTGTCTGACCAGGAGTCCCAGCTAATCAAGAGTAGTGCATTTGTGTCCCAACATAAATCATTTCAGAGCTGCCATAAATGATACATTCCTTCTAAAATTGTTTTGAAGCCCTGAGGCTACTTAACAACCTCTGCCCACTCAGGGGCGACACCACCTGATGGTTCCCTCAATAGCGTCCGGTCCATGGTGAATATGGAAACTCTCGGATTGTTATGGGTGCCATCCATATTTACAAAGGGCCTTTAGAACCCTGTCGTAATGTGTTGGCTGGGCGATCTAGATTTCTCTTGCACTCTTGCCCCTGCTGTGATTAAGAGCCATCTAACAGATAGGTCCAGGTAAATAGTTTTTCGCTGCTTTGACCGAACTCATTGTCTTCACACTGGTGCGGGAACTTCTTGGTCCCAGCATTCTATCTACGGTAAGTGCTTCAAGATATTCCTTTTCTTCATAGACGCACGTGTCTTTCAAGCCCCAAACGTCCACTGCAGGACTTACTGTTAAATGATCAAACTGCCTGCTTTTTCTCAGCTCCAGAAAAAACTATCCAAAGGAGAGCCATTATGAAAGTTCTGCATGCATTAACAGCCTACATGCACCCATCATTGTGTGTACATGCTCCCATCAAACTGTAAAAACTGAGTCTTACTGTTATTTAGCATTAGTTTATTTTCTACAAGCCATGAACTCAGGTAACGAACTGCGCTATTTGGAACTGAGCCAATGTTGCACCAACATCCTTTACTAACAAGCTGGTGTCATCAGCAAACAGAAATATTTTAGAGTTACCCATAATACTAGAGGGCATATCATTCATATAAATAAGGAACAGGAGTGGCCCCAACACTGATCCCTGGGGCACCCCCACCCCCCTCCGCTTGACTGTAACTCACGTCACAGTCATTCTCAACAATGTGAATAACGATCTTTTGCTGTTGTTGCTAAAGTAAGAGGTGAACGAATTGTGAGCTACTAGCCATATTCTTTAACGGCCAACTTCTGGAGCAATATACTGTGATCAACACAATCAAACACCTTAGTTAATTAAAAAAAATATGCCTAGCGCTCGAACCTTTTGTTTAACCCATTCAGTACCTCATAGATAAAAGAGAATATAGAATTTTCAGTTGTTATGTTAAACGACTTCTAAAGTAGAATTGTACATTTGATAGTAAATCGTGTGATATAAAATTATCAATTATTCTTACATACACAGTCTTTTCAATAGTTTCAGCAAATACTGATGGCATAGAAATAGGTTTAAAATTATCTACATTAACGACTTTTCTACTGAGTGCTTTAATAGTTCAGGAAACTGAGCATTCCTACAGGAAAAATTACATATATCGCTAAATACGGGGCTAATATTCTGCAAGGCACTCCATCATAGCCATGAGAGTCCTTAGTCTTCAGTGATTTAATTTTTGACTCAACCTCCCCCTTATCTTTATCACAGAGGAGTGTTTCAGACATCAATCTTGGAGAGGCAAGAAGGTTAAATGATTCACTGTAGAAACAAAATTTTTATTTAATTCGCCAGCAATGCTCAGAAAGTGGTTGTTAAATACTGTACATACATCTGAAATATTTTCGCTACGAACTCACTTTATATCGTCGACCTTGTGCTGCTGACCAGACACTTCCTTCACAACTGACCATGTGGTTTTAATTTTATCCTGTGAATTAGTTATTCTATTTGTAAAGAACATACTCTTTGCCTTCCTAATAATTTTATTAAGCATATTGCAGAATACTTTGTAATGGGCTACTGTAGCTTCATTGTGGCTGCTTCTAACATTTTGATATAATTTCCACTTCGTTCTACATGACATCCTTATCCCACTAGTCAGTCACCCGGAATGCCTATTACTGCGAGTACCCCGATTAGAACGTTCTAATGGAAAGCAGTTCTCAAAGAGCATGAGAAATGTGTTAAGAAAAGCATTGTATTTATCATCTATGTCATCGGCACTGTAAACATCCTGCCACTCTTGTTCCTTGACAATGTTTAAAAAACTATCTAATGCTGTTGGATTAGCTTTCCTACATAGTTTGTATTTATATATGACATTTGTTTGAAGCCAAAAGCCTTTTAGTGTTAAAATTTGTGCATCATGGTCCGAAAGGCAATTCGCCCTTTTACTAACAGAATGCCCATCTAGTAACGAAGAATGAATAAAAATATTGTCTATGGCTGTGCTACTGTTCCCCTCACCCTAGTTGGAAAACACACAGTCTGCATCAGATCATATGAATTCAGGAGATCTACCAATATCATTTTTCTTGCACAATCATGTACAAAATTTACACTGAAATCATCGCATACAATTAACTTCTGGTACTTCCTACAAAGTGAATCAAGAACCCTCTCTAGCTCGAGCAGAAATGCTGCGTAGTCAGATTTATGGGATCAATAAAGAACAACAATTAGAAGTTTAGTTTCACTACATTCAACTGCTCCTACACAACATTCAAATATCTGTTCAGTGCAATGCTGTAATACGTCTATGGACTGAAATGGAATACTGTTTTTGATATACGTAGCCACTCCCACAGCCCGCAAGGAACTCCTTGAGAAACAGCCAGCTAATCTCCATCCTAGTAAAGGAAGCCTCTGAACTGTCAAATTATTTAAGTGGTACTCCGATATACCAATAATTTCAGAGTCAACATCTGTAAGCAGTTCACTAACTTTATCTCTAATACCTCTTATATTTTGATGAAATATGCTAATTCCTTCTCTACTTGGAAGCATGATGTCCTCTGAAGGTTAGCCCGTAGCTAGAGGGACTTCCGTTAAGCAGGTATACCTATCAGCTGACTTCAGTCCAAAACAGGTGCAGCTCTAACACCAACCACTACAGGGAGTGTTCCATGAGTGATCCCACCACCACCCACTACACTGTCACCTGTAAGCTTTGCCAGCCTCCTCTTCCCATACCTATTGAGATGCAGGCCATGCCTAGTGAAACCCAATCTACTGATAGATCTATCGGCGCTCTCCCCAGCCCTAGCCCCATTTTATTTCATGAGGACCTCTTTGCTTATCATCCGTGGCGCTCCTACAGCACAGCAGTACGTCTACGGTATTCTATGCTCTGTTTTGTTGCCCTTCATCTTGGGCTTGCATTTCAGAAAGATAGTGTCCACCTGCACATGATCAGAGTTTCTACTGCTTGTCTTCATGCTTGCAAAAACTTATCTTGGCTAGATAGGTCACCAGAACTCTTCCTAATTGAGAACGTCTGGCGCTCCCTCAGGAAGGCATCCAACAACTGAGCTAGTCAATTCCAAGTTGAATAACTGCTTGCACAAGAGCCTTAATTGACTTGCTCAGTTTGTAAAAATCTTTTTCTTGAATAAATCATCCAGTTTTTCTGAAACTGTCTGTCTGAACCACTATATCACGTCTACCAATTTCCATCCTATTCGGATAATCCCTTCGTGGTGGCGTCGTCTTCTTTTTCTTTGTCTTACAGTGTACTGTGAGCAATGCAGGAATAATTAATTTGGTGCTGGAAGGTGCAGTGTAGAGGAGAAACTGTAAGGGGAGACAAAGATTGTAATATGTAGGAGAAATAAAGAAGGTCTTTGGAACTAAAAGGTAAGCGCAGATAAAATTTGCTCAAGATAGGAACGTAGAGCGATAGATCTAGAAACAAATACTCCCTTGAGAATTAGTAATCCGAGAACAGATTATTCGCGTTTTGTTTCAACAATGTATTTCCTCGGAGGGCCCAAAAGAAATGACATTTAGCGCCCCCATTCTCTCCACGTGTTTAGCCTGCTCATCCAGACGAACGATGAGACCCACTTCTCCCGCAGTTCTGCGTGTCGTCTTGTTGCATCGCCGAGTGTGTGCAACCTGCCGTGTAAGTACTTTTTAATGAGATAACCAGTGGTTGCGTTGTTTTTCTTACCTCACGTTTCCGCTCAGCAATTTGCCGCATGCAACTGTTTCGGATGGGAAAGTTTTTTGTAGATCCTTACTCATTTGCATGATTTTTGCAGAGATTTTACAAGCCAGCTACACCTACACTCTACGAATTTCTATCACATGCATGGTCAGGGTCTCTTATTGTATCATTTATCACGGTATGTAATAGTTCCGTTCACGGACCAATCTGACGGTGCTTGTACCCCCCTGTGCAAGATGTTGCTTGCTTAACTTTAACTACACGGCTCCAGGGCGTCAATACGTATGGGATGGAGAAAAATCGTAGCTTTATCCTTGAAAGACAGTTATTGAACATTGGTGAAAGTTAAATGAAAACTTTAGTTCTGAGCATAATGAAAAAATTAAAAAGAAAAAACGGGCAAATGTTTTGTGGCAGGATTTTTCTAAAAGTAATAAATAAAATAGGTTAGAGAAACATTTGACACACCGTGATGCTCGAAATCAGGTACAGCAGCTAAGAAGCTCATACTTTAGTGATGGAAGGAGATCCCTGAGTGAAATTCCACCAGAGAAATATCTTTAAGTACTCTTTAAAATTCGAAGATTCCGATTTCTCAATCGGTAATTCATTTGCATTACTTGATTTCGAACATCATTCAAAGGCACGTCAAATATTTCTCTAATCTGCTTTACTTCTTACTTTTAGACGAATCATTTCATAAAACATTAGATAGCTTTTTAATGTTTTTTATTTACAAGTTTTGTTCTAAAAACATAAAAAATAATGTATTTGCATGTCGCTCGATATTTTATTATTATGAGTTACAGATAAAAATAAAATCATGTTCTGATTTGCTATGCGTTGACACTTCATTTACTTAGCTAGCAGCAGCTTTTTGTGAAATATCTCAATTTGCCCTTAAATTACTAACTAAATTTTCCTCAAAGAGCCTTTTAGTTTCAATCAATTAAACCTTTTTTATTTAAAAATAAACTAGACCTTACACAGGTCATATTAATAACCCATTTGTCGATTTCCTACTTTTCGTTCGGCTCTGAAAATTTGGAAAATATTCGTTTCCTGATTTCTGGGTTGTCTTATTTTTGCTCATCTCAAACATTTAACAGAAAAGTACCCCAGTGCCCCAAGGCCCTGCGTGAATGAGTGTAAACCCACACAACTTTACAACGTTGTAAGTCGGATGGTTGTTTTAGAAAATAAAAATTTTGCAGTCCAATGGAAAAATTAAAATTTACCCCAGCTTTATCTTCAATCAAGTGGAAGGTTTAGTCTTGTGAGATCGGGTGAATCTTTTTGAAACACCTTGTTGTTTGTATTCAAGTGTGATATCATATTTGAAAGTAGACCACATGAAACAAGTGTAAACAGGAGCGAAGCCCCACTGAAAATGTAGTGTTATTGTCTAATATCAAATTTCTTGGGGCAGAGAGAGTTGCACGGCGCCTGATCATTTGGCTGAGAACAAGCGAGAACCGTATCGAATTCGGACGTCGGGTAAACGACCGTTGGTTTGACATACCCGTTAGCTTGGGTGTGGATTTATACATCGCCTTCCACCCTTGTCTAGGCAAATTCTTGGTGGTTCTCTGATAAAAGCAACTGCCAAAAATTTGAAATAAAAACGCAAAACAAAGTTTGCAAAATTCACAGGATGAACGTAAATGCAACTTTAATAGAGTAAAAGGCATTCTTAATGGGCGGAAAGTCCCTCAGCCTTTTAATTGGTGTAATAAGAAAGATTAATTTCCAAACTGTAGGTGAACGATTTTTCATTAAGAACGGATTCCGTTACGGGCTTCACAAACTCTGATGAAAAAGTAGCTATAATTTCTACGGTCTAGCCCACACAGACAATTCAAACTATCATTTTAAATGTAATTACTTGAACGAGCCAGTTAAACTACGAAGAAGGCGGTAGGAGTATTATGGTTTAACGCCCCGCCGTCCACGAAACCATCAAAGGCCTACGTACTGCGCCCCAGTGGTAGAGTGGAAGTCGAGTGAAAAGTAAAAGTTTTATGTGTCTTGGGTATGGAACACTGTGAATGTGATAAATAAGGTTTTCAGAAAGGACAGTGGCCTTTTGTGATAATAGAACTTTTATTGTACCGTTACCAGTATCAAGTCGCGTAGCGGCTCATCATTACGTGGTACACAGTTCTCAAAAAAAAAAAAAAAAAAAAAAGGCTCTGCGCACTATGGGACTTGACATCTGTGGTCATCAGTCCCCTAGAACTTAGAACTACTTAAACCTAACTAACCTAAGGACAACACACACATCCATGCCCGAGGATTCGAGCCTGCGACCGTAGCAGTCGCGCGACACAGTTTTCGGTTATTGTTTGTATCACTGCGTGGCTCTCTGTGTAGCTGTGGCAAAATAGAAAAAAATGGGTTAGGATGAAGTATAGGTCGAGTATATGGCATACTTACAGGTCTCTGAAAACTTCTATTCCGTACAAGAATTCCTCTTGTAATAATGTAATGTGATGGATAGGAATTACGAAGTCACATTGCATATTCAAAAACAAAAAGGAAAATTTATAAACGTTCAGCATGTAGCCATATTCATAAATTAATTTGTTACCTGAGTGTAACATTTTACACATCATTACAAGTTGCTGTGGAAATCATCCATTTAATACGAAACAAATTAACTGATTAACAAATTAGGATTAATCGTGGTGCACAAAACTCTTTGGAAAACATAGTACGTGTTTTCCATTTAGATTCATTACACAGCACTACGTAACATTGACACAGGCAACAGCTTCCATGAGCGTTACTGGATGTAAACAAACCAAAGAATGTAACTTAACGCTCAAAGATTTTGTGTTGAAACGGAGATTTTGTTTAGCAAGCACTCAAATTTTCGAAATTGCACATTGATTCTGAATGTTAGAGTGTGTATAGCCAAGTCAAAATTATATATGATGGTAGTATCTGTTCCCGAAAGAACAATTACCACGGATGACCATGCAGCTTTGCTAGAAATGAAATGATAATTAAATGTACACCCTAGCTGAAAAACAGGCGTTGATGTACTTCATTGGGGACATGTTGAAAATGTGTACCCTGACCGGGACACAAACCCGGGATCTCCTGCTTACATGGCAGACGCTCTATCCATCTGAGCCACCGAGGGCGCAGAGGATATTGCGCCTGCAGGGACGCTCCCCGTGAGACCCACATTCCCAGCGTGTCCACACCACTACGTTCATAGTGCGCCTAATAGATGTTTGCCCGTCATACTCATAACTCGTGGCAGAATAATCTACAAAGTCCCGTACGAGTTCAGGCATAGCGTGTGCGTTCGCAAACATCTATTAGGCACACTGCGCATGTAATGGTGTGGACATGTTGGGAATGTGGGGTCTCACGGGGAGCGTGCTAGGGCTAAGTCCCTGCAGGCGCACTGTTCTCTGCGCCTTCGGTGGCTCAGATGGATAGAGCGTTTGCCATGTTAGCAGGAGATCCCGGGTTCGAGTCCGGTCGGGGCACACATTTTCAACATGTCCCTAATGAAGTACATCAACGCCTGTTTGCACCTATGGTGTCCATTTAATTATAATTTCACGTCAAAATTAGTCGCTATTACAAAATTAACCTGTGATATTTACAGAGTCTATGACATTAAATTTTAAAATGACATTTCTTATATACGAGAATTTCTTAGTGTTGAAAATACATTTAGCACGTTTATTCTTTATTATTACATGTCGATTGTAAACTGAGCGTCAGAGATTGGCATGTTAATAGCTTTGCTTGATGAAAATGCAAAGTTATGCGGGCATTTGGGACGATGGTTTTGGAAGGTTTGTGAGACAGATGATGAGTAGTAAGTAGATGTGCAACTATGAGAGCGGGAGGATGTGATGGAGGAGGGTGTCGAGGAGTTGGTGTGTGTGTGTGTGTGTGTGTGTGTGTGTGCTAGCCTGGGGTTTTCAGTATCAGAGCAAGAGCTTATTTTTGCAAGGTTACAGATACTTCAAAATTCTGAAAAAATGAGTTGTTTACTCACTTAGTTGGTTCATTTAATAATGGCGTTGGGTGATTTATGGTTATGGATGAAAATCTATGTTTATTACAGACGGCCACCTTTATCCCATACCATAAGTCGGTTATGAAGGCTACTTTTTAAATATCTGCAACGGAATGCCTATTTTAAGTAAGTCATTTAAAAAACAGGCTTTTTTTAGATTTTTAAACGTAGTTCGTCAATGTACTCTTGGTATCGGATTTCATTCTTCCTGTTTGCTCTATGCAGTAGCAGGAGCAGTTTTCACAAGTTAGTTCATATAAATATTCCTTGAAGAGTCGAACTTCCATGTATAAAGCATTCTATCTCCAGAACTGTGTGCCATACAGCGATATCATTTTGCAGGAACATTCAATTATATATGTGGATATTGCCTGGAAAATGTTTCGAATAAAGTTAGTAGTAAAGATGTAGGTGTTATTAGTAAAGAAGCGATAAATTAAAATGCCATGTCAGATGCTGCAAAAGCGTAGCAAACGATAAACATCCTTCCTTTAAATTTGGGGGGGAGGGGGGGGGAGGTTGTCAACGAGAGAAATTTCCTAAAAGTTTGAAAGTATATATTGTGTTGGATGTCACTAAGTGCTATCATCCTCAAATACTGTATGAATAAAGTCTGGGTATTTTTCTCCGTATGAGCTAAGTTCCCTGAAATACAGACGCTGTTTCTGACTTTAATACTTGACTTACTGTATTAGACCTCTAACATAATATTATACCGACGAGCAGATTATGACAGCATTTCAAATTTTTGAATTCGGTCAGTAACACAAAATCGAATTTTTGTTGCCCATGGAAACAATTTGACAGTCATCTAGTGGAACCGTGTCCCGGTTAGCTTTTTGGTAACATACCACATTTCTGATCAGGTGATTTGGTCGTTTTAGTGTTATGAACTATTTTGTTTTGTATTCCTTCGTTTGAGTGAAAACCTATTTTGGCTTTTGCGGTTCAACCAGCTGTGCGAACTGATGTCAGATGTTACCGAGAAAAGGCAGGGAGACGTATCTGGTTTCGTCTGCTGCTGAAAACTGAAGTGTTGATGGTCTTTGATTAGTTTTAACTTCCGGATCTAATTTTCAACTATGGATGGGTCATAAGCATCGTTATAGACTATTGTTTCTTTTTTTTATTAAAATGATCAGGCCTTTGAATATTACAACGGATTCATTGGTTTGCGCGTGGAGAAATAATAAACGAATACGGTTCGCATCACTTAACCAAGATTTCTTGTATGTTGGTCTGTAAGCCAGATGATATTAGTCGCAAACGTTCAATTTTTAGTTTAATTTAATGATCCAGATCGAGAGTATGGATTGGCTATTAACAGTAACACCCCCAGTAAGGTCAAAGGCACGTGTGGCCAGGTACTATTACAATTATCCCAATCACCGCATTTTCGTTTAGGAAAGTGGTGGCTGCCGTGAAGACTATGATAACAATTATTAATATGCTATCAGTAAGTTATAAGAAAGTTTATTTCCATTCTTATTTTAACTGTGCCTGATACATGTTTCCAGTAGTTTCTACGAGAAGAATTGCAAATGAGTAACGGCACAACAAAGGCGCACATTTTAAAGGTGCCTGGGAATAGCCATATTTTGTAACATGTGAAAAACGTAAGAATATAGCGAAAAACTACTTTTTCTTCTTTATTTAGAACACTCAACGTCATCCTTTATCTCAACGTTGGTTGTGAATTACTTAAATTTCCCAATAAAACGTATACTCCACATCTTTATTTCAATTTAGGGAGGTGGTCCATTTTTAAATATAGAACATATATACAAAAAGATTGAACCCTCGATTCGTATCTCCCATTTCAGTCTTAAATGTAGAATATTTAGTGCGTGACGACACTTAAGTGAAATAATTAAAGCTGTGGCCCGAAGGAAAAGGCCAGAAACGAATACATCTCCGACATTACCTGATGGTACAACAACCTCTTATACTTGACAAGTCCCACAGAAGTCTGTACTCGTTTCGAGGTAAAATTGTCAACATTACGCAGAACACACAGTTGGTTCCTATAGGGAAACACGGAAGCGTCACAGCCTACGATCTGTGGAGTAAACAGTCACAGCACACACCCTTAGATTTTTAGGGTCAATAAACTTGTTAAGAACAACTTAGCTGTCTTTCTCAGGGGTGGGGGGAGGAGGGGGGGGGGTTGTCATATCTCGTTCGTAATAACATTCCATCGTACAAAGCTGTCGCTTTTCTTTGGTAGGAGACTGCAGATCGAAGTGACCTAGTTTCGAAGTTTTCAGGAAGTAGTTACGGCCCGTGAAGTGCTATTCTATTGAGCAATATGGCGTTGTTTGTTCAGCGAAATGCTCTTGGGTTCTTGTGAATGGCGCCTTCCGCGAATGCGTCGGCAGAAGTCTGAGATTTACTACGGAGTAGTTCGCGTTGAATGTTACACCTACATGACTATCATACACACTTTAGTGTCTGGCAAAGGGTTCATTGAACCACTTTCACACTGTTTCTCTACCGCTGCTTTCTCGACAGTGTGTGGGAGAAACGAGCACTTAAATCATCTTTCAAATTATTATAATGATCATTTCTCCCTATGTAGGTGGACGTCAACAAAATATTTTCGCATTCGGGGAAAAACTTGGGGATTGAAATTTCGCGAAAAGACCTCGCCGCAGCGAATACTTTTGTTTAATGATTGCCAGCCCAACTTGCTTACAATATTCTTGACAGTATCTCCCCTAGTTCACGATAATACAAAAAGAGGTGCACTTCTTTGAACTTTAAGTTGTCTTGCATCAATTTTGTCTGCTAAGTATCCCATACCGCACAAGAGTATTGTAGCAGAGGACAGACAAACGTAGAGTAGGCAGCTCCCTACAACATTATCTATGTGATCGTGTCGATTTAAGTTGTTCATATATGCTATTCGCAGGAATTTAGTTGAACTGACAACTTTTACATTTGAGTGATTTATTGTGTGACCGAAATTTAACTGATCGTTTCAGTACTCGAGTGGGTGACCTCACATTGTTCATTACTTAGGGTCAATTGCCACTTACTGCACCCAACAGATATTTTATATAAATCATTTTGCAATTGAATTTGACCTTCTAATGACTTTATTGTACAGTAAATGACAGTCTAAAAGGGCTGCTCAGACTGTGTACTAAATAGTACATTTAAATCAGGTACAGCAGAGGGGCCTATAAAACTTTTTTCGGAATACCAGATAGCACTTCCCATTTTTTTTCTTTTTTTTACGACTGTGAGGATCTGAAAAGAACACACGAACATAATCGTGTTACTGAGACTATATTCGGTCTGGATATCTAGAAATATGGACACATCTTTAAATTCCCTGTCGATAACATTCAATACTTCATGAAAATAAAGAGTTAGTTGTACAATAACGATATTTTCCGTATCCGTGCTGACTATATATATAGATATATCGTTTTCTTCCAGGTAATTCATAACATTCAAGCACAGTAAGTGTTCCAAAATCCTACTGCAAGTCGACGTCAGTGATATGGGTCTCTAATTCCGCGAATTACTTCTGTTTCCTTTCTTGATTAGTGATGTGACTTATGCAACTTACCAGGCTTTAGGCACCGGTACGGATTTTTCATCGAGCACGCAGTTGTACACGATTGCTAAGTATGAAGCTATAACATCAGCATACTCTGAAAGGAACCTAATTGGTATGCAGTCTATATCGTGATTTGAATTGCTTCGCTAAACCGAGGATACCTACTTTTAAATCACTCACGTTTGCTTCCGTTTTGACTTGAATTCTAGAGTATTTACTTCGTCTTCTTTGGTGGTGCCGTCATCGGTAACATTACCACCGCTATAGCACAGTGAAGTTGTTGATTTGTCTTACCGTTGGCTTACTTTACACACAACCAGAATCTCTTTGATAATTCCCATTTATTGTTCTGTCGGAGCTGCACATTTTTAATTAGGTTACATGTTTCGATCAATCTGGGTCATCTTCAGATCTAAGACAAAGTAAAACTAAATATTTACCATCTAGTATCTACAATAGGTAGAAAAGAGAAGAATTGCAAACAAACATTGAATTTACCGAAGTAGTTGCGTTTATGTACAATTCTCTTTTCTACTTATTATAAAACAATAGATGGTGTGTACAGGGTGATTACAATTGAAGTTAAACTTTCAAAACGCTCTAGAAATAACACCACTGGCCAGAATGACGTCAAATTGCAACGGAATATATCGGAGAAGGGGGAAAACGTACGGCAGAACGAAAAAAAATGGTGTGAAAATTGATCAATAGATGGCGTTGTATGTGTCAGAATACGTAAATGAAAACACCTATTATGAACACGACCCATTGAAGTTGGTATAAACACGCCGGGCACAGGGCTTTTCCTCTTTTCGCGTCTGCGACGTTCGCCATGACTGTCTCGATACAGGATGGCGCTGTGATGTACTACGAGAATGGAAATGAAATGTGCGTTTGGCGTCATTGGCCGGGAGGCCCCATGCGGGGCAGGTCCAGCCGCGCTGGTGCAGGTCTTATTACATTCGACGCCACATTGGATGACCTGTGCACCGGATGGGTATGAACTGATAATGAAGACAACACTCAGTCCCTGAGCGGAGAAAATCTCCGATCCAGCCGGGAATCGAACAAGGGCCAATAGGACGGCAATCCGCCACATTGACCACTCAGCTATCGGGGCACACATTACGAGAACAATGACTGTGCAAAGGTCGCTCTGCACAAGTTCCGGACACTGAAGGGTTTGAAAAAGGCATTGGTCCGATGACTACTGTGGGTCTGGAGAAAATGATTCGGAAGTACGAAAAGACGGGTTCTTTTGGTGTGCAGCCTGGTAGAGGGAGGAAACGAATTGATTCGACGTCAGCGGAAGCAGCGGCCACGGCAATGCAGGGGGAGAGAAGTGTTGGTGTGCAAAAGTGTAGTGCGCGGAGAATTGCCCGAACATTGGACAACAAAATGTTCAAATGTGTGTGAAATATTATGGGACTTAACTGCTAAGGTCATCAGTCCCTAAGCTTACACACTACTTAACCTAAATTATCCTAATGACAAACACACACACACATGCCCGAGGGAGGACTGGAACATTGGACATACCATGAGCATGGTGCGTAAAATCCTACGAAACATCCTTCTTTGTTTTCCATTCAAAATTATCCGTGTGCACGACTTGCTTCCTGTTGACTTGCGAGCAAGAGAGACCTTTGCTTTAGAAGTTCTTGCTCGTCTGGAAGTGGACAATGACTGGCCGAGGAAGATTTTGTGGACGGGCGAAGCCCACTTCCATCTGAAAGGATATATCAATACGCAGAATTGTCAAATATGGGCAACAGAAAATCCGCACGCAAATAAACCACTACCAATTCATCCTGAAGAGGTCACTGTGTGATGCGGGTTTACGGCATCATTTGTCACAGGGCCATATTTTTTCAAAGTGGCAGGTGCTTAAGGTCGTGTTACCTGTACAGTCACTGGTAAGCGCTTTGAGTGTCTTTTGCTCAATCACGTCGTTCCAGCTCTCCAACAGCGTGGATGTGTGGACGGGATCATTTTTATGCAAGATGGCGCACCTCCGCACATTGAAAATTCAGTTAAGCAGCTGGTGAAGCGCCATTTCGGAAATACTAGAATTATCAGCCGCCATTTCTCTACAGCCTCTCCGTCCCGGTCTCCTGATCTTAATCCGTGTGACTTCTGGCTGTGGGGCTATCCGAAAGATGTGCTCAGTGTTCCGATTGCAAACTTAGCTGCATTGGAGGCACGCATTGCGCAAGACATTCTGAACGTGATCCCAGAAAGACGTCGATCAGTTGTGGAAAATATTGTTTCTCAATTTCAACTTGTTGAAGGAAATGGTGAACAGCATACTGAACATGTTTTGCGCCAGTCACACGGAAATTAATAAACAGATTTGATTTTGATTGATGCTTATTATGCGGTTTTTGGCCTCAGGAAAATTAAAAACCGATGTGATTGATGCTTTTTATGAGGTGTTTGGCCTCAGGACAGTTAAAAACCGGTTTTTCCCATCTGATGTGATAAGACCTTGCCGTGATGGATGGGCTTACGTAACTAACAGAATCAGACCTGTACATTCATGCACACTGAGGTGTAGTTTGTTTCACATCAAAAGCACACCTTACGCATTGTTGTATGATTCATTTGTCCTTTGTAATCGACTACTGTTAAATTATGATGCTTACAGCGCCATCTATTGCTACATTTTGTAACTATTTGTTTTTCTTCTGCCATACGTTTTCTCCTTCTTCCATAACATTCCGTTGCAATTTGATGTCATTCTGACCAGTGTGCTATTTCTAAAGTGGTTTAAAAGTTTAACATCAATTATAATCACCTTATATTTAGTTTTTGTTTCAGATTTGAGGATGATCCAGAATGATCGAAACACGTAACTTAATTAAAAAGTGAGTAACTGAGACGGAACAATAAATGAGAATTATCTTAACTATCTAAACAACTGCTGAATGTCTCAGGATTATTATGTCGACTGTAGTGAGAATCTCTCTGTGTTTTCTGTAAGATTTTCGTTATGGAAACTATTAAAAGCATCTTGCATTGAAATGCACACTATATTTTGAGCTTCTGTGAAACTTCTGAGATTCAAGTTAGCCAATGTTCAGTTTTAGAAGAGTGAAGATAGTACGAGGTGTGTAAGGAAAGGAATGATACTGTCAACAATGCGAGCGATCAGACAATGCTGTACGATTCTGGTCGTGTAGACCGGTGTGTTTATCCCTTCCAGATGCTCGGTCTGAGTTTCAGCTCGGTATAGCCATCACTGAAGCTGTGTTTTGGTTGTGTGTTACGAAAATGGAAAAGCGGAATTTAGAGCAACGTTATGCCATCACGTTTTGTGTTAAACTTGGGGAAATCACGAGTGTGACATTTTAAAAGTTGAAACAGACTTATGGGGGAGTATTCCTTATCGAGAGCACAAGTTTTTCACTGGCACATACCAGTTTTGAAAGTCAGAGAAGATGTTAAAGATGAACCTCCCTCAGGGAGCTTGTGAGTGCTCTTGTTAGATCAGACCGACGTTTAACAATAATGATAAAGGGTAATTTGTTAAACGCTTTCACCGTACATCAAATTCTGACAAAAGATTTGCACATGCAAAAGGTTTGTTTCAATATTGTGCCGAAAGTCCTCACAACTGAAAGAAGAACATTCGAAGTAACGGCGGCGATGATCTTCATCTGCTAATGACTGAGAATGGTTCAGTCGATCGATCACAGGTTGTGAGTCCTGAACTTTTGAGTACGACAATGCGGCATAGTGAGGAGTGGCATTTTGAGTCATCTCCTCGACCGGAAAAAAGATCGAATGAGGAAATCAAAGATCAAAACAATGCTGATTTACCTTTTTGACAGTAGGGGTATCCTGCATAAAGAATTTATTCCTCCAGTGCAAACTGTCAACCAGGTGTTTTTCAAAGACGCCCTCGAAAGGAAAATGATGAATCGTGTGAGACTGGACACTGCAGACAAGTGGATGCCGCATCATGATAACGCTCCATCTCACACAGCCACTTCCACCAAGGAATTTTTGACCTCGAAAGGTATACCTGTTAATCCACAGTTCTCCTATTCACCTGACCTGAGTCCTTGTGACTCTCTTCTTTTCCAGAGATTGAAAAATGTCTTAAAAGAACGTTATTTTGGGACTCGGGAGAACATTCAAAAGAATGTGACCAACATGTTAAAGGTCCTAGCAGTTGAAGACTTTCAGAGTTGCTACCAAGTCTGGGAACAACGTCTATGGTGGTGTATAGCTGTCGAAGGGAACTGCTTTTAAGCGGACAATACTGTTGTTTGAAAAAATAAAATAGAAAATGAGGTAGATTAAGAATCGGTCTCATTATTATTCTCACTCGCCTCTTACAAGACGATGTAATTTCTACACCTGTCTTCAACTCCATCTGCCTGTGAGCATTCAGCGTGTGACTGCCAGCCAGGGGACTCAACTCAAAGGACATTCAGAGATATTTTCTTATGAGAGGTTTGAGGAGGAGAAGAAGGAAACTAGTGTTTAACGTCCCGTCGACAACGATGTCACTGCAGACGGAGCACAAGTTCGGATTAGGGAAGGATGGGGAAGGAAATCGGCCGTGCTCTTTCAAGGGAACTATCCCGGCATCTGCCTGAAACGATTTAGAGAAATCACGGAAAATCTAAATCCGGATGGCCGGACGCGAGTTCGAACCGTCGCAGCGTCCTCGCGAATACGAGTCCAGTGTGCTAACCACTGCGCCACCTCGCTTGGTTGGGAGGTTTGGACGGGGACTCTCTCAATCTCGTGAGGCTAACTCAGGTCCTGCTTAAATGCCTAGTAGCAGCTCCAAGTGCTAAAAAGCTCACAACGATGTGGAGAGCTCTGTGCTGACGCCATGCTCCTCCGTGCACTATCCGAATGACGTCACTTGGCAAGAGGGTGACACCGCGGCCGTTTGACGTCGCCCGTAGGTAGCGGCCTGATCGCAAAGCTGCTTTTACGTATATTCTACTGTTCAAACCGCCCTTTCCGATCCATTCGACAATAGTGCGCGACGAGTCTACTGTAGAATTAGGGAGAAGGTTTTGTGATATATTATGACGTGTTTGGACAAAGAAAACCACCTCTATAAAAACAAACATGGTCTTCGCAAACATAGATCTTGTGGAACGCATCTCGCTCTGTTTATTTATAGACCCACAGCGCTGTGGACTTCGGTATTCAAGTTGGTGGCGTGTTCCTCGACTTTAGGAAGGCATTTTACACTTCAAACGGTTCAAATGGCTCTGAGCACTATGAGACTTAACTTCTGAGGTCATCAGTCCCCTAGGACTTACAACTACTTAAACCTAACTAACCTAAGGACATCACACAAATCCATGCCCGAGGCAGGATTCGAACCTGCGACCGTAGCGGTCCCGCGGTTCCAAACTATAGCTCCTAGAACCGCTCGGTCACCTCGGCCGACCATTTTATACTCTTCCACACTGCCGGTTAGTGAAAAAAATATACGAGCTTGCCATTGTAGATGTAGATAACGACTGTAGGTAAATCTCCATATGAACTCGAACATGTGGTTTGTGTCTTGGACATTTCGCAAGGCATTTGGCAGGAAGTAAAATGTTGCTTTACTCTTCTTAAAAGAGCGTTCTAGAAAGTTTAATAATATAACTCTCCATAAGGCACAAGATATTTCTTATAGAGTCTGCGACTGGAGTTGGATTTCCCATGAAAACTTATTTTAAAGCATGTATTTTCGAGAGCATTTTGTTCGATTTTGAACTTTTTCTCTTTCTTTTTTTTATTATTTCGTTTGGCATTGTCATATTGTCCACTTCTGTATGTTGTACAGCTGCCGTCGATGAAGACTCAGAACCGAAATCGGTAGCATAACAAAATAATATTACTACAGAGAGCAAAGAGTTACGTTTTTAAAAAAAATTGTACATGCTATTCACGATCGCCTAAGCGAGATGGCCAAACACTTCTGCTGTCTTTGTTGCGGAAGCACCCACCATATGAGCACCAACAATTTGGCCACTTTCGAATTCACCGAACTGCAACATAATGGACGCACAACAACACAGAAAACTGTCCGGATTACGATTGAGACTTGAAGCGTATTGAGGACACAGCGTAGGTGTCGTTCGTCTTCAGACACCACGTCAAATCTGTAGATTTGGCTGGCACCTGCATTTGTGGTCACGCAATCATTTCTAATCTTCATATTTCTGTTCAACCCCTGTAGATCGTGTGCTTTTTCAATTTTTCCTGCAAATTTCTTGCTTTAACTGCTAAACAATGCCACAAAACCAATCGATTGTGGACCTCATAAATATTTCTGATGTACCGTTTATCTCTTTGTCTCTCTACAGTTGTTTCCACCCTGCGTGATGCGATATGAATCACCCTGGCGTGCAGGACTAACAGGCGTAACAGACACGGATCGATTTTTCAGTTTGCGAAAGCGACACTCAACTAGTACAGTCGCCTTCAGAACACGGACAAGGACGAGGCTAAAAAATGGTTCAGATGGCTCTGAGCACTATGGGACTTAACATCTCAGGTCATCAGTCCTCTAGACTTAGAACTACTTAAACATAACACACATCCATGCCCGAGGCAGGATTCGAACCTGCGACCATAGCAGCAGCGCGGTTCCGGACTGAAGCCCCTAGAACCGCTCGACCACAGCGGCCAGCAAGGGCGAGGCAAGGTGTATTTTTTTTTATCGAGGTAGCAACATTACAACAAGTGGCTACAGAACGAGTATCTTCTCCATTCTTCAAAGATATCAACTGTTGTCGTTGTTGTGATCTCCAGTCCTGAGACTGGTTTGATGTAGCTTTTCATGCTACCCTATCCTGTGCAAGCTCCTTCATCTCCCAGAACGTACTGCAACCTACATCCTTCTGAATCTGCTTAGTGTATTCATCTCTTGGTCTCCCTCTACGATTTTTATCCTCCTCGCTGCCCTCCAATACTAAATTGGTGATCCTTTGATGCCTCAGAACATGTCCTACCAACCGGTCCCTTCTGCTTGTCAAGTTGTGCCACAAACTCCTCTTCTCCCCAATTCTATTTAATATCTCCTCATTAGTTATGTGATCTATCCATCTAATCATCAGCATTCTTCTGTAGCACCACATTTCGAAAGCTTCTATTCTCTTCTTGTCCAAACTAGTTATCGTCCATGTTTCACTTCCATACATGGCTACACTCCATACAAATACTTTCAGAAACGATTTCCTACCACTTAAATCTATACTGGATGTTAACAAATTTCTCTTCTTCAGAAACGCTTTCCTTGCCACTGCCAGTCTACATTTTATGTTCTCTCTACTTCGAACATCATCAGTTATTTTGCTCCCAAAATAGCAAAACTCCTTTACTGCTTTAAGTGTCTCATTTCCTAATCTAATTCCCTCAGCATCACCCGACTTAATTCGACTACATTCCATTATGCTCGTTTTGCTTTGGTTGCTGTTCATCTTATATCCTCCTTTCAAAACACTGCCCATTCCATTCAACTGCTCCTCCAAGTCCTTTGCTGTCTCTGACAGAATTACAATGTCATCGGCGAACCTTAAAGTTTTTATTTCTTCTCCATGGATTTTAATACCTATTACGAATTTTTCTTTTGTTTACTTTACTGCTTGCTCAATATACAGATTGAATAACATCGGGGAGATTCTACAACCCTGTCTCATTCCCTTCACAACCACTGCTTCCCTTTCATGTCCCGCGACTCTTATAACTGCCATCTGGTTTCTGTACAAATTGTAAATAGCCTTTCGCTCCCTGTATTTTACTCCTCCTACCTTCAGAATTTGAAAGAGAGTATTTCAGTCAACATTATCAAAAGCTTTCTCTAAATCTACAAATGCTAGAAACGTAGGTTTGCCTTTCCTTAATCTCGCTTCTAAGGTAAGTCGTAGGGTCAGTATTGACTTATGTTTTCCTATAGTTCTACGGAATCTAAACTGATCTTCCCCAAGGTCGGCTTCTACCAGTTTTTCTATTCGTCTGTGAAGAATTCGCGTTAGTGTTTTGCAGCCGTGACTTATTAAACTGATTGTTCGGTAATTTTCACATCTGTCAACACTTGCTTTGTTTGGGATTGGAATTATTGTATTCTTCTTGAAGTCTGAGGATATTTCGCTTGCCTCATACATCTTGCTCACCAGATGGTAGAGTTTTGTCAGGACTGGCTCTCCCAAGGCTGTCAGTAGTTCTAATGGACTGTTGTCTATTCCCGGGGCGTTGTTTCGACTCAGGTCTTTCAATGCTCTGTCCAGCTCTTCACGCAGTATCGTATCTCCCATTTCATCTTCATCTACATCCTCTTCCATTTCCATAATATTGTCCTCAAGTACATCACCCTTGTATAGACCCTCTATATACTCCTTCCACCTTTCTGCTTTCCCTTCTGTGCTTAGAACTGTGATTCCATCTGAGCTCTTGATACCAACTATCCTTTGGTAAAATGCAGCGAGTTGTGCTTCCATATGTTATCCAGCCCACACACCTTAGCCACATCTAGAACCTGACCAGACATAGCTTCTTTCTTTTAGAAAATGCCTTTGTACGTAAGCTACGTCCACCAGTAAATTTCAACTGCTAACAGCGTATGCTCTCTTCAAGAATCACAAGAGGAGGACATATACTTGGAAAAAGTCCGAGAGATACGGGAATATTTCAGTTAGACAGAGATTCCAAATTCAAATATTCGATTGTAAGGCAGATATATACTCATATTTTAATAGTGGTGCAGAGTAGTCTGAAGTTTAAGAGACTGATCAGGAAGTAACATTATGCAAAGAAGTGGAATAGGCAAATACTAAGGAATGAAGAGATACAAAAGTTCTCTGAGGCTACAGACACTGCATTAATTTATAGTTCAGCGGGTAGTTTAATTGGAGATGAATGGATATCTCTAAAAAGGGCAATCACAGAAGCTGGAAAGAAAAACATAGGTACGAGGAAGGTAACTGTGAAGAAACCGTGGGTAACGCAAGAAATACTTCAGCTGATCGGTGAAAGAAGGAGGTTAAAAATGTTCTGGGCAGTTCAGGAACACAGATATACAAGTTATTTTGAAAAAAAAAACAAATAGGAAGAGAAGGGAATCTAAGGCGAAATGGCTACATGAAAAACGCGAAGAAATCGAAAAAGCATTATTCTCGGAAGGACTGATGCAGCAGATAGGAAAGTCAAAACAATCTTCAGTGAAATTAAAAGCAAGACGTTAACATTAGGAATGCGAAGAGAATGCTACTGTTAAATGCAAAGAGAGAACGGATAGATGGAAAGAGAACATTGAATGCCTATGATGGTGATGATGATGTTTGGTTTGTAGGGCACTGAACTGCGCGGTTATCAGCGCCCCTATAAATTCCCAACCTTTGCTCAGTCCAGTCTCGCCACTTACATGAATGATGAGGACAACACAAACACCCAGTCATCTCGAGGCAAGTGGAAATCCCTGACCCTGCCGGGAGTCGAATCCGGGACCACGCGCTCGGGAAGCGAGAACGCGACCGCGAGGAGTGCCATTATGAGAGGGAGGACTTGTCAGACGACGTGATAGAAGAAACAGGAGTTTATAAAGAAGAGATAGGGGATCCAGTATCAGAGTCAAAACTTAAAAGAGCTTTGGTGGACTTAAGATCAAATAAGGCAGAAGGGGTACATAACATTCCATCAGATATAGATAGATATCCAGCGATGACAGGTCCTGCAGACCACGCGCTACTCCCACAAACTGCCTCCATTCCTTCCTGTTTTGTGCCCGGTTCCTCCAGGTGTCTTCAATCCCCAAGGCTGCTAGGTCCTTCGCCAGGTCGTCCATCCAGCGTTGCCTTGGTCGTCCAATGGGGCGTTGGGCGTTTGGTGTTTGATATCCCCTCTAGTGCCATCTTCGCCTGTCTTCCATCTGGCATACGTGCTACATGGTCCATGCATTGTATTCTTTTGCTCTTTATCTTCTGTAGCATAGTTGGTTGTCGCATTATAAGGTAGATTTCCTCGTTTTTCCTCCTCCTCCGTTCTCCGTTTTCTGAAACTGGTCCCCATATCCTTCTCATTACTCTTCTTTCAATTATTAATAGTTTTTCCTTTTCTCGATTAGTCATGCTCCATGTTCCTGAACCGTACATTACTGCTGGGCATATCACTGTGTTGTAGATTTCACCTTAGTGTTCACTGAGATCGATTTAGAGCCGAGTGTCTCACTGAGGGAATGCATGCTTATCATTCTCACTTGAACCTCTTGCCATCTATCTCAAGAAATTCTTCCTGCTCTTGTCTTCTTCCTAATTGTATGAATTCTGCTTTGTCTTCATTCACTTTGAGCCCTGTCTTCTGTGCATAACTGTAAACTCCGTTCAATTCATGCTTTGATTCACTTAGTAGCACTATGTCATCTGCATATGCGAGACAATTGAAGTTACTGTCCTCCTGTACTCCAGCCAACTGCTGTTGCTTACACCCTTTTATTACTTTCTCTAAGATGACATGCCTTGTCTGAGGCCTGTTTCAATCTTGAATGTTTCTGATGTGGCTCCTCAGAAAAGTACTGCTGCCTTTTACCCTTCCATACAAGCTTGCACCATTGTTACTAGCTTCTCAGGGATTCTGAAGTCACGCACTGCACTGTATCGGCTATTCCTGTGGATACTGTCATATGCTCGTTGAAAATCGACGAACAGGCTGGAGATATCTTAATCATATTCCCAGCGTTTCTCAAACAATTGTCTTAGTGTGAAAATGTGACCTATTGTCGATCGGTTTGATCGAAAGGCAGCTTGGTACTACTGTATGTTGTTCGCTAGGAATGGTTGCAATTTTCTGAGGATAATGATGGACAGCACCTTATACGTTACATTCAACAAGTTGATTCCTCTGTAGTTACCACATTCCCTTTTGTTTCTTTTCTTGTATATTGGGAACATAATAGCCAATTTCCATTCTTATGCCAGTGTCTCTTTCTCCCATATCAACTGGATCAGTTTACATTTCTCTAAGTGTAAGCCTTCACCTTCCTCCTTGATTAATTCTGAGGTTATTTTGTGCACCCCTGGGGCTTTGTTGTTTCTGAGTCCTATGATTGCGATCTTCATGTTTTCACTAACTTCCCATTCTTCTTCATCTTTCCTTTCCTCCGTAGTGTCTGCAGGTAACATCTCATCTGGGTTTGGGCAATTCAACAGTTCTGAGAAGCATTCTTTACATCTTTCTACAATTCTTTCCTTGTCATTTATCAAGTTGACGTTCTTATCTCTAATGAAAAAAGGTTGGTCTCTGAAATTCACGTTTCCAATTATTTATGTACTGGAAGAATTGCCTTGAATTCTTGTTTTGGTTCTCTGTCTCAACTTGTTCTAGGAAACTGGTTGGATATATTCTCTTCTCTGCTCTTGGGATTCGCTTTGTTTCCCTTCTGACACTGATAAAATGTTCCCTTTTCTGCTCATTCTCCCTGTCAGTTAGCCACTTCTCCCTCATCTTCTTTCTCTGTTCTGTAGCCTTCTGGCATGTCTCGTTGAACCATTTCCTCTTCTTCATTATCTTCTTTCTTCCCAATATATCCTGTGCTACATTCCATCAGAGTTTCTAAAATCATTAGGGGAAGTGGCAACAAAACGACTATTCACATTGGTGTGTAGAACGAATGAGACCGGTGATATATCATCAGACTTTCGAATAAACATCATGCACACAATTCTGAAGAAGATAACAATAGCTACCAAGACCGAGAATAATGACACAATCAGTTTAACAGCTCGTGCATCCAAGCTGCTGACAAGAACAATATACAGAAGAACAGAAAAGAAAGTTCTCTGTTAGATGACGACCAGTTTAGGTTTAGGGAAGGATAGCGCACCAGAGAGGCAGTTATGACGTTGCTGTTGATAATGGAACTATGACTGACGAAAAAATCAAGACACTTTCATAGTATTTGGCACCCTGGAAAAAGTGTTCGACTATATAAAATGGTGCGAGATGTTCGATATCTTGAAAAAAATGGGGGTCAGATATAGAGAGAGACGGGTAACATACATTACATACAAGAACCAAGAGGGAAAAGTAAGAGTGGAAGACCAAGAACGAAGTGCGCGGATTAAAAAGGGTGTAAGACAGGAATGCAGTCTTTCACTCCTGCTTTCAATATATACGTCGAAGAAGCAATTATGAAAATAAAAGAAAGATGTAAGAATGAGGTTAGAATTCAGGGTGAAAGGATATCAATGATAAGATTCGCTGATGATATTGCTGTGCTCAGTGAAAGTGAAGAAGAATTACAGAATCTGTTGAATGAAATAGATTGAGAGTCGAAAGAAACGAAAGTAATGAGACGTACCAGAAATGAGAACAGCGAGAACCTTAATATCAGGATTGGGGATCACGAAATAGAGGAAGTGAAGGAATTTCGTTATCAAGGCAGCAAATAACTCTTGACAGACGGAGCAAAGAGGACATAAAGCAACCTACCATGGGCGGAAAGTTCATTCTTGGTCAAGAGAAGCCTACCAGTATCAAAATAAGACTTAATTTGAGGAAGAACTTACTGAGAGTGTACGTTTGGAGCATTGCGTTGTGTGGTAGTGAAACACGGACTTTGGGAAACCAGAACAGAAGAGAATCGAAGCATTTGAGATGTGGTCTACAGAAGAATGTCGAAAATTTGGTAGACTGGTAAGGTAAGGAATAAGGAGGTTCTGCACAGAATCGGTGAGGAAGGGAATACTTGGTAAACACTGACAAGAAGGGACAGGACATTTGTTAAGACACCAGGGAATAACTTCCATGATACCAGAGGGAACTGCAGAGGGCAAAATCTGTAGAGGAACACAGATATCGGAATGCAGCCAAGAAATAATGGAGGATGTAGATTACAAGTGCTACTCTGAGATGAAGAGAATGGCACGGGAGAGAAATTCGTGGCGGTCCGCATCATCAAACCAGTCAGAACACTCTTAAGTGGTGAGATCACGTTCAGTGGGCTGGAGCTCCACGATTCCTCCGAGTAGGTTTGAAACGTGTCCGGGTAGTGTGAGCAGTGTCTAACGTTGTCAAGAACCACTTCTTGTTGCTCATCGCACTGCGAAATGTTGTTTTAGTCCGCGAATTGTGTGGAATTACCGCCCCAAGGGAAGCGGTGATTTCCTTGACGTACCTTATGCCACTTCATAATGGCTTTTCGTGTATGTTCTGAGCGGCGATGAGTCTGAAATGCTTTTCTCTGCCACGCAAAGGGATTCTCGTGCTTTCAACGCTGAGTGTCTCAGTTCTGACCTTCACTGCAGAGACGTCAAAAGAAGCTGAACTGTGGGTACAAGTGAGTGTGACGATCTCCCCATTGTGTGACACGTCTACGATGGCGATGTGTAGAACTGTAGTGGAGTTTGGTATCAATATGACATAATTCACTCAACTTACACCTCACATGAACAACTGAGCTGTGTCCTTTCTTTCGTATGTGTAGGTACCTTGCTGATTGAAGTACACTACTGGCCATTAAAATTGCTACACCAAGAAGGAAAGAAGATGATAAATGGGTATTTATTGGACAAATATATTGCACTAGAACTGACATGTGGTTACATTTTCACGCAGTTTGGGTGCATACATCCTGAGAAATCAGTACCCAGAACAACCACCTCTGGCCGTAATAACGGCCTTGATACGCCTGGGCATTGAGTCAAACAGAGCTTGGATGGCGTGTACAGGTACAGCTGCCCATGCAGCTTCAACACGATACCACAGTTCATCAAGAGTAGTGACTGGCGTATTGTGACTAGCCAGTTGCTCGGCCACCATGACCAGACGTTTTCAATTGGTGAGAGATCTGGAGAATGTGCTGGCCAGGGCAGCAGTCGAACATTTTCTGTATCCAGAAAGACCCGTACAGGACCTGCAACATGCGGTCGTGCATTATCCTGCTGAAATATATGGTTTCTCAGGGATCGAATGAAGGGTAGAGCCATGGGTCGTAACATATCTGAAATGTTACATCCACTGTTCAAAGTGCCGTCAATGCGAACGAGAGGTGACCGAGACGTGCAAACAGTGGCAACCCATACCATCACACCGGGTGATACGCCAGTATGGCGATGACGAATACACGCTTCCAAAGTGCGTCCTCTGCGATGTCACCGAACATGGATGTGATCATCATGATGCTTTGAACAGAACCTAGATTCATCCGAAAAAATGACGTTTTGCCATTCGTGCACCCAGGTTCGTCATTGAGTACACTATCGCAGGCGCTCCTGTCGGTGATGCAGCGTCAAGGGTAACCGCAGCCATGTTCTCCGAGCTGATAGTCCATACTGCTGCAAACGTCGTCGAACTGTTCGTGCAGATTGTTGTTGTCTTGCAAACGTCCTCATCTGTTGACTCAGGGATCGAGCAGTGGCTGCACGATCCGTTACAGCCATGCCGATAAGATGCCTGTCATTTCGACTGCTAGTGATACGAGGCCGTTGGGATCCAGCACGGCGTTCCGTTTTACCCTCCTGAACCCACCGATTCTGCTGACAGTCATTGGATCTCGACCAACGCAGGCAGCAATGTCGCGATACGATAAATCGTAATCGCAATGGGCTACAGTCCGACCTTTATCAAAGTCGGAAGTGTATGAGAAATCGGTTGGAAACTTTCCTCATATCAACACGTTGTAGGTGTCGCCACCGGCGCCAACCTTGTGTGAATGCTCTGAAGAGCTAATCATTTGCATATCACAGCACCTTCTTCCTGTCGGTCAAATTTCATGTCTGTAGCACGTCATCTTCGTGGTGCAGCAATTTTAATGGCCAGTAGTGTATCACCGAGTCCGAGGTTGACATTCTTTTGCACCGTTACAGATTACAGTCGTAGTAATAGGAAAACCTTGAGCCAAATTTTCTTGCGCAGTGTATAAAACCTTCAGTCATTCAACGCCGAATGTTTTTTTCATGAGTCTGATTCTGCCTCATGAGGGGCAGTCATAACGTTGTAATCATCATTTCGAAAATATCAACTATTCTTAATTACTCTTTTGTTTGCTTGCGAGTACATGGCTGCAGTCTTGGTACATGCGCCGAAGCACCATAGCACGGTGTTGCAGGAGCGCAAACAAAATGTCGTTGCCCATCTCGCTTTTATCGATGGGCTGTGTTATTTTGTTATGAGTCCTGCAACACCGAGCTTCTATGTCGCATTTCCGGCGTGTACCTGCTTTGGAGATCTTTAATTGCAGCTAAACCGAAGAGTCCCTAAGGACACCATTTTTTTTCGAAATGACGTTTTTCAACTTTATTGCCACCCGTCGTACTTTTACTGTTAAGCAAAGGAAATGCCCGGCCTGAAAAGAATTAATCACCGATATAGTCACTTTCTGAGTATGTCCAATGAAAGAGTTTATTGCCTGAATACGGAATATCGTGACGAAGCGAAAAAATACCTGTAGCTTGGTCCGTGTTATTAGAAGTCGGCTTATAGTACTCCTAGCAGGAAGGTTTAACAATACCTTAAGGCTGCTTCGTCTTTCATAGGAAGAACGCAGCGCAGTCCATTAAAATCTACGGACAGTGGCGAGCAATTTAAACTGGTTTCACGAGTTTAAAGAAAGAGCGAGTGCTTCAGCAGGACAGGCGAGACTGACAAATTAAGCCATTAGGATAGCGGCCCGAGAACAACGGTCTTTGTGCGTTACTGAGGACGCTAACTGGAGCGAGGAAGCTCCAGAAGGCCACACATACGGTACACGGAGCGAGCTGCTGACCAGCGAGCAGGAGCCGTTGCAGGAGGCACCGACTGTGGGCTGCCGCGACCTAGGGGCGGAGAAAACCGACCTGTTACGACCGATACTGGTATTTTAGTAACACATAAAGGGGATTTATTAGCTTTTTGTTTGTCCTATGTTGTAAGAGGTGTATTTTATTTTTTACTAATTACTGGTTAAAAAATCGAAACATTAGTTACCCTTAGCTGACATGCTAAAATTTTTGGTTCTTAAATAAACCTTCTTTACAAAAAGAGTAACTTTTCAGAATGAGATTTTCACTCTGCAGCGGAGTGCGCGCTGATATGAAACTTCCTGGCAGATTAAAACTGTGTGCCGGACCTAAACTCGAACTCGGGACCTTTGCCTTTCGCTGTTAAGTCCTCTACCATTGAGCTACCCAAGCACGACTCACACCCCGGAGTGTGTGTGTCGTGCTTGGGTAGCTCAGATGGTAGAGGACTTGCCCGCGAAATGCAAAGGTCCCGATTTTGAGCTTCGGTCCGGCACACAGTTTTAATCTGCCAGTAAGTTTCGTATCAGCGCACACTCCGTTGCAGAGTGAAAATTTCATTCAGGGAACATCTTCCAGGCTGTGGCTAAGCCATGTCTCCGCATGTCCTTTCTTCCACGACTGCTAGTTCTGCAAGGTTCGCAGGAGAGCTTCTGTGAAGTTTGTAAGGCAGGAGACGAGGTACTGGTGGAGGTAAAGCTGTGAGGAGAGGGTGTGACTCGTGCTTGGGTAGCTCAGATGTTAGAGCACTTGACCGCGAAAGGCAAAGGTCCCGAGTTCGAATCTCGCTCCGGCACACAGTCTTAATCTGCAGGATGTTTCAGAGTAATTTGTACTGGTAAAATTCCCATTCCTTTGAAAATATTGCGTTGTACCATAAAATGGGAAATGGGTCCAGCGCTGTTTTAATAAAAATGCCGACAGAAACGAGCAACAGACACATGACATAAGAATTAATTCAGCGTTGCTGAGACAGTAAAGTACCTGTTACCACGTGGCATGGCCTCTTAGGTGGCACGCATGTACATGCGGTGTGCAAAGCTTGCCCCATGTGATCTATACGGTAATTTCTCACTGTCGTCGTCGGACATCTGTTGTATTACAGTTTCACACAATCCCTAGTACGAAAGTATTTTCTAAGTGCGGCGTCAGTAAAATGCGTCAGTAAAATTATACTAGCGTACGGAGTATCGGAACCACTGTGTGACTGGACCAAAAAGTCTCTGTCAGACAGAACAGAGCATGGCGCTCCCAACAGAGAGAAACCTTCAGGTACAATAGTAACTTCGAACGTATCTCAAGGGAGTGTTACAGAGTCGTCACTTTTTACGATATACATCCATAATCAGAAAAAAACAGAACACATTGAACGAATATAGATAGCATTTGAACCATGTCGGTCCGCATGTTCAAGGTCAACATCGACATCGCGGTGCAATACCACCTGCCTGTAATATGTACCCGTTGCTCTTGCTGTCGCTATAAACCGAAGGTAATGGATAAGTATGACTTGAGCAGACGTATGCGTGAACTGTAGCGTCATATCAGTGAGTCTGAAAGAGGGCGTATTATTGGTATGAGAGAGTGTGATAAATCCATACATCCATCCGGGAAATTGCAGCTTGTGTGCGACAAAGTGTTTCGGTAGTGTAACGGGTATGTGCAGAATGGTTCACGGAAGGTCTTAGGACGCGAACAGATGGGCTTGGGTTACGTGCGTGTCGTCCACTTCCCCACCTATCTTTGACGAATGTGCAGAAACATGCTAGACGGCAATGGTGTACGGAACGACGTCACTGGAGACAGGAATGGCATCAGATATGTTTTCGAACGAATCCAGGTTCTGTTTGTTTCAAAATGATGGACGTATTTTGGTTCGCCACAGGCAGAGTGAGTGGCATCACAGTGACTGCATTCGCACAAGACATACAGGGCCAATTCAAGGCCTTATAGTGTGGGGTGCTGTTTAGTGTTACAAATCAACATTTTTCGAATAAAACGTGAATTAAATATTGACACTTTCAATTTTGCTGTAAGTACTGTATATTTTTAAGGAATTGATAGGAGGATAAATATATAGAACTAAAATGTAGAGCAGGCTACGCGGCCATATATATATATATATATATATATATATATATATATATATATATATATATATATATATATATACTCAGTTTCTACACCGTTCGCCGCTTCTGGTTTCTAAGGGAATCTAGTAACAGGAGGCTATCGAAATTAGATAACGCCCGATACGTATGCAACACTCCTAACACACAGGTAACGTGGTTACAATGTTTGCTGATAGACGCTACAAAGAAAACTACCGTAGTCTTCCTTGAGATAGTCTACAGTAGTCTATGGTAGTTTTCAAATGGTGAAGTGGCTCTGAGCACTAAGGGACTTAACATCTGAGGTCATCAGTCCCCTTGAACTAAGAACTAACTAACTTAGAACTAACTAAATAACATAAGTACACCACACACATCCATGTCCGAGGCAGGATTCAAACTGCGACCGTAACAGTCGTGCGGTTCCGGACTGAAGCGCCTAGAACCGCTTGGCCACCGCGGCCGCCTACGATAGTTTTACAACAACTCTACGTGTAATGATTCTGTTGTGCAATTTTTCCACTGGTACGCACGTAGTACAGATTTACATGAAGCAGAAGTAGTGTGGGACTTGCGTAATGCATTCCTTGGACATGTAAGACACTAGTCAGATGACTCCAATGTACCGAAAAGTGACTTGGCACCAGTAGAACCACCATTTGATGAGAACCTTCTAAATACCAATGCAGCAAGTCGTACTGCTACAATCTGTAAACTGTCACAAATTCCCCAAACCGATTTAAAAATTTTTTTCCTTTAGTGTTTGTTTCGTCGATCTGTGATTTCTCAATTACTTTTAGTTTAACGACTGGTACGTTAAGAAAGATGGTCTTGCACATCATCTCTCTGTGAATCTTAAACCTTTTGTTTCATGTGTATTCGAGATTTAATAATTTATGCTTGGTGTTCCTGAAGCGCAGATAACAGTTTATCCAGAATTTCTCTGGAAAATGTTAGCGAACTGCTCAGATAGCACGGTTAAGGGTCTATTGTATGAGACCAACGGTTATTATTCGGTACACGAGTTCGATCAACTCCTTCTCTAAAGCAAGTGCCCCGTCGGCTTCGCTCTAAATTATTTGAACGTGTTAATATTAGATGCATAACTGTTGAGTAAAAGTGATGGAGTTGTACATAAGTTTTGGAAAAAAGGCATCCGTTAGAAAATATTGATGAAGAACATGTGAAGTAAAGAAGTTAAGAGTCAAAAGCGAGAAGTACAAAATTGTTTGTATCTCAAAAGTTTGTAAATAAAAACCGAAAGGGAAAACGGTATAACGACCCAGCGCATTCCACCTACCATTTACAATGAACAGTAAGTTGGAACTTGATAAGTATTACGGAGACTGCGGTTGCGCAATAGCGTGAATCGATTGACGTAACACCAATGTTTTGTTTCACCTACAATTACGTTTCGAACGCGAAGTGTAGCGTGTTTTTACATATTAAGAGTCAACAGCGAGAATTACATAATTTATATTTCAGGTGTTGTTATTAAAAAAAAGTGTGACAGTAATGTCGATTTAGTAGACTTTGCCTTTGCCATTGTCAAAAGTGGTGACGTTTCTGCCTGTCTGCCGATTTCAGTTGCACTTGGACTTATTACTTCACGTCGGCTCAGTCCAATGTAAACTTGTGTTAGGATACAGGACACATATTTGTCTGCGAGTATTCTTGTCTTTGAATAGCTATGGTTTGTGGTGAGATAGATGTATCGAATCAGATTTCATCTCTGATTGTACACATATTTTTCTATCGTGTATGTTGTACTTGGAATAATATTATATTCAAAAGTGCAACGTGACTGCTAAAGAAACATAAGGCATAGTACCTTGTCTAAGAGCAATAACTGAAATGCAAGAACATCTCCCACGTTTGAGCAGTATTATACTTAGCACCTGAAACTTATGGGTAAAGTCCTAGAAAGCAAGTCTCTAGAAACCATGTGTGTCTCCAAGCTTTGTGCCAGTCTCTTGTCAGTCACCTGTCTAATGGTGCAGATATTATCGATACAAGACCTCCTTGCCCGAAAGCCACTGTATTCTTCTACGGGGTGTTCAGAAAGTCTCTCCCCAGTGCCGTGTGATTGTTAACCGCGCGTGACGTATGATTGTTCGCCTGCGTGAGTTACTTCCCTTCAAGTGGACTCTCCCAACATTCCACTCTTTCGTTTATCTCAGCCAGCGTCAGTAGTATCGTTGGTGTGTCATTATGTGTTGATGTGAACGTTTAAGTTTAGTTGCTTTGTTCGTTTGTTTCGTTTTTGTCACTGTTAAAATGCTAACCATTGAATAACGTGTGTTTTTAGCCGAACAAGTGTTCAAAGCTGGCGGTAAATACACAGTTTCAGTTCGTCAAACGTTTAATTCAGTTTACCCGGAGACAACACTCCCACATCGCGATACTGTGCGAGATTTGATTAACAAATTTCGAAGTACGGGTTTAGTGACAGATGCACCGAGAAGTGGTCGTCCTAGCGTTTTCTCTGAGGATAAACTACTTGATATATCCGATAAAATGTCCATGAGTTAGAACAAGTCAGTAAGAAAACTCGCCCAGGAAATCGATGTTAGTGTCGGAACGGCCCGCACAGCTGTAAGGAAAAAATTAGAACTTTCCCCATACAAAGCGACAGTTGTGCAAGAACTGAAAAATACTGATCATGGCAAGAGACTGCATTATTGTCAAAGGTTCAAAAATTTCGTTCTACAAAATGGAAGGGATATTCTTAATAAAACGTTTTTCACTGATGAGGTGTGGTGTCATGTACAGGGTACATGAACTCGCAAAATTCGTGTATGAGGAGTATTGCAAATCCATTATGAGGAACCACTTCATTCTGTGAAAATAGGAGTTTGGATTGCAATTTCTAGACGGCAGATTGTGGGTCCCTTATTTTTCAACGAAACAATAAACGCACAACGATACTGCAGTGATATTCTGTACCCATTCATAGAAGTTGTGTTGTGAAATACTGAACGGTTATTTTCAACAAGATGGTGCAACCGCGCTTACAGCTCGCGTTTCAGTGTCACTGCTTGCTGATGTCTTTGGTGATTGCTTAATTTCACAGGGGCTTTTGCCTCCACGATCGCCTGACTTGACACCACCTGAATTTTTCTTCTGGGGTGCAGCGAAAGCAGCTGTCTGTAAAAACCGTCCAATCTCCATCGATGAGTTGAAAACTGCAATATCCACTTTCACTGCTTCTGTTACAGAAGAAATGTTACAGCTTGTGTTTGGAAACATGATTAGACGTATTGAATTGTGTATTCTACAACAGGGGGGACACTTTCAACATTTAATGTGAAAATTTGTAAATAAAAATGAATATTCAATAAATTAATAAGTTGTATTTCGGTATACTCACTGCGGCATATGGCACGCGTGGCTAACAATCATACGGCACTGCTGAGAGACCTTTTGAACACCCCGTACTTCCTCAGTTTCTCTCTCAATTCTAGTTTTAAGGATCTCGATATAGAATTGAGAACTACAATGCCTCGATAATACGTTCAGTCATCCTTGCTTCTCTTTTTAAATATGTTTCTGACCAATCCTTCTTTGAACTCGGCAGGGATTTCCTCTTCACTAAGACAGGAATATTCGTCACGAATTTCGGTAGTGGGGAAAAGGTGAACCATCAGAATTTATTCGTCAACGCCAACAGAGCCTGTACATTACAAATACCAACCACCAAACACCGCCGCGCGTCGTGGTCGCGAGGTTAGAGGTACCATGTCACGGATTGCACGGCCCCTCCCGCCGGAGGTTCGGGTCGTCCTTCGGGCACGGGCATGTGTGCTGTTCTTAGCATAAGTTCGTTTAAGTAGTGTGCAAGTATAGGGACCGACGACCTCAGCAATTTGGTCCCTTAGGTATCCACACACATTTGAACATTTCACCAAACTCACTGGGATAAATCCTTCAAATTTCCTTAAAAGAGATGATTATGCTGTTGTGGAGAAATCACAGTGGTCCGTATACTGCCATTGTCTGAATAACTTGTCATTTGAGAGCGTCCAACAGTTGCTACTTAACATTCCAATAATAATAAGAATAATAATAAAAGTGCTCGTGCGAGATGAGCCAATTTGGAAGAATAGTCGTGAAATTTCAAAAGAGCATAGGATTTTCTGTTTCTTCGATTTCATGTGACATATTGTTCCTGTAGACAGTACTGACTGTGGTGGCAGTGGATACTACATGGCGTGTCATTTCTGCGACAGTTGCTGCGAAGAATTGTTAGATCTGAATATGGTCTATATAGGCCGAAATTGGTCACAGACAATATAAAAAATTTTGATGTAGACTGTATAATTTAGACAAGCTAAGCTTTCCCTCCTGTTTTATGGGCTGAAGACACGGTCAAGTTAGCCAGGTAAAAAGTTCAAGTTAGCGATTCGCTTTCCGCATTTCAATGCGCTAGCGTCATCTTTCACTGTCTGCCTTACTCTCATTGCTATGTCTGTTCAAAATTACAAAACCCTCGCACTACAATTAACATGTCACCCTTACAATCAACAATACAAGACCAGGACACCTTAAGGATGTGTTTACAGGTATACTGCACGAATGACACGTCATACGATATCCATTGCCACCATAGTGAGTACTGAGTACAGATACATTGTGTCACATGATATCCCGAAAAAAAAAACATGTTCTTTCAATTTTCTGGACTATTCTTCCAAATTGGCTCATCCCACGAGATCACATTTATTATTATTATTATTATTATTGTGAATATTAACATGTATTTATCCCTTCATCACTCCCATCAATGTCACAGACAAGTCACTTGATAAACATGCACACCGTGCGGAAATGTTGTATAGAGAGAAACAGAAATATGTACTTTGTAGATGTAGCTCGCCTCTGTCTTAAGGTGCTAGTTATGCTACCGATTTGTCAAGAGGGTTCACGGCACTTACATATGGTGCCTGCTATACACTCACACCAGGGTGCATACCCGAAATTGGTTTCTGAGATATTGGTGTGCTGAAGAAGAAGAAGAAGAAGAAGAAGAAGAAGAAGAAAGAGGAGGTGGAGAAAGAGAAGGAAGGACAGGAATTGAAATACGAACAGAAGAAACGAAGGATAAACGAAGGATACTGACGTTAGGAAAGTTGGGTGCTCAGTGTGTGGAAACAACTGCAGAAAAATTAATAAAAGTAGAGTACGAAAGAGGGACTGAGAGAACGGATACGCGAGTGAGGAGGCTCGTATCGTTAATTAAATATCCCATCTGTGAATGCTAAGTAAGAAAGTCCCTAAGTTATCTTTTAGGGCGAGGTAAGAAATGATGACAAATTTTTACCAGCCATTAATGAGCATTCTAACAAAAACCTATATATAATACCAAGAGCTGCTGATAAAACTTTTAGTTCAGATCAGTTTCGATCAAAACGATAATAATCAGGCAATATAAAATTTTTATTGCAGTTTATACGTTAGTGCCGCATATAAACGGCTTTCTTTAAATATTTGTGCGATACTCTTATCACTAGGGGCGCCATTAAAAGTTGTTTTCCCCACAGTGAAGTGTGAAATATATTATGCTATTTGCATAAGAGTTTTTAATGTGCTGCAGCTTGACAATGCTCATTGTACGAATTTAGCTAAATGAATAAAACAACTGCTGACAAGGAAAATGACTTCTTTCAAGAAATTCATGTTGGCTGTGGACTCGTACTACGCGACAACGATATTATTGCACTTGGCCTCCCGTGGCCGCTATCGCAAACATGCGGTGACGTCACAGTAAACAAGTACAGCGGTGACTAAGGAAGCACATTGCACGGTGAATGCTTTCAGGTCCACGGTGAATGCTTTCAGGTCAGCTGTGAATATACTATCAAGTGCTTCATCGCGTCCTGATGGAACATCGCGATAAAAACTCTCGATAAGCCGACCGAAGCGCCTACACTCCAAGGTGCAATAATATTGTGCTCGAGTAATATTTACAAAACACTGCTGACATGTTTGTAAACTGGACTTCTTAAAACTGTTCACTGTCTGGTGATACAGCAAACACATTACGAAATCATCTTTTTTTTTTTTTTTTTTTTTTTTAAAAAAAAAAGAGGTAAGTCGCCCACGGCCGACTGAAACGCGAATTGAGAAGACATTGTTGGTGTTACACAGCTATATTGCTGCTATTAGATGGCATCTCTACCGTAACTGCCCCTCTCTTATTTCATAGATGGCGCTTCTTCTGTGTTGTCGGGACTGCACAGTGTGTTTCCGTCACTTCCCAATACGCCGCAACTGCTCTGCTCGCGGGCAAGAACCTGAACAACCGCAACTACTCACGCTCAAAATCTGCGATTTGTTACTTTTCTGTCCTGCGTGATGCGTACAAACTGTTTATCGTCACTTGTCCGGTGGGAACGCCATACCACAGGGGAACGAACATGCGTTCCCGTAAGTCAGCAACAGACTGAGTTCACGAAGTGAACGAAGCACTAACAAATCAGGGACGTAGAAAACTCGGTGTAGCAATACAACAGTTCCAGATCAGTAATCATCTATACATAGGGACCGCACATGGTGGTCAAGTGAACTCCGGAACGGTAACTCAGAGTGTTCGATAAGAGGGTTAGTTGCCATCTGTAATAAAAAACTGAGTGAAAGGATTAACAATGAACTTGAACGAATGTGTTGGAACGTCCGTCCTGAACAAATGCATCGACCAATAACAAACAAAACGAGATAAAAAAACTAGTTAGCGTTCGAGAATCGTAAGACGAATTTGTGTGAGGCGACGGTTCGGCTCCTGCTCAAACGTAATTATTCAAATGGCTCAAATGGCTCTGAGCACTATGGGACTTAACTTCTCAGGTCATCAGTCCCCTAGAACGTAGAACTACTTAAACCTAACTAACCTAAGGACATCACACACATCCATGCCCGAGGCAGGATTCGAACCTGCGACCGTAGCGGCCGCGAGGTTCCAGACTGTAGCGCCTAGAACCGCTCGACCACCCCCAAACTTTAATAATTAATCCATTGTTTCATCACTGCTCATATTATTTACTTTATATGACATTTGAGAGAAATACAATGAAAAAACACCACGTGTATTTGTATGAAGTTTCAGTTTGAGTTTCCCAAGTCTATTTGAAAAAAACAATCCCGCAACGTGTTGAAAGGGCACAGTACCTTTATGTAGTATCGATTATGCACTATGCAGAGATCATACATGGTTTAATCAAAGACTGCAGTGCAGTCAACAATGTGCGAGTGGGTAAGCGTTAGTCGAGTGTTGGAGTCCGTGGGTGGAAGTCGGGTGTGAGAGGCTAGAGAGAGGTTGCTCGGTAGCGAGGCCGGACATGAGTGGCAGAATGGCACACAGTGTTTGATGTTCATAAATGTTTATAAATTGAGTGATTTAATTAATAAATTCCAGCATTTAAGAAATGAGATGTTATCATTTAGTAGTTTTCACAATAACGGAAGTGGACAACAGTGAGTCTCATGACAAGGAGGAAAGATATATACTATGCTAAATTAATTAAAAGAGAACTTCACCTACAGCGTATGCGGATAATATAGTTCGGTGCGAAACTGGGGGGGGGGGGGCGGGGGAGATTGCACTGTGTACATTATTTATCGAAGTTTGACTTGGTCTTTCCAGACCTGTCCCTCGCATTGAAAATTTAATTATAAATAGTAAATAATTAAATAACATATGAAATTCACTACAACTTCATGAAAATGCAGGTTTTTCGTTATATTACCTCTCAAATATCATATAAATTAAATAATGTGACGAGTAATGAAAAAATATAGATTAAAACACAAGCGTTAGCGGGATTTGAACCGGCGCTTCGTACACGACCTTCTTGCGCAGCGCGAACGCTAACTATTTCTTTTTCATAGGGTAAAGGAATATAAGGAATGATTTCGGGGGCAAAGTGAGCAGGGGTCACTGTACGAGGCGTGGCCACGATTTCTCCATCGCCAAACACGAACGAACATATGCAAGGCGTAAATGGCCACAGGAGGAGATTCATTTATTTACTGACAAAAAATAAATAAGCCTTTTCCATGACTTTTCTCTGAAAAAAAAAAGGAAAACACACACAAAGACACACTTCTGTAACAAGCACATGTGGCGTTGATACTCCACGATCGCCGCCGCCTCATTTTCATGGCGTGGTTGATAAGTTGATCTGGGGAATAGGACCAAACAGCAAGGTCATCGATCCCATAGGATTAGGGAAGTACAGGGAAGGATGTCGGCTGTGCCCTTCCCAAGGAACCATCCCGGAATTTGCCTGAAGGGATTTAGTAAAATCACAGAAATCCTAAATCAGGACGGCCGGACGCGGGTTGCAGTGTGCTATCCACTGCAACACCTCGCTCGGTTTTCGTAGCACGTCTTCTCGTAACGTCGTGTAGCTACCGTTATCTGCTCATCTCCTTGTATGAATGCATCAACTTTATCTCCTGTGTTAAATAATCCAGCTACGGTACAGACCGTGGAAGATGCTCCGCAAGACGTCCGAGAAGTATTGACTGTACTTAGGGTCTTCACAACAGCTCAATGACGATCGTTTAAATAGTTCCAAAAATCCATGAGTCCTATGACACCACCTCCATATAAATAGTGACCTCTGATCCACGTGACAGCGTTGTGTTTCTTCATCAGGTAATAAACAACGTCCGGGTAGACGTGAGTGCGGGAATCGACATAAGCGGGCGACATACTTAAAAAGAGAGCCAAAATTTGACGCACAAAATACCAAATCTCTTCCGCCGGCCCACAATGTAGCCGGTGTTCCTCTGTGCCGTGGACGTTAGAGTTCACACATAAAGGCGAATCCGCAAGATGGGTCCTGTGTAGTCTCTCTCAAGTAATTTGTTTTCCGTTCACCGTCAAGAACCAGATCGAACGTACGTCTGAATATAGCGTTACCGCGTTGACAATTGCCCCATACTATGTTCCAATGCGCAGTATGACACGTGAGTTCGACGATTTCTTACGACCAGAATCTTCGCACAGGTACATCAGTCACACAATCGAAACGTAAAACTTTTTTTGCGATTTCCTCGGAAGTTCACCTTACTATTTGCACATTATGTTGTTTTAATGGCCTACTAAAGGTGTAAAAAGTCGGAAGCAAATCCGTGACCCCCCTTGTAAGAGCCTCTGACATGTCCACGCCCATGCTAGGTGGAGAATCCGAATCGATGTCGGGTGTAAGAAGTGAGGCCTCCTGTAGCACAAAAAAGTTCTGCTGATGATGTCTCATGGGCAGCAACGTCGCCGGATCTTCAGTCGTGTGACAGGTGAATTATGGGAACTCGACTGCGGAATCCATCTTGAAACGTCAGACTCGAAGTCGAATATTCACACGTCGAGAATATTCGAAACAATTTTTGTGATTCTCTGAAATACTGTGCTTGCATGTAGCAGGTTGTATGCTGTACTTTTTGCTGCGATAAATGCACTGATTATGCCAGAGGTGAGAAACAGACAGATGGTAAAGTACCACTAAACTTTGGTTAGAGAAGCATTTGACGCGCCTGTACAGCATATGATGTCCTTACTGATAATTTAAAGTTCCACCAGAAAAATATCCTCTAGTGTTCTTTAAAATTTTAAAATTCTTACTCAAACTTTAATTTCTCAGTCGCCTTCTGAATTACTGTACATGGTTTCAGGCATCATTCATCGGCATGTCAAGTGTTTCTCTAATATATTTTCTTTCTTTCTTTCTTTCTTACTCAAATCTGTTTCTGCGAAATTGGACCTGACCCTGGTCATTTTAATACTTCATTTGTCGATTTTGCACTCATGGCTTGGCTATGAAAATTCCTATAAAAATTTCATCAAACTACTATTTGAGTGTCTCTTAATTACAGTGATTAATTTCAAGCAATTAAACCTTTTCTTGCAAAACCAGATCTCACGCTTGTCGATTTGATAGCTCTTTGTCTATTTCCCACTACTGGCTATAAAATTTACTACAAAAATCCATTGGGTTTTCTTGTTTCCGAGCGGCTCAGACATTTGACCAATGAAGTGGAAACAGTGGTGACGCCCTGTGTTTCAGAGTTAGTTACACAAGTAGTATAGCACACGTGAAACAGCAAGTGTTTCCTGGCAGTAGTGCAGCTGACTGGCTTACCTTGAAAAGCGCACAGATCTCGGCGAAAGTTTCGAACGTGCGCATGTAGAACTTCTGCAGGTGTGAGTAGTTCTCCGTTTGCTGAGCGCGGCGAACGTCCTGCCTGCAACAGGACAACGAGTTATAGAATGTTATGTGTTCACTGGAAATCTTTGGAGGGCGCATGTCTAGTAGTCCGATGCTCATGTGTGAAATAAAGATATTGGGCACGTCTCATCATACAACTGTTGTGTACAAGATGTCTAACAGATAATCATTCAACGTAAAATAGTATTAACGACTAAATTTACAATAAGTGAAGCTGTACTCTGCCAGGAGGTAGACTGGAACACAACACTTCTTTCCCAGACTTGGTTTAATTGGTCGTGGTATGCCTTTGTCTTCCTCTGATCAGTAACTTACCATAACCCGGGTTTTTATAGGTGAAAGACAGAGTGACGTAGACTCCAACAGAAAGTGAAATTCGGTATTTTTCGCACTCACAATCATTTCGTGTTTCAAGTACTGTGTTCTTGTAAGATAAAATAAAATTCCCCTTTAAATAACTTGTGATCATTATTTTCTCATTGGAAAGCAATTAATTTAGTATCTTTAACACTCGAGGAGCACATAGAACTGATGTTATTCTCCTCGCCTGCATAGTGGGCAGAAGCCAACAGGCAAAGTTGTCGAAATCAAGGTGTTCATTTGAGCCTCATACAGCTTCACTATTGGCTGAACTCGAGCAAACAGTTGTTCTGTTGGCGGAAAAGAGTGTGTACCGCAGACTAAAAACCTTATAAGTAAAAATTATACTAATCGAAACATGAGAACAGAAAGTCTGGCATCCAGTTAACTGCAAATGAAGGGAAAACTGCGTGAGAAGAATTTCGGCAAAGAAATACTGCGACAGTTTTTGTCGGTCCGTCAGGCGTGGTCGAATAGCACAACTGTTGACTTACTGTCCACTATTGGCAACGATTCGGGTTGGTGTTCTGGGCCAGCTAAAACCTTTTACTCATAGAATCAACGATGAGAGTAAAAGAATTCATTTTCAGCGAAATGGAATGTTTTCGTGTGCAGAAACCCGTTGGGAACAAAAGCGTTTTAAAAAGCGAACTGAAGAAAATAGTGAACGCTACGGATGCTTAGTGTCGGGATGGATGTTATCATATCGAAATGAGTAGCTCGATTATTTTTTTTTTCATTTCCCTGTTCCCAAGTTTAGAGCGATCTTAATAAATGTAATGGGGTGGTAGTGTTATACATCTCTGTCAGTCGAGCTGTCACTACAAAATGAGTGTCTGAGATGATAATGAATTCGCTTGAAAGTCGACAAAATATCTTTGTAGACGGGAGGTACCATTAGGTTTCCTATTTTACCTCTCTCGTTAAAACAACGATATTTGACACGTGATGGAGTCGCCATGCTTATTCAAGGCTGATTAATGTACTGAATGTGCTGAGAATTAGCGCTTGTCATTGCCACTGCTGACTACTTGACATTTCGGGACTATTACTCAGAATGAATGAGGAAGTGAATTTCAACACTGACAGCTTGTTTCGCCCTTTCCACAGTAAATAGCGTAAGGTACAAGGTATTGTTGCAGCTTATATGCAATGCGGGCATATAAGCACTGACATTTAGGTAAGGTATTAGTGTGGCATTCGGTCTTTGCGGTGTACGTGTTGATGAGTTCCACACAAAGGAAAACAAAGTTCCATCCTTTATTACTAATTTGACTGTTAGGAACTGTAACTCTCTGACACTGATTGTTAAAAAACTGTTCAGTGTGAAAAAGTACTTCAGTAACGGTCACAAATTTTAAATAAACGGATATGGTATATCGGGTATACTACCGTTGTCTTCGAAGTAACATGTCAGCGATTTCTTTCAAATGCAGTTTCTATCAAGACAAAAATACTTCAGAATGATCTTGAATGTAGACAGTTTTCTGTATGAGGCTATTCTTTAATAAGAAATAAACACTTATGCTTACCTTGTGCCATGATCTACATAGCAGTGTGGAAAGAACAACTTGTAAAGTTGTCAGTAATAAGAATTCAGCACCACCGTATATGTATGGGCGTTTGGGTACAACTATCACGGATGTGAACCTCTATATGTAGAGTGAAAAATTACGACCTCCCCCCTCCCCCCACCTCCCGCGAGCGGCTTTTGCCATCAATCCAGTATTTCGTATTTCTTTTGATTAGCATTGTTGCGACTAGAGAAACATTTTTATATTTATTATGGAAGGCGAGGCTATGTGAAGAGAGTAATTGGCGAAGATAGAATCACAAGCGACGGTAGCTAAAATTCCAAGAAAAACTACTGTCTTAGAGCTAAGGTAGAGGATGAACGTGGAGAATTTGGCTACGTTCTTCAAAGAGAGGCGTCATTTGAACAGAACCTTATTTTACATCTATTTAAACAATCTTTTGTGTATTTATGTACAAATAGTTTTAGTCTTAATTTATCTGTTCTTACACTGACGTAATGCACATAGTCATTCAATGTGAAAACCTTGAGCAGGAGCATAAAGTTAAATGAACATGAAATCGTCATCGCACAAAGAAAATATAAAGAAGTACAAGAAAAAATTCACCATGCAGCTACGAAATATGTTTATTTTGTAGACAAATTATTGGGCATTATAAATTTCTTGTACAAGTAGGGTACAGACGCTAAGACAGCATTTTACCGTGGAAACATCGAAAACTTCACATCGACCAGTAGAAAATGTTTCAAATTTCTGAAGATAAGTACTCATAAGGTCACATGAACTTTGAAAGACATCGAAGTATTCGGTTCCCCAACACGAAGGGAAGTCAACTTGGCTTTTGTAAAGAGTAACTGTCATTGATTTAGCTACGACCCAAGATGGAGAATTCATGTGGGAGTAGAAGCCAGATAGCATTTTAACCGATGGCTACATACATGGTTTGTCCAAAGAGCGAGTAATAAAGCACATGACATTAAATATATTCTCAATGTGAGTGCAACAAATTTCTCACTGCAACATGTAGCCAGGTTCATAGCTTATTACTTAATGCACTACATAGCCGCACAGTTTCTTTCTAGTCCCGTTTAAGGTACCTCAAGACCGCCCTTTTTGTGTATATGAATTACTTCAATTTCGGTGTTCTTTAATTGCAGTATCAAGACACGTCCAGCATCCTTTTAAAGGGGTATACGGACGAATAAAACTACTAATTATACTACTACTATACCAAACCATCTGAAAGGTGCCTTTCATGATGATCATCATTGTAGCTTTAGCACTTGCTGCGTCCTGCAGGGTTGCGGGGGCTCTGTAGCCATCTCATGAAACCGTTCCCCTTGATTTTCGGGAGTTCTTCATGTGTTTCTTTAGATGAGTTTAATTCTACATTAATTTATCTCATTATTTTAATTGTCATTTGAGTTTTTGTATATTACAGTTTCATAGTAATACGGATTCTAAATTTCGTTCCACACTTGTTTCATGATACATATGCGTGACTCCTAAATTCGAAACTAGTATTTCTGGAGTGGCCCTACATGACTTATTCTTGCGTGACATGATTGTGCATTCTGACAATGACATGCGAGATTTCCTGACGATTTCAGCACACAGCTGTATCCACGTAATCAGGTCATTAAGAGATTTTTTGAAAAGTGACGTGAACATCCAGTGAGTCAGTGTTAAAGGGCTACAAAAATTTTTGGTAGTCTGTGTTCGGGAACCATTCACGTTATTTTAACCTCAAGCCTATTGTGCGTATTTGCATCGGTGCAGTAAGATAACAGGCTGTGTATCGCTCACCAACATGCAGCTAGTAAGCAGCTTTTATTTCTATGTGATACTGTAACGTTTGACATGTAAGGATTTTATCGATAATTGTATATTTTTTAAAATTTGAGCTGATTAAACAAGAACTCACCCTTAATGACAGATTAAAATCAGACATAACAGACAAGAAGTCTATTTAGATATTCGGCACTATAGCTATTGTTAGTTTTTCAGTGACCCTTAGTGGTAATGCATAATTTATAATATAGAGATATTTCTATGTTTCTGATGCTTTAACACATCCAAACGATTTTGAGGCCAGTCAATTGAAGCGCTGAGAACCATAAGGGCTTCAAAAGCACTGTCATCGATTTTGAGGTTTTAGCATGTGTAGATGCTCCTTCTATCTGTTGATCTTAAGGTGAACCAGCTTCGTCTATATCTGTAGCCCCACATTGTACAACACCCACGGAAAGCAGTCTCATCTTCCCGTAAGGGCCCAAAGCACAAGGTACAATTTTGTTGCTCTTCACTGCTCGGTAGTTAGCTAGGGTACATAGCATAATTTAGTGTTTGCATCATGTACTTCGTAGTAGTACTTCATAATCGGAGGTATATCCGACTTTATATCTGATAAAATTAGTGAAAAACAATCTAGATCGCAATGGTTTATAAATCAAAATTATTTTATAAACCTTTGCGATCTAGACTGATTTTCACTAATTTTATGTAGCTTACAAGATCGCTGTTCTCCGAAAATGTTACCAAAATTTTTGAAAGCTTTATCTGAACCTCATGCCACAAAACGTGATTGATGAAACTCATGACAACGAGGACGATATTAGAATAGGTCATAAGTGCGTATGTGGTGCATTTGGTACCTGTTCTTTACGAGCGGATCTATTTTCACATTAGCTAGAAACTTTACAACTCTAAGAAGACATTATTATCACTAGCCTGTACATGGAAATTTTGTGGATTAACGCTAACAAAAAATGCAGTCTTAAATATTAATTAATATTTCTTAACATAAGGTCGATAGATGTTTTTCATAGGAATTACAGAATGTTGAGATTTGGTTAAAAAACAGTTAAGACCTGTGAGACTGGTTGTTTGTCTATAAATTTGATTTTCAGACCATCTGTTTTTCTTAGTACTATGTTTCTGTTCTTTGGACCCCATGGCTTTCAGCATCTCAATTGCTTTACCTGTGGTAAGCAATGAATGGTATTCCATTTGTCTTAAAAATAAAATTATACTTAAGAATTGGTATTACGAATGAAAAAAATGCTGTCATAATGTAGTTGAACAGCAAAATGACTTACGTAACATTACCAGTGCACTCCTTTCTTAGCTGAAGTGCGCCTATGTCAATGTTTATACAGTATCCTCTTAAAAAGTATCGAGACTGATTTTATTCCTGGTGTATAAGCGACGTAAGCGCCGTACCAACGCTGACAACTTGGTTCAGTAACTGTAGCCGCGCGGGATTAGCCGAGCCGTCTGAGGCGCTGCAGTCATGGACTGTGCGGCTGGTCCCGGCGGAGGTTCGAGTCCTCGCTCGTGCATGTGTGTGTGTGTGTGTGTGTGTGTGTGTGTGTGTGTGTGTGTGTTCGCCCTTAGGATACTTTAAGTTAAGTAGTGTGTAAGCTTAGGGACTGATGACCTTAGCAGTTAAGTCACATAAGATTTCACACACAATTTGAATTTTTTTAGTAACTGTAAACAACAGATGTGCATTGGACCCGTCAGTTGTGACCTTGGAGTATTAAATAGTAGACGTGGGAGAGCAGTGCGTCAGCGTTGTTGTGTCACAAACCGTAATGGAGCAATATTTCTGAGTCAAACGTTCAAGGCATTCTCCAAAATGTTTGGAGGAAGAGTAAAGTGATGGCAAAGTACGTCCCCCACAGCTTGACTCCCGAACCAAAACAATGGTGCTTGGATGCCTGATACGACTTGATTGAATTACAAAACTCGGACTTTTCCATGGGTGACGAATCTGCAACAAGACGACAAAGTGCAGAAATTCACATTAAGGGCCAACACCGACCTTGAAGATAATGTGACACGTGTTTCGAATAACATACCAAAGGACTTTTCTGATGGTTTCATACAATTGTGTGATCCGTGCATTGTACTCAAGCAGGGGAGACTATGTAGAAAAAGTGAAGCAATAAAACCACAATTTTAACTTTTCTTTATTTTTTGAAAACCCATCCTCGAAACTTTTTGGACTGACAGAGTAGACACAGAGTGTAGCACTGATCCTGTAGCCCTAAGAATTTCCTGCTGATAAAGATGTGACTTTCGCAAAATTGTTTTTTTTTTTTTGGCCTCTGGAGGCTATAAGCAATTAAGCCAGTTAAACGATGGATTAAATGATTGAAATTGTAGGGGGAATATAAAAGTTGCCGAGGTGCGAGTACGACCGACGCACTGAAGGTTCTGTACAAATTTAATTCGTATATAGATAGCTCATCCATACTTGGTATGCTGGCGTAAGCCTTCGCCAGCACACTGGTCAGCGCTACGACACATTGTATAGCAGGCGCCGAACTAGGTGCGCCTATGACAAGAGAAGACCAAGACACGCCCCCAGGCTACACGCCGATAACACCGCCTGATTAGCATGCATTTAGGCCGCCGCCGCCGCCGACCAAGCTGTTGCCCTCCTCCAAATTCTATAAGTCCCTCCAGACCCTCGAGCGCCATGCACTCCGCCTCACCTTCTGTATACGCCTCCTGCCCCCCATGCGGATCCTCTACCAACTGATTCCTTTCCCCCATATGCTCCTATTCCTCGAACATGCTCTACACCTCCTGCCGCCTTGATCCCCGTCATCCCCTGGTTGCTCCTCTCCTCTCCAACCCTCGCCCTCTTCCACACCTTCATTGTTGTGTCCCCCCTGCCCTCCATCTCTACACCTTTATTTTCCTTTCCCAAGGTAGCTTCTGTCAACTCCCCCTCCCGGATGATGCCCTCTCTCCCTCCATTTATCCCTCCTATCAACTCTCATCCTCACCTCCTCCTCCTTTCCTCTGTCCTTTCCCTGGGCTTCCCCTTCCCCCACCTTCCATCCTGTTTTTCCCCCACCTACCCTCTCTCTGCCTCCCTTCTCTCCCCTGAGTCTTCTCTGCTCTTCCCTCCACTGTCTTTCCCACTTTCCCACCTAGCACCCCCCCTATGTTTCCTCCCTCCATCGGCTCCCCCTTTTTTCTTTTCCTCCCTCCTTTTACCCCTCATAGGTCTGGATCCTCCCCCCTCCCCCCATCTGCCTCTATGTCACCTGTATAGTGCTGTTATAAGTGAGTGTTCATTGTTGTGCGTCCCCTGTCAATGTTGCAAACAGCCGCCATACTGTCGCTAGTTGTGTTTCTTGTCTCGTGGGAACAGAAACCAGACTGTCGCCTTGTTTTTTAATTGTACCTGTCTACTTCTTGTGTCTCTTCATCCGCATCATCACTGCAGTGTTTTTATATTTTAAATACCACAACTTACCACCATTTTACAGTTTTTTTACAATATCACCGTTTTGTCGCCTGTTTTCTTGTTTGTAGGACAGAGCAGCAAAAATTCGAAATGTCTTAATCTCAATACCTCAGTACGTGACATTGGGACTCAGTTCACATTACACCTCAATACTTTGCAATATACTCTAGTCTTCCACAGTGATAGTCGTCGCCTCGCACCTTAGCTAGCTGAGGGGGAACGTTAGTCATTGTATTTAGTTGTGTTACAGACAAGGAGAAGATTCAAGAATTAGTACATGTTATTTGATTTCTGTTAACCACAGAACTTTAGACTGGATATCATTGAAGATAAGTACTCAATTGGTTCCTGTGATAAAGTTACCTTAACCGCATATGCATTTTTTGTTGTAGTGAGTGAAAACTGGCCACCCACCTGTCATACCATCCCCTCTTCATCCACCTAGGAACTACAAACCAAAACATTACAAGAGGGCACAGCCAAAACACCAGGAATCGAGAATGTCGATGATTTTTGTCTGCTATCGACATTAATACTGGCGACATATCGGTCCCATTAAATTACAAATTGACAGTTTCTTTTTTCCCTTTACTTGTACCATGCAGCCTTTCTTCTTTCCAAATGTGTTGATTCTAGGCCGACGAGAAGTAGCCTACAGCTTTTGATGAATGAGTTTTCGAGTATCAAAATATGTGACATAAATGGCCGTGTCTTTTGATTCCACTGACATGGAAGCTTACATATATTACCCCGCCAAGGAACTATAGACCTCAGTATGTGACACAAAGTTCAACTTGATAGGCACACCCGATCGTAACAGACGGACAGACGTTCAGATACCAAATGAAAAAAATATTTTTTCGTGTGGTATAATTATAAATTCACAATTTTGGATTTTTCCTATAGTTGCGGAACCTTGTTTTTAGCCAAACTTGTCACCGGGAAGTGTCTTATAGGTTTTGATGAGTAAATTTTCGAGACTCAAAATATGTGACATAAATGGCGGTATCTATTGAGTGTATTGACTTAGAAGTTTTAACTTTTTACGTAGCAAAGGGAGCGTAGATGTTAGTACGTGAAATGAATTTCAACTTGATACGTCTGCCGTTTCCTGAGGAACGGGGGTTTCAACAGTTGGACAGACAGACAAAAATGTGATTCTATAAGGGTTCTGTTTTTACCGATTGAGATACGTAACTCTAAAATTAAAAGTTTAACAAGAAATTTCATTTACAAAATTTTAGATAGTTAGTTGACATATTATGGAAAACAAAGTGACTGACAGAAAATGAAAAATATAAAAATATGAGTCTTTTTGTCAGCTCAAGATACGTACGTTGATTGATGTAATATGGAAACGTAGGGTGATCAATGTAAAAAACTACACTTTCAAGCAACAAAAGTTTAAAAAAAACGTTATTCCTTACGCATTTTGAGCAAGCGAACAGTAATCGGTTAATTTTATCATATGCTTTACTGATGTAGTCGGAGTCTGGTGTTGCAGTGATTTCTGTACTGTGGAGGTGTTCAAGGGAACGTCTGTGGGATAACCTCTTTCAGCAAGTACTCGATATCAACCATATAAGTTGTGGAACTGCATGAAATCAAGGTCTGCGTGGGATAGAGGGCTCAATATAAGCTTTTTCGCCCCGTTGAATCATCATCATCAGTGTTCTGCCAAAAGGCAGGTTTTCACATGGTAGTTCTCCAGGCTGTCCGGTCTTCTGCCATCCTCTTGAGGTCTGCATAATTTCCTCTTCCCTTTATGTCGTCTATCATCTTGTATCTCCTTCTTCCTCTCAGTCTTCTCCCACAAACCAATCCTTCCAAAGCATAATACAGAATGTAGATATATTCCAGTGCTCTTTCAGTCTTTGATAGGCGACCGAACGATATAATTAAACAAGTGAATCTCTGAGATACATCACGGGACCAGTTTTATGCCTTCTTTAGAAAGTAGGTCGACTTATTCAGGCAAAGAGTCAATTGCGAGGGAATCTTCGGATAGCGCGTGATCGGTTGAAAAAGCGCTGAAGGTGGAAAGATCCAATAGGCAAATTATTTCAACCAAGGAACTTACACTGTCGGAGTGTTGCCAATTCGCTTGCTCCTATATTAACTGTATGTCACTATTCTAATTCTAGAACCAATTTGCGAGTGGAAAAATATTTGCCTGATATCGCCATATCTTGTAACTGGATTGACTTTGAAGCGTAAATTTTTCGCCTGCCTAACGTGCTCTAGTCCTCGATACGCGACATAAATTTCAATTTGATACTTCTACCCGTTCCTGAGAACGCGGGGTCTTAACAGTCGGACAGACAGACCCACAGACAACGAAGTGAGCTTATAATGACTTCGTTTCCACCGATTGAGATACGGAGGCTTAAAAAAACAATTTTATTCAAGTCAACTTTTTACCTGCTTTCGGAGTTTCTTGAGGCTTTCATGTACTCGTTTGAATATCGGGAAGAGATATTCGCTTAACCCAAGACGTCATTCTGTATCTACCCTGTAACAGTTGACATTGCATCAAGCAAATGGAGGACTCCTGAAAACGGTAAAACGTGGAAGTACGTTTGCATCATTAACGCCTTCGTGCAGAACCCTGCAAGCTGTCCGTAGAAATAATGTGATACCGACACACTGGATTGATTCGTCGGTCTGTATTGTGAGAAAGTCGCTTGCTCATTGTTTGGTGGAAAAGAGGTGTGAAGTATCCAAGCACAGTTGCGATAATTTTGATAGAAGTCTCAAACGAAAGGCAATCAGATCTTAGAGAATCCGGTCTGATACTCCAATGTCGAAAAAAAAAAAAACTGTAATAGCCAATACCGAGGAAGAAGTCAACAAAAGAATAGGTTCGAAGCGGTGATGAAACCATTGTGAGGGAATAGTGATTAATCAGAACTTGATTGTTGTTGTCTACGGTGTTCTGAAGAGTAATTCCACTTGTGTGCACGGTGATACAGTCTCACATTTAATGGTCGGAGATAAAGTCGGCGCCCTGTAAACTGCATGTTAAGCGAAACATTCATCAACCTGAAGCGTGGTCTGTGCGTCTCAGAGCCGTCTTCTTGCATTCTTTGGACTTACTTATACAGCCACCTTAACGGGACCGCATTGTTTTTAGGGGTATCAGATTCCATACCTTTGGGTATCGGTATCTTCATTTAATAACATAATGCGGTATTGGTCTGTTCATTTTGCCAATTTTGCATTTGGAGCTCAGATGTGTTATCGTAGAGCCCTTTTTGAAGTAATAGTTACGTAAATAACGTTTCTGCGTCAGTTTTGCCAGATGCAAACAACATATTAATACTTCTTTTCTTTTTCTGATCATCAGATCTGTATCACTAAACGGTCATCTGGTCACCTAGGTCTGTTGCAGATTGCCTGTTTAACGTCTTCCAGAGGTAACGAAATTTTGATTTTAAGTATTTCGTATAGTTATTGACCGAATTTAAAAATTAAATTGCTGTTAAAATCTACTAATTAAGAGGCATAATCCAACGTTAAAGGTTTAACACACTAAATCAAACTTTACAGTTAGGAACTATATACACGTCTTCAGGCAGTGTAACTCCCAGGGCGCATATAACCCAGATTATATTCATTCAGTAATTGAGAAAGAGAGTACTTAGCGACTTCCAACAAACTTTACACGTAATGTCAAAACTTCTTGTTGCTGACACCTCCGACGAAATATAGCCTATCAAACGGTTCAAATGGCTCTGAGCACTATGGGACTTAACTTCTCAGGTCATCAGTCTCCTAGAACTTAGACCTACTTAAACCTAACTAACCTAAGGACATCGCACACACCCATGCCCGAGGCGCGTAGCGGTCGCACGGTTCCAGACTGTTGCGCCTAGAACCGCTCGGCCAACACGGCCGGCTATAGCATATCACATTTTCGTTGTCCACAAAGTAAAATTTCAGTATCGGATGCGACGTTTTAATTCATTGTTTCTTTATTATAAAATCTATTCGCAACACATTTTGCAGTATCCACATGTACCAATGAAGTAACTGCGAAACTGTATCATTGTATGGCACTCTTCCGACATCATGGTCGGTTACGACATAATTGAATTGTGAGACGGATTATTGTGGGGCTACATACGGCACTGATTTTAGCCGACTTTGTGCATGTTGCTCTTGCAGCAGACAGGTGTATCAATAGATAAGGTTTCACTAGGCATGAGCTTCATATAAACTGGAATTGGAAGAGAAGATTGATACATCCGATTCTCTAGGTGCTCGATATTATTTAAAAAATCGAACTTCGAAAAGACATTTTCCAACCTATCCACATCAGTATTAATGTCTTCTAAAAACAAATTGAAACAGCAGGTATTAGTAATTCCTACCAAATCCTTAAGTAAGACTATTTCAGTTCCATGAAATGAGTCGTAATGAGTCAGAGTTCTTAAATTTAAATCACTCACAGATGTAAAAAGATTTATAGGAACCCGCTGAATGCTGCAAAATAGTCATTTAATGAAGCCATTAAAAAGGAAACACAGAGAGGCAAACAGAGACATAATAACATACTGATACGGAGGGGAGGCTACAGTAAAAAAAAAATGTTCCATAGCACATAGCAAATTATGTGAACGAGCATTTTTCAAGTATTGCAGAGAAATTACAGCAAAATTCCCAAACACCAATAAATAACATGTAAATAATTGTGATGTTGCTACCTGCCTGAGAGCATGAAGTCAGTAACTCTAGACAAAATCTAAAAAATAAAAACTCAGTAGGCTTAGATGAAGTACAGGTATGTGTACTGAAACAATGCATACAGAGTATACAAGATCGTCTAAGAACCATAGTAAACGAATAATTCACATCAGAGAAATTTCCAGAGTATTTAAATGTGCAAGAGTTGTACCTCTGCTGGAGATAATCAATGCAGAAGACATAGAAAATCACCAGCCCTTTCCCTACTGTCACCATGCGGAAAAATAATAGAATCAATTATGAAAGACGAATTAATAAATCACTTATGTAAAGTCAATCTTTTAAGTGAAATTTCCAAAACCAGTACGCCAGACCAGGCTGACCAATGAAATTCCCTCATTTTCGCTCTCAGCGACCTACAGATAAGAAAGGAAAGTGTTTTGGCTCTGTCCTGTCCGTGCCTCAAAGGAGCGCGTTAACATGTTGTTTCCTACGACCCTCCAAAGATTCCTATCTGCTTTATATATAAGAGGGCCCAGCTACAGATATTTTTCGGACGAGAATGTTGCAGTCTCACGCCAATAGAATCCTCACACCTTTCCTACTGTGTTCTGCCAAGAGCGTAGAGCCATAAATACTAGTAGCTTTCACAGAGCCTGCGTAGTGTCTACCGGTATATTGCTCTCCTATAGGTAGAGTGGAGCCGTATTCTCTGAATTCTACTCCCGAGGCTCATTGTTGGCCCCCTTTCGGAAGATTTACTGTGCTTTACAACGCCCTCACCGCAGAAAAACGCTTGACGAACGTGAAAGCGGCGGTCATCTCATGCAGAATTCCAGTGGCGGCATTACCTGCTGTACTGTGGACACAACAGCCTACGCCGAAGCTGTCATACCTGTCTTCATCGTCTCCTTTAGAACTTCTGTTAAATTAGTGGTGCCCATCGGACCGCTTTAATCTGCTGTCTGACTGTGAAACTGGCAGCTCAGCCAAACGTAATTCTCAAGAAATAAAACGCCTACAAGTGTTTCATGTACAGGCAGTCGCTATCGGATAATCTTTAATAAAAATAAAGGAATACGCTAGTTTGAAATCAAATTAATTCGATCTACATACCACTCTATGTAATTTTCGTCTCAAATATCAACAATGTGAAGTCGACGACATCGTCAGTTTCGCCGTCTTTCAACTGGTCCCGTTCAAGAAAGTAAACGGAAAATTTTCTTCCTACTCAGCAGTCAATCGAGCCACACAGTAATGGAAGCGGCGCTGATAACCTCGATGTTGAGCGCCCATAAAGCCCCAACACACCAGTAATGGAAGCCCCTTAACTAGTTCAAAACACGTCTGTGACTGCATGGTCATTAAACACTGATGAGCCAACACATTACGATCACTGCTGACCACCAGACTGAGTGGCACCTGGTGGCGTTGTGTGCAACTGACTCTATAAGGAAAGTATGTAAGGGGAGCTGAGACGGTTGGGAAATCATTCTAGAGAGGGTGCCGGGACGGCTTCTTTCGACCCGGCGACTGGGAAAGAGCATCTAGAAAACGGCGAAGCTGGTCGGCTGTTCACGTGCTACTATCGTCAGCGTCTGTGGTAAGTGGCTGAAGGACGGTGAAATCACGAACAGGCGACAAGGCATTGGGTGTCCACGCTTCATCACAGGACTTGGAGTTCGCAGGCTTGCTCGCTCTCTAAAGCGGGATAGGCAGTGATCTGTGGCGCTTATGACTACCACAATCGTAGTGGAGGCGCAAGTGTTTCGAAGCGTTGTTTAACATCGGGTTCCACAACCGACGATCCCTACGTTTTCCGATGCTGACCCAACGATTTAGTCAACTACGATTGCAATGGACACAGCATCATTGGTATAGGACTTTGTATCAATGGAAGTCTGTCGCCTGGTGCTATGAATCACGTTTCTTGTTACACCATGTCGAAGGTCGTGTCCGGATTCGCCGTCATCCAGGCGGTCGGGTGCTGTAAACATGCATCACGCTGTGAACACAAACCGTCTGGAACAGTGTTATATTATGGGGAAATTCACCTATGGTTCTATGAGCTGAAGGCACCTAGACAGCTGTGGTCCACATGAACGTTACTAGCGACCACCTGCCTCCCTTTATGCTTTCAGAGGAAGCTAATACTTAGCTGTCATATACAACCGCTCGCACGACGAAAGATTCACACCTAAACACTGCAAAGTTGCGCAGGTTACACCAGTCTGAAGAAAGGAAAACATGAATAATCCGATGAATTATAAACCTATATCATTAACGTCTATCTGCATTGGGTTTATGGAACATGCGCTGTGTTCAAGCTTGATGAATTACTTCGAAGAAAACGATTTATTGGCAAGTAGTCAAAACGGAATCAGACACCATTTTTCTTGTTAAAGACAACTAGCTCATTATTCAGATGAACTAATGAGTGTTATCGACATGAGATCTCAAAGTGAGTCCATATTTCTAGACTTTCAGAAGCGACTTCTAATCAAATTGCGTGCCTACGGAGTATCGTCTCAGTTGTGCGACTGGATTCATGATTTCCTGTCAGAAAGTTCACAGTTCATAGTAATTGACGGAACGACATCCACTAAAAGAGAGGTAAGTATTATACACCCTCTACTGCTCCTAATATGCTCGTATACAAACGATTTAGGAGAGAATCTGAGCGGTCTTCTTACGATGTCTGCGGATGATGCTGTCTTTTACCGCCTAGCAAAGTCTTCAGAAGATGAAAACCAATTGCAAAATGATTCAGACAAGACATCTGTATGATACGAAGAATGTCAACTAACTCTAAATAATGAAAAGAGTAAGTTAATCCACATAAGTACCAAAGGAGAATCCATTGAATTTCAATTACACAATAAATCAAACAAATCTAAAGGCAGTCATTTCAACTAAATACTTGGGAATTACAGTTACGAACAACTTAAACTGGAATGATAACACTTATAATATTGTGGGGAAGGCAAACTAAAGACTGCGATTTACTGGTAAAATACTTAGAAAGTGCTACTGGTCTGCTAAAGAGACTACCTACACTAAACTGAAGTGATATCAGGTGTTCCCCAGGGAAGCGTCCTGGGACCTGTACTGTTCCTGATCTATATAAATGACCTGGGTGACAATCTGAGCAGTTCTCTTAGGTTGTTCGCAGATGATGCTGTAATTTACCGTCTAGTAAGGTCATCCGAAGACCAGTATCAGCTGCAAAGCGATTTAGAAAAGATTGCTGTATGGTGTGTCAGGTGGCAGTTGACGCTAAATAACGAAAAGTGTGAGATGATCCACATGAGTTCCAAAAGAAATCCGTTGGAATTCGATTACTCGATAAATAGTACAATTCTCAAGGCTGTCAATTCAACTAAGTACCTGGGTGTTAAAATTACGAACAACTTCAGTTGGAAGGACCACATAGATAATACTGTCGGGAAGGCGAGCCAAAGGTTGCGTTTCATTGGCAGGACACTTAGAAGATGCAACAAGTCCACTAAAGAGACAGCTTACACTACACTCGTTCGTCCTCTGTTAGAATATTGCTGCGCGGTGTGGGATCCTTACCAGGTGGGATTGACGGAGGACATCGAGAGGGTGCAAAGAAGGGCAGCTCGTTTTGTATTATCGCGTTATAGAGGAGAGAGTGTGGCAGATATGATACACGAGTTGGGATGGAAGTCATTACAGCATAGACGTTTTTCGTCGCGGCGAGAGCTTTTTACGAAATTTCAGTCACCAACTTTCTCTTCCGAATGCGAAAATATTTTGTTGAGCCCATCCTACATAGGTAGGAATGATCATCAAAATAAAATAAGAGAAATCAGAGCTCGAACAGAAAGGTTTAGGTGTTCGTTTTTTCCCGCTCGCTGTTCGGGAGTGGAATAGTAGAGAGATAGTATGATTGTGGTTCGATGAACCCTCTGCCAAGCACTTAAATGTGAATTGCAGAGTAGTCATGTAGATGTAGATGTACGCTTATACGTCCACTTCTGGAGTAATGCTGCTCAATGTGGAATCCTTACCAGGTAGGATACACGGAGGACATCGAAAACATTGAAAGAAGGGTACCTCGTTTTGTGTTATTTCGAAATAGGGGAGAGAGTGTCACGGATATGATACGCGAGTTAGGGTAGCAGTCATTAAAACAAAGGCGTTTTTCGTTGTGGCAAATTTTCAATCTCCAACGTTCTCTCGTTCTCCTCCGAATGCGAATGTATTTTCTCGATAACCACCCACATACGGAGAAATAACCATCCTAATAAAATAACGCAAACCAGAGAACGTGCGGAAAGATTAAGCGTTAGTTTTCCCCTTGCGCTGTTCGTGAGTGCAACGCTGGGGAAGTAGCTCGAAGGTGGTTGACGGATCATCTGCCGGGTACTTAATTGTGAATTGGAAAATAGTCAAGGATATGTAGATTTTGATGATTTCCGCGACGGAGATGGCGTCTTCCAGCAGAATAACTGCCCTTGTCACAAGAATAGAATCATACTACAGTGGTTCGAAGAGAACAAGAACTCACATTAATGTCTTCACCTTGATATTTTCCTGATATAAATCTGGTGGAACATACATGTGGCGCTATCGAGAGCCAACTACACACATACAAACGAGGGGCACATAACATACGGGAACTGAGTGACCTGTGCTTAGGCAACTGGTGTGACATTACCTCGGGAAACCTGCCAAGGACTTGTCAAATCCATGCGACCGAGAATGGCTGCTGTATTATCTTACAAAAACAGGCCAAAACACTATTAAGTAGGTAGTCATAATGTTTCGACTCATAAGTGTAGGTATCACTGTTCGTCTTTTGACGGCACTGCTTACAGAGATACGTTAAGGGGAAATGGAAACTACATTGAAAACCCAAAACGTTTTATTTTCAACGCTGGTATACAGTTCGTCGTCTGCGCTAAAATGTTGTCTTTATAGCCAACAGTTCTTGTGAGCAGAGGTGAAGGTCAGACGGAGCCAAGGCCGGGCTGTATGTTGGACGATCAAACACTTCCCACCGAAAACGCTGTAGGAACGACTTCAGTGGCGCTGCAGTGTTCGGCCAAGAATTAGCATGAAGAGGGAAATGCATGCATGACAGGTATGTTATGTGGGGTTGCATGAAATCAGGCGGAACCTCGCAGCGCATCCCACAACTGGCGGGAGGCGTTATTGCTCTAGGTACCTTTATGTGTTCACGATTTGCGCAGAACTAAAACGAATGACGTGACACGATCTACAGGTATAATAGAGACGATGCCCAACACATCAGTGATAAGCTTCATTGAATTTTGACTACTTCCATTTCGCAACCTGTCGGACCTTATTTTACGAATAGGCATCGTAAATTGCTACCAAACCATCCTATATTTTACTACTCCAAATTTTATTCAATGGAAGTTGTCATTTATAGATTATACACTAATTAATTCCATTTATTGTGTTACATACAAAATAAGTACCAAATGTCCAGTTTTATACCCTAAAACGACGGTTTTATTGCTCAAAATGTTACTGAAAAATGTAATACTTCATGTTGTGCACTAGTCATGAGTAGAGTGTCTTCTGCATTCGGTAGTTATTAAAATCTAAGCAATACCTCGCTCGGATTTCTGCAGAAATTGCTCTTGAACAGTGGTTACAAAATGTCGCCATGACTCTTTGTTTGCTGAAAGGGCAAAATGTGCATAGTTTTCTCGCTTGTTATCGCAGTGCCAGTCATAATGTGGTCATTTCAGCAGCAAAAAACAAGGTTAGAACTGAAGAGGACCAGTGTGATGTAAACTGACAATCTCCTAGAGTTGTGACTGCTTGACATTCACCGATGAAGCCACACTAAGATAAGTTCTAAGCCAGGGCCGGTCACGGCGTGCGAAACTTCACTTGTTCGGGTGTGTGGACCACAGCTGGGCCAAGGCCTGGCCTTTCTTTGCTCTGCTCAGTCCTTCTCCGAAGTAGCCGGAACAGCGCTAGTCTTCATTTAGTGTTGCGTTTCGACATTTTTCGGTCGGCACGACTCTCTGCTGTTCGGCAGATCGCGGTGACAGCACTGTTTACTGTTTGCTATTTGTTCGTCGCATTGAGGTTGTTCATCGGCCCTGTGGCTGTTTGCGCTAAGACGTCAGTTTAGCGAACGGTTGTCATAAGCCTTTAAAAATAAATGACAGTGATAGAAGAGAGGGACAAAATGGAAACCACTGTGAATATCCGATGATACCTTGCACGTTTGTATTGGGCACTGTCTCTAGTCTGCCCATAGATCGCGTGATTCTGAGCGCACGTTGACTTTGTAAAGATGTCTAGAAAATAGTGTCTCCAGCCAAGTATGAGGGCCTGGTGAGAGATTTCGCCTGATGTCATGCAGCCCACACAACATAACTGCCATATGGTTCCTTCTTCGTGACAATTCTCGGCTGCACTCTGCAGGGGCAATGAAGAAGCTCCTGCAGCGTTTTCGATGGGAAATGTTCGATCATCTGCAGTACAGCTCGTAACTGGTTTTCGATGAGTTTCATCTCAGCTTACACGAACTGCTGGCTATCAAGACGACTGTTTGGCGAACTGTAGATCAGTGCACAGAATTGATATTTGAAAGTTGGTACAAAACTACGACAAATGTCTAAGTCGGAGGGGTGACTACTAGAGAAGTCGCTGGAAGATGTAGCTAATTGTTGCAAATAAAACATTTTTGATTTTCACAGTGGTTTCCATATCGCCACCGATCGCCTCTTACTTTCCAATAACCCTCGAATGTTTCGCAGGTTTCATCAACAGTCACAAATTGGCCCCAAAAGTCTCCTGGATTGCAATTAAACGTTGTCACAAGCATTGGCGGTAAGCGGCTGTTGTGTAAGAGCACGAGAGCCTTGAACGCCCTAACTTTTGATGCTTTGCGGATTTATTGTTTTTTTTTTCTTCGTTGAATGCTGTAATGTAGATGCGGTAATCTGAAATACACGGCACTAAATCTACCGCGCTACGCTACATTGTTACTCCTTCAGACTGGGTAAAAACTGGCATCAGGGTCGCGAGCACACCTTCACGTTTAAAGAAGCTTTTGCGCATGCGCAAGTGCCGTTATGTAATTGCCTTACGGGACAAATTCTTAAGGATTTGATAAGCAATTTGCACGGATAACTGCTAGCATAACTAGCCCTCACCACTCAACTACAAGTTTAGGGCAATGCCAGGAGGTAGTAGCACACTGTAGCAGACTTTTATCCCAGTTCGATTGGCATAAATCTCACTAGACATTAGTGCGCTCCTCAGATGTAGCCGATTCATTCACTATATAGTAAAATCAGATCGGAAATCAATATGTGGTATAGTTATAATGATAAAAAAACATATTTTTTTTGACTTCTGAAGGAGATATGGTATATCAAGGTGTTGAATTTTATCATATAGCAATCTGTTTGAGGTGCTGAAATATCGTCGATTGTGAGACTGTAGCGTTTGTTTGTGCTTCTGATATCTGTTAATATTATGACGGGTCAGGTTTATCTAAGCTGTAGGTCCACATTGCATATAAGAACATTCACGGAAAGTTGTAGGACCGACGACGATGTGCTTTTGGCGCTTATGGTTCTCAGCACCTCATTTGTGTTCTAGTTAAGAGGCCATGATAGTAGACAGTACTACTCGAATCTAATCATTTCCACAAACAGCAGTTTGCGTTTGAAGTTGATTGTTTACTGTGCAGGAATCGGCTTTCGTATGCAGTATTAACACGAACTCTCTTGAATCTGTTTGGAGTGCTAACAGAACAGAAAATTATCTGGAGCAGTTAGCCGTAAAGGAACTAAGGCCCCCCAGACCAGATCCGGTGACTGAGAAAGAGACGACACCAAATAAGTGTGACTACAAGGGAACACTTAACAAAGAAGTATATAATAAGCCTAAAGTTGTTGTGTGGGTGCAAGGTACGAATGTCTGATTTTCAGTCCGGAAGTTAATTTGTTAACCAATACATGTGTTAGGGATCGTGCGTACTTGTCCGGAAAGGAAGTACGAAAACTTCCACTTATACAGAAATGCGATACGGAGAGTAGTGAAAGCTTAAACATTATTTAGTTATTGCCCTACACTATACTTAATTATGTAAAATACAACAAAATTCCACAAAAAATTCTTTCTTTTTGCAGACAAGTTATGCATATTCTTATAATTGTTATTATTATTATTATTATTATTATTATTATTATTATTATTATTATTATTATTATTGACAGTCGCTGTAGTTGTATAAATTTGTTGATAAGCGTAACTGTTAAACAGCAGGTGCTATTAATTCCACTCTTTCATTTTCATCTGAATCAAAAAATTTTGAACACCCAGAATGTCTACTCACGAACTGCCATTGGCTGGCAAGCGATGGGGTACTGCACAAGCGGCGTGCACCGCAAATTTGCTATGAAACGACATTAGAGTACCATGCAGAAGGAATTTAAAGCTTTATTTGGATATGAAATAGCCAAAAATTACAACAATCGACAGATGGGGTTTATTGTTCTCAACATCAAGAAGCACTTTTTGTTAAATTTGCAGACATCGGGCGCGTGAACAAATTGCTGATATGAAGAGTAAATTTCTGATGTTGCATGCATTATTTTGGTGTCAGTTGCAAGGGTTTTCGATTATACTGAACGAAAAGTATGGACACTTAATACTATATTTCTGCAAATCACGTTGGTCAAGCCAAGTAGCATAGCTGGAACGATCTTAAGTTCCAAACTCGATATTGGTGAATTTATGAAGGAAAAAGGAGTGCAGGAACAAAAGTTAGAACACTCGGAATGGATTGCAGACCTTGCATTTTGAGGGGAATTGGCTGCACATTGCTCAAGTACAACACTGCAGGGAAACAACTTATTTCTGATTTGTTGGGGGATGCCTTTAAAGAGAAAATCGCGTTGTAGAAGAAACACATTCTGGTAATGACAGTCCAGTTTCCTTAGATCACAGGCGTTAAAGACAACACGAGATTTAAAGAAATCTTGGTGGCTTTGAAAGAATCACAAGGATACTTTCCTAGATGTTTTGAGGATATTGCCAGTCTTACATCTGTTTTCGAGGTGTTATCGAGCCATTTGCGGTTTCAGTTGAAAACGCCCCTGAGCAAGTGCACATGTAACTCACTGGCCGGAAAGGTAATTCCCGTTTTAAAGACAAATTCCCTTAATGATAACACTGTATAGGGCGTCTATATTACTTTCCTCAGATAGAGGTTTCACGTTTCAGTAATAAATAACGTTGCAAAATGGCTACACTTTTTTGGTCAACATACGTGTGTGAACGACGTTTATTCGATTATGAAACTAAGTAAGTCACGGTTAAGTGGCAACCTGAGTGCAAAAATCTGTGAAACTGTTTGCGTTTGTCCGTATGCCGACAGTTTGCACCAGATAAATATTATATGTTTCGGCGCGCCAAAAGTAATTGAATAATACTGAAAATTATTTTTTCTCTACGTTGCTGATAAATGTGAAATATAAAACCATGTATTACGAAGGGCAACTGCATTGCCATTTAAATGCGGCCTGTTCGCATTTTCACCCTCACGCTCACACAGCTGGGGGTAACGTGCCAGTCAGGTTCAGGCTCTATGGCACTCATGCAAGCCACGGCCCGCGGGCCGAATTCTTGGTCACACTTGTTCTAAGCGACAAAACAAATATGCCGCCTATTGTAAAACAGGCACACCATTACTAAACATTCGTAATATGTACTTCAAGAGCACCAGTCTCAGCAAGCCGCTGGAGTCAGACAAAAAATAATTCAGCCATTCCTAACAATAATGTTTGCAATGAAAGTATTCAAGAGCACTTGTCGGTAAAGTGTCCAGAGTGGCGGAAACCTGCTAAAAGATAGCAATGAAATTCCGAATATTACGAAGGTTTAGTGACCTAGGGTTTAAAAATGGCTCAAATGGCTCTGAGTACTATGGGACTTAACATCTGAGGTCATCTGTCACTTGAACTTAGAACTACTTAAACCTAACTAACCTAAGGCCATCACACACATCCATGCCCGAGGCAGGGTTCGAACCTGCGACCGTAGCAGTCGCCCCGTTCCGGACTGAAGCGCCTAGAACCGCTCGGCCGCCGGGGCCGGCGTGACCTATGGTTAAAATTATTGATTAAAATTCTCTCAAGTGCAAAGCAGTGACGCAGGAATGAAGAGCTGTCGGTCAATCGTTCGAGTGGCTTGTGTCTCGCAGTTTGGTGCAATCAGCGTAATGCTGCGAAGTGTTGAAGTTCTCAAGTTGCAGATTTGCCTTTTACGAGATGTTCTCCTCCCCACGAGACGGTGTTTTCATGTGCGTAGTTGTCGGACCTCGTATGTGCAGCGGGGTTTTTCTGTTGTTTCTGCCGCGAGCGCTTAGTGTAGAGTGACAGTAGGTTGCGTGTCTGCTGACGAGCGTGGAGGGTGGTCGATACGGAGAGGACAATGAGTCAAACTGTACTGTCGAACCGCTGGCGCCTCCACTGAGGGGCTTTCACTTTCCGTGACCCAGTGACCCACAATAGTGACTCCGGAAGTCTGTGCGCCCTCACACGAGACTCACGCACTGCCCTCTCTCCTTGATGACGTAGCCCTGTAACACGTGGCCAGCTTCGCGTGCAAACAGATCAAGGACCTCTATGGGCCGAAGCTAAGATGTATACTTGTGGCGAGAATATAACAATTTACGGAGTTTCAAGGCCTCGAATGATAGTTGTTTCTCTTCGTTAAGGACGTCGGAAACGGCCTGCATTTTTGTGGTATACGCAATGAACGTGCAACCGCGTGCGTGTCACAATAGCGAATTACATCAGGAGGCCGATGAAAATCGCCACCTAACCGAAAATCGTTAAACAGTTAGCAAGTGGATTTTGTAAAATATTAAACGATGAATTTCCGATGATTACTTCTCTACATATACAAATCCATAGTATTTGTGGAACGACAGCTCTTTCGCAAAGCTCCTCCCTGACGTATGATAATTTATTCCGCTATTGATTTCGGCCTAGGCTACCAGTTCCAAGTGGTTCTGCAAAACTGTGTTAAATTAATACACTAGTTAAAAATAAAATACATAAATAAAAGTAAAAAAAATGAATATAAATTCGCATACTGTTATCTTCTTAGAGTGAAACGTATATTTTTCTTCTTTTTAGGGTACCGTGCCTCAGTCAGTAAGAACGAAACCATTATAGAAATCGTTTAGTTGTGCGTCTGTCTGTCTGTCCGACTATAAAAAACCCCTTTTCACACGAAATACATGTCATATACTGAGGTGTAAGGTCCCATGGCACTTAGGGTACTTCCCCTGGCCCTAAAATCATGAAGCCAAGAAGCAAGGTTTCACACTACTATCAAAGAAGAAGATTAGAAAATAGTAAATCTGTAATTCTGTCACAGGAAAAAAATTGTCGTTTTTTATCTGACTCTGACTCTGACTATTCGTTATTCGTCTGTTAAGACTCTTTTTTCTCATGAAATAGCTGACGTATCAACTTGAAATTTATGTCACGTATTAAGGTCTATAGGCCCTTGGCGCTGTAATAAACACGAGCTTCTAAGTCAATGCAGCCAAAACCTACGGCGATTTAAGTCACATATTTTGATACTCGCAAACTCACTCATCAAAATCTATTCGGTATTTTCACGTTGGCGTAGAATCACGAAAAGGGAAAAAATCATTTAATCTGTAATTATATTACGCACAAAAAAATTCTTTGTCATTCGTTATCCCACGTCAAACTTGAAAATAAAACTGTCTGCAGCGTAGTGAGACTAATCTGCGAATGTTTGTTTCACATAGAGCTTGAAACGCTGTATCTACGTGCAGAATTTGATCCCGGATATCTGATGATGTATAAATTCCGAAACGCATCATATGAGCAGTATGGATGACGGATGAACTCTCTCTCTCTCTCTCTCTCTCTCTCTCTCTCTCTCTCTCTCTCTCTCTCTCTATATATATATATATATATATATATATATATATATATATATATATATATATATATATATAATTGAATACGGATCCCGGAACCCTTAGTGAGCGAGTCTGCTCGCATCTGGCCATTTTCCTTTTTTTTAGATAAAGCGTAAAAGAATGGATGCAGAGAATCATAGACTAACTTCGCTGACTATTGTCTGGTGCAGTATCTTACAGTATGAGCTCAAATATTATCGCGTTCCTGGAGGAAACTAAGATCCTTTTAACGAATGAGCATGTGTTCAGGAAAAACCCTTCGTGTAAAACTTGCTTCATACAGACACTATAGCGTATCCCAAGAGAAAATGCCAATACTCAGCGATATGACAGGAACGCCCACAGGGAGCGAAAAACTTGATAAGGACATGTGCCCTATTCTGAATGAGTTCCAAGATAGAACACATTTAGAGTACATTTGTTTTGGGCTAGTCGCGTGCATGTATGTGTTTTACCCACTCAACCTCTTTGACGTTTTACTATAGCCCAACTTACCTCGTTGCTTTCATCCTCTTTGCTCGGGTTGTCTGTTTTGTGAGTGAAGTAGTGCGTGGGACTGTGAGTGTTGTGAAAGAGAACCGTCAGTTAACTGTGTTTGTACACGCACTGGCTAAAACGACACACATTTACACTAACGAAGACTATGCGGAGATGGCGTATGTTGACGGCTTTTCTGATGGTAGTGCTCCTTCTGCTGACGAAGAAACCCTGAGGGCGCTTTCCGACATTTCGAATAGCTCAAAAATGGCTCTAAACACTATGGGACTTAACATGTGAGGTCATCAGTTCCCTAGACTTAGAACTACTTAAACCTAACTAACCTAAGGACACCACACACATCCATGCCCGAGGCAGGATTCGAACCTGCGACCGTAGCGGCCGCGCGGTTCCGGATTGAAGCGCCCAGAACCGCTCGCCCACAGCGGCCGACCATTTCAAATTGCTGATCGTAGAGTGTTTATCAGTGTTTTTAGCACATTTCGTGAAGCAGGTATTCTTTCAAGTTCCCATTTTTCTTCTGAACGTGTAGTGCAGCAACCTGTGCGGGAACAGCAACGGGCGCAGTGAAGTCTACTACCAGCATACGCTGGCTTTCTGCACATATCAGTGGTTCACGAACGCGTATCCAGTTAGCATACTGGGTCTCCACAATCTTAATACTGATGACAATGCCACACGACTTGAATTTTGTCCCTAGTTAAATGACAATTGTCATTTGCTACCATTGACACTACTTACTGATGAATTCACATTTACGCGCTATTGAATTAACAACACATTTAGTGCTCATTGAAGGTCGCAGCAAAATACGCACGCTACACTGGAAATCAGCTTCCAAGTTCCTTTTTCGATCAATGTATGGTGCTGCACAATCGGTAACATATTCATAGTGATTTTAGAAAGGAGAATTACGGGACAGAATTATTTGCATTTTTTGGAAAATTAGTTTGTTGAATACCTTGATGTCCCTTTGGCCACACGGGCTGCATGAGGGAGCCCTCCACATTTCACCAAACGTGCGAAGGAACATCTCAACCGCACTTACCCCAATAGCTGGATTGGTCGGAGTGGTACAATAAACTGGCCAACAAGATCGCCAGACAAACGAAAGGTGAATAAGCGAGACGAACTGTTTGGCCGCATCATGGATGGTGCTACCCTCCTTAGGGAACGTGCAGAAGCTCTCGAAAAAGAAACAGAACATGTTCTTGCAAGAGTACACAAATGCACTGAAGTTCACGGTGGATTATTAAAACATTTATTGTGTACTGTGCTACAGCTGTAATGTGTCGTGTACGATAATGCTTTGAGGTAAATGTGTTAAAAATGCGTGTTTCTCAATTGATACTTTGTAAAACGCGTGTTATTAAGTTTACTAACTGTTGGGCATGTGTCCATGCGTAAACCGGGATAATAAAAAAATAACAATGTAAGTTACATTAAATGTGCTGTATCTTGGAAACTTTTCGGAATAGAGAATATGTCCATGTGCAGTATTTTGCTTCAGATGATCGTTCCTTTCATATCACTGAATATTGACCATTCTTCCAGGGTCACGCTGTATATAATGCAAACAGCAGATGCAGCTGAACAGGTGGTTTCGTCTTCTAGGCTTTCCTAAACGACTGGTACATGTTCCACATCGGCAACTAGTAATCAAGATATGATCATAAGGGGTGTTTTCGAAGATATGCGATTGTCGCCATAAACATTTGGCCAACAGAACTCAATATGTTGCACTGGACGACAAATGCTCCACAGAAACAAAATTAACATTGTAAGAGCTCTAAGAAAGTGTAATACGATCTCTAATCTGGATATACGAGGGGCGTTCAGTAAGTAATGAAGAATGTTTTTTTCTTCGGCCAATTTCGGTTGAAAAAAATGCAGTATTTGTTGTGGGAGCTCAAGGAATATTACCGCTTCAGCCCTCTTGCTTCATGAAGTTGCGATTGGTGGCGGCGCTATACTTGGCCTTCAAAGTGGTGTCTGTAACAGAGGTGCGTTCCATGCAGAGAGGTGACAATGAGTTCCTTTCGGCGGTAAACCATAGCGTCGCAGATATTCAGAGGCACTTGCGGAGTGTGCAGACCTGGCAGTAAACAAAGGCATGGTGAGTCGTTGGGCAAGGTGTCTGTCATTATCACAACACGTCGCGCAAACCTGTCCGATCACCCGCGTGCCGGCCGGCCGCACACAGCAATGTAGAAACGTGCGGACACTCTCATTCGAGGTGACCGATAGATCACAAGCAAACATCACGCACCTCAGGTGGACGTCTCTGTTGATAGTGGTGCCACAACCAACACCAGCTGGGGTACTCAAAGGTATGTGTGCGCTCTGTTCCTCACCGCCTAACAGAAGACCACAAAGAGCAACGAGGGACCATCTGTAAGGAATTTATTCTGCGTTATGAGGCTGATCGTGACAAGTTTTTGTCAAACATTGTCACAGGCGATGAAATATAGGTTCATCACTTGGAACCCGAAAAAAAAACGACGGTCCATGGAGTGGCGCCACACAATCTGTCTTCCAAAGAAAACGTTCAGCTGGTAAAGTCATGGGGACGGTCTTCTGGGGACTCAGAATGGGTAATTCTGTCTGATGTCCTCCACTCATGGTGAACGGATCAACTCGGAAGTGTGCTGTGCTACCCTCAGGCAATTGAAGAAACGAGTGCAATGCGTTCGTCGCCACGAAAATGCAAACGAACATCTTCTTCTCCATGACAACGCGAGGCCTCACAAAAGTCTGCGCATCCGACAGGAGCTCTCAAAACTTCATCCGACTGTTCTTCCTCATCCACCCTACAACTCGAGTCTCACTTCTTCCAACTTCATCCGTTTTGGCCAATGAAGGATGCACTCAGTGAGAAGCGATATGTGGATGACGGGGAGTTTATTGATGCAGCAAGACGTTGCTTTCAACGTCGACCGGTAGAATGGTACCATGCAGACATACAGGTCCTCCCAGTAAGGAGGTGTACGGCCGTCGCACTGAACGGAGATTATGTTGAAAAATAGGGTTCTGTAGCCAAAAGAGTGGGGACTAAAACGATGTATTGGAATCCTGAATAAAACCAAACTGCTTTCAGAAAACAATGTATTGCTTTACTTATTGCACGTCCTCGTATTATACGCTGACGACGTTGTATTGATGGCAAATTTTTAAGACGAAGTACAAAAATCAGTCCATCTTTTCAACTTAATTGTAAAGGATCCTAATTTTAAGATGGCAGTAAATGAAACGAAAACCAGGCCATTCCATGAGCTAATGATACGAGACAAAACTGTAACCGAAGATCTAATTTTGGAACAAACTCAGCACTACAGTGGATTAGGGAACTATATTACTTTTAATGAAGATAAGAATGTAGATATTAAATTTCAGAGCTATGAAGATATATGTGGCACTATCAGGAGAAGAATAAAGAGTACAAGGAGAGAGGCAAATATCAAATTCTAGAAGGTGATGGTTGTACCTGTTCTACTTTAAGACAGTGAAACCTGGGCTATGGAGAGAAAAGATTCTATTTATGTTCAGGCAGCGGAAATGAAATTTTTTTGAACATTGAAAGATTGCATTAAGTTGGACAGAATTCCTAATGAAATCATTTAGGAAAGGATTGAATATTTTTTCAGGAAATAAAGAAATTGAAGGCATTGTAGAAACACGTGGAATGAATTGCTGAAACAGGGATTCCAAAGAGAGCCCATGTATCCGATATAAAGAGAGATGTAGGTCGACTAGTTAAAAGTTGGAATGGGGCCAGAACAGATCGATAGGCCTGATCTCTGAAAGGCAGAAGAATAAGAAGCAGAGTTACTCCAGAATGAGATTCTCACTCTACAGCGGAGTGTGCGCTGATATGAAACTTCCTGGCAGATTAAAACTGTGTGCCCGACCGAGACTCGAACTCGGGACCTTTACCTTTCGCAGTCAAGTGCTCTACCCTCTGAGCTACCGAAGCACGACTCACGCCCGGTACTCACAGCTTTACTTCTGCCAGTGTAAAGTACCGGGCGTGAGTCGTGCTTCGGTAGCTCAGAGGGTAGAGCACTTGCCCGTGAAAGGCAAAGGTCCCGAGTTCGAGTCTCGGTCGGGCACACAGTTTTAATCTGCCAGGAAGTTTCATATCAGCGCACACTCCGCAGCAGAGTGAGAATCTCATTCTGGAAACATCCCCCAGGCTGTGGCTAAGCCATGTCTCCGCAGTATCCTTTCTTTCAGGAGTGATAGTTCTGCAAGGTTCGCAAAAGAGCTTCTGTAAAGTTTGGAAGGTAGGAGACGAGATACTGCCAGAAGTAAAGCTGTGAGTACCGGGCGTGAGCCGTGCTTCGGTAGTTCAGAGGGCAGAGCACTTGACCGCGAAAAGCAAAGGTCCAGAGTTCGAGTTTCGGTCGGGCACACAGTTTTAATCTGCAAGAAAGTATCAGCAGATTTACTGTTTTAATTTCATTAGTTTTATTCTTTTATTTCCTATTCCCAATGAATTTAAGCGCACTTTGTTTGGCAGGTATGCAGGTGATGCAATATTTATGTAATGAGGAGTTGTTAATTTGAAGATCCTACTGTTACACAGGGCATTTCAGCTGCCCCTAACGCTGTCGTTTTATGCATCCCGTAATGCTATAGATGGCCTTCATAAACCACGTGGGAGATTTTCATATTCTCTCGCTAGCTACGTGCAAACTATTAGTCCTACAGGAAAGATGAACACCTTGTTGTAAATAATGTAATGGAGTGAAGTTTTATTCTGGTATACGTTTTTGCTGGTGGCTGTAATTATTCAAGGAAACCGTACAACGGCGACCTTCAAACGCACCCCTACTCCCACAATCAGCCCTCACTGGTCACCATTTCTAGCATGTCGTTCATGGCACTCCCTCCTACTATTGAACAAATACTTGCGACTGCACAAATCATTCATTACCCTCATGGGCATGTTTAAATTAATAATGTTAATGTAGTAGCTGACTATATTGGTGGTGTAATAACCCAATCAATAAAAACCAAAAAAGATCGAATATTGGGAATAGCTCGTTTTGTAGACGTAAATTTTTGTACAGTGGTAGAAGAGAGTGGCACGAACAACATACTAGAAATCCCGACTGGTGAGGGATAAGTGTGGGGTGGAGGAGAGTTTGAAGGTAACTTTTGTACGTTCTTCTAGAATAACTGGAAAACTGTGGCTTACAGTGAATAAGTATCCCAGTATGAAATAAAACTACAATAAATTTACTACAAAAACGTCTTGCTCATTTTTTCTGTGGGAAAAACAGTTTTCACACAGTGAGCGGGAGAATATGGATATCTTGCAGGTGGTTTATTAGGCCAGCTTTATCATTGCGGGTTGCATAAAACGACAGCAGTAGGGGCAGCTGAATCACCCTGTATAAAGAAAGTGTGTTGACGTCAACGTGTGGAAAGAGGTAGGTAAAGGTCATAGGTGGAATATATGTCACGTTAGCTGCTTTGTCACTCCTGCACATTTCCTACAAATTTTAGTCAGCTGATGAAACGAACGAAAAGAAAAGGCATTTCAGACTGGGTTCATCCTACGATGCTCATAAAAGATAAACAGTTCCACCCTAAAGAGGAAAAGGGAGTGTTATTAACTAAGGCATTTACAACATTCCATCATAAATCACCCTCTCTTGTGACAACATGAAACAATTTTTCACTGAGTTTCTGCCACACTTTACTATAATAACGTCCGTCGCATAGTGGGAAGCGACATTTGAAAATCGACTTGCTTCTAGGTCCTGCTACCACAATCCATTTATCATCGTTCGTTCACGTCGTATCTCTTATCGGAGGTGAAAAATAAATACCAGGGCCGACCAGAACCGTGTTTAACGTGACGTCACAGCATTTCTAATGCTGACTGATCGATATCTTCTCCCGCGTCTATAATGCAGTCAGTAAAACCAAATTCTCTGAGCTGTAATTTCGTAGAGTTTTGTGGAATAGGACACCTACGAAGCGTTTCTTTTTCGTTTTAGAGGACTGATATAATGTTCTGCAAAACAACAAATACAAATCTACAAGTGACGGGAAATAAAAAGCATGCATCAAATGGGACGCTCAAAGCAAGATAAAACGTAGTTATGTTTTAGTATTTCGAACTGGAATTTATCTAGACGAGCTGGTAAGTTTAAAATGTTATGAACGTTAAAATTTTAGACAAGTTGCTACCTTACAGGTAGCAACCTCTACCTTACCAGTAACTGTGGTTAGACAGTGACACTTTGAAATCTGTGTTATTGAACAACACTTCTTTCAATTAACAATGAAGTATTTTTTGACAGATTTGTTTTATTAAATGTTCTTTGAACACCTCTAGTGTTCATTTTCTATGTACCACATCAACTATTGTCTCTGGCAGGAAAACAACTGACTGTTTAAGAAATAGTACAAACGAGCAGATGTAACTAATGTAATAGTATCCTCTGCAACAAGACTTAAACTGGTGCCAACGACGAAACGTAACTCGTACCATCTGTCAGTCCTACGAATGATAACGCTGTCCATACTAAAAGCCTGGGGCTGGTTTTATTCCTGACTTACAAGCGACGCCAGGGCAGAAAATACGGTGACATCATAAACTAACAAATGTAAACAAGAGATGTGATTTCGACCAGTGATTTGTGAGCAGGCAGTGTTAAGTAGTGGACGTGCCGCCGTAGTGTGTCAACGTCGTTGTGTTACAAATCGCAATGGAGCAACATCTCTAAATCAAGTGTTAAAAACATTCTCCAGAATGTTTTGAAAAAGAGAAGAGTGTGTGCTAAGTTTGTCCCGCACATCATCACTCCTGAACCAAAACAACAACGCACTGACTCTACTGTGACTTGATTTAAATACAAAACGCAGACAATTCTTTCCTGGAAAAAATCATCACGGGTGTCGAGACTTGATGTTATTAATATGAATCTACTGCGAAATGACAAATCGCAGGATTTACATGAAAGGTAAATGGTTTGACGACATAACCGACATTCAAGCCTATGGTATGTGCACGTTGAATCACATTTCAAATAAGGACACTTGTGACAGTTTCACATAGTTGTACGAACGTCCTGTGCGTTGTACTAAAGTGGGGGTGGGAGAGGGGAGGAGACGATGTAGAATACCTGAAGCATTAAAAACACCATAGAAAGTTTTGTCTCTTTTTTATTAATCCATTTTCGACACTTTCTGAACTGACAGGATACTCCTATGTCTTATGCTATCATATACTGAGCAAGTCATTGACATTGTTCTGTATGTAAAGGGAAAGAAAACAGCGCACCAGGAAGGAATTATATATCTGAATGGGGCGGATATCCGTAGATGTGATGTACCTGTCCAGACACCCAAACATTACAGATTCAGAAAAATTGGTTGGTTTATTCAAGACAAAAAGCTTCACAAACAGAGTAAGTCAATAAAGCGTTGGTCCATCTCTCGCCCTTATGCAAACAGTTATTCGTCTTGGCATTGTTGAATGTCCTCTTGAGGGATATTGTGCCAAATTCTGTCCAATTGGCGCGTGCTCCACTGGGGAGAGATCCGGCGAGATTGCTAATCAAGGTACGGTTTGGCAACTTCAAAGACAACCAGTTGAATCTCTCATCGAGTGCGGACGGGCGTCATCTTGCTGAAATGAAAGACCAGGATGGCTTGACATGAAAGGCAACAAAAAGGTGCGTAAAATACTGTCGATATGTCACTGTGCTATAAGGAGGCCACGGGCGACAACCAAAGCGGCCCTGCTGTGCAATAAAATGGCCCCCCAAATCATGACTCCTGGTTGTCGGGCAGAATGCCGGGTGACCGAGATTGGTATCTCACTGCTGTCCTTGGCGTCTCCAGACAAGTCTTCGCTGGTCATCAAAGCCGAATTCGAAGCGACACTCATCACTAGAGTTCTACTCCAGTCTACTAGATTCCTGTACTACAGCACAGCAAGAGGTCTTCTTGATATACAGAGGTCAACGGCAGTCGCCTCAAGGGGTGACATGATATCAGTCCCCTCTCGGTGATCTGTCTGTTAAGGGTCCTTGTGGTCATCGAAACGTCAGATGTACGTCGGATCGATGATAAAGATGGATCCGGGGCTCTGAGTGCCTCTCTGACCACTGTTTAGTTCTCAAGTTCTGTCGCCTCTCTGGATCGACAGCTTCCATCTTGATGCTGTGTTCAGCCGTGGCTCTCCTATTTCTGGCAACATCGTTGAGCAATGGCATCCCTCTTATTCAATTTCGAGCTATTCGCCGATTACTCAAACCGTCTTCTTTAAGCCCAGCAACATGTTCTCTCAAATGCTGATATCTGCTTATACTGTGCACTCACCTTTTTGCGTGGTACAGTTAATGTCGAACTGAGTACATGCAATGAAATTCACAGTGCCTTTATGCACTGGTATCGACGTGACCCTAGTTTACTATCCTTTGCCAGCTGCGCGGTGAAATTGCCCTGCAGCGTTACACATTCATCCATCGACCGCCAGAGTTTATAACTCTGCTCTTTCCGTCGATACCTGTACGAATATCAATTTGTGACCAGTTTGCATAACTCCTTCGTGGTGTGTCTTTTTTCGTCTTATAATGTACATAAACAGATACAAGCTTACAGATTTTATATCTGGGAAGTCTGTTATAGGTTTACATTGAAAACAGCATCCAATCCACGACCGTAACTACGGCTTCTGGGAGGTTTTCCTTAGTTGCAACGTAAATGATGGCACTAAAAGTTGCCTCCCAAACATTCTGCAATCGGCCTCCCATTGTCCCACTACCAGTTTACTGGTACTTTCTGGTAAGGTTCCTTATCCCAGAATGGGTAATTAGTCGAACAGCCGGCTCTACCTCGAGAATAATAATTACAAAAAAGGCTCATACAGTCTCTCAGAATGAAGTGTCTGCTTCCACGCATTGCTGTGAACGTATCGCATGGGTAATACTACCTCAGTTTATAATGTCTCTTTATATTTTTTTACCTGTTTGGCATTACAGACTATCTTTATCCGTTGGCTCAGTAAAGAGCGTAAACAAAGAGTGCGCATTATATCTAAGAAGCCGTTTCCATTCTATTGTTTTGTGATTTTGAAGGAAAAATATTGGTAAGTTATTATGATTAGCTTACGACAAACCGGATGGATTTGGAAATTTGTGGTAAGTTCTAAGGGACCAAACTTCTGAGGTCATCGGTCCCTAGGCTTACACACTACTTAATCTAACTTAAACTAACTTATTCTAAGGACAACACAAACACCCATGCCCAAGGGAGGACTCGAATCTTCGATGGGAGGCAGCCGCGTGAGCCGTGACAAGGTGCCTTAGACCGGATGGCTAACCCGCACGCAAACCGGACATGGAATTACTCTGAGCTCACGATATCTGTAGAAACTTTTCTCAAGGACTGTTGACGTAGTTTGTAATTCAACAAGACGGATTAATGTAAGTCTGGTGATCTTCGTTTATCGATTTCCTTTCTTAGTAAGTAAGTTTTTACGCCAGTTCTGTGGGATGAAATTGCTTGTGCGCTCATGGCCTTGTGATCAGGACCTGAAGCCTTTGTAAATTGTTAAGACTATTTCCTTAATTTAAAAGCAGAATGCAATATACTTTTAGCGTGCTAAAGTGTCGTACATTGCACTTCGTGAGATACTTCTGTGACCACAGAAGCAGTTACCCCTGTAAGAGATAGTGTAAATTACGTCTCTGTGTTCCATTACTTCTTTGACAATCTGCTGCTTTCGTGAAGAAAACAATGGTGGTTATTGTAAATCTCCAACTTTCGTACAGAATGAACGCGACGAGTGCAAGGGAAACGTTTAATAGGACTGTTTCTATTGTCAGTTGTATACGGTTTTATTTTCAACTCTTTTTGTCACGTTTTTTTTATTATTTACACTTATCACGTTTGTAAACCATGGTCTATATAAAATTTGACATTCTCTTCAGTTCGAAGCCCATTGTGGTCGAGTCAATTTCCATAAACATTTTCTGGGCCCTAGACCGCGTAAGACGTCATTAAAAACTATTTTCTTTTCGAAGTCATATATATTACTATAGCCGGCCGGAGTGGCCGTGCGGTTCTAGGCGCTACCGCTGCGGTCGCAGGTTCGAATCCTGCCTCGGGCATGGATGTGTGTGATGTCCTTAGATTAGTTAGGTTTAATTAGTTCTAAGTTCTAGGCGACTGATGACCTCAGAAGTCAAGTCGCATAGTGCTCAGAGCCATTTGAACATTACTATGACAGCTCATTTATTTCCCTCCAAGCATTTAATCTTTTCAGTTTGTTTCTATAATCACGATTCGTAGGGCCCCATAAAGATTACCTTTCAAAATAAAACTATATTAGCCTTAATGTCTTCTCTGTGTTCCACTCCATACTCTGGTATTTTTAAACACAGTAAATTCATATCCGAACACTCGTTCTGGTGAGCACATTAGGGAAAGCTCACAGGACCAACGCACCGCCAATGCTATGATGTTACCACCGACTGTCAGAAGAACAACCAAGTCCAACAGCTTCGTTAACTGAGATAAGCCACCGTACCACTGCGCACACATCGGCCAACGAAGCTGTTGGTCATCGTTAGTTGGCCTTCGTCGGCTTGGTGTGTATGCTAATTTTCAGGAGCTCCGAGCACAACACAAATAAGTCTGTTCAGAATATAACCTGAATAACAATAGCACAAGATCAGAAGGTGCTGTCATTACAGCCAGCGGACTTTTCATGTCAAGTAGCGTTTGTTAATTGGTTCTTACAGCAAAGCGGAGAAAAACAGAAATTTTCGGGCTATCGTATTGTCTACAGGCAAAGTCATGTTTACAAAACATACATGTTCCCAAAAGTAGAGGTATGGGATGATTATGGGACGACGAAAACCGTCAGGCTTTGGTGCGTCGATCCTGTCAACAAAACTACGTTGGGAATGTATGGGGTAGTATTGTCAACAATTATGTGATTGACATTACATACTTCCCGATTAAATGAACAGAGTATATAGCGTTCATTCAAAACGTTCTGCCGCAGTTCCTAAAGCAGCGATTCCCAACCTTTCTGAGACAATTATCATTGGACGATGGCAAATATCAGTTCATACAAAACTGGACACCTAACTGAACTACATAGACTGAAAAACTTAATACCACTTTCTTGTAGCGACAAATGTAAATAATAGTTAACGTTCAAACACATAAAACTGACGTATTTCTGTACTTTTTATTAAACCAAGGAACAATGAGTCAATGAGACAGTTGCTACTGCTTATATCCAATAATCCCTTCTACTTTCGGTTTAGTATCAAACTACACATATAGTAGAGTCCTCGCTTTTATTTTCAAAGCCATCGTAGCCGATTTCACATCTACAACTAGTGGTAAATTAAAGTGGTACTGCTAAGACATTTTCTATAGTATTGGATACTAGGCACCAACCATTCGGAAAAAGAATGGTAGTTCTGTTTTTTCAGAATCTGTTTGTAGTGTGTTGTCTTCGTGGAGTCAGACAATGCACTTTGGTTGAAATTTCACCATTTGAAAATATTTCTTTTGTTCATGAAAAGTGTTCTTCGACCCCAGACGTCGGGAAATTACTTGCTGATATAATTTACTGTTGATGACAACTGATGAAACTTAAGACTGAATTTACAGAAAAAGTAATGAAAGTAAGCATAATTCTCCTGGAGAACTTTTAGCAAACCATATTGGTCTTCAAAACGAAATTTCCAGTGTTTCTTAAACTGTACATTTGCAGTGCATGTGTATTAACTGGTTTTGATAGTAGGAATGTGATGTGGTCTTTACTGGAGATTATTTGAAATCTGGGAGTTGTTTAGATATCAGTGGGGATCTGCGTGTTGTGGACTACTTGGAGAGATTGAGAAATAAACAAACTGATCAGGGAAGAAAGTGGAATAGACGACGTAATTATGGCCACAATGAAAATGACGTGGAGGAGGGTAGAATAAGTCGACAAGTCTATCAATAGAAGACAGAATGAAGAAATTCTTTGCTACGTTGCAAGTGATAAGAGGTAACTGAGATGAATACGTTATGGAAAACGGCAATATTATTAACAAATACACTACTGGCCATTAAAATTGCACACCCAGAAAGTACGACAAGTAACTATATTTTACTTGTTGTAAGCATGCATTATAGTATAAAGAATACATGATGAAATTTGTAGGTGATTTGAGACCATGAAAGATGGGATATTTAGTGCATATAGAAGCCATCTCTGGCACGGACAACAGTTCTACTCCGGCTGGTGAATGAAGAACTGTTATTTGCAGCTGTGCCCTTGACGCGGTCTCTTCGCACGTCTAACTCAACATATCACGACTCTCGATTTTGTAGACATTCTTTTGATAAAGCCTAAGTGTTTTCGCAGCTCTGTAGCAGGGGTTCCCAAACTTTTCCTCTGAAGGAACGTTATAGAATCCTTGTACTTGATGGGACACCTTATTCATTTTGAAGGTTAATAAAATTTTTAGATACGAGAAAAACTTCTTTTGTTCAGTGATTACCTCAATCTTAAATCATAAGTAATAATACAGAAATCAGAACAAAATTTTAATAATATAATTGGTATCTTCGAAATAATAAAAAAACCCGGCATGTTATAATAGTTTTTTGCGGAGCACTTATTAACTTCCCAAGAAACACAAGTGTTCCACGGAACACAGTTTGGGAAACAATGCTCTGCAGACGACCAATGTTTAAGCCTGCAGCCGTTTGCACCTGCGCTGCCAGTTGTAGGAATCTTCTTCGTGATTTGTATTACAAGCAGAGCCGTATGTCGGCGGCACATGGAGAATAGAAATTAATAACTATCACGATGAATGTTTGTGAAAATAAGACGGAACTGATTAAATGAACGTAGCCTTTATTCCGTGTTGGTCGACTTAAGTGTTAAGATGACCTTTAATGAACCCGGCAGTACATGATCCTACCATTAATTCAAGTTTCTGTGTTCGCTCCATATGCAGCCCACACGTTAGGAGGAGGATCAGAAAAATATCCGGCGAATGGACAGCGAGGGAGGAGCTCACAACGTCAACTAATGGCAGAATCCTGTACTGCCACGTTCGGGAAAAGTCTGTGACTGTCGCGCTCTGTTCACATTATCTGTCTTCTTTGTGGCATGTTCAGTTTCTTTCAGTGCTGTGGATCTTGGCATCTTGTTAAGCATTGTTCATGAACTTACAAAGATCAGAAATTCTGGATGTAATGGAGGCAACTGAACACACCACAAGAAGACGGCTATTTCATATTAACTGACTGAATATTTAATTTTTTATGTAAACAGCAGAACAACAAAAGAAGTGATTATTCCCACATTTTAGGTGACCCTTGTCTTTAGCAACAGGATCACCACAGCACATGTCAAGACTAAAAATAACATCTTTAATTGTTCAAATGTGTGTGAAATCTTATGGGACTTAACTGCTAAGGTCATCAGTCCCTAAGCTTACACACTACTTAATCTAAATTATCCTAAGGACAAACACACACACCCATGCTCGAGGGAGGACTCGAACCTCCGCCGGGAACAGCCGCACATTCCATGACTGCAGCGCCTCGAACCGCTCGGCTAATCCCGCGCGGCATCTTTAAGTCATGGAGGTGTGTTCTGTCTTTGCAACGAAATAAAAGGCAGTTTGTTTTTTACCAAAAATGTTCCTCTTCTTTTATTAATGGAACATCTTCAGTGGTTTGTAATATATTTTTGTTTTTATATACACAATAAATGTTTTACGTTGTAGTTATAAATATATTACTATGCTACGTTTTCTTGTGTTTCTTTCTTGCTTTTTAGGGTAGAACAACTTTTGTAGCCCAAGTCTCTTGAGGTTAAATTATCGCTTGGAATTATTTACGATTTCCAATGTTGCTAGTCCACTTTGTGTGGTCCTGGAGATGTGTTCATTCGGATCCATTATTCAGATGGACGATTTCCGCGTTTTTTCACCCACACTTCACTTGCATTTTCATTGCATGTTCAACGTGTATCCGTTTAGAGTTTTTTGTGTTGCCAAGTGTCGCTGTGAGTTTATCTTTCGTATTTTTTGTGTTGTGTGTATGGTTTGATGTTTTCATTTGTTTTATGTATGTGTGTTTGTGTTTTGTTGTCTGTGTATGTGTCATTCCTTGTTAGAGTGCTTCTTTTTTTAAAACTTTAAAGCAACTAAGGGTACGACGAAAAACGGAAAAGACGTCGATAATACAGCCGTGTCTGGCATTTCCCATCAAGTTTATACAACAGTTTCAAGAATATCCATCTCTGACTACACAACCCCACCCAGCATATCGGATTCAATCGGACCTGAAAAATAAATAATGTAAGTCCATGTTATAATAATGTAAAGGCCAGAGAGAACTCTTTGGTAGCACAAAGAATGAAATCATTCGCAGAAAATACTTGGATAAAAAACGAAATTAAATCTCTTTATACTAAGAAATTCCTAAAATTTTATGTGATGTACATCTCGAGATATCTGCATTTACGAACAATACAAAGGCAATGATCAATATAATACAGAAATCTGAATAGATCACAACAAGAAAATTGCAATGTACACAGAAGAAACACAAACGGAAAATCAGACCACTTACTACCAAAAATAACCAGAAAGAAAAACCACAACAATGCATAACACACCCACCACCACAAATTTCAGCGAAAACTAATAATCCCTACAGATACAGAATTAACAGAGAAAGACACATTGCTGTTAGAGAAAGAGCAAAAACACAATATCAGTTCAAAGAGAGATAGAAAATCTGACTGTAGAAGCAGAAAGCATTCTGGCAGAGGAAGAGAAACAAGAAAATAACACTGTAAATACTGGGCTAACACGAGATGTAGTGAACAAAGAAATAAACAACATAATAAACATGTAAAAAAAGAGCAAAACGCTCAACTTCAAACAGAAAACAACGCAAATAAGAAATTAAAAGTAAAACTACACTCTCATAACATCATAGCCACCAGAGCTGATAAAGGGAACAGCACAGTATTGATCAATAAAGAACAATATACAGAAATAAATGAAGATTTCACCTAATCAAACAATATCACAAAACTGAAATCTGATGCAGCAACAAATTTCCAGATTTACATAAAAAACAACCTCAAAGATATCAAACATATACTCCCAGATAAACAAAAACAACACATCACACAGAACAATTCAAAAGCACCAATACTCAAAAGTTTTCCCCGAGTTTCACATATTCCTCATTCCAGTGAGACCGGTTATTAATTTCATGAATGCACCATCATACTACGTGGCAAAAACAGACGACCAAAATCATGTTCATACAAATTTCGGGCTTGCAGATAGTCGGCGCGCAATTCAGTCATCATCAGGTGAACCATTGAGGACTGTTAATCTTCGATGGCTCACCGGTGAGTCATCGAAGACTGTTAGTCTTCGATGGTTCACCTGAACATGAATGGCAGATATCCAGTCGAAATATCGTGCAATGAATTAAATGACGACCGGTTGCAAGCTCGGAATTTGTTTGAACATTCAATTCACATGTAAAATTTTAAAATTCTCAGAGCAGAATCATAATGCAAGACTCTGAAATGAAGAACAGCAGAAGAGTGAAAACACAAATGAACTCATAACATAAATAAAAGACTCATACATTCCACAAACAGCATCACTCATCTCTTTCTATATAAATTTTTGGTGAAATAACCAATATCCTTAAGACAGTCACTTCCTTATTTACAACAAGATGGCCTTCCAATAAGATCCCCCATATCAGGAACATTGGTAAACATATTCGTCAACCACATAGAAAACACAATCAGCGATACAGTCATCACCAAGAAAGGATACAAAAGTGTTTTTGGGTACAGATATGTGGATGATGTAATCTGTATAGTAGATGAACCAACACAGAAAAATAGGTAAACTTCATACAGACATAAACAGTATGCATAAAAATATATAGTTCACCACGGAAAAAGAAACACAAAGGCAAATACATTTCTTGAATATAACAACAAATAGAGACAGCAATAGGCACATTTTTGACATCTTCAGAAAGCCAACAACTACATATATAATTGCACATATTACATTCAACTACTCTCAAAATCAAAAATTAGCGTCCCTACAACACGTTTCAAATACTAAGTTATTACCTATTCAGCAAAGAAAACTATGAAAACGAATTACAAACAATACAACTCATAACCACAAATAATGATTATGGCACCCATATAGTACAAAGACTGAACCACAAACTCAAAACACAACTAATCAAAACACAACTAAAGAAGAATGAAAACAAGTAAAGAACACAAACACCACAGCATACCACATACAGTACAATACACACAGAATAACAAAACAGTAAGACTCATGACATGACTAACAGAAATAAGTAGTACACTTTAACATACGAACACAAGTCAACACACAGAATAGCAAATACACCAAAGAAACAGGGATTTCACATTGCGTGCAGAACAAGAAGTACACTCCAATCACATTTGCAAACAATAGTAGACAAATCACGTAAGTACCAAGGAACAGGAATACATCAGTTAGAATGCCAAGAATGGAATCAATATATTTGGGGATGGCAGGTAGGAATTTCAATTATAAGTATAAAGAACATATAAGAAGTTGGATGTATGAAAATAACCAGTCTACCTTTCTAAATATCTGACAAAACATGGACATGAACCATCCAACATGGAACAGGACATGAAAATTATTAGAGTGATCAATTACAACCAAAAATTCCTGACATTACAGGAAAATTTTCATATACAAAGAGCCCTTGCAACGAAAAAGGAAGTAATTAAAGACCAAATCAATACAAACAGTAACTCGCTGATCTTGCTAGCCACTAAAACAATAACAAACAGAAAAGTGGAATAGACACACAACAAAATTATTAATAAATCTTCCTCTCCCTTCCTCCCTCACTCTCTCTCTCTCTCTCTCTCTCTCTCTCTCTCTTTCTCACACACACACACACAAGCACAGGCGTGTGCACGCACGGGCACACACGCGCACACACACACACAAATAAACACACAGCGATAGTTGGCAACACTCCACACTGGAAACACACACGTGTTGAAAACACAATGAAAGGTGCAAGTGAAGTGTTGTAATAAATGTGGGTGAAAAATAAAAGGCCAGAAATCGACCACTTGTAGTATGGGGACCGAATGGACACACCTCCAACACCACACAAATTGACTAGCAACACCGGAAAACGTAACACTAAACGACTACTTAACCTTACGAAACACGTGCTACAAAAGTTGGTTCTAGTCTGAATAACATGACAAAAAGTCAAGCAGTAACATATTTGTAACTACTACATAATGCATGTATTACATATATGAAACACTTGCTTCATAAATAAAAGAAGCTAAACACGTATAGAAATAAACTTTCATTTAGTTGCAAAGACGAAACATACATGCGCGCATTTTGGAGCAACTAACGAACGACGAGAAACTGAAAAAATGACTAATATCTATAATATCTACTCCATGTGTACTTTTTCAAGAAGTTTCCATTTTGCCATTGTAATCTGAAAATCAGGTTTGTTCATCGAAACATGTTGCTTCATAAAATAATTTAATTCAACAAAATTCTGTGACAGCGCTCTCCAGTTTTAAGAAGAGAGTTTAACTATGTAATCTATTATTAAATGTATGAATAATAGGAATAATTTTCGTAATTATGTTTCTACATCCGGAGAGAATTTAATGGATTGCATTTAATAGTCATGTTATGTCACGTATGTAGTCAATCAATCCATTTAAGGTAATCTGGCGCACAAATATAGTTGCAAATAAAGTAAGACTCATTCCACAATTTAGATGGCTATGTCACCCAAAGCGAAGCTGAAAATTAAAAAAAGAATTATTGAAGATGAAAGAAGATGCGAAGATCCAAAAACAAAAAAAATATTACAAAGAGCAAAGGAAGTTCTTCTAAGAAAAAATGTACAGTTTATAAGAGCAAAGTTCAATTCTGATCATCCGAATCAGAAGTATATTTGATCCAGAATCGACCAAATTGTGTGACAACAATGAATGATGCGGATGTTGATATAGATTCTGATGAGTGAGTCGGCGACGATCAACGTATGTGACACGGATCGTTGTATCTTTTGTTTGCATTAACTTAAAAGCTTCAGTGTTTTACACCGCCAAGGGAACACAGACCTCAGTGTGTGACACGAACTTGAACTTGATACGTCGACCCCTTCCTGAGGAAAAGGCTCTTAACTGTCGGACAGACAGGCAGACAGACGGAAAGACAGACAGAGAGACAGACAGACAGATGAACAACAAAGTGATCCTATAACAACTCCGTTTTTACTCACTGAGGTACAGAACCCTATAAACGGAGAAATTTGGTACAAGTGCGTATCCTTTTCGCACTGGAACCATTTAAAATGCCCTGAATGGAACAGTCTACATAATTATTTATGTGATACATCTTAAGCAAACAGTGATTTATCAAGTTATGATTGAACTTCAGCACTGGATTTAATATTTCATTTTCACAGTTTGTACTGCTATGTTATAGTTCTAGATGAAGCCGAGTTTGAATCATTCAGCAGGCTAAAGCAAAATGAAATTGTAAAACGAACTACAATAGCACAAAGTTAAACATCTTACAATGTGTTCTTTAACTCCAATTGATGCGTCGTTCTTTACAAGTTGTTTTACAACAGCGCAATTCAAAAATTAGGATAAATGTCGTGCTGTCACGTTCGTCGTCCAAAAGCCTTATTATCGTAGAATTATGGACGCATGGAGGGGAAACAAATGGCAGACTTTGAATACTTGTAAGAATATCGTGGTCGTTATCAATATATACTATAAATGTAACTGTACAATGTACGTGCCCCTAAAACTCAGAGACGAGTCCTGGTGCGATCAAGGGAGTTACATCTATGAAGAAGGTTCTCGTTTTCACCTGATGGGCGTGCTTTTGAAGATATAAGGGCTGGGAAGTTTCGCCCTCTAGAAATTTCTAGAACATTCCAAACGTTACAGAGTATTCAAAAACATTCCAGAACATTGACAGTATTTGAGAGCTTTTCACAACATTATGGATATTCGACAATCATCTGGGATGTTCTGGAACATTTGGCAAGATTCCAGAATGTACGGGACCACCCTAGAATATCCCAGATCATTGTGGAACATTCGAGAACACTCTCAAATTTCTGTGCGAAGTTCTAGAACATTTGGAGCATTGGAAGCCTTTTTGGTATGTTCCGGAATTCGCCACTGATAGGGGGTGTAGAAAGCAAGTCTCGTCGTGGGTTCGAACATCAGTTTCCCACTGACGAATGGAGGAAACGAAAAAGCAGTGCAGTGAGTGAATAAAAACAAACAGTGAAGTGTGAGTAGTCAAAGTGGTACAGTGACTGAAGATAATTCGAAAATAAAGTGTGAAAAGTGTGTAAAGTATACGTAGTGTATTTATTACTAAAAAGTTGATTTGGCTTATGTTTCAGCCAATGCTCAAACATAAAAGAAAAGGAGATCCTGCCAGTTCTGAGACAAAACGGTGAGAACAAAAGAACAGCGAAAAAACGAAACAGAAGAAGAGCGCGAAGCACGTTTAAGTTCCCAAAGAATGACAATGAGCACCGTGAGAAGCAGAGAAACGGAAGGACAACGAACTGAAAGGATTGAAGAACCAAGATTTCGACACAATTTAAAATGAAAGACTGCGACCTCAATCTAGGTTTGAAAATGTCAGCCTTTGTGAAGTACGGACGCAGACAAGTAAATAGTACAACCTAACAAATGGAGCATTCCACTGTGACTCGACCAAAGAATATAACAAACAAAAACATGCCGTAATAGGAAAAATGGATAAATCTGCCAGTTTAGCGACGCGAAAACATTCATTAGAGAAACACCAGGATTCTGTTGCATGAATGGAAAAATTCAATTACCACCACTGGAAGCCCCTCCGCAAGAATTTTCACATTACGTGACCTGGGAAACTCAAGAATCAAAACACTTTCTTTAAAATATAAAAGCAATCAACGCCTGCTTCCAAATTACTTCTTTCCGTGTCACTTCGATCAACGGTAAAACCTAACAAATGAAGCATTCCACTACGATTCGCCGAAAGAATATAGCAAACAAAAACATGTCGTAATCGAACATGTGCCAACCTTGCAACGCAAAAAATTTAGTACAGAAACACCAGGATTCTGTTACATGAATGGAAAAATTCGATTACCAATACTGGAAGCAGCTAAGCAGTAATTTTTACACTACATGCTCTGGGAAGCTCCAGAATCAAAACACTTTCTTCAAAATATAAAAGCGTGCAAGGCCTGGTTTCAAATGAGTTCTTTATGTGTCACTTCGATTAACATTAACAGAGACAAAAGCGATTACGTTTTTTCCATACAAGGACAAATCTGTCATAACGTGGCATCATTACTACCACTACGCAACGAAGATCATAAGCAAACATTAACAGAGACAAAAGCGATTACGTTTTTTCCATACAAGGACAAATCTGTCATAACGTGGCATCATTACTACCACTACGCAACGAAGATCATAAATTTCTGCAAGTATATTTCATTGGAAATGAAGAAACAGAAATTGATCAACGATGTACATATATCAGTGGGTTGAGACAAGAATTAGCCCAAGGTGTACAGAAGATCTCGCACAAACGCAATCAACTGATTCATATCTTCAAAACAGCACTAGACCAAATGATTTCTGATGAATACAAAGTTATATTTCGAGCCGACGAAAGACCATCGGGTGAACACGAACATCTGTTTAATGAATCTAAGATAGGCGACGACGCCATGGTAATGGTGGACAACGAAAACGCAAGCCATAAAATAATTGTACAACAAAGAAGAGGAGGACTACGAGGCACTGCAAAGACACACCGTTCATATGATGCCCTCCAATATCCATTAATATTTCTTGACGGAGAGGACTATTATCATTTTAATGGGAAACAAATCCAACCTGAAACAGGAGTAGGAACAAACAAAAAAGTCACTTGCAAAGAGTTCTACGCAGAGACAATGAAACCATAACATACGGTCATATGCTCAACACTCGCCGTTTATTCCAACAATTCCTGCTGGATAAGTATGCAAAAGTGGACGTGGGACGGATGGACAGCAATGTAATGTTGGGTTGAGTTGTTTTGGGCGAGGACACCAGACAGCGAAGGTCATTGGTCTTAACGGATTAGGAAAGGAGGGGGAAGGAAGTCGTCCGTGCCCTTTCAAAGCAACCATCCCGGAATTTGGCTGGAGCGATTTAGGGAAATCACGGAAAACCTAAATTAGGTTAGCCGGACACGGGATTGAACCGTCGTCCTACAGGATGCGAGTCCAGGGACGGATGCCTTACATAAGAATGAGTAGAGGAAGCTATGCACGGAAGAATACGTCCACCTACGACACGCAGTCATAAATGGCGGGAACATTGACTGCAATGGAACAATGGTTATTTTACCCTCATCATACGTAGGAAAACCGAAACACGTGCACGAATCCACTCAAGATGCCATGACCTTCAAAGGAAAACATTCACATTAAACCCAGTTCACCATGCATAAGTGATGGAAAATGTACAGAAAAATCCCAAAACCATATTTCGATGACACACAAACCAGAGTTGATGGCTATCCCAAATACAGAAGACTATCATCCAACAACGGTGGTTTCACAGCGAAAATACGAATCGAGACTGCGAAAAACAGGAAATAGTAACATATTACACACTACTATCCAAAATGTTCCCCACATAAATGTAGAATACAGCAAATCAGTAAAATCAATCAAATATGTCTGTAAGAATATGAACAAAGGGAGTGACATGGCAGTATTTCAAATAACTAAGATATCGAGCAACAAAACAGAAACGGTGAGATCCTTATCTACCAAATGGAAATAGTAACGAAGCAGCGAGGTAGATTTTCGGTTTTTCCATACAATAACATATCTATCAGTATCGTAGGAGAATGAACAGAGAGTTTACTTCACAAGCGACACTGCCAGAAAATTTGCAAGCGGACAATCTCAGAACACAACATGAACAATGTAAAACGAATCCATTCGCGAAAACATTATTATATGTCGACGTCCCTACTTCAATACACTGGATACCCAACGAGAGAAATCATGCGACTACGAAAACAAGGAATTCCAAAAGAAGATCATACAAGAATCATGAAAACTGGCGCACTAGGCTGAGTATACACCATACACGCAAATAGCGCCGAATGTATTTATCTCCGGATGTTGCTACACGAAATACGGGGACCAATAGGTTTCACAGATCTCAAGACTGTTGACTGTTACCTAAGACGTAAATAGAACCATGCCAATGCTTAGGACTTCTGGAAAACGATAACCACCGGGAATTAACACTACAAGAAGCCTCAGTCACAACCTCAGCTGATAAAATGAGAGACTTATTGGCCATAATTCTGATAACATGTAACCCATCGAATCGAAAACAGCAGTGGGACTACTTCAAAGAGTATGAGTGATGACACACATTACCAAATCCCACAACCTCATCCTGAACTGATCATCGAATTCATTGGCGACATACTCAATGAAACACTCATTCACCTAGAAGATAAATGATTAGCAATAAACAACCAGACCTTAGCACAACTTTGGATGCAAGAACCACGAAAAAATGCTGTCAGTGCGCTGAATTTCGAAATTACAAAGGGAAAAAGCTACAACATTAAATAATTATTTGAATACAGTGCTCACAACAAACTACTCGTCAATGACAATAAAAAGGAAAGTTACAACGTTATCATGAACCGGTTCGACAACGATATTAGCGGTATTATTTACTTGGACACATCAGGCGGCACCGGGAAATCGTTTATAATGAACCTATTGCTGACGGAGATACGTGCTAAACAATACATCGCACCTGAACTGACATCATCCGACGTTGCAGCCACACGTATGAAAGGAGGACGAACTGCCATTCCGTCCTTTAACTACCGTTGAATATAGCCGAAGAACAGAGGCATATGAAAAGACACTCGAAGCCATGGACAGAAAATTACAAGGCTTGCAAGGAAACTCCGAAGTGATGGGAGGAGGAGCTCTACTCGTAGTCTCAGGAGGTTTTCGACAAACTCACATCCAGTTATCACCAATCAACACCACCAGACGAGATCAATGCATGCTTAAAAAAATCGCATGGCTAGCCACACATACAAATACTGCTATTAGCAAAAGGTATTAGTTGAACTATCGAGAGACGAAGCAACAGCACATTTTACTCAACAACGTTTACAAATAGCCGAAGGGACATATCATTGCTGATCGGACGACCGGCCACATTATACTCAACAGTAATTTCTGCAATGTAGGCACTGCTGAAAACGAACTCATCGACCAAATTTATCCAAACATTGTTCTCAACTATATCAATCCGGACTTTTCCGGTAACTAAAAATTATATTATTGACGATATCAGCTTTAATATTCAAAAGAAAATGCCCGGTGGAGAGAGAATGTACAAAACGATCGACGCGATGCTAAACGTTGAAGAAAGTGTGAACTTCCCTACAGAATTTTTGAACTCTTTGCAAATACCAGGAATGCCTTTGCACTGCCTTCGACTTAAAATTGGATCTCCGATCACACTACTCACAGATCTCAGCTCGCCAAAACTATGTAATGGAACAAGGATGATAGTCAAACAACTATCGAGTAACATGACTGAAGCTGAATTTATGACTGGAAAGTATAAAGAACACACACTATTTATCCCCAGAATACCACCTATCTCTACTGAACTGTCATCCCAATTTAAAAGACTGAAATTGCCTATAAAATTATCCTACAGTTTTACAATTAACTAAGCACAAGGGCCGGCCGTTGTGGCCGAGCGCTTCTAGGCGCTTCTGTCCGGAACCGCGCTGCTCCTACCGTCGCAAGTTCGAATCCTGCCTCTGGCATGGATGTGTGTGATGTCCTTAGGTTAGTGAGGTTTAAGTAGTTCTAAGTATAGGGGACTGATGACCTCAGCAGTTCAATCCCTTAGTATTCAGAATCATTTGAACCATTTCAAGCACAAGGACAAACTTTAAAAACAACGTCAAAGACTTCTGCTTCTCTCATGGGTAACTACACGTAACTTGATAACTTGCTCTCGAGTACGAAATTGGAAAAATTTCTGCACATGTACTCTGGATAACAAAATGAAAAATGTTGCTTATAAACTAGTATTGTAAATAGTTAGAGTATTTTTCAATAACCTTTTTTGCCTCTTATACCTTAGAGTTTATCCTTTTATTCCAACTACCGCACAATCACATGTCAACTCCCTCAGCGAAGCTGGATACCCCAGCTAGTTGCTATATCTCTTTTAGTAGCGGTACTTTACAATTGGGCTGTCTTAATAGGTCAGAATAGAGTAACATTTTTGGAAAATCGTGCTCCACAGTACTAACACGTGAGGTGATACGACGATCGCACTACAGTAGATTTTGGTGCAAATTTTCTTGACCGAGACAACTGAAGAATGGTAATGGAAAAGGTTGTAAGTGCCAAGTCTCCCCTATGTCAGGTTAATCAAGAAATATTGTTTCAGAATTTATGCATAATTTATTTTCATTCAAATAATGGATGTTTTCTGATATTACAGAATTATGCTTCCCACTTGATCACTGCAAGAAATATTGAGATAGATGAGAACTAAATAATTTACTGACAATATTGTGTGTGCAATAACTGTCTGGCAGCAGCTGCCAATAAGGATTTTTTGTTTCTTGTGCCATTAATACAGAGACACTACCTTTTATTTGTGATAATACAAGTACGCAAATGCAGTTGACATAGTTTAACTAGTAGAAATGTAGTCAATAAAAACATTTGACTTTCTTTGAAATTTTTTACAAGGGAATAACGTAATTAAATCCAGCTCTCTGTATTGACTTCTGATTCTTGCACAGCTCCATTCTAGGGATTAGAAGTTCCAAAATTTGCCGTATCCCTGTGCTGTTAAGGAAGAAAGAGCAGCATCGTCAGTTTGTGTTTCGGTACTGCAACTGATAAACGTGGCTGGTCTTAAAGTACGGCATGGCATACATCTACCATGGTGTTTCCTCTTTTGAATACATCAACCTTTATCCATTCTTCTTTTTCAGAGCAAGAATTTTTATGCAGCTATACACACCTGCATTGACGACACAGCTTCTGCGGCGACCTTAAAATCAAAGAAGTCAGTTGTTTCCATTGGAATTACATGGAATGAGTTTGTAGCTTTAGCTGACCCAACAATATTGTATAAATCATCCAAAACAAAGGTCTGCTTACCTTCCTTCGTTTGTCTATAATTGCAAAATTTATGTCCCAGCTTATGTGTTATCTCTTCATACCATCCCTGTTTAAATGGAACATACCTTGATGTAAGGCAGTTTCATTGGGAAGCACTGCCTGACACAAAGCCCATGCACCGTCTAGAAAATAATGTTTGGAAAGTTTTTTCCGTGCTTTCACACTTGGAACAAGTCTAGTGACGTGCAACAGAGTACAAAAGCACTGAAAACACGTTTTCTGCAAATATGGCACTCAGAAATTTTCCCATTTCCATTCGTCAACTGTGAAGTTGACCTGCCCGACCAAGATGTTATCGTTACAATGTGTTTATAGGTCTACTTGAAAAATTGAACCTGCTAACGAACCTAATGCATAATGGATATGAGATTGTGGTTGTAAAATTCAATGTTAAAACCATCTGTTTACAGTGTAAAAAGTTGGTCAAGTTTGAGTAGAAATCGAACTCAGGGAGCTCCGTACAAACTAAATTACGTCTGTAGGCAGTTCACCCATCCCGAGAACCGAGAATATCAGTGATATTTGCATGTTGTCTTCATCGATACTGGCAAGATATCGGTCCTGGGAATTCCAAGATTTTCGAGAATGTTTTAAGTTTGAAGTCGGATAACAAATGACAAAACAAATATTTTTTCGTGCTATATCATTACAAATTAACAATTTTTTTCTTTACTTGCACTGTGAAACCTCGCTTCTTGTTAAATTTCATGATTCTAGATCAACGGGATGTATCCTATAGGTTTTCAGTATCAAAATTGACATAAATCGCCGTATCTTTTGACTGCATTGAATTGGAAGCTAAAAATTTTTACGCCGCCAAGGACAGTGAACCTTAGTGTGCGACATAAATTTCTACTTGATACGTCTGTCTGTCCTTGAGAAAAGGGTCCTCTCTTTCAAATTCTAAAGGAGGCAGGGGTAAAATACTAGGAGCGAAAGGCTATTTACAATTTGTACAGAAACCAGATGGCAGTTGTAAGAGTCGAGAGGCATGAAAGGGAAGCAGTGGTTGGGAAGGGAGTGAGACAGGGTTGTAGCCTCTCACCGATGTTCTTCAAACTCACATTGAACAGGCAGTAAAGGAAACCAAAGAAAAATTCGGAGTAGGTATTAAAATCCATAGAGAAGAAATAAAAACTTTGAGGTTAGCAGATGACATTGTAATTCTGTCAGAGACAGCAAAGGACTTGGAAGAGCAATTGAACGGAATGGACAGTGTCTTTAAAGGAGGATATAAGATGAACATCAACAAAAGCAAAACGAGGATAATGGAATGCATTCGAATTAAGTCGAATGATGCTGAGGGAATTAGATTAGGAAATGAGACACTTAAAGTAGTAAAGAAGTTTTGCTATTTGGGGAGCAAAATAACGGATGATGGTCGAAGTAGAGAGGATATAAAATGTAGACTGGCAATGGCAAGGAAAGCGTTTCTGAAGAACAGAAATTTGTTAACATCGAGTACAAATTTGTCAGGAAGTCGTTTCTGAAAGTGTTTGTATGAAGTGTAGCCATGTATGGAAGTGAAACATGGACGATAGATAGTTTGGACAAGAAGAGAATAGAAGCTTTCCAAATGTGGTGCTACAGAAGAATGCTGAAGGTTAGATGGGTAGATCACGTAAGTAATGAGGAGGTATTGAATATTATTGGGTAGAAGAGAAGTTTGTGTCACAACTTGACAAGAAGAAGGGATCGGTTGGTAGGACATGTTCTAAGGCATCAAGGAATCACCAATTTAGTATTGGAGTGCAGCGTGGAGGGTAAAAATTGTGGAGGGAGACCAAGAGATGAATACACGAAGCAGATTCAGAAGGATGTAGGTTACAGTAGGTACTGGTAGAGGAAGAAACGTGTACAGGATAGAGTAGCATGGAGGGCTGCATCAAACCAGTCTCAGGACTGAAAACAACAACAACAACAACAGTCGGATAGACAGACAGACAGCCAGGTATGGAAGTGAAACATGGACGATAGATAGTTTGGACAAGAAGAGAATAGAAGCTTTCGAAATGTGGAGCTACAGAAGAATGCTGAAGGTTAGATGGGTAGATCACGTAACTAATGAGGAGGTACTGAATATTATTGGGGAGAAGAGGACAACAAAGCAATCCCAAAAGGTTTCCTTTTTACAAATGGAGGTACAGACCCCTGAAAGCACTAGAGTTTAAGCGTTTCGAAGGTCAAGCCTTCATCTCTAAATGGACCCTAAGTAGCTGTTCGTTAATTAAATCTTTTTATTATGAAGGAATTTAATTTCTAGCACAAGCCAAACCTCCTATGCTTCTTCGACCACTATTATAGCTACGTGGAACTTCGCATTACATAGATTAATTTAGAGGAACGATTGATCTCCGAAACGCGTAATTTTAAGGAATTTTTTGTTTGTTTTTAACTGTCAACAGGTGGTTGAGACGACATTTCAACAGCGAAAACACTATTAACTAGAATCAGCTTACGGCGATAGCTTGAGTTTCTTCATGTGGAATAAAATTTAGGAGCAGTTTGGAACTGTTGAGCCGCTATCTCGATTTCTTCTCGACTACGGTCACATCAAGGATACTGGCGCAGATTGTATCGCGCGGGGCAGCAGCTTGCTGCCATAAAACGTGTAAACAGCAGGTCAGACTAGCTAGCGTGTGTATGTGGAGTGTGCCCACTGTTGTTAAAAACTTGAACAGATCACAATGTTTTGTCGTATATTGAACTTAAGCTAACGCAGTCGCAGAGCCGAGACATTACATTAATGACGAGCGGTCGAGTAATGAATGTTTCCCGAGAGAAACCGCCCGAGGAAAGGGCAGAATAAAATACGTGGTGTCGCAAGGCGCGTCACGCATGCGTGCCCACGTGGCGGCGGCGTGCGTGTGGCAGCTGTCCCCGCCGGTTTGTTGTCGCCGTCTCCATAGCGGCCGGCCGCCGCCCTGTCGATACGCCTCTCGACCCCGCATCCTCCGCCGCGGCGCGCCGCTTCCCGCCAACGGGCCTTGGCCACCTTCGCCAACAGTCGCCTCCACGATTTCCTCTCGGCTGTCGTCACGTCAAGGTTACCGACCCAGGCGGCATCGCTCGGAGCGGCAGTTTGCTGCCATAAAACGTTGGGCGAGTTGTAGATACGGTACGTGGTACGTGGTAAACGTTTGGTACACTACATAAATGACGTGGTGAATGCTACGATAACCAGCAGTATTCGTATATTTGGTAGGGAAAGAAACATAAATGAGCCTGCCGTTGTGACCGAGCGGTTCTAGGCCCTTCAATCCGGAACAGCGCTGCTACTACGTCGCAGGTTCGACTCCTGCCTCGGGCATGGGTGTGTGTGATGTCCTTAGGTTGGTTAGGTTTAAGTAGTTCTAAGTTCTACGGGACTGATGACCTCATATGTTAAGTCCTATAGTGCTTAGAGACATTTGAAACATAAATGAATGTAGAAGAGAAAATGGAAGCCGACGACTTGTCTTAGTTTTTTGTGTGTTTGGGTGGTTGGTTTGCACATAATTGGAATCGCTCATCGTTCATTGTTGGTCCACTACGTATTTTATATCCTTACAGAACGTAAATTGCGTTTTATAAGCCATAAAAATTAGTTAATCGCGTAACTTCTGCAATTTTATGTAACCAAAGCAATTATATTTCTCGCAAGTATAGTTTACACGCACAAACGTAAGAAATATACCGGATGAAAGTCAGTATAAATTTGAAAACGTAATAAAACACGTAATAATGTAGATACAGAGGTAAAAATTGACACACATGCTTGGAATGACATGGGGTTTTATTAGAACCAAAAAAACATAGGTTACAAAATGTCCGACAGATGGCGCTGGACAGCAAAACTGCTACCATGACGGGTGAGAGGTACGCCGATATGTTACAGAATCGTATCATCCCCAGACTGGCTGATAAACACCTGCTGGAACGTACGATGTTTATGCAGGATGGCGCTCCACTCCATATTGCTAGTCGCATGAAAGATCTCTTGCGCGCGTCGTTTGGTGATGATCGTGTGCTCAGCCCCCACCCAGGTCCCCAGACCTCAGTCCTTGCGATTATTGGCTTTGGGGTTACCTGAAGTCGTAAGCGTATCGTGATAGACTGACATATCTAGGGATGCTGAAAGACAACATCCGACGCCAATGCCCCACCACAACTCCGGGCATGCTTTACAGTGCTGTTCACAACATTATTCCTCCACTACAGCTATTGTTGAGGAACGATGGTGGACATATTGAGCATTTCCTGAAAAGAACATCATCTTTGCTTTGTCTTACTTTGTTATTGCTATTCTGATCAGATGTAGCGCCATCTGTCGGACATTTTGTGAACTTTTGTATTTCTTTGGTTCTTATAAAACCCCATGCCATTCCAAGCATGTGTGTCAGTTCGTACCTCTCTATCTACATTATTCAAATGATTCAAATGGCTCTGAGCACTATGGGACTCAACTGCTGTGGTCATTAGTCCCCTAGAACTTAGAACTACTTAAACCTAACTAACCTAAGGACATCACACATATCCATGCCCGAGGCAGGATTCGAACCTGCGACCGTAGCAGTCGCACGGCTCCGGACTGCGCGCCTAGAACCGCGAGACCACCGCGGCCGGCTATCTACAGCATTCCGCGATTTATTCAGTTTTCAAATTTATACAGACTATTTGATCATCCGGTATGTAATTATTTTTGTTATTTTCCACTCAATAGTATGTTCATGATGATCAGAGGCAAGAGTTTCCTGTTGTGATTGATAAATCAGAAGCCGCTTATGAATAACACAAACATGTTTCACATAAGTTTTACGCGATATTGAAGCGTTGTTTGATGTATTCTTGTTTTGAATTTTTTTGTTAAATTTACCTTTTTGTTGAGGAAATTGCCTTTTCTACAATTATATGAGAAAATCAGTATCGTTTTCTTTATTTTTACTACAAAATTCTTCTGTTTCACGTTATACACAAATTTCCGAATTAAGCACGAATTAAAAATCGACGTTATAGATACTCAGTTTCTAGGCAGTTCACCACTTCCGGTTTCTACAGGAAACTAATAAGTCACTGACCCCTTACATAAAGAAAGCGATTTTTATGACGGAACGCCCAACATATATGCAACACACCACAGTGTACAAGTAACATGGGTTTGACCTTAACTGACCAAAGGTACTTGGAAAACTACCGTAGTCTACGCTAACCCAGGTAATCTGCGATAGCCTTTTTTAGTTCTGCTACTCTAGGTACACACTATCGCAGCGCTCTCTAGCGGCAGTTGTCGGCCGTATCTGGCTCGCATCTCACATAGTTTGTTTATGAAGTGGAGGCGTAAAATTCCTACCTTAGCTCTGTTCAAACGCACATTTCCCCATTATCCACATGCTAGTCACGTTGTACTGTCTGTAGTATACGTAAATAAAAACTTCAATATCCATAAACACATTATAAGCCAAAAAGGAAAATTCCACGTCCGGTCAATGACACCAGCTCACAAAAATTTCGTTACAAAACACGCGATACAAATTTAAAATGGTTCTCCACGCAAGATAAAATTTTTTTCACCATTCCCGCTTTCAGTAAAGCCTTAATGTTGTTCTTACTTGATCGCTGTAGTAGAAGAATCTTCACAACATGTGACATACAAAATTTGAAATAGTAAGTGAAACATATCTCACTCCAAGTAATGCAAGCTCTCTTGTGCATAAAGCCAATCGAACAAACTCACCCCACAGAAAGAGCTCACTTATTTTTAAATAACATCGAACATTACACAATGTAGTTCTATTAAAGTGTCAGACGCTATTAGAAGATGTGAAGGCTAGCAAAAAATATTTAGCTCCAGTTAGATGTGAGCCCTCAACATATTATCTACTACCTCACAATTCTGCGTCTCTTACTCATTTTGCTGCATCGACCAGGAGTGATTTTTGAACGTGTTTACATCTTAGCATCTCCTGAAAGCTTTAATCCTAGATATGTTATTAACTGACATTTACTATAACAAATTTTACCAAGGACAATACCTTTTTGACGCATACTCATATATCAGCTGAAGAAGCAGGTGAGGTCTGTCAGCAAACCAACACACTCAGACCAAGGACCTGACTGTTATAAAACCACGCTTACAAAGCAAACACGTCGGGGCACACTTGCTTGGCAGGGGGCGTTGGTCGACTAGTTGGACTTTGTATGGGAGCCTTACCCTACCCGTTCATAGGCTGACCAGTCTGCCAACCCACCTGTAGAGTGGGTCTGCCCCAACGCATTCGACTACGTGTAGGTGCTTTTATAGTTGATGGATTCATGGTCTAGGTGCGTCAGGACTTTCTGAAGAATCTATCTCTGACCACCTGCTTACCCTAATAAAAATGATAACATTGGCTAGAGCTTTAACAAAATTCTGCATAATGGAGGGGAATGTTAGAGACTCTTGCTAGCTGAGGCTGTGACAACCCTTCAGATTGGCTTAAGCGTAATTTTAGCAGCACTGGCACTGCGGGCGAAGTTGCGGTGGAGTGCAATGTTAGCTTGATTGTCGAGTCATGATTCACGATTCACTTTTCTAGATTCAAGATTCGTCTGTTACGATCCAGCTTCGTGATACAGCAATCGACAGATTGGCAGACCAAGAATTAAATCTACACGAAGTGAGTGTGCAAAATGTAACGAATGGGTGTGTGCTGAACATTCGACAACTAGCGTTGTTTGTAAGAATTGTACGTGATTTCTTATTGTAAATATATACTGTGATTCCTTTTTTGTGTATTATGCGGTTCTTCATTAAAGTTATTTCGAATAGTTTAGTTATTTCTTGTGTAAGGTAGAATGTTGTGAGTAATAAATAAGTAGAGTGACAAAAACTCATTTCACGTTTAAAACAATAAATGTTTAATTCTTTCCATCATTCAGAAGTATAAGTAACGAATTTACTCATGCATCGCAAAGAACGTAAAAAACAAATAAAATAATAAAATAGAGTAGGAACACGTTTTTAACAAACCAAAGTGGTGGAGTACATTTGTACCCCCCGCGAGTATTTGTGTACTCAAAACTGACGCGAGGAGCGGAGGGTTAACATACAAACCTAGTCAATAAATCATTATGTAGTGAAGGCCACTTTAATTTCAGTAGATGATCTTACCCTCCCTTACACACACAGTTATTGATTTAGCAAAAGATCTACAACTACGATTCATTTGCCAGGGCCACCCACCTGTTCTGTTGCCTCGCGCATACGTCGTTATCCTACATATGAAATGTAGTGGGGCAATCTGCATATCGAGACCGAATGCTAGACCCAGATCACTAATTTAATACGTACATATACTCCCAAAACCCCAGTGGCTTCTGGCAGTTGACGTAACGCACATGCCTGAAAATGACGCACAGCCGAAATTAGCTAACTGCACAAACTAATTACTGAAAATTTGTAAAAGAGTTAGAGGATGTCGACCGACATGGAAACAAAATTTTAAGGAAGATGAATGTTAAACGTTCTGTTGACATCGAGGTTGTTAGAGACTAAACACAAGCTCGAATTACGGAAGAATGGAAAAGGAAATAGGCCGTGCTCTTTCAGAGGAGCCATCACTTCATTTTTCTTAAGCGATTGAGAGGATTTAGGAAATCAAGGAAAATCGAAATCAAGATGTTCGGACTTGGATATGAACCAACCTCTACGACAGAAGAAGTTCGCGCAGATAAAGGGATTTTGGCGAGCAAAAAGTGGATTTTGGGTTAATGGTAGCGTCTTTCACTAGTAATCAAAATGTCTGGGGTCGAAACTCGGCACTGTTTAAATTTTGAACAAAAATTGTCAGCAATGGCAGCCGAATACTTCCAACATAAAAAGCCATCCGCGTTCTGCTAACAGCCTTGTCAAAGAGGTCGGAGGAGAGGTCAGAGATTCCGAGCAGTCTCTTGGCCTTGGGGTGAGAAACTGACCCTAAGGGGAGATAGAATCAGCAATGATCAGCAACTTGAGATGCAGAAGACAATGGAAATAAAGACACATAGTTTGTATCCAGAAGACATGTGACCTGTAACTGAAAAAGTGTCATGATGATCTCTCCACTGGCAAAAGTTCCGGACCGGCCGCCCATTTGGTTGTCTGGGAGGCGACGGCCAAGGGGAAGGAAAAGTTTGATAATCAGAGAAAGGACAATGTTCTACGTATCGGGTATGTGGAATATCAGAAGTTTGAACGTGGTAGGGAAGCCAGAAAATCTGAAGAGAGAAATGCTAAGGCTCTCTCTAGAGGGGGGGGGGGGGGGGGGGGGTCAGTGTAGTGAAATGGAAAGAAGTTAAGGATTTCGTAGTATCACAAACAAAAGAAAATGGTGTAACAGGTGCAGGATTCGTTATGAATAGGAACATTGGGCCGAGAGTGAGCAAACCAACACTGTCAACAGTAATTCATGTGTACATATGCCGACATCGCAAGCAGAAGGTGAAGAAATAGAGAAAGTATATGAGGATACTGAACGGGTAATTCAGTTCGTAAAGAGAGATGAAAATGTAATAATCATGGGATATCGGAGTGTGGTTGTAGGGGAAGAAATAGAAGAAAGGATTACAGGAGATTATGGGCTTGGTAGCAGGAACAAGAGAGGAGAGAGAGTAATTGAATTCTGGAGTTAATTTCAGCTATTAGTAGTGAATAATCTGTTCATGAATCACAAGAGGAGTAGATATACTTGGAAGGGGCCAGAAGACACTGAAAAATCATCATGGTCAGTCAGAGATTCCGAAATCTTATTTTGGATCGTAAGGCGTATACATGAGCAGTTCTAAATTCAGATCACAATTTAGCAATGATGAAGAGTAGCCTGAAGTTTGAGAATCAGTGTGCAAAGAAGTGGGATACAGAAGTACTAAGGACTGAAGAGATATGGTTAGAGTTCTCTGAAGATGTAGATACTACGATAATGAATAGTTCAGTAGTCAGTTCAGTTGAAGAGAAATGGACATTTCTTTAAAGAGCTATCACCGAAGTTGGAAAGAAAAACATAGGAACAAAGAAGGTAACTGCGAAGAAACAATGAGTAACAGAAAAAAAATATTTCAGTTGATCGGCGAAAGAAGGAAGTTCAAAAACGTTCAGTGAAATTCAGGAATACAGAAATAAAAATCTCTGAAGAATAAGATAAACTGGAATGAAATAAAGTGAAAGTGCAGGGGAAGCGAAGGCGAAGTGACGGCATGAAAAATTTGATGATGTTGAGAAAGAAACGATTATCGGGAGGACTGACTCAGCATACAGAAAATCGGATTAACGACCGTTGATGTGGTACACTGGGCAGCCTGAGTGTAGTCTTTAGGCAATTTTCTACTATCATTTAGGCAAATGCTCGGCTAATCTCCAGTCTCCACCACAGAAGCTTTTATACACAAGTTGTTAAAGTAAAACAACTCGTAGGCAACGTTTACACGGTTCACAGATGGCAAACGCGACTTGCCTCCCTTTGGTTAAATAGTGGCGGCAGAAAAGGCATCTGGTCACAAAATTAAAATAAAATAATTTTGCGTATCGTGTAACAACCGGGATCCGTACGACGGGAAAAAGCACTAGGAAAGAGAGAGGGAACAAGTTACTAATGTTTTTACTGAAGCATTGTAAATGAAATAACATGGGAAAACAGAATAAATTTGTTCCAAAAAGGAGTAGGAGATGTTTAAAAAAGATTCGAAATTTATTTTTCTTTTTTATATAACGTTGCAGGACCGAGAACTATTGAACAGCCTAGCAGTCGATGAAAGCGCTATCTCTGAGTAGTGTAAAGGATCCGACAACAGAGAGGTCTGTATAATTATCGGTAAGGGTGCAGAGAGCAGCACCTCTCTGTCTGCGTATCAATTGGATTTTGAAAGCGGAATTTTTAAATAAAGTCTAAGTAGTAACCTTCACACCCAATGAAAATGTAATAAGTAACTCTGAGATGGGGCCTAGAGGACCGTACGACGCCGACCGACCGCCATGTCATCTTCTGCCATGTGGCGTCGTCCGGATGTAGTATGGAGGGGCACGGAGTAAGGACACTGTTGTCCTGGCTGTTGTCGGGTTTGCAAGTCTTAAGAGCCTCTCCCTACTGCTCGTTCAAGCAACCCTCAGTTGGCATCACTAGGCTGAGTGGACTCCAAATGACAATGTAATACGATTTACCTGTAATTTGCCAAAGATCATGACAGTAAAGATTAGCACTACGAAGAGCTGTGGAACTGCAGGTAATAGCTCGTCCATTATTTTAGACGTAATATGTATTTGCTGCTATCTGAGTTAGATGTAAGAAGACAAGTAAAATAGCACATGGGGACAAAAAGAGGAATGCTGCTTAAAGATAACTGAAAGTGTTAAGTATTCTGTAGGCCTACAGCATTAATTATGAATCTGAAGTAATAATTTTCTGTACCCGAGAAGTATACAACTGTGATTTTATTGTTTTGTATAATTAAGAGCAATTTTGATAAATAGGGTTTATTATAGTGTCATTGTTTCATAACAGGGATAAACTAATATTAAATTTTATTTATAAGAAAAGTTAAACGAAACTTAAAATGTTAATCTGCAGTTTTACTTAAACAAAAGTGATTAAGTTAACAAAGCTTATCTGCGTATGGTACTGCGTCATATTGTAAACAATTGTCTTGGAATAGAATCGACGTTTCGACTATTCTTGATCTCATCCTAGCGGCGTCTAAGGCTCCGACTGAGACATCGATATAGATACAGAACGTTCGCTGAGAGACACAATGCCCGCACTAGGAGCCGCAAGCAACACGACAAGCCATTACCTTAACTATAGCACATGGCCAGTGTATAAAGAACTACATTGGCCATATCAAGAGCAGTTTGGATTTTCGTGCAGCTAGTGACATCAACTGAGCTGATCATGGACACTTGCCATTGCCACTGGATTAACATATTCGAAGTTTTTGCTGTTGCTACGACGACTTCGCTTTGGTTCCCTGGACGTACTGATTAAACTATCTTCTTGTATTTTGAACTCTAGTGGATTCTGACTCGGCCCAAACAGGCTTCGACTTAGTTCGCTTATTGTACTGAGGCTGATACTTGAGCGTATTGAAGAAAACAGAGTATTACTCTAGTTCAGTTTCGAATGCTTCAGCCATGGTTACAGTGGTCTAAATGTCAATTATTTGCACTGTTATTCTGTACCAAACCCAGAAAGGACTCTGGCCACGGAAGTCTGTGCACTTACAAATGCGCTAATCTTGATATGGAAATGTGAGAGATGAAAAAATTAAATGGGAAGTCTGGAAAAGAAACATAGATACAATTACTCTAAGATGAAGACCGATACAAAAATGATAGGTTAACATGAGAAACGACACCACTAAGGCGAAGAAACCCACCCAGGGAAAAAAGCGGAAACTTGTGGCTGGGGCAAGGGACCTATAGTATTTTAATGGTGAGGTAGCGGTACACGGCGACGAAGTTGACGTGTCACCTGTAACTAAGCTCAAAATATCTGAGGATGTCCGAAATGATAATCTCTGACATTAAACTGTATTTGTGATTCAATTAAACACTCAGCTATAGACTTCCAAGAGTCGTTACCTCTATCCACAGACATAGTGTTTTCTCTTAAAGGACTAACTTCCGTTCAAGTGGTCGCCGTAGTAAGTGAATAATTAAGGTACTTGAACATCACTGGTTCCTTTTTCATATACACTACTCTGACAAAGAGATAGGTAACGGCATTTTGAAAACTGACATCGCCCCTTGTAGAATGTTCAGGCGGCTCGATTATTAGGAGTGGACTCAGAGTGGTTAAGAGCTGCAAATCCCAGTTACGAATTCGACATGGAATATTGAGAATGGTTTTGAAGAACAGAAAATTAAGCTGGTGGTGTTAACCTATGCTACGATCAACAACAGAAAACTGCTTACATTTTATACTAAATAATTAAAAAGTAATTTTACCTTAACTGTAAAAAACCTTCTTCCGATTCGCAGCTACTTTGTGTTTTCAAGGACCTAGAAGTTGATGACAGCGAAGCGCCCTTGCTCTGACAAAAAATATATAGCCAATTTTTGCAAACGATCGTGCTTCTATAGCTGGGGCTGCAAATTTTGGAAGCCGAAACGTGCCAAAACCCGCCTGCCTCTTTAAGATCTATGCATGGGTAGGAATGTAGTTAGAACACCAAAATATCTGAGATTGCCCTACACCATACACAGGACCTTCATGTACTGAAAGCACTGGCACAACATAAAACATTAGGTTGTGGCTAGAATAAGACTATTAGAAAGTTAACGGGTGCCACCTTTAATGGCCAGCTACAGGCACTAAGGACCAGCGATTTAGATTTTGTCTTCAACTGAGTGTGTCCGATATGAAACAGGAGCTGCCTTGCCAAACGTAGTTCTCAGTGAAACTTGGCATGTCATCATCGGCCGTCTAAGATCACCGCACGCTATGGCGCTTAGCACCTCCAAAGCACATCTACCATATGCCCTCATAGCAGCCCCCCTAGTGCTCGAGGAAAAGCTATATGCTGTCGTCCGAAGATGTGTCTGTGTGAGCCCAGAAGACTAGGCTAGAATTAAAATGGCGAGCACGCAGTAAATCTCTGTTAAGTTGGTTTTAGCCCTTATAATCACTGCAAGCCAGATGTAAGTAGACAATGTTTACGCTAGTACATCACACATACTTCCGAAGACCAATGGAGGACACCTGCACAAATGGCCACGTTACTGTCCCATTTGCCCAAAAAGAGGTAGCGTTGGCAATAAATTATTTAAAGAAAAAGATGACACCCCGTCCAGAAGGAATACACATAGAAACACTAAAAAATACTGTTCTACAGGTCACCCCCGAGTTATTGAATGAAGCACTGCTGCATTGTAGCGTCCCTGCCATGAGGAAAACAGCGAACTTTTTTTTTCTTTTTGGACATCAGTCTACTGACTGGTTTGATGCGGCCCGCCACGAATTCCTTTCCTGTGCTAACCTCTTCATCCCAAAGTAGCACTTGCAACCTACGTCCTCAATTATTTGCTTTACGTATTCCAATCTCTGTCTTCCTCTACAGTTTTTGCCCTCTACAGCTCCCTCTAGTACCATGGAAGTCATTCCCTCATGTCTTAGCAGATGTCCTATCATCCTATCTCCTTATTAGTGTTTTCCACATATTTCTTTCCTCTCCGATTCTGCGTAGAACCTCCTCATTCCTTACCTTATCAGTCCACCTAATTTTCAACATTCGTCGATAGCACCACATCTCAAATGATTCGATTCTCTTCTGTTCCGGTTTTCCCACAGTCCATGTTTCACTACCATACAATGCTGTACTCAAGACGTACATCCTCAGAAATTTCTTCCTCAAATTAAGGCCGGTATTTGATATTAGTAGACTTCTCTTGGCCAGAAATGCCTTTTTTGCCATAGCGAGTCTGCTTTTGATGTCCTCCTTGCTCCGTCCGTCATTGTTTATTTTACTGCCTAGGTAGCAGAATTCCTTAACTTCACTGACTTCGTGACCATCAATCCTGATGTTACGTTTCTCGCTGTTCTCATTTCTACTACTTCTCATTACCTTCGTCTTTCTCCGATTTACTCTTAAACCATACTGTGTACTCATTAGGCTGTTCATTCCGTTCAGCAGATCATTTAATTCTTCTTCACTTTCACACAGGATAGCAATGTCATCAGCGAATCGTATCATTGATATCCTTTCACCTTGCATTTTAATTCCAATCCTGAACCTTTCTTTAATTTCCATCATTGCTTCCTCGATGTACAGATTGAAGAGTAGAAGCGAAAGGCTACAGCCTTGTCTTACCCCCTTCTTAATACGAGCACTTCGTTCTTGATCGTCCACTCTTATTATTCCCTCTTGGTTGTTGTACATATTGTATATCACCAGTCTCTCCCTATAGCTTACCCCTACTTGTTTCAGAATCTTGAACAGCTTGCACCATTTTATATTGTCGAACGCTTTTTCCAGGTCGACAAATCCTATGAACGTGTCTTGATTTTTCTTTAGCCTTGCTTCCATTATTAGCCGTAACGTCAGAATTGCCTCTCTCGTGCCTTTACTTTTCCTAAAGCCAAACTGATCGTCACCTAGCGCATTCTCAATTTTCTTTTCCATTCTTCTGTATATTATTCTTGTAAGCAGCTTCGATGCATGAGCTGTTAAGCTGATTGTGCGATAATTCTCGCACTTGTCAGTTCTTGCCGTCTTCGGAATTGTATGGATGATGCTTTTCTGAAAGTCAGATGGTATGTCACCAGACTCATATATCCTACACACCAACGTGAATAGTCGTTTTGTTGCCACTTCCCCTAATGATTTTAGAAATTCTGATGGAATGTTATCTATCCCTTCTGCCTTATTTGACCGTAAGTCCTCCAAAGCTCTTTTAAATTCCGATTCTAATACTGGATCCCCTATCTCTTCTAAATCGACTCCTGTTTCTTCTTCTATCACATTAGACAAATCTTCACCCTCATAGAGGCTTTCAGTGTATTCTTTCCACCTATCTGCTCTCTCTCCTCTGCATTTAACAGTGGAATTCCCGTTGCACTCTTAATGTTACCACCGTTGCTGTTAATGTCACCAAAGGTTGTTTTGACTTTCCTGTATGCTGAGTCTGTCCTTCCGACAATCATATCTTTTTCAATGTCTTCACATTTTTCCTGCAGCCATTTCGTCTTAACTTCCCTGCATTTCCTGTTTATTTCATTCCTCAGCGACTTGTATTTCTGTATTCCTGATTTTCCCGGAACATGTTTGTACTTTCTCCTTTCATCAATCAACTGAAGTATTTCTTCTGTTACCCATGGTTTCTTCGCAGCTACCTTCTTTGTACCTATGTTTTCCTTCCCAACTTCTGTGATGGTCCTTTTTAGAAACGTCCATTCCTCTTCAACTGTGCTGCCTTCTGCGCTATTCCTTATTGCTGTATCTGTAGCGTTAGAGAACTTCAAACGTATCTCGTCATTCCTTAGAAACTCCGTATCCCACTTCTTAGCGTATTGATTCTTCCTGACTAATGTCTTGAATTTCAGCTTACTCTTCATCACTACTGTATTGTGATCGGAGCTCCTGGGTACGCCTTACAATCCAATATCTGATTTCGGAATCTCTGTCTGACCATGATGTAATCTAACTGAAATCTTCCCGTATGTCCCGGCCTTTTCCAAGTATACCTCCTCCTCTTGTGATTCTTGAACAGGGTATTCGCTATTACTAGCTGAAACTTGTTACAGAACTCAATTAGTCTTTCTCGTCTTTCATTCCTTGTCCCAATCCCATATTCTCCTGTAACCTTTTCTTCTACTCCTTTCCCTACAACTGCATTCCAGTCGCCCATGACTATTAGATTTTCGTCCCCCTCTACATACTGCATTACCCTTTCAATATCCTCATACACTTTCTCTATCTGTTCATCTTCAGCTTGCGACGTCGGCATGTATACCTGAACTATCGTTGTCGGTGTTGGTCTGCTGTCGATTCTGATTAGAACAAGCCGGTCACTGAACTGTTCACAGTAAGAGACCCTCTGCCCTACCTTCCTATTCATACCGAATCCTACACCTGTTATACCATTTTCTGTTGTTGTTGATATTACCCGATACTCATCTGACCAGAAATCCTTGTCTTCCTTCCACTTCACTTCACTGACCCCTACTATATCTAGATTGAGCCTTTGCATTTCCCTTTTCAGATTTTCTAGTTTCCCTACCAATTTCAAGCTTCTGACATTCCACGCCCTGACTCGTAGAACATTATCCTTTCGTTGATTATACAATCTTTTTCTCATGGTAACCTCCCCCTTGGCAGTCCCCTCCCGGAGATCCGAATGGGCGACTATTCCGGAATCTTTTGCCGCCAATGGAGAGATCATCATGACACTTCTTGAACTATAGGCCACCTGTCCTGTGGATACACGTTACGTGTCTTTAATGCCGTGGTTTCCATTGCCTTCTGCATCCTCATGTCGTTGATCATTGCTGATTCTTCCGCCTTAGGGGCAATTTCCCTCCCCTAGGACAAGAGAGTGCCCTGAACCTCTATCCGCTCCTCCATCCTCTTTGACAAGGCCGTTGGCAGAATGAGGCTGACTTCTTATGCCGAAAGTCTTCGGCTGCCAATGCTGATTATTAATCAATATTTAGGCAATGGCGTGGATGGAACCCGGGACCGATGACGTTTTGATTATGAATCAGAGACGCTACCTCTAGACCACGTGCAAGTAGTACCCATTAAAAGAAAAATCAGACCATCGAGACCTAAGAGACCCAAGAACTTACTGCACCATCTGCCCCTTCAACACTTTGGGTAAGGTGCAGGTGAGGCTCCTGCGTAATCGACTACAGGCACACATGACGCACTTCGGCCTTTGTTCACATCAGTATGGTTTTAGACCAAAAATCTCAGTACACGATACAGTTGACCACGCACTGGAAATAATATAGGACACACAAGAAATAGCAATAGATTAGCGTGCGCCTTCAACAGTCTCTGGTGGCCTGCTTTGTTCGCAAGGCTACGAGAGAACAAAACACAAACAGTCTTATACAATTAGCTTACCCTACCGCTGCAAATATAGGGTGGTGCAATGGCAACTAGGAACACAAATGGTTTTCTAGAAACTAACAAAGGAATGACCACTTGGCTCAATCTGTGGACTAGTTTTCTGGGATATTGTCATAGAACCTCTCTTAAACAATATGAAAGGAGATGATAGGATGACGAGTGCAGTAACCTATGCTGACGACTTGCTAGTAGTAATAGCTACAAACTCGAGAATGCAACTCGAAAGCAAGGCTACACAACAACTTATAAAAATGAGTGACTGGTACAGCCGTAACTAGCTCAAGATTGCAGAAAACAAGACAGAATATTTACTGCTTAAAGGGCCTTGCAGAGAAACAACACCATTGTGCTGAACAGCACTAGCATACAGAGGCAAATAACAGAAAGATACCTATAGATACACCTTGATGAGCGACTGACATTCAATGAGCGCATAAGACTTACAACTGAAAAAGAGACAAGATTAATGCACAAGCTCGCCACACTAAACTCAACTCACTACGGACTATCATTCTGTATACAGCGAATGCATCATACAGCCCTCTTAGAATGTATAATATGTTTCTCAGAAAGTTCCTAGGCATATGGACTGTCACACACGACGCAAAAAACCGTTGTGAGGTGTGGACAAAGAGGTGTATTGCTCAGAATGTCAGCAGCATTTGGCACCATGTCCGTGGAAGCCCTATGCGTTGTACTTACAACATACCTTATTGACATAACCATTAGACACAGAGCAGTAGCATACTGGCTCAAAGGGCGGAGACTGGATAATGTATATGAGATAACAAGGGAGAAAATTACAGAAAATCGCGAATTAAATCTTTGGAAAGCTGAGACATAGCAAAAAGAATGGGAAACATCTGACAAGGACGGTCGGGTTTTCTCGTTCTTCCCGAACGTTTGGGATCGGTTGAGGCTCTGACACGTTAAACCAAGTCGTGGTATAGTGCACTTCCTGATGGACCACGGCCTTTACCCTACACACCTGCACCGCTTCGACCTTAGCCAAATTGATATGTGTGAATGTGGGCAACATGGATCCCCTGAACACATAACACTAAATTGTGACACACTCAACAGACGTAAGGCCGACGCCAGAAATCGGAGATATAAGGCAAGCCTTAAGAGACCCATGTAACTGGAGCATGCTTAACCGCATCACTGATGAAGTATCAGGAGCGCTACATACGACTTACAGCAGCAACAAAGGTATACAAGCTCACGACCCGAAACACATCCTACACCACAATGTGATGCATGGGACAACAGAGATTCTGACACTGATACGGAAGCAGATGAACCTATAGACATAGATGATGATATGAACTCCCCAACATCACCAGATATGTACGTGTATTGGCATAGTAGCACATCCCACGAGTGCAGCAATACTAAAATTAATACAAATACGGAATTCAGAAATAAAACAACGAATGTTACTGTTTGTAGAAGTGAAACAAGCAATTGTTTAGTTCTTTGGACCATTATTTTCAAACATGTAAAGTGTTATTTATAAATGTATAAGATGCAAACTGTAAAAAATGTGAATTTTATAAAAGGGTGCATTAAAGTACATATTCAGTATAATAACACGAAACCACAAACACAAACGCACAACATATATAAGAAGCGCCCTGCGGGGAGACGAGGCTTATGATGACCTTCCGAGGCTCCTCTCCAGCTTACGATGTGAAGGAGCAATTGTAGTAACAAATAGTTCCTTCACACCTTGTGCACAAATCATGTAGAGCTAATATCACAACATACAAGTATATATAATAGCAGCTGTAGTAGAATATAGTATGTTAATTCAGGTGAGACAGGCTCGAAGTATTTACTGAAGCCCTCCCACTTAAAATAGCTAGACAAAGGGACCTCTATTGCTCTCTAAATCTTTCCTTTCGTTTATTATTTTCTTCTTAAGAATATAGTAATGTTATGGCCAATTGTACTTTACGTATCTTTTGTTTTTTGTCCTGCTTTTCTTTTTTGATTAACAATTTAATTATATAAAAAACAGAAAAGAACTAAAATACTGAGAATTGTCTAGTTTGTAGTAGTAAACGACCCACTATAGTTACCAAGGTGGTGGGCCACTCTGTAATGCTAATAAAGAAATAAATAGTTGAGTAGACTTCGCACTGAGTGGTTAGGTTTAGAGTTGGAAGACTAAGTTAATCCTATCCATGAGAAACAGTAATGTGTGAACGGGGAGAACAACAACGAATTTTATTAACTGTCAGGCGACATGCTTGTTTAACCTGTTGCTAGCAACGCCAAACGCATTTGACGTAGACAACTTCATTTTTATATTATACTTCGTATTCATCATTTCTTTTTATGTTGTACATGCCTATACCTTTCATAACGCTGCTGACGCGAGTACATAAATATATTGTTCAGGATCCCGTGAGGCACGTCGTTTTATATCAGGTGAACACTGAAGTAATCCCCTGCAATGCAGTTGGAACGCGAACGCCTAAAATGGCATGCAGCTTTGTAATTTCCCCCACATTATTTTTAATGAGAATCTCTGCTTGTTTTACACGTGAGGCTTTTTTAAAATTAGCTCTTTCGTTGCGTGTATTGTCGTCGTGGCTACCCTATAAGCTTCCGCATGCGATGGCTGTGTCAAGCCGCGAACGAGTCTAGTGTTAATATTTTGCTTTAGAGGATCGTAGTGATTCAGTCAAGCGGAAATGTTATTTCACACTACTTCTTCTGGAGCCGTTTGAGGACGTCGCTGCAGTGTATATGCAACGTAGCGCGACTCAGATGCGAGTATATAAGCACCGACGTGTAGACAAGAGATTAGTTTGGCGTTCGTGTCCTTCCGACGAGCGTGCGGTATATGTGAAAACGTGAGCTATAACGACGTTATTACCAAATGCGTCACAACAGGACCAACAAGCTGTTACTCTTTTCTTGGCTGCTGGAGGACCAAAAATCGTAGACATCCACCGGAGAATGAAGGGTGTGTATGGGGTAGCATGAATGTCGAAAACCAACGTGGTGCGTCTAGCTCCGTGCTGGTAGCAATTCGACACATAGCACTGGTCGATTTGGGAAGTCACGCCAACTTAAGTAGGAGATACTCGAGCCCTAAAGTCCTGATCTCTCATCATGAGATTATTACGCCTTCGTTCCCTTGAAAAGAACCTTGAAGGGTGGACGACTCCTGTCGGGTGACGATGTGCAGCATGCAGCTGCAGACTTCTTCACACAGCAGGACACGGTGACTTACCAAATGGGTATCTGCAGCCTGGTGCGTCCGAGGGGATGATTGCCTCGTCGCACATGGAAATTTTGCCTGATTGGCATACCGATTCTGGACTGCACGTACATCTAATAGAAACTTTTTAATCACCCCTTATGCCATTCTAGCTGGTGTATTCGTAAGATTATAAAGCGTAACCAAAATGAGAAGCATGAAAATATCGCGATGCAACTTAATATCACACGAATATCGATTGCTATACTTTTCACTATTAATGCTAAATCCTTAGAACAGAAGGTCGAGAAAATTGTCATTACAGGAGCAAGAGTATCATAAAAAATTGGAAATTAGCTACACATGAATTGATTACAAACTAACAAAGTAACAGACATACGCAACTGATATGTGAAATAACCACAGTCAAATTGTTTCAGTTATAGTGTACTTTCAAGCCACTGATGCTGCTTTCGTAGATTAAAATGGCAATGCTTCACAGTTTTCTCCTGCACAAATAAATGTGACAATAACCCAATGAATAATTCACAAGCAACTCAGGTGTAAATAATAAAAAACTTATCGACGTACTATTTCTATTAAGTACTGAATTTTTACGTTTGCAATCGTGTCTGTAGTTATTAAAGAACCAACACGTTAAAAATTTCTGTATCTGATCGTATTTTAAGTTTCAGCTACAGCTACAGTATAACGCCCTTGTACCCCGTAACTTAATAACAAACATTCGTCTAGCAATCTTCTATGGACATGAGTAGGTAAATGAAAAAAAAATTATTGGGTTTCGGACATACAAAAGCGACAAGTCACGACGCTAGCCAATGTGCCATCCATGGGGCAGAGTTTTAGAGACACCTAAAGTACGTCGAAAACTTTGGCGGCCGTTTTCTCAGAAACGGTCTACTAGGTCTGTCTACGGGTAAGCCGAAACATATGTTCATTTATTTGGACTTCTTTTCGATCAAGGTAAGTTTCTAGGACTTATGGCATGTGCTAGGGTCACCGGTTGCCCTTTCTCGTTATTGTACCTATAAAGTCACTGATCTACTGCTAAAGCCGTCGGCACACGGACCGTGCATCCGAACGTTGAGTGTGCCGAGTTTCTCAGGTCATAGTGTGGAATAGCACGTTCGGGAGTCTCTCCGAACGTGCACAGCAGTATCTGGTATGTCAGATATTCTGAGCGTGCGTCTGATCGTTGACCAGTAATACGGCACAACGCCACCTACGTCACACGCACGCCGTCTTCCTTCAGTACAGATTTGTGAGGCGCCATACTGGCATTCATTTCAAGCCTATATGTAAATATGCCGTTTCTGAGCACCAGCAAATTGAGAATCACTGGAAAATGCGTTGTTAACCGTGTGATTGGTTCCAATAAAATAATGAGAAACATCAGATTCGTGGTTAAAGAATTGTTATAACTTGCGTATTATGAGAGTAGGCTATTTGAAGGCAGCGACACACTGAAAATCCACCCAAAACGTATTGTTCTTCATGCAATTTGTTATAATTAAACGTCAGTTAGTAACATATCTACGATTAAGATTTTTAGCAAGGGGTAACATATGATTAGATGAAAGGGGTGTGCTGTTGGTTTAGCGTAATGAGTAGCGTCTCTGTCTAGTGGAGTGCCGGCACGGTAGCTCAGCGTGTTCGGTCAGAGCGTTAGCTACGGTTTATAATAAAAAAAACAGTGTCCGAACGGATGAACGAACATCATCGGACGTCCGCCCTGAACAAATTCAGCGAACAATATTAAAAAAAAAGAAAAAAAACGTCTTCGGTTAGCTGCCCTCTGTAATAAAAATAGCTGACTTAATCGATCAACAACGAACTTACACAGATCTCTTACGACGTCCGCCACGAGCAGATGCAATGAACGAAAGCGAACAAAATGAGATTAAAAACAAAGTGGAGAGTTCTTTGTAGAGTCTGCCATCGGGTTCCCCTCAATGGCAGGCAGCACCGCATAACAGCCACGCTATGAGGGAAACAAACCAACAGCCAAACAGGTGAAGACATCAGGTAAACACGCCGAAGATTCCAGTCGATTAATAGGAACCTTTCCTTGCAGAGGTCGCCGCGACATATCCGGCCACGGATTCCTACGCCGGGTTTCTATTGGCTCCAGCTCACTATATAGGCTCGGCCGGTCGAAGGTAGATCAGTCTTCGTCCGCTGCTAATGGCAACCGCTATAGCAGAGTCTCCGAGAAGATATCGCCAAAGCCGCTGTACTGCACCGCCGATCGAAGTACCAGCCGACCGAGAGGAACCACATCTCTGGCTAGATCGACGGACGTCTACATCTATTGTACAGCCAGCTATTGTATTGTAGAAGAAGTTACGTTCAGTAAACTGTTGGAGAATACAACAGTTGGGGCGTTGGTTCGCTTCTTGACACTCCCAATTTTTTTCCTCCTATATTCGAGTTTTCATTAGGTTCTAATACTTTATTATCAGTTTAATATATGCTATAATATTTGATGTTTGGTAAATATAAGTTCACCTTTTATTGAGAAGTGAGTTTGTTCGATTATCTTAATCTAAAAGACAGCTCGCGCTACTTGTATGAAGATATTTTGCTCCTTTCTTTTATGCTTCGTAATTCACAAGTTGCAAAGATTCTGCTACTGGGTAGGTACAGTGATCAAGTGAGACTGACCTTAGGGTTTTACTAAAATGTGGGAATGATGAAATAATGTTTATCTTATGCGGAGAAGCATTCCAAATTTGTACCGCACTGCTTGTAACGGAACTTTTACAAGCCTGTGTCCTTATTGATTGGACGCGGTACTTTTCTTTTCGTGGACGATGGAAGAAACGGTTCCTATCTCGCGCCTTCTGTACAACCACTTACTATGCTACATGGAAACTGAGGTTACTTTCCGATAGATTCCAGTTTTCTGATACTATGATATCGGAGCAGTTGCGCGCAGGCGTCGCACTCACAGGAAGTCCTCGCGAGTCTTGCTGCGGACGGGGTAGACGACGAACGCCTTGGAAAGCGGCAGCGGCGGTGAGTCGTCGCAGGCGGACAGCGCGTCGGCGCTGAGCGCAGACCGGAAGCCGGACTCGGGCGTCGACGACGGGCTGGGCGCGACGCTCAGCAGCCGCGACTCGCACTCCTGCAACAGCGCGGGCCGTCAGCTGCGCCTGCCGTCGCACTACGTCTCTACAAGAGCAGCGCAGGACGTGTGGAACTGACGAATGAAACGAGAGTTCTACAGCGTGGAACGACTCTTCGAAAACAATAACAGGGCGACACACAGTGGAAGTGAGAGATGAAAGTACCGACTGTACAAAAAAAAAAAAAAAAAAAAAAAAAAAAAAAAAAAAAAAAAGGAAAGGAGTAAGAGAAGGCTGCTGTCTGTCTCCTGTATTTTTTGTCTTTATTGTCGTTTCATTCAACTCGTCCCATGTAGTCAGAAGAGTCTGACGACGATCCTGATGTGAGAGTTGCCGCGGCTTGTAACACCTACAACGCCTCTCGGTGTTAATAAACCAAAATAGTTCTCAAATTAGCTCCCATGCCCTCGAAATATAAATTCAGAAAATGTCCCAAGCCCCTCCACAAGTAGTAATTTACGAAATAGAAATAAGAGACAAATAGAGGGAAATCTATAGTAGAAAAATAATAGAACAAGAAAAGAATTGTAATAATAAATTTTGAGTCACAGAACGTAGGTCTTGAACACCAAAGATAGCGTTTACTAAAGTATAAATAGACACACTATGCAATTATGATACTCCAGTCTCTATCCTCTAGTCTGTTCGAAGTCAATTAGGACGTACAGCTTTAGGAAGCAACAATAGGAGCTTTATTAGACCAGGGCGCAAGAATAAATCGCGACGAGATCGTTTTTTGAGAAGCATTACTTTCAGATCAGAATTAGAACTTTTGTCATATTAGTGGAACGGGGGGTGATCAATAATCTCTCTGACTTTAACGTCACTTCGTGTGAAGATTTAAATATTTTACAGAATTTACGATTTTTGGAGAGATTCGGATTTTGTATTGTGATCGTGGAAGAGCTTAACTTCACGCGACTAGTAATCATAGTTCGTGACAGTTTATGGATATTAAACGAGAACAATCATTTTATCGAAAGTGACAGAATATTGTTTAGTATCTCTGATATTGACGTGGTTCCAGATTAGATACTTATTCAAAGAATCCCTTTGAATGCGATCGTGTGAATGAACTGATTTATTAATAATTATTGTTAAATAAAATAACGTGTTAATTTGAAACTGACTATTCGTCCTGAACTTTACTTAGATTTAGGTTCATAAATAAGTAGGTTACGTGAGTTTCACCAAGAATAAACTGCAGACTAGTAACTGAAACGAGTGAACGAGAATCTATTGAAAACACTAGTATTAATTTACTTATGGTTTTTTTTCCTTCAAAACTGGGAAGACAATACGTGTAGTGACTCACTGGGGTTAATTTAAGAACTAGCCGGGATAAAACAAAACCCCTCAATACCAGTCAGTGTATAGATAAATTAACATTCCTACTTCCATGCCAGATACGGAAGTCGGGATAGAAAAAAGGGTCGCTACAGGCTCGAAAATGTCAGGCATTGGATACTCCTTGCGAAAGGGAGGTGTGACGTGACAGATCGAGAGCTTCCTGCATTGTGAGCGTCATGCCTTATCTCGCTCTTCACAGTTCTTCACGCACAGAAGTTTAAAGTTGTATTGTATGTTAACTGGGGACCTAGAAATGACGCAGCCGCAGTGGTCCGCAACCCCACGACGACTACCGAAGTCCACTTCACCCTCCCCACACCGAATCCAGGGTTATTGTGCGGTTCGGGCCCATGGACCCCCCCAGGGAACGTGTCACATCAGTCGAGTGTAACCCTTGGTGGTGATAGAGAAACGGTGGTGTACGCGTACGTGGAGAGCTTGTTTGCGCAGCAATCGCCGACATAGTGTAACTGAGGCGGAATAAGGGGAACCAGCCCGCATTCGCCGACACAAGTGTGCCGGGCGGATTCGTGCCGGGGACAGGCGCTCGTTCCCGCCCGGAAAGCGGTGCGTTAGACTGCACGGCCAACCGGGCGGGCATTTTAAAGTTACTTCTCTCCAACGTAACATCACAAAATAGGGCCTTTGTAGACGACATGGTACTTCTAGAAAGAGACGAAAAGGAATTACAGGTTATAGTGGATGTCACTGAACCTAAACGAGAGATTTATGAAGTGAAAATCAGTACAGAGGAAAAAAAAGTAATGTCTCTAGGAGAAAATATAGAGGTAAAAGTAAGGCTGACAAGAGAAACATTAGAACATGTGCCAGGTAGAGGGATAGAAACCGACTGGAAGAGTAGCACAGAAATTAAAACCTGGATAGCCCTCTAAACGAGGTATTTTATAAGGAAATTAGTATTTTCTGCACCAGTATGGACAAAGTTTTAGGAAAAGACCAGTAAAATCTTTCGTATAAAGGGGAACGTGGAAAGTAAGAAAGACAGAGCAAGGCTGGAGGCTTTTGAGATATGGACACATCAGAGAATGGAAAGAATGAGTAGGATGAGTAAAGTGGAAAATGAAGAGGTATTGAGAAGAGTGGGACATGAAAAACAATTACTGAACACGATAAAAAGAAGGAAATGAAACTGGATTGAACATATATTAAGAAAGAAGGAGGGTCTGATAAAAATACTCTTAGAGGGTCATATGGAAGGGAAGAGAAGCCAAAAGAAGAGATTTCAGATCCTGCATGATGTGATACAGGGCAGCACATACAGCAACAATAAGAAGGAAACAATGATTTGCAGAGAATGGAGGCGCAAAGGATCTGCTAATGTAGCAGAACACCGATGAAGAGGAGTATAAGATAGGGAGAATCAAATCACAGGTTGTGCACGAAGAAGAACTGAATGGGTTCCGTTCCAGAATATTATGCTTAAACAGCTAGTGGAAAAAAGACTGCCCAGGCGTTTAGACTTCCATGGTTTTCATTGATCTCAACAAATCCTATTATGTCATTCTCCTCTGTAAACCGTGGACAGCAATGTTAGTCCTTTCTGTGCTCAAACTATTAGAGATTTATTTAGTGGCATAGCTTCTACAATTAAAGTAGGCACAAAAGTACCTGCATCGATTGCAGTGACCAGAGGGTTAGGACAAGGATGCGCAGTTGCACCTATATTACTTAGAATATACTTGAAGTTTGCTTAAGGCCATGCAAACGTTCCTGCCGTAACACGGGGTTATTTTGTTGGTGACGAAGTCATTTTTGAAGAGGATGAGGATCACGTAAGCTACATGATTCGAAAGTTGCGCAGAGATATCAGAAACGGAGTTAAAACATTAATCTAGAGAAAAAGAATTATTTTGGGACTGGAGGAATGAGTAAGATCAGACGTAAGATTTTGGTGTTGGCCTGTCGGCTCTTAATAAATATTTGTGAGTCGTTAATATGAAATATGGATCTAGTAAAAGAGGAATTAAGAAGCGCATTGGACAACATACAAAAGCAACCAAACAGTTCAATGAAATTTTGTGGTACACACAATTTAGATCAGAAACGAAGTTTGCGTTGTAAAAATCATAGTAGAAAGCAACATCTGGAGCAGAAACATGGGAAATAACTGAAAGTGTTAAGAGAAACTTGTTGTCAGTGGTGATGTGATTCTGGCGATGTTGCTGTAGGTTGGCAATGTGCGATAAATTTAAAGTTGAAGACATGTGTAAGAGAATGAACCTGGGCACCACTGTAAAAAGATACAATCGAAGCAGAACGATAGAGATAGCATGGATATATATGACGTATGAGTGATGAGAGATGGCCTACGATGATGGAATGGTATCCAACTAATAGAAGACGAAGACGACGCCGGAAAATAACATGGGGAGAGCAATTCAGAAGAGCTATGTCAAGGAGGAATTTGCAGGCGGAAAAGCAGAAAAATGGGAGACTTAGGGAGCTAGGATGCCATAAGCTACTATAATTTTATATTAATTGCAATAAGAAAGCATGAAATGGGAAAGGAAGGAGAATCTGTGACGCTAAGTTACCAACAAGACGGCCATTTTGGAAGCTGCAGTCTTGGATGCATCTTATGATTTTTGAATGGAAACGGGGGCAGGGATGTCAGATGACATATCAAACAGACAAAGAATTATACGAGAAAAACTGTCTCTTATTTGGGCGCAGCTTCATTCTTTCTCGTGTTACGACTGCCGTTTCTTTTTATAACAGGTGGCGCGAAACATGGTGGCGTGAACACAGTCTGAACGCTCTGAGCCGCCTTCATATCGAGAGAGAGAGGAGAACTCGTGTTATTGCAGGCAGACCACCAGGCGATCGAAAACGGATGCGGATGAAGCAACATCAATCGCTGTTATCAAATCGGTCAGTGAATCCCAAGCGCAGTATTCAGCGCATCTTACGGAGACTGGAGTCATATGCAGTATTAATGAAAATTTTGAGCACACAAGTAGAAGTGTATAACGACATCGAGAACAGTCCAGATCGTCTGGTTCAGTCTACAGAGTGGGTGACATGCAAGCTAGACGAAAACCCTCATTTTTCCTAATATGTTTACAAAGGTAGCTGATTTCTAAGTGACGTGACAGATATTAGTCAGATGCCAGCACTGAGTGCATGAATCCATTGAAAGCAGTTGGCGTATAAAATGCGACGGTTTGGCGTGAAGTGTGATGTTCCCTTATTATGGAGGCATCTTCGGCACAGGTACACTAACAGCAGCCAGTTCAAATAATTTACGGGTTTGCTTATTTGAACATTCAATTCGCTGGGAAAAGTTAAGGTCTCACATGAGCCAGTTGTCTGTTGTGTTTCGACGAATGTGTGCTGCCGTCGATGATGCCTGAAGACGTGACATTTCCAACTTTCTTTCGGCACGATGGTACACCCAATTTGTCATGGTCCACATGCCATTGCATAGATATACAGTTCCACAGAGACAGATAGGTCATAGAGTTCCAGTGGAGTCGCCGGCACCTTCCCCGCATTTAAATCCATCAGGTTTCCTTCTGTGAGAACATGTGAAGGCAACTGTGTGTGACCGAGTGAGGTGGAGCAGTGGTTAGCACACTGGACTCGCATTCGGGATGACGACGGCTCAACCCCACGCCAGGCCATCCTGATTTAGGTTTTCCGTGATTTCCCTAAATCGCCCTGCAAATGCCGAGATGGTTCCTTTGAAAGGGATGAGATCGATGACCTCGCTGTCTGGTCTCCTCCCCCAAACAACCCAACCCAATTGTGTGAACGTCAGAAACGTGGCATAGCTCATGTAGTGGTTAGTTGATGCTTCTGCTCGCATTCCGGTACCTTAGTTGGTTAAAGTCCATGGCGAATTGCTGAAGCGGTTAAAAAGAACCTCACGACCTGCTGTTGCAAGATCCCGTTGCGGTACCAGTCCTCCACAAAAGCTTCTCAGTGTAGCTACGGATCCATAGAAAGGGTGTAAGTGACAAGCATCATAACTTGTCACGCCTTCCCACCCTATATTGTGCCAGTTGAGCTAAACCTTTCCTGGATTATGTTAGTGAATGGGCTAGTAGGATTTACTCCTACCTGTTGTCTGTGAATCTATCTTTGATGCCACTCAAACCAGTTTTGTAGGGTGTTAGATTTATTTAGAAGGCGCAAGCAGACGACCAGTGATTGTAAATCAGTGATTGTAAATGGATGCGAGTATATGAAATAATTCCCTGGATGCTATTACCATGCATTCATTAGCTAACACTGTAAAACAGTTACAATTAGATAGACTGAAAAGATTCATATTAAAAAGTTAATGAAATTTGAGAGAATTGTCAAACTATTACATAGGGACAAGTTCTGAGTAAGTCCTATCTCCGACTGGCGAGATTGAGGAGCAGCCGAAATCTCTGCCATACTTCGTGAAACTTCGTAGCTATTCGTCCATCATCGACAGCATAACATTATTCATTTGTCTACTGATTCAACTGGTTTACTGCATAGAGGTATTGTCGTTTTAAAGCCTTGACGACACGTAGGCTCGTTCTACTATTTTATACATGAAAAGCGGAGTTTGATAACTAATAGTTAAGAAGAAAATTTGAGTTTTGAGCTCGACAGCATGTGGTTCCCCTACTCATCTGTCATCAAACAAGATTATTTCTCATGGCTAGCGTACCTCTCCCCACAATGATTCACTACTGCGTCATATGGTCTATTCGTCACCAATGTCAACATGTCAGCTGCTCATTCCAGGCTATCGTACTCTGCGGTGCTACTTAAGGCGGCGGATTACTTCTGTTAGCTGCAAAGCCCCAATAAAATATAAAATTTAGAAAATAAAATGCTATCCAAAACGCGAGGAACCTCATACTATACGACATCTCAAGCATGTCCTGTTGCCTTTGTGTTATCAGTAGCAAATCGTGTTCTCAACGGAAGGCGACATAACTCCGGAATGAATAAAACTAAGACGTAATGAAAAGTAAATCTCTTTCTCGTGCAGTTCTCTACTGGTATGATTTGTCATATGACCCCCTTTATATTTTAAACTTACGAGTTACATGCAAGATGGTGGCCTACGAAGTTGAAGAGCTGCACTCTAGAAGCTAAACAATATCTTCTACTTCATCACACTCTGTTCATATGCGTGTTCTAATGAAGTATGTCTGTTGGGCGCTGCACCAATCTCTCACAGTCAAGTGAAAAGATGGATAAACACTCTGAAATGTAGTAATCTGTGGTTAACAAATAGTTTACCATACTCTGTAGAAGGAACAACAGCATTTCTGTTACCAATAGCACCACTTCTATTACAAAACCAATGGACGAATACCATACCGACAACCACAGCATTTGTACATACGTTTTGTATGCTCGAACAATACATTATATCTCACCAACAAACCACAATCACAATCGTAGTTGAAAAATGCAATTACGTATATTCAAGCACAAACTAACAAATTGAATTTCAAAACGAAAGTGACAAACAAGAAACATTCCGAGCACCAACACTCAAAATAAAAAATTAGCCCCATACCCAGTAATATCTCTGTATCCAATAAAAATAGCGAAGCATCCGGAGGACTTGATTGGATGTCATGTAATTTAGTACACGTACTCACTATCAGCGAGTATGTACACGATTAGTGCTGAAGTTCTCTATGATAGATGAGTACCAGAGGTCACTGGTTTTGCTCGTGTTTAGTGTTGTTACCAGGCCTTTTAAGGTATGTAAGAGGTGTGAACTGCATTAGAAACAGAGCGATCACTGTGTCCCGTACTCGTATGAGACACCGTTATCAGCACCTGACAGAGATAGAAAGCGCGGTTAGTGTGGGCCTCCATTTTGACCAGCTGGTCGAGTCGTGCAACATGCGGATTTGTGGGCATTCAGAAGTAACAGTGATCCGAACTGGACAGTATGAAAACGCGAAGGCAGGCATACCTCTTATCGAGGTTCTGGTCGACCACGTCTGATCATCACAAGGGAGCGTCACCGTGCTGTGCACCATGCATTCTGTAACCCCTTCACGTCTGTGATTGCCATTCGAGAACAGGTAATGGACTTCCTGAAACATTCTGTGTTAGCCCTCACCTTTGACTGGAGACTAGCAGCAAGTGTTCTAGGGGATTAACGTCCCATGTATAAGCCACCGTAAACACCACAGCAAAAACGGCTGCATTTGCAGTGGGGCCATGGCTGAGTCACATGAACTGCTGATGAATAGCATCGCACTGTGTTCAGTGACAAATTTAGGTTCTGAACTACCTAGCATAAACATCGATGGTGTGCACAGCAGCCACCTGGGGAGAGGCCCCTTTCTTCCATTATTCTGGAGACGCTGTGTAGTGTTACTCGTGGCGTCATGGTGTTCGGAGACATTGAGTATGAATTTATGCCACGGCTGAATTGAGGGCACTATGACGGCACAACGGTATGTCTCAGGCATCGGGCATCCTCATGTATTACCCCTCATGCGATGGTATCGTGGTGCCATTTTTCAACAGAGCAGTGCTCTCCCACATGTATCACGGGTCTAGAAGCTGGAGGGGGTGCAATCTCACACTGATAAAGGGGCTCATATTGCCAGGTACATTGAAAATTTGACTTTCTTTTGTAATCACTGAAATAATATCACATACACCCTGGGCTCCTGAAGTTTCATTTCGTTGCCGCATCTCCTTCCGAGTTCTTCGCGTTCTTTGTCAGGCAGTGTATATTCCTCATGGCACACCCTGAGTAGATATATCTGTACAACATAGAGTAGAATGTGCAAACAAATTTCAGCTGTGGACTTAGGCCTCTAAGCACCCCCTTGAAACTGGCGAAAAAATTCAAAAGAAGTGGGGGATAATGAGGATGGTAAAATGCATTATTAATCTTTAATTAGCAATAGTTTCAGCTGTTATGTAACTATTGTAACGTCCCCTTAGAAAAATTAATGAATGACTGTGCTGATAAATATCTTATGTTATTTGGTTTTCAAACAGCTGAGCAGAACTGAACGTACTCAGACATTTCTCACTTTACTTATTCTGATCACTAAATTGAAGCACAATATTTTTAGCGCAACGCAGTCTGACTTTTAATAATCCCTACAAAAGAATGGCCCTGACTGACAATAACCTATATCTTTCGTCAATCACTTACCTCACAAAAATCTTCGTTACTCAAACTACTGTAATACAGCGAGCGCCAATACTGCCGGCTAAATAAAAGATTCTAACTACTGAAGTCACTAACTACTCATAGGCATAATTAGCAAATGAAAGATTTTGATAAAGAACAAACAATGTGTTTACCTTCATAGTGTTCAAAAGTCATTATATATATATATATATATATATATATATATATATATATATATATATATATATATATATATATATATATATATCAGTTCATGACATCCAGTCTTACAAATTTACTGTCTCTGTCCAGATCAACCGCTCTCATATCTCCGCCATCTCACTCCCCACATCCACCACTGCTGGCGGCTCACCTCCAACTGCGCAACGCTACGCGCTGTTCACATCCAGCTGCCCAACACTACAATGGCAGACAACAATGCAAACTAGCCACAGACTGCACGCAGCACAGCCAGTGATTTTCATACAGAGCGTTAGGTGGCGTTACCAATAAGAAAACCTAAACAGCCTACTTACACTATCACCTCGTAAATCACAACAGAATCTGACCAAAAAAAAAGTGACACACCGTATAATAACGTCTTATTGCTCACTGCACAAGCAGGTTGTTAGGGTTTATAAGAAATAAGATCTCACCAAATCTCATTTAATTCATATATTTTCCACAGGAGGTGGTAAAGCACAGACGATTCAAAGTAGCTGGCAAGTTAACGAGAAGAGGTGCTCTTACAGCCCTTGTTTACCATGATAGCTTTCCTGAAGTTTTGCCAACTCACAGTACTAGGCACGCACCTTGTTGATTGGCGGCAGCGAGGTGTCGGAGGATGGCCTGAGCAGCAGTCCGCCCATCAGGCTGGTGGCCATGCCCACCCCCATGGCCACGCCCACGCCGCTGTTACGCCGGCTCTGTGGCTCCGGCTCCAGCTGGAACACATGAACACACCCCCTTTGAATACAGCTGACAAGCCCATTTGCTCCATACTGCTCTACACCAGTCTAACGAGGTGGTAATAACATCGCAATAATACTGTTAATCAGGGGCATCTGCTCCACACTCGTCTGTACCAGTGTAACAATACGGTAGTAGTATCACGATATAGTGTTAATCAGGGGAAAGATGGCAACAGGATTATGATAATACTGTTAATCAGCGGCTGCTGTCCCACACTCATCTATTCTAGAGAAACGAGGTTGTTAATCCCATTGTGACATTTATACGAAGTCGCAGCTCATAAATTGATTTAAGTACAGAGTTACACTCATTGCTGTGACTACGCATGTCAGGAGAGATAGGCAGGTTAGCCACTGCACTATGACATATGGTCAAGGTACTTGGACCTGCAGTGTGGGGAAGTTTCAAACAATAGCTGCTTGTGTCCTTAAGCTTCGCAGACTTTAGAAATTTCTTTACTATATCCACGGCAGTACACTTAACTTTAAGTAACAACATAAAACTTATTAGTAAAACTGTATGGACCTTTCTCGAATCCTTACTCATACTGACATTCCACATCCTCATTTTTTTAAAAGAACTCTCGGAAGATAAACACAGTGATTAAATTAACATGACGAATGTTGGTGGAGATCGCCGATCCCTGAAGGAAATGCACTCTGTGTGGGCAAGTGAGAAACTGTTGAGTGTGGTCCTAAAGGAAGCTAGCTCGGTGATGTTAACACGTGGATCGTTGTCAAATTAACAAGTCTTAGCGTCCTAGGTACAAGTGATACAAAGGTTAAAACTTCCTCAGGCTACGTTTGGAGCGATATTAAGTGACTATTCGCCGTCTCTCCTTGAGAGTCATTTAATACTACATCAAACGTAACATGAGGTAATTTTAAACACACCGAAATTGGAGAATGTCAACTTTCTTTCATGAATGTCAACACATACCAATTACGTCAGTGAAACACCGAATATTTGGTTATGATCTCACAGATTCGGATCATCATCGGTGTATGTCGACAAGCATAGATATGCTTTTACGGAGGTGTATGTCGACAAGCATAGATATGCTTTTATGGAGGTCGAAACGAGAAACCGATATCGACAGATGAGCGACAGTCTGTCGCCAGAACCTCTGTTCTGCTGTGACAGGTCACGTGGCATAGTCATGCTATAGTATGAAACACTGTTGTTTGGCAGTCTTACGCAAAGCGTGATGGAGCGTTCAACATTTTTTAAAATTTAATTATTTTATCCAATCCCCTAATTTGTATGAAATTGCCACTGCAGTTTTTTAAATAAATATTGCATGCCTTAAATGAGGGTAAATGAGAGACAACTGTTTTTATTTTTCTAAAGAAAAGTGCTCTGAAATACATTCTGAAGAGATTTCTGCTAAAACTAAGTGCAATACACTGTTGTATTACAAACGATTAAAACATTTTCATCAACTTTGGTTCCATCAGGTACAGCTATGCACGGTGACCGTAGAATATACGAACGCAGTGGCACATAGCAGTCAGTCGCAATACCTTAGTTTTTATTATTCTTTAAAATCTAGATTTCGGCTTTAAATAGCCGTTTGCAGTACTTTGGGCCCTTCTGGCGGTACACCTGTCAGAACATATGTTGACATAAACTGCCGCGAGTCTGTAGAATTATAACGGAAATGCACTGGAGATGGCTATTTATACCCGAAATCTAGATGTGCAAGAACAATAAAAACTAATGCGACTAACTGGTGTGTGAAACTTCTTCCTTAAAACATTTTGACGTTTTGAAAATTAGTGTTGAAGAGAAATTAATTGTACAATTAAAACCAGGAGAAACGAATATATAGTATTAGGTTACCAATGATGAATAGCTAATTATACGAGGTTTAAGCCTTTGAAACGCATCATGGAGATAAAAAAATCATTTAATTAGTTGCAAGTTGAATAAAAAATATTACATATGACGTTGCAATGTTGTATTTAAATTTATGTACACAATGTCAAATGATACACAGTGGACCTAAAAAAAAGGTACTATTGTCGAACAGTGGTCTGTCCAAAGTTAAACACAACTTGTCAGGTTGGTCTGATAGACTGCAGTCGCACGGGGATGGCGAATATAAGTTAATAACGCTGTATTAAAATCATTTAACAAAGTTTGTGCAAATACAACCTTTGAAAACAAAGGCAGATGAAGAAGTAGCGTATTACCTTCAAATTTGTTTATTGTTTGGTGCTCTAGCTGTATATGAATCAGATAATGATAAGTAATTCTGTAACTAGGTCATATCTGAACTAAAGACTATGTGGAAAGGTGTTAAGATAGTTCATGAAAAGCCTCATCATAGTCAAACACAGGGCTCAGTTGAAAGGATCAGTCAGGATATATAGAATATGCTAACTACGTGGATGAATGATAACAGTTATCTGGACTTTATTCAGTTTGTCAAGAACACTACATACGACAAAGAAAAGTCCTTATGAGGCCATGTTTGGCATGAAATCAAAGAGAGCTATAGCATCGTCTTCTTTACTTGTTGAACAAATCGCAAATATTTAAGCCGAAGAAGAACTCGAAGAAATTTTTAATACTTTTGAAGAAAATTTCAGCAGTGGGCATAGAGAAAACCATATTCCAAAGAAAGATATTGAAGAGAAGCTGCAGCTCCCCACGTCTTCATATCGAGCCCTCACTGAACAACACTAGTTTATTTCTACAAAAAGGGCTGCGGCAAAAGAGAATCTTCTAATGCAAGCACTGAACCTATCACGAAACTCAAAAAGAAAATTTCCTCCGGCTCAAATTGGTAATGTAGTATGAATACAAGTTCCTGATGTCGACTGTGGCCACACACATATCCGAAATGTGTTGGCGGTTGTTGTCGAATATAAGGCTCAAACTTCTACGAATAAGCAAATAAAAAAAGTACGAGTATTACGGACATTCTACTCAGTGGGTATCTTCATACTTTAATACTTTATGAAATATTTCAGAGCCAAGATCGCATTTAAGTATTTATTTTGAATTGATGACCGGTTTCAGCAGTACTTTTCTGTCATCTTTGGAGCTCTTATTGTGCCATATATTTTGACTACGTTGAAAATTTAATTTGTTTAGGAATGCAAATTCGAAATAAATCGTTATATGCCATCTTGGCTCTGAAGTATTTCTTCAAATATTACAAAAGAAAAAAAAATACTCTCAAGAAGTTCACACCCGCAATCAGATTGTAATTTGTAAAGAAAAGTTATTTGCCAGGGACTAGATTTCTTCTTAACAAATGTCGCTGAGAGAATCAGCTGCCACTAATTCGACAAGTGGAGCGCAAGGCTATGCACTGCAAAAAGAATTGTTCAACGACTAAATGTAGTTGTACTAGCAAGGGACTCTTGTGCAGTTAGAAGTGTCGTAACTGTTTATTTTGTTGTAATATATAGGATTGTATAAGGCCAATCACACAAGTTAATAATTGGTATTATTTTCTTATGTCACTCGGAATGTACTGTTCCATTTAAGGTCAACAGTTTATTTGTATGTGCCTTTATTTAAACGTCCTCCTCTTTTAACATATAAAATGTTTACATAATAAAGTATGATTTCAAAACATAACAAAAACATTTTTGTTCAACATTTGTCATCAGCGTATGGTGAATGTCGACATTTGTCGGTGTAAGTGACAAATAAGGATATTTTGTCAATTTTTTGTCGTGCATCAAGTGAATATGTGAACGCTGATATTCTTTCACGGTAAGTCAGTGTTTACGATCGCGACGCCTAATCACAATATAGAATCCCGCAACTATTATTATTTTATTTTACATCATGCAAGGGTGCTACATGATATGAGAGAGCATATTAACTCGCAGGAGCAAACATGAACGAGGAAAATTAACTTGTTAGCTGACTAAACATCACAGAAGTCCTTGCACAAAGTGGAAAGAGAGGTTAAAAATGCTGGCCAAAACGTTAACGATATTAGAAACAAAATACAACCCAGACTTAATTAGAATTTATTCAGCAATATTGCTAAAATTAGAGTACCACACAAACTTCCTGGAATGAGGAATTAGGAAGTAAGATACAAGAATTACTTAGTCACAAAATCAAATAGCCTATAACAGAGAAAAAAGGAAAAATCCTAAGCTCAATTAACCAGACAAAAACTGTGGAAATATTGGCCGAATGTTTTTTGAAATGATGTGCCTAAAAATAAGAAACGGAATAGAGGAAACATTTGACGCACGTCATTTGCTGCGCGTCATTTCCAACATCATTCAAAGTCTCGTCAAATATTTCTCTAATCTGTTTTATTTCTTACTTTTGATAAATCATTTCACAAAACATATGCACAGTTTTTATGCAGTTAGTTTTAATTATTATTTTAAAGTTTTATTTAGAAAGCATGATCTTATTGACACTTCATTTGCTTTCCTAGCGTCGTCTGTTCTCGAAATGTCCTGAATTCAGTAGTGATTTCAAGGAAACAATGTTGACACTTAAATATCACACCAATGTAACTTTTTATGCGCAAAGAACTAGAACTTGACGAACTTTTTATCACTTCATTTGCATACCTAGCAGCAGGCGTTCGTGACATATTTTAGTTTTCCCTCAAGTAACTAATTAATTTTTTCTTAATTACCCTGTTTGTTTTCAAGGAATTATTTGTTGTTGCAAAACTAGATCTCGTGCAAGTCAATTTGATACCCAACTTTCTAACTGTTAGTTTGGCTATGAAAATTCAGGCAAGAATTCATTGAATAATTTTGCGTCAAATAACTAATTAAGTTTTCTTTAATTACCACGATTAATTTAAAGTAATTAAACATTTTCTTTTCAAAAACTAGACCCAATCTGGTCAGTTTCATACTCCATTTGTCCATTTCCCACTCTTCGTTTCGTTGTGAAAATTCGGACAAAAGCCCATTGTGTAATTTATAGGGAATCTTCTTTCGCCCCACTCAAACATTTGACCAAAAAGATCCTCCTACGAGCAGAAATAAATAGTTAATTTCGTTTAATGAACTTCACAATGGGATTAATCTACATCTACATCCATACTCCGCAAGCCACCTGACGGTGTGTGGCTGACGTTTCTTACTCAGCAGAGTCATAATTAGACCACTCGAACACCTAGGAGCTAAACAATTGAAGCTAACGAAATGTGGTGCTATAGAAAATTAATAAAAATACATGTGGACCAAGCACTGTAGTTCATGAAGAAGTCTGACGCGAACAGCATTTGACCTATAAGACCCAAGTAGAAGACAAGGAAAGCGGAACGGAGTGAACGGCTAATACATGAAAGTTTACTGAAAAGATTAGGAAATGGTGTACTGGAGGTATAAATAACGTCAGAGGAAGAACCGAAAAAAATTACAGCAAAAAAAAAAGAAAATGATGTGGTATTTATTTCCAGCTGCATAAACAGAAAACTGCAGGACAGAAACTGAAAACAACATTGACGGCTGGCTGCAGGAGGAAGATAGCAAAGTACCAGAAAAAGTATCGAATGTCCCTGCAATTCGAAAAAGTGTGGTGCTGCAGACCTGTAAGTTTGCCCTCTTTACCGCATTCGGGTACCACGACCTTTTTTCGTAGCTTTAGACGTCAGCCATCGCGTGACTTCCAAGAAAAGACTTGTCCTATTAGGAGCAATCGCTTATTTCTGGAGAAGCTCCCGGCTAGGTTTTCTTACGACACGATTCTGTTTTGAGAATACCTGTTCAAGGTATTCGCCATGAAATTAGTTAGACGCCTCCATCTATAATAGGCAATAGTGAATGCACCGTAGTGTGCATTCTAAGCAGTGTAGATTAGCAAAATGCCACATTTCGTTATTGATGGCAGTCTGCTAAATAAAAGGGAGCAAACGGTGACTATTAAGAATTGTGAAGTGCCTCTCAATGACATAGGATTTATGATCAGTATAAATCAAACGAGTTGTATCAATGATAGGCCTTAATTTGTGGACGAAGTTTATGTGAAGGTGAGTATTCAGCACAGCATTGTACGGTAGTGAATCGTATGCTGTGGGAATATCGGAACAGAAGAGAATCTAAGGATTTGAGATGTGCTGCTACAGAATAATGTTGATAATTGGGTTGAATGATATAATAAGGAATGCGCTTCTCCGCAGAACCGGTGGACAGAGGAACTTTGGAAAACACTGACAAGAAGAAGTGACAGAATGGCAAGACGTATTAAGACACGAGGGAATAACTTCCACGGTACTAGAGGGAGCTGTAAGGGGTAAAGACTTTAGAGAAGACAGAGACTGGAAGACATCCAACAAATAATTGAGGACGTAGGTTGCAAGTTCTACTCTAAAGAAAAAAAAGGATGGGAGGACGGAGGGGGGGGGGGGGGGGGGACGGTGACGGTAGCGACATTGACGAGTTGTCTAGTGCAGACGTTTACATCTCGCAGACATTGGTGCCTATGAGGCAGCCACTATCACTGGTCGCACAAGCCGAAGTTTGCTACTCTCTGTATTAAATTTATTTTTGCTACACAAACGCTGACTAGCCGTTAAATGAGATTGGCTAAACGTCCGTGCTGACACGTGATGAGCACACAAACTGGCTGCGTTGATCACCAGGGTTTGGTACTGTTCACGTGATTTCACGTGATTTACCAAACTCTCCGGGTCCAGACAAGCTAGTCAACGGTGATGTCGTTGGAACCCCTGCTTCACCGTACGAGTTCCTGGGACGTAGTCATTCTGGCTCGGTGACAGGTGAGGCTACTGGACGAAATGGAGTCAGGGAACTCCGCCTATAGCTGAAGGCCAAGAGCCTATTAGGTTGCCTGCACTATGACTCTCGAAATTTGGTTAGACACACAATGGCTCTGACTTAAGAAATGCAATTATTCTACCGATCTTTTTTTTTCGGGACAATATGTTGCAGAACTTCATAATCTGATCGGAGTTGGAAGAAGAGTTATAACATGAAACATATAGTACTTAAAAGTAAAGGAAAAAATCCAAACAGCATTAAAATCGGTAATTTTTTGTCCACTTCCACAAATAGTCCTTTAGTATTTAAAAAACGTTAAGTTCCACCTGTGCTGTGTGATAATCTATTTATTTCACGTTAGCAGGTTCAGCATCTGTACCATTGTCAAGTGAACTCTCATCACAAGAGAGACAATTCATATTATTCGCTGCTAAGAGGACATCGCCCTCGAGTTGAACAACGTTTCTGTACGTGTGGCCACATGAAGTTTTTATTCTTATGTGTAGAACGTAAAATATGCTAGGTAGTAATAACATTTTAATTATTATCTCGAAGAAATAATTATTTTTTTTGTTTGCATATACAAGGCAGGCTGAAAAGTAATGCCATCGAATTTTTCTGTGAGATTCTTAAACTTTTTCATGTAAAACAAACTTTATTAACATGCTACATCTTCATTCCTCATGTCTAAATGCGTATTTATTTCTCAACATTGTAACCCTGGCGAGGAACACTTTTCTCCGAACGAGAGACCAGTTTGTTGATACTGTCACTGTGTAAGGCAAAAATATTTTACCACGATACATTTAATGTTACATCATTTCTTTTCAATATATATTTCTATTAGATAACTGTTTACAATGTACAGTCAGACTATTCATTGTTTCATTGGCTTATATGGCCAGCACCATGTACTAACCGTTTCTGTAGTCCTGCATGTCTGGAAGTTAATTAGAGCTGAGAACTGGCAGAAAGGGTGACCTGGGCAACGTGTTCCTCAGAAACCACTATTGGCTGAAGAGAGTTGTCGTGTTCTGCAGGGGCGGACGTTTACTGCCTTGAGAGAGAACACGCCGTAGTTTACAACGTTGGAGACTGCATGACCCCCGAGGTGCGGGCAGTTTGGCTAGGATTTTGCACTCCAGTAGGCGGAAAAAATTCGGAATAATGTACCTGACGGATGAGCGTTGATGGGGAGGGTTGGGGGGCCACAAGGTGAAGGAATGAACGGGGATACAAATGATGGTCGTTAGCCAACCTCTGAGGAATTTCCTGATGGGAAACGGAAAGTCAAGCCACTCACCAGGAAGCAGAGATACATATACTGGTATGACTGGCAGAGTGGTGAGGATACGGGAGGGAAAACGGAAACCTCCAGGAAATCTTCTGAAAGGAACATGAGAGTCAGGTGATTGGCTAGCAGGTTCAGCACTCTTGTAGTGGGAGGGGACGTTTCTCTAACTGCCACTGTGGATTCATGATCTGAGCGCAAATATAGCCGCTGTGTGCCCCGGAGCGAATGGGTGTATGGTATAGAGACATTTATCTCTGGGAATTTATTGAGGACGCCTCTCTCTGAGGACAGACCCAGAAACTTCGTTGGCGATACCAACAGTGGAGAATCTGTCAGTTAGATTTGAAGTTGATCTCGCCACAAGGAGCGGTTAAATGCGTTTCTCTGCGAACAGAGCTGTTATTCTGTTTACTCTAGTGAAGGGTCTTTTCCTCTCTGCGGTCTCTGATACACATTGAAGTGCTGTTTTAGGGAACTTTTTGTTTCTGGTTAGTGAGCAAAAAGAAATCTTTACTCTTGTTCTGTCCTGTACTGAGGTAATTTCAGCCCTAGGATTTTGCGAACGGCATATTGCGTCCACTGTGTAGACAGAGAATTAAATGTACACCATGTACATCATCTGTACAGTGCCCAACGCCCCAACGAGCGGATCATCAGTGCAGTATAACTGCTGTCCGCACTTCAACATGTGATATATTCACCTCAGTTCAGCAGATAGGGAAACACTCGTAGTGGATATGTTGACAACTACTTCCTTGTTCACGGCGTTTTTTCTGAAAGCGTCAGACAGGGGCTAATTCTCCTGTTTCTCACGGTTTCTCAGAAAAACCGATTTTTCGTTCATCTAATGAAATGGGTCGGAATTCGGTAGATGTGAGGTACATGTACAGACAAACAAACAAATGATTACAGTTTGAAAGAAGTGGATGATTTATTCAAGAAAAGGAGCTTCACAAAATGAGCAAGTCAATAACGCGTTGGTCCTCCTCGGCCCTTATGCAAGCAGTTATTCGGTTTGGCGTTCATTGATAGTTACTGGATGTCCTGCCGAGGGATATCGTACCAAATTGTGTGCAATTGGAGCGTCAGAGCATCAAAATACTTAGCTGGTTATAGGGCCCTGCCCATAATGCTCGAAACTTTCTCAATTGGGGAGAGATCCGGCGGCCTTGCTGGCCAAGGTAGGCTTTGGTAAGAACGAAGATAAGCAGGGAAAGTCTCGCCGTGTGCGGGAGACCATTTTCTTGCTGAAATGTAAGCCCAGGATGGTCTACCATTATGAGCAAGAAAACGGGGCTTACGTTATCGTCGACATACCGCCGAGGGAAAAATAAGAGTGAGAGACCGAGAACGAAGTGCTCGAATTCAAAAGAGTGAATGACGGCGATGTAGTCTTTCGCCCCTACTGTTCCATCTATACATCGAAGAAGCAATGACAGAAGTAAAAGAAAGATTCAAGAGCGGGATTAAAATTCTAGGTGAATGGATATCAATGAAAAGATTCGCTGATGACACTTCTGTCCTCAGTGAAGAAGAATTACAGGATGTATTGAATGGAATGGACAGTTTAATGAGTGCAGAATGTGGACTGAGAGTAAATCGAAAAAAAGATTAAAGTAATGAGAAGTACCGGAAATGAGAATACCGAGAAACTTAACTTCAGCACTGGTGATCACAAAGTAGATGGAGTTAAGGAATTCCGCTACTTATGAAGCAATATTTCCCAAGGAGAAGAAAACGATAACTAAAATATCTCTCTTAAAAAAGGCTGGTAAGCGCTCTTCGTACGTAATGCATACCAACATTCCAATATTAGTTGCAGGATTCAGATTGGTGCTTAATAAAGAATAGGACCAGTTTAAGGGCCAAGCAGGTGAAGTGGTTGCAAACCTGAGAGGTCGGCAAAGAGGTCCCAAATGCAAAATTTGTATATGGGATTTATCATACACAGGGTATCCCAAAAAACACCGACGAACTTTAGGTACGAGTTCTATATACCAAAACAAACAAACAAGATTTCAAGTAAACAAGGCCTCTGAAGCGATTCCTTAAGAGCTATGAACACTAGCGAAGAAGAATAAGTGCTCATAGCTCTCAAAGTATGTACACTACTGGCCATTAAAATTGCTACATCATGAAGATGACGTGTTACAGACGCGAAATTTAACCGACAGGAAGAAGATGCTGTGATATGCAAATGATTAGCTTTTCAGAGCATTCACACAAGGTTGGCGCCTACAAAGTGCTGACATGAGGAAAGTTTCCAATCGATTTCTCATATACAAACAGCAGTTGACCGACGTTGCCTGGTGAAACGTTGTTGTGCTGCTCACGTTGGTCGAGATCCAATGACTATTAGCAGAACATGGAATCGGTGGGTTCAGGAGGGTAATACGGAACGCCGTGCTGGATCCCAACGGCCTCGTATCACTAGCAGTCGAGATGACATGCATCTCATCCGCATGGCTGTAACGCATTGTGCAGCCACGTCCCGATCCCTGAGTCAACAGATGGGGACGTTTGCAAGACAACAACCATCTGCACGAACAGTTCGACGACGTTTGCAGCAGCATGGACTATCAGGTCGGAGACCATGGCTGCGATTACCCTTGACCGTGCATCACAGACAGGAGAGTCTGCGATCATGTACTCAACGACGAACCTGGGTGCACGAATGGCAAAACGTCATTTTTTCGGATGAATCCAGGTTATGTTTACAACATCATGATGGTCGCATCCGTGTTTGGCGACATCGCGGTGAACGCAGATTGGAAGCGTGTATTCGTCATGAAAATACTGGTGTATCATCCGGAGGCATGGTATGGGTTGCCATTGATTACACGTCTCGGTCACCTCTTGTTGGCATTGACGGCACTTCGAACAATGGACGTTACATTTCAGATGTGTTACGACCCCTGCGAAACCCTACATTTCAGCAGAATTATGCACGACCGAATGCTGTCCTGCCCAGCACATTCTCCAGATCTCTCCCGAATTGAATACATCTGGTCAACGGCGGCCGAGCAACTGGCTCGTCACAATACGCCAGTCATTACTATTGATGAACTGTGGTATCGTGTTGAAGCTGCATGGACAGCTGTACCTGTACATGCCATCCAAGCTCTGTTTGACTCAATGCCCAGGCGTATCAAGGCCGTTATTACGGCCAGAGGTGGTTGTTCTGGGTACTGATTTCTCAGGATCTTTTCACGAAAATTGCGTGAAAATGTAGTCACATGTCAGTTCTAGTATATTATATTTGTCCAATGAATATCCGTTTATCATCTGCATTTCTTATTCTTGGTGTAACAATTTTAATGGCCAATGGTGTATTTTAGACTCCATGTTTAGTTTTGGTTAATACTTCCTCCTCCAAAATATGGAAAGCAAAGATTTTAAAGTGGAATAGATATGTTTCATAATGCCGAAGATGAACTAGTTCTCATACCTCTTAAGTTACGTGTTTACTAGTTTTTTTTACTTATTTCTGTATAAGGAACCTGCCGCTAAACTGTGTCGGTGTTTTATTTTTGTGGCACCTTATATATAATTTCTCAAGTCAACATCCCTTTTTCTCAGCACCTAGAAATTCTACAGGATGAATGAGGTATCGTTAAAAAGGTTTTTGAACTGGCTTCTGGCGTTTCATACCGATTTTGCGCTAAAACATACTATTTGTGAAAATTTTTAACGTAAATGAGACTTTTAACGGTGATAGGCAAAAGGACGTCACAAATGCCCACCTTCATACCTATGTTTTGCGAAGCTAACTTATTAACCACGAATAGGAGACTTCTTTCTCAAATTATATGTACAGAAAGATAATAACCGTGGCCAATGAGATAGTCCACTACGTCTGCACGTCGTACAAGGTGACTCTTCTAACTGAATATACTTTCTGAAACGACAAACCTATTTGTCATTGTTCCCTTGTGTTGCGATCTCCGAGGGTTGGAACTTAAATAGTGGCAACTATTTATTCACAACCGATACAAAAGAGTTACATGTTTGCAACTGTTACTGTCCTTCAAAGTTGTCACCAGCGTAGTGTACATCCCGTTGCCAGCGATGTGGAAGACGTAGTGTACCGTTAGCAGAGCCTGTTCTGTTGATGGTGGGAACATGAAATACTGTGCACTGACTGGTAGTGAAAAATGAACAGTGCAGCAGTAGGATCAAGTTTTGTAAATCGCACAACATTATCTAGAGGCAACTGATCGAGGAAAACAAGTGACAGCTGATGCTTATTGCTGCCAAGTAGCAGTTGGCGCTGTTAGTGCCGGTAAGCAGTAAACCAGCAGCCATCATCGAGCAGTTGCATGATGGAAGTGATGTAGGTCACAGGAAGCACTATTCTGCTACAAAACCGATAGCTGTGTATTCAACAGATGGACAGGAAAAGCCAGAAGACCCATAGAGTAACTTTGTCTTTTTATATTGTTCTTTGTAAGTATGTATGAGCAAAACAGTGTAAGACACTGGAGACAAACCGAATGAGATTGCGTTGTTTGAACCAGACTGACGAATACGGGAAGAAGCATAATGTGGCTGTTTTACTGCATGAACAGCGAAAATGTAGTATACGATAAACTTTTTTCCTGTCATCATTTCGTGGGGGTCGTCAATGAGAAAAAGTTTCGTGAAGGTTGGAAATTATGTGTAAAGTTTGTTGCAACTCTTAAAGTTCCTCTTTCTGAATTATTAGATGACTAAACTATGGACATTCTCACGTCGTGGGCTACACTACTTGTTCATTCCCGTCCCCATTCCCTTTGATAGGTGGGTGGTTCATTTGCCAACAGAGATTCTTTCCAAGCAGCAAGTGATACGTGCACCAAGTTTGGTTGAAATCGCTCTAGTGGTTTAGGAGGAGATGTGGAACATACATATATACAACATATATCCATACACAATGTGGCCGAGCGGTTCTAGGCGCTTCAGTCTGGAACCGCGCGACCGCTACGGTTGCAGGTTCGAATCCTGCCTCGGGCATGGATGTGTGTGATGTCCTTAGGTTAGTTAGATTTAAGTAGTTCTAAGTTCTAGGGGACTGATGACCTCAGATGTTAAGTCCCATAGTACTCAGAGCCATTTGAACCGTACACTATGTGATCAAAAGTTTCCGGACACCTGGTTGAAAATGACTAACAAGTTCGTGGCACCCTCCATCGGTAATGCTGAAATTCAGTATTGTGTTGGCCCACCCTTAGCCTTGATGACAGCTTTCACTCTGGCAGGCATACGTTCAATCAGGTGCTGGAAGGTTTCTTGGCGAATGGCAGCCCATTCTTCACGGAGCGATGCACTGAGTAGAGGTATCTATGTCGGTCGCTGAGGCCCGGCACGAAGTCGGCGTTCCAAAACATCTCAGAGGTGTTCTATAGAATTCAGGTCAGTAGTCTCTGCAGGTGTTTCATGATACAATAATTTACCAACAGTCGTAAGTATATATTGTGGAAATTTATTTCATGAACTTCTTATATGCATTCAGTTTCGGCATTACATTGATGCCATCCTCAGGCCCCACACTACATAGTCGAAAAATCGCTATACACGGAAGGAGCCATATAACTGGATCCGTGAATCAAATCGCTATGCAACAGCTCTTGGTGACCAGGCTACACAGACTGTGTCGCCTGGTTACCAAGAGCTGTTGCATAGCGACTATGTCGTGTGGGACCTGAAGATGGCATCAACGTAACACCGAAACTGGTTGCATATAAGAAACCCCTCAAATAAATTTCTAAAATATATACGGCTGTTGGTAAATTATTGTATCAAGAAATACAAGTCAGCCGTTGTCCCACAGTCCATAATGGATCAACAAAGATCTGTGCAGGTCAGTCCATTACAGGGATGTTATTGTCGTGTAATCACTCCGCCACAGACCGTGCATTATGAACAGGTGCTCGATCGTGGTAAAAGATGGAACCACCATCCCCGAATTGCTCTTTAACAGTAGGAAGCAAGAAGGTGTTTAAAAAATCAATGTAGGTCTGTGCTGTGATAGTGCCACGCTCTGTCAGTCAACATACGAGGTCGACCTGTACGCTTTCGTGCTGTACGTGTCCCTTCACAATTCCACTTCACTATGATATCGGAAACAGTGGACCTAGGGGATGTTTAGAAGTGTGGAAATCTCGCGTACTGACGTATGACACAAGAGACACCCAATCACCTGACCACGTTCGAAGTCCTTGAGTTCTGCTGAGTGCCCAATTCTGCTCCCTCACGAAGTTCAATGGCTCCTGAGATCGCTGATATGTAGTACCTGGCAGCAGGTGGCAGCACAATGCACCTGATATGAAAGACGTATGTTTTGGGGGTGTCCGGATACTTTTGATCACGTGGTGTAGATCCGTTTCTGTAACTTACGTGGATATTTACCTTTGTCATAATGAGAGTTTGTGTCTCACTGCTCTCCGTCGTGTGCAGTTTTATGTAAATGTTGAGATCTGAAGACAGTTTTAGCCGAAACTAGTCATCAATGAGTATAAATAATTTCTGCGATATCGACTAATAATCTCGAACATTAATTGTCTTAGCGCTTAGACGGTTTCTTCGCTGAGGATGCACTTGCTGCTGTTGACCGGAAGGGACTCTCCGTCCAGTTCGGTCTCCTTTGAGTAAACTTCCTGCCGTGCTGCGCAGCACGTTGCCCGGGAGACACCATCTTGGATGTTGTTTACACACATATTACTTTCTGCGGAAAACGAATTAAACATAACAAATTTCCCAAATATTTAGGCATAATTCTTGACAGGTCACTTACTTTCAAGAAACAGCTGGAACTAACTAGCCAGAAATTGAAAACCCGAAATAACATCATCCAGGGATTAGCAGGTACCACATGCGGAGCGGATGCAAATACACTACGTGTTGCAGCAATATCACGTGTCTAATCCGTGGCAGAGTACTGTGCCCCTGTGTGGAGTAGGAGTGTCCATGTAAAGAAGACTGACAGCCAGATCAATGAAGCCATAAGGACAATAACAGGGACACTAAAGTCAACACCTCTAGAATGGCTTCATGTCCTCTCAAACATCACTCCGCCTGAAATCCGTTAGACAGCAGGCAACAATTCAGGAACGGCAAAAAATAAATCATGCAGATAAGGCAAGAGATACACCAAGTACTAGATGACCGCTGTCGATATCGCCTTAAATCAAGAGCGTCAATATGGGGAGACAGAACACTTTCCCAAGGAAATACCTGTGACTGCCACAAATCCTGGTAAACCGAGTGGAACAATAGTGACATTAAGCGAAACAATATAGTGGACCCCAGCCAACAACTCCCAGGAGTGCAGCTAGCTCGTAAAATCTGGTGCCAGCTTAACCGTGTGAGAACTGGACACGCGTGAACTAAATCCATGCTGTACAAATGGGCCCGCCAATGATAAACGAATGTGTGACTGTGAAAATGATGAACAAACATTACAACATCTAGTGCAACATTGCCCACTGCGAAGATTCTGTGGTGACAGGAGAGACTTCGTAGAGGCCAGCCCTGCTGCCATTAAATGGGTGTCAGATTTGGAACTTTTTAACGAATTGTAGCTGTGCTTGTTGTTGTTGTTGTTGTGGTCTTCAGCCCTGAGACTGGTTTGATGCAGCTCTCCATGCTACTCTATCCTGTGCAAGCTTCTTCATCTCCCAGTACCTACTGCAACCTACATCCTTCTGAATCCGCTTAGTGTATTCATCCGGTCTCCTTCTACGATTTTTACCATCCACGCTACCCTCCAATACTAAATGGGTGATCCCTTGATGCTTCAGAACATGTCCTATCAACCAATCCCTTCTTCTAGTCAAATTGTGCCACAAACTTCTCTTCTCCCCAAGACTATTCAGTACCTCCTCATTAGTTACCCACCCATCTAACCTTTAGCATTCTTCTGTAGCACCAGGTGCTGTGCTGTGCTTATATTTCAACTTTGATAAGATTTAATAATGACTGGTGTTTGTTCTGTTTATATTATTTGGTATGTGTGTATGTATGTATCTGTGTATCCTCCCCCCATGAAGCATGGACCTTGCCGTTGGTGGGGAGGCTTACGTGCCTCAACGATACAGATAGCCGTACCGTAGCTGCAACCACAACGGACGGGTATCTGTTGAGAGGCCAGACAAAGTGTGGTTCCTGTAGAGGGACAGCAGCCTTTTCAGTAGTTGCAGGGGAAACAGTTTGGATGATTGACTGATGTGGCCTTGTAACACTAACCAAATTGGCCTTGCTGTACTGGTACTGTGAACGGCTGAAAGCAAGGGGAAACTACAGCCGTAATTTTTCCCGAGAGCATGCAGCTTTACTGTATGGTTAAATGATGATGGTGTCCTCTTGGGTAAAATATTCCGGAGGTAAAATAGTCCCCCATCAGGATCTCCGGGCGGGGACTACTGAAGAGGACGTTGTTATCAGGAGACAGAAAACTGGCTTTCTACGGATTGGACCGTGGAATGTCAGATCCCTTAATCAGGCAGGTAGATTAGAAAATGGGAAATGGATAGGTTAAAGTTAGATATAGTGGGAATTAGTGACGTTCGATGGCAGCAGGAACAAGACCTCTGGTCAGGTGAATACAGGGTTATAAATACTAAATCAAATAGGTGTGATGCAGGAGTAGGTTTAATAATGAATAAAAAAAATAGGGGTACGGGTAAGCTACTACAAAAAGCAGAGTGAACGCATTATGGTGGCCAAGATAGACACGAAGCCCACGCCTACTAAAGTAGTACAAGTTTATATGCCAACTAGCTCTGCAGATGACGAAGAAATTGATGAAATGTATTATGAGATAAAAAAATTATTCAGGCAGTGAAGGGAGACGAAAATTTAATTGTTATGGGTGACTGGAATTCGAGAGTAGGAAAAGGGAGAGACGGAAACATAGTAGGTGAATATGGATTGGGGCTAATAAATGAAAGAGGAAGCCGTCTCGTAGAATTTTGCACAGAGCATAACTTAATCATAGCTAATACTTGGTTAGGTTGGTTGGTAGGACATGTTCTGAGACATCGAGGGATCACTAATTTAGTATTGAAGGGTATCGTGGAGGGTAAAAATCGTAGAGGGAGACCAAGAGACGAATACAGTAAGCAGATTCAGAAACATGTAGGCTGCAGTAGGTACTGGGAGATGAAGAAGCTTGCACAGGATAGAGTAGCATGGAGAGCTGCATCAAACCAGTCTCAGGACTGAAGACCTCAACAACAACAACATGTGTGTATATGTATATTTGTATTTATATGTTATGTTATGTAAATTTACGATGTCAATACCGCACTTGCACTTGTAAAGCCATACGATAAATAAATAAATAAAAAGTCTCGAACATGACAATGTGAGGGAAGAAGAGAGCCTAGCCGCACTCACGATGGCGGGGAGTCGCAGCGCGGGCGGTCCCGGGTCCGAGGCGGCTCGCTGCCCCCTGGCTCTGCCTCCGCCCCCGCCTCCGCCCCCGCCGCCGACGGCCGGCTGCTGGGCGTGCGGGTAGGGCCGTCCGCAGAAGGGGCAGGGCCCCGCGTCCGGCCGCAGCCGGTGGATGGTGACGCGGCACGCCGGGCACGTCGCCGAGTCCGGGCACTCCTCCGCGTCCGCCGCCGCCGGCCGCTGCAACAACAGCGACGACGTCAGTCCCACTGTCACAGTAGCTTACAAGCGCGTCGCTACAAACACCTTTCTCTCTCCAGAATCAGATTTTCACTCTGCAGCGGAGTGTGCGTTGATATGAAACTTCCTGACGGATTAAAACTGTGAGCCGGACCGAGACACGAACTCGGGACCTTTGCCTTTCGCGGGCAAGTACTCTACCATCTGAGTTACCCAAGCACGACTCACGCCCCGTCCTCACAGCTTTACTTCTGTCAGTGAAAATTTCATTCTGAAAACATCCCCCAGGCTGTGGCTAAGCCATGTCTCCGCAATACCCTGTCTTTCAGGAGTGCTAGTTCTGCAAGGTTCGCAGGAGAGCTGCTGTAAAGTTTGGAAGGTAGGAGAGAGGTTCTGGCAGAAGTAAAGCTGTGAGGACGGGGCGTGAGTCGTGCTTGGGTAACTCAGATGGTAAAGCACTTGCCCGCGAAAGGCAAAGGTCCCGAGTTCGAGTCTCGGTCCGGCACACAGTTTTAATCTGCCAGGAAGTTTCACCTTTCTCTCTGCTTGAATGATATTTCCGCCGTTGTACTGAACAAACTTCTTTATTTTATACTATCTGAGAATCCGGCTTTGCTCGGTACGTAGTTATTCCGGTTTTCTATTAGTCCATCTCCTCTTCCCCCCTGTTCCTACCTCTCGCTCTGACCATCTGCTTCTTGCCATCTCCTGCCATTCCGGCCATCTGCTTCCTCTTCCTCTGTCTCTCTCCTCCTTGCCCTCACCCCCACTCTAATTCCATCTACTTCTCCCCCTCTCTTTATTCATCTCCTCCTCCCTCTCTTTCTGTCCAGCTCTTGCTCCTCCATTCCCATCTCCTCCTTATCCCTCTCGCCGTTCATCTCCTCTGTCCTCTGTTTGTCCATCTCCTTCTCATTCATCTCTCTGTCTATCTCCTCTGTTCCCCCCCTCCCACACCATCTTCCCTTCCCCCCTCTTTCTATCCGTCTCCCCCCCCCCCCACTGCATCTGCTTCTCTTCCCATTCTCTGTCCATCTCCTCCTCTCTCCTCTGTCCATCTCTCCCCTCCCCCTCCCCCTATCTCTTTCCATTTCCTTCTCTCTTCCTATCTTCGTCTATCTCCTCCATCAGCACTCTGTTTGTCCATATCTTCTCTCCACGTTTCACCTCCACCCCAATAGAATGGTGGTGGTTCTTACCCCCACAGTATTTTTCTCGAGATCATAAGAAAAATATATACCAAATTTGATTGAAATCGTTTTATACATGCCTGAGTGCGCCCATCTAAAATATATTTAACATATATTTAATACATTTAAAGGGGGGGGGGGTAAGACTTCAAACGGGCCGGCTTGGAGGAGGAGAGGCACCACTGGACATTTTAATTTCCGCTGTCTATACTTTTACAAATAAATTCATAAAACTTTGTCAGCATGACCAGGAAGGATTCAGAATTCACACTCATAGCAGTGGAAGTTTGAAAACATAACAAAATAATTTTTTTACATGCGAAATTTCAACATTTTTTCACCTATTAATGGCTGCATTTGTTGCTATAGGTACACTTTTCTTCATAAGTTAGAGAGATGGTTCGATGAATTTTCACAGCATACAAACCATACTTAAAGGTGTATGAAACTATAGACTTTTCCAAATCTATTAAAAACGGTGGTAAAAACTGAGGTAATTAACTACAAAATTTGTGTTTTTTCTAAACATGAAGTTTAAAATACAACAGATCATTCGATTTTTTATAAATTTAATAAATTAAAATCTCCTGTGATGTCTCTCCTGCTCGAAGTTGGCCCGTTTGACGTCCTACCCCCCTTAACATGTAATTTTACATATATTTCTCTTACTTATCTAGAGACTTTCGCCCTGCAGTTTCGTTTTCACGGAGCTGAAGTTTATGAGGTATCTCCTGAACTACGAGTATGTTTCCTACAATGTTATAATTTTGAGGTAGATCGAGTAGTTAAGAAGTGATGGTCAATATTCAGAGATGTGACAGGAATGATCATTCGAAAAGGAAAAGTCAACTAAGATAAGATCTGAAATGCATACCTTAAGAGCTATGAGCAATTATTGAACTTCAATACTGTGAAGCAAATCTCTTCTAGTGCAAGCTCTTTGCTTTCCATATTTCGAGAACTGGTAGTATGGACCAAAACAAGAAAAAAATATCCAGTAAACATGTGCTCTAAAATTCGCACCTTAAGAGCTATGAGCACTTTTTCATCTTCCCAACTTCGAAATACAACTCTTCTAATGAAAAAGTTAAACATGTCGTGAGTGGGGGGGTAGCTGCAAAGAAGTAATAAATTTGAGTCATGCCCTATACGGCAGTTCTTCACGCATCTCAGTGTTTATGACGTCATATCTCCTGAACTACGTGTCGTACAGTGATGTAATTTTCTAGCAAAAAAATGTTCAAATGTGTGTGAAATCTTATGGGACTTAACTGCTAAGGTCATCAGTCCATAAGCTTACACAGTACTTAACCGAAATTATCCTAAGGATAAACACACACACCCATGCCCGAGGGAGGACTCGAACATCCACCGGGACCAGCCGCACAGTCCATGACTGCAGCGCCTACACCGCTCGGCTAATCCCGCGAGGCAATTTTCTAGTACATTCAGCGGTATAAGTCAGTTTTTTTTTTAGGTCATCAGTCTTCTGACTGGTTTGATGTGGCCCGCCATGAATTCCTCTCTTGTGCCATCTCAGAGTAGCACTTGCAACCTACGTCCCCAATTATTTGCTGGATACATTCCAATCTCTCTCTTCCTCTACATTTTTTCCCTCTACAGCTCCCTCTAGTACCATAGAAGTCATTCCACCTTATCTAAACAGATGTCCTATCATCTTGTACCTTCACCTTATCAGTTTTTCCACATATTCCTTTCCTCTCCGATTCTGCGCAGAGCCTCCTCATTCCTTACCTTATCAGTCCCCCTATTTTTCAACATTCGTCTGCAGCACCACATCTTAGCTGCTTAGATTCTCTTCCGTTACGGTTTTCCCACAGTCCACGTTTCATTACCATACAATGCTGCTTTCCAACGTACATTCTCAGAAATTTCTCTCTCAAATTAAGGCCTATGTTAGATTTTTCTTACCCAGGAACGACCTTTTTGCCTTTGGTAGTCTGCTTTTGATGACCTCCTTACTCCGCCCATCATCGGTTATTTTACTGCCTAGGTAGCAGAATTCCTCAACTTCATCTACTTCGTGACCATCAGCAGTCGTGATGTTAAGTTTCTCGCTGTTCTCATTTGTGCTACTTCTCATCACTTTCCTCTTTTTTCGGTTTACTCTCAATCCATATTCTGTACTCATTAAATTGTTCTTTCAATTCGGAAGATCGTGTAATTCTTCTACACTTTCACTCAGAATAGCACTGTCATCAGCGAATCATATCTCTGATATCCTTTCTCCTTGAATTTTAATTCCACACCGGAACCTTTCTTTTATTTCCGTCATTGGTTCTTCAATGTACAGATTGAACAGTAGAGGCAAAAGACTACATCCCTGTCTGGGCAAATTTTAAACACATTGTAAATCACGCATTGGAGAAGTATGTTCCGAAAAGGTGGGTTACGGTCAGAAAAGACCAACCGTGGTTTAACAGCGCAATTCGGAGAATGCTCAGGAAGCAAAGACAGTTGCACTCGCGGTACAAGAAAGATCAGGAGAATGAGGACAGGCAAAAGTTAGTAGAGATTCGTGCTGCTGTAAAAAGAGCGATGCGCTTAGTATACAACCACTATCACCGTCATACCTTAGCAAAATATCTTGATGAAAACCCAAGGAAATTCTAGTCTTACGTAAAATTGTAAGCGGGTCGATGGCTTCCATCCAGTCAGTCACTGATCAGTCTGGCCTGGCAACGGAAGACAGCAAAACGAAAGCTGAAATTTTAAATTTAGCATTTGAGAAATCTTTCATGCAGGAGAATCGTACAAACATACCGCCGTTTGAGTCTGGTACAGATTCCTAATGGAGAACATAGTCATAGACATCTCTAGGGTTGTGAAGCAGGTGAATGGGTTGAAAATAAATAAATCGCCAGGTCCTGATGGGATTCCAATTCGGTTTTACAGAGAGTACTCTACTGCACTGGCTCCTTACTTAGCTTGCATTTATCGTGATTCTCTTGCCCAACGTTAAGTCCTGAGCAACTGGCAAAAAGCGCAGGTGACGCATGTATATAAGAAGGGTAGAAGGACGGATCCTCAAAATTACAGACCAATATCCTTAACATCGGTTTGTTGCAGGATTCTCGAACATACTCTCATTTCGAATATAATTAATTTCCTTGAGACAGAGAAGTTGCTGTCCATGCATCAGCACGGCTTTAGAAAGCATCGCTCCTGCGAAACGCAAGTCGCCCTTTTTTCACATGATATCTTGCGAACCATGGATGAAGGGTATCAGACGGATGCCATATTCTTTGACTTCGAGAAAGCGTTTGATTCGGTGCCCCACGCAGACTCCTAACTAAGGTACGAGCATATGGGATTGGTTCCCAAATATGTGAGTAGCTCGAAGACTTCTTAAGTAATAGAACCCAGTCCGTTGTCCTCGATGGTGAGTGTTCATCGGAGGTGAGGGAATCATCTGGAGTGTCCCAGGGAAGTGTGGTAGGACCGCTGTTTTTTTCTATCTACATAAATGATCTTTGGGATAGGATAGATAGCAATGTGTGGCTGTTTGCTGATGATGCTGTGGTGTACGAGAAGGTGTCTCGGTCGTCCACTCTTATTGTTCCCTCTTGGCTCTTGTACATATTGTATATTACCCGTCTCTCTCTTTAGCTTACCCCCTGTTTTTCTCAGAATTTCGAACACGTTACACCATTTGGCATTCTCGAACGCTTTTTCCAGGTCGATAAATCCTATGAACGTGTCTTGATTTTCTTGTAGTCTTGCTTCCATTGCCAACCGCAACGTCAGAATTGCCTCTATCGTGCCTTTACCATTTCAAAAATTTCTTTTACGTTCTTCTGCATATTATCCTTGTCAGCAACTTCGATACATGAGCAGTTAAGCTGATTGTGCGATAATTCTCGGACTTGCCAGATCCCGCAGTCTGCGGAATTGTGTGGATGATATTTTTGCGAAAGGCATATGGTATGTTGCCAGACTCATACATTCTACACACCAACGTGAATAGTCTTTTTGTTGCCACTTCCCCCAGTGATTTTAGAAATTCTGCTGGAGTGTTAACCATCCCATCTTCCTTATTTGATCTTAAAGGCCTCCAAAGCTCTTTTAAGTTCTGATTGTAATACTAGATCCCCTATCTCTTCTAAATCGACTCCCGTCTCTTCTTCTATCATATCAGACAAATTTTCTCTCTCATAGAGGCTTTCAATGTATTATTTCCACGTATCCGCTCTTTCCTCTGCAATTAACGCAATTAACAGTGAATTCCCGTTGCACTCTTAATGTTACCACCCTTGCTTTTAATGTCACCGAAGGTTGTTTTGACTTTCCTGCATGCTGAGTCTGTACTTCCGACAATCATTTTTTTTCTATGTCTTCACAATTTTCATGGGGCCATTTTGTCTTAGCTCCCGTGCACTTCTTATTTATTTCGTTCCTCAGCGACTTGTATTTCTGTATTCCTGAGTTTCCCGGAACATTTTTTTACTTTCATCTTTTGTCGATCTACTGAAGTATTTCTTCTCTTACTCATGGTTTCTTCGCCATTAACTTCTTTGTACCTACGTTTTTCCTTCCAACTTCTGTGATGGCCCTTTTCAGAGATGTCCACTCCTCTTCAACTGTACTTCCCAGTGAGCTATTTCAATTGCTGTGTCTATGGTCTTAGAGAACGTCAAGAGTATCTCGGCATTCCTTAGTACTATCCTACTTCTTTGCACATTGATCCTTACTGATTAATGTCTTAAACTTCAGCCTACTCTTCATCACTACTACATTGTGATCTGAGTCTGTATCTGCTCCTGTATGCGCCTTACAGTCCAGTATATGATTTCGGAATCTCTGTCTGACCGTGATGTAATCCATCTGAAAGCTTCCCGTATCACCCGGCCTTTCCCATGTATACCTCCTCCTCTTGTGATTTTTGAACAGGGAATTCGCTATTACAAGCTGAAATTTATTACAGAACTCAATTAATCATTCTCATTCCTTGTTCCAAGCCCATATTCTCCTCTAACCTTTTCTTCTACTCCTTCCCCTACAACTGCATTATAGTCCCCCATGACTATCAGATTTTCATCTCCGTTTACGTACTGCATTACCCTTCATTAGTCTCATATACTTTCTATACGTCTTCATCTTCAGCTTGCGATGTCGGCAGGTATACCTGAACTATCGTTGTCGGTATGCCGTCGATTCTGATAAGAACAACTCTGTCACTGAACTGTTCAGAGTAACACACTCCCTGTCCTGCCTTCCTATTCATAACGAATTTTACTCCTGTTATACCATTTTATACTGCTATTAGTGTTTTTTTTCCTATTCTCGTCTGACGATAAATCCTTGTTTTCTTTCTATTTTACGTCACTGACCTTTACTATATCTAGACTCTGCATTTGCGTTTCCTTTTTCAGAGTTTCTAACTTCGCTACCACATAGCTTCTGACATTCCACGCCCCACTCGTAGAACGTTATCCTTGCGTTAGTTGTACAGTCTTTTTCTCATGGTCGCCTCCCCCTTGACAGTCCCCTCCCGGAAATCCGAATGTGGGCTATTCTGGAATCTTTTGCCACTGGAGAGATCATCATGACACTTTCAATTACGACCGAGCGAGGTGGCGCAGTGGTTAGCACACTGGACTCGCAATCGGCAGGACGTTGGTTCAATCCCGCGTCCGGCCATCCTGATTTAGGTTTTCCGTGATTTCCTTACATCATTTCAGGCAAATTCTGGGATGGTTCCTCTCAAAGGGGACGGCCGATTTCCTTCCCCATCCTTCCCTAATCCTAGCTTGTGCTTCGTCTCTAATGAGTGAAAGTCAGAATTACGGAAATATTTGAACAGTATGAAACAAAATTTTGCCTATCTGCACTGTTTAACGGGTAAAGAAAACGGTCGCCAGCCTAACTAGGCAAGAGAATGATAAACATTCTCGTTCCAGAAAATAGTTATTCATAACGTTAATGGATAAACACAACCTATACTTTGTCACACGCGAGTGCAGTGATCTCTTGACACATACATATAATTACTGTAAGATTGAAACTAACAGAGCAGCACAAACTATTTGCAAAATTATAACAGATACCGAAATACAATATTACTTTCAGGGCTTACACAACTGAATGGTCTTTATAACGTTATTATTACTATTCACAGCAGAATCATTAATTGGATATAGGTTAAGTCTCTCTCAGTTAATTACTTTACTATTTAAAATGAAAATTAATTGGGATCCACTAACAGGTTGCTTCTCACTATCATTTGAATAAAGAAATAATGTTTTTCATAATTAGTGGTCTTCCCATTACTTGTTACCTAGCATTAACACAATCGGCAAACTGTGGATCCTGTTATAATAATAATATGCATTTCCAATACACAAGAGAGACAAACACTTAGCAAACATGAGTGTATAACGTTACACACTGCAGTTTTCCACTTTTACTACATTGAAAGACGAAATTAACATATGTGTAAGATACTGACTCACCTTCTGCGATTTACAACAGGAAGTAATGTAATCATTTACTAAGCAAAACTTTATAAGCCTCAGTCTTACGAACTCTTAATTTGAAGTTGGCAACAATACATTAATAAGCAGTTCTATTAGGAAAATTACTTTCCGCAAGTATTATTAACTTTAATTTTCTTTTTACTATGTTCAGGAGGCATTAATTAGCAAAAACACTGGTCTTTAATGTTATTTCAGTAGGGACACTCGGTAATCACTTTAGTTCAAACGGAGAGGAACCTGAGAGGTGTTAAGTGCTCCTTTACAGTGATTGCACAATGTGAAGGCAACTGCAAGTTGGTAGGCGGATTTGCAGACAGAATTGCTGGATTCTGGCCTTTCGTGGTGGCGGTGATGAATACCAATTTCAGAGTCGTTCCAGCTATTATTCCATCAATCCGAGGCATTGGAAAGTAGCAGAAAATATCTTCTCTCGGAACCAGCACAATATGCATCTTTTACATGGCAATGCACAGTTTGGTAGCTCGTCCCCGACTGGTGGCTCGCCCCCGACTGACTCTTGTTTCACCTTTTCTACCTAGGCCAACCACAATTTGGGCGCGCTACACAGTTCCGTTCCCGAGGGGAACCATACACCTTTTATATACTAAAGAACTAAGAACCCTAAGTGAGGATCAGCAGTTTACATAACAATAATCAAATATATTAAATAAAACAAAACATTTGCACATATTGACATTTCTACCAAAAATTATTCACACAAAATTACAATCATATACAGTAAGTTTTGTTCCCTCCAAATGAGACAAAGAATTCAAAGAACAGATACACTACATTGCATAGAATCAAATCATGACATCAAAGTTTTAAACAAAGAAAAGAGTATACAATTTTGTGACATCTATTCAATCAAAAACATTTACAGAAGCTTAACGATGTAATATTAAATGAACCAAAAACCAAAATAAATAATTGGAGTATTAGAGCTATGGTGTTACAACATGTCCCGTGGACACATGGTGTACGCGGTGGTTTCCATTGCCTTCTGCATTCTCATGCCGTTGATCATAGCTGATTCTTCCGACTTCAGGGGCAGGTTCCCACCCCAGAGTGTGCCCTGAACCTCTGCCGGTTCGTCCGCCCTCTCTGACAAGGCCATTGGGAGAATGAGGATAACTTGTTATGGCGGACGTCTTCGGCTGCCAATGCTGATTATTAATCAGAAATTAAGCGGTGGCGGGTTTCGAACCGGGGACCGAGGACGTTTTGATTAATCAAAGACACTACCCCTAGATCACGGATACAACCATTCCTAGGGGGAATCCTTTTACCACAGCACTTTATACAAAAAATGACTCATTTAAATGCCAAGTTTTTTAGGGTGCCAGATTGGAGTCTAAGAACCACAGTAATTTTTTTACAGCTTGAATGTGAAACCTGTGCCCAATTTGGAAGAAATTGCTCAGACAGAGGTGTTCTGTTATGTCACTGTCTTTGCAACCACGCCCCCTCCACCCCATCCCTTGAAAACACACACAGACACCTATAGGCGAAACGTTATCAGGACTGTCACAAATGACGCTAGAGTCCCCAAATACTATGGATTGGATACTAATATCGCTCGCTGTCGAATAGTTTTACGTGTCACGGCTTCTTATTTCCACATCCACCCGTAGGAGTGGTAGGTAGATGAATTTTACCTGCACATTATTTTTATACAAGTAATACAAATAATGAATCACGTATACAAGAAATTTGGTTGAAATTGCTCGAGACATTCATGAGTTATGCTTTAATGTTACCCGTTTGTATCCCCAGCCCTATGGGAGATAGGTGGTTTTTACTCATGCAAACGCTTCTTTTCAAATAGTAAATGTGTAGCAAGTTTGGTTGAAATCCATCCAGGCGTTTAGGGGCAGCTGTGGAACACACATGCACAATACAACAATTCTGATGTTGAGTCACGTTTCTTATACAGTGATTCCATAGTTAGAAAACAGGTAGTCCATTACTCGAAAACTCCACTCGTTCGCACGAAGAAAAAACCTGGCTCAAAGGTACAGCCAACTCAGTATTTCTGTTTTATGCATGAGGACGTACACTCTTAGAAGATACAAATGTTTGCCTTGCCTGTAGGTTCAGCTATAGTTTTAGGAATTCTCAGGAATTTTTAACAACTTGATGAATTTCACACGTTTCATTAGGTCTAGTGCGTGATATGCAGTACTTGTGCAGGTTACTGAGTTTTCCAGTCTTCTGTTGTCTCACTTAATCAATTAAAATTTCAGAAAATTATCAATTAATTACTTTTTGAACTAATTAAAGAAGTTGTCAATGAACAGTTCTACACGTCCTGTGTGTTTCACAATAGAATTACGCCAAGTGGCTTCTGTCCTTACTTCTATTTCTTAAAGTGGACTGATGACCGATAATTCCCTCCCTCATGCACTGGAAAAGCGATACTTGCTATAGTTTCATCACTAGAATACAATGAAGACAGAGAAGGTGGAATTAATGAGTTAACGTTTCTTTCGTATTGACATTAATTATTTCAGGCGATATATTTTTTGGGGGCGAATCTATTTTGAGATCTTGTACTGGTTACCAGAAAGTAAAAACGTGAGCGCAATTATAATGACATGGTTGCAGCAGATATCTGTTTCGGGAATGCTAACGACAGTTTCGTGATACACTTATTTTCGGGTGAAAGTCTTAGCAATAATTTACATCAGCTTAGAATACCCACGAAATTTCAGAATTGTTATAGGTAATAGAATCGTCTGTAGAATCTTCTTCTTTTTTTTTTTTTTTAAGAGAGTGGTGCTCTCGTCTACAATATATTTGATAACCCACCTATAAAAAGAGAAAAAAATCAGAATATGAATATTTATTGTTTATTGTTAGGACTCCAAGTTCTTGAATGATACACAAGTTTGTAAATTTCCAGCACGTTTCTACGTGTTAATTCTAATCAAATATGGTCATCTGTTGTAGCTTACACATTACAACGTGTGTTACGAAGACAATCTGTGGAAGATGAAACTACGTTGTTTCGCTATTAAGAATGCTGTGGTGACGGTGTCATGTTTCTGTGGCCGACGAAGTATCTCTAGCATATTAGCGTCATTACTACACCTTCAAAGCGCTGAGTATTCCAGAAAGAGAATGGTGTAGCCAAGAAGAAACACAAGTAGTAATGCCGCTTAATTAAATTTTTGATGACGGTCGACATTTTAAATTACCATGATTTGAATTTTTGTGGCCACAAATATCACTAGCTGACATTAGAGTCTCTGAAAACAGAAAAAAGAAGCAAATCTAGCTATAGTTGTGGATATACACAATATTATTCCAATTTAGAAGGTTAAATATAACTAATTCACCTTTACAACGGCTAAAATTAATTTTAGGAGCTTCAGCTTGTAGATCAACTAGATTTTACTAGCCAGGTTTAAAAACAGCATCCGTTTTTCTCTGGTAGCTGTACGTTTTAAGACCAAAGCATATGGCGCACAGCACACTACCATAGTTTGAAAAGAATCTGGAATCTGTTAATTGCTCAGGTTCCATTTCCGTGCAATTCTAAATTCCGTACAAACAGCTCCTGAAGAAGACTTCTTAACACACAAATTTATAATCGATGTTAGCAAATTTCACTTCTTCAAAAGACGCTGCTCTTGCTATTGGCAGCCTGCATTTTATGTCCTCTCTACGTCGGACATCGTAAGTTACTTCGCTGTCCATATAGCAAAAGTTGATCGTCTAATGTTAATGACTCATTAGGTAATATAATTCCTTTAGTATCTTCTGAATAAATTCGACTACATACCATTATCTATGCCTTACTTTTGTTCATATTCATCTTATAACTTCTTTGAAGAGACTATTTTTTGTAATTAAAGCTCAACAATGCAAATTAACGTAAAAAAAGAAAGAATAGAAATGTAAGGGCCCTGGACAACTTAGGCTGAACAGAGGAGAAAACCCATAGTAAAATAACGAAAGAAATACGATCACAGAGGTAGCCAACCACCATTTCTATATACTTAGCGCAGTTGTAAATGGGCTCGTTAGTATAAAAGATTTTTACGCATGCGCATTAGTAATTTGCTTGTCAAAATCGGAGCCAATTTTTTTCAAGTAGCTTATCGGTTGTCCTACCGATTCAACGCCAACAGTTTCCTTCTGATGCTAATATTTTTATGTAATGCGCTCCGTGATTGCTCAAGACGGAATTCCGACAAATGCAGAACCCATAGTAGGAATATGAGAGACAAATTTTGATAGGAGGGAAAGCTGTGGACTGACCTTACGTGGTTCACTGACTTCGGAAGTCACTCAAGATATACTGACCTCAAAGCGCTTTGAATTGATTGCGACCGTCACAAGTTGAAAGACAATTTTTCGAAAGAGTGATTAATGGAATGGTGTCGATCGATGCCTAAGTCGGAAGTTGCCCTTAGTATGGGTACTGGAAAGGCTTTATCCCTCTGACACATTCGAGATGAAAGCCGACAGGGATGAAAAATGAAATACACCGTCAAGACTTGTTCATTCATCCAGTGAAATTAAACTATTTGATGGTGGCTGAAAGACGGCTTTCAGAGTAGTGGGACTGAACATCGAATTCTCCTTATGCCTGTGACGCACAGCTCTTTCAGTGTATTCTGTCATACACTGCAAGTAGTTTCTGCTTTACGTTCGCGTATTTGAAATTCGCGTAGTGGTAATTTGTTTACGATATTGATTGCTGAAAAAACGTTAGTTTCATTGTTACGATAAAGCATACGATGTAAATGATGAAAGCAAAACGATGTGAAATGATTTATTCTTCACCACACACCGTAAGGCTCCTTGCGGATGAAAGATCTAAATGTACTGAAAATTACCTGATTAAAAAGAAACATGAAATTCACAGAATCTGATGAGAAAAGTGCTTATTCGTTCACAAATGTGAACCTCAGACGTAGGAACTGCTTCTTGTAAAGTGGATCCGCAGCCTCTATAAATCATATTACGTTATTTTCCTTATTTATTTCAGAACGGAGTTTGCTGTAAGGTTTGAGATTTTTGTTTCTTTAAAAAAAAAAAACGTATACAAACACGACAGTTTGGCCACATGGCTAGGAAAGATTTGTGTTTCATATTGAATACTCCATCTTTTTTTTTGGCTGCGTCCGATACATCATTTGTTCCTCTTCCCGTAGTGCAGCTGTAAACATTCTAGCCCTTCTCAAAGCGAGTCGGCGTATGGTGTATGTGTCAGACCATGCCTACAAAGTTCAGACACTGGCCTCAGCCGCGTCCTTCAGGCATTTTTCGGCCGATGGAACTGGAAATACAATTGTCAGACGACCAAATTAATGTCAAGAAGGGTTACGCTTACGCACATTTTCCTTCTGAAAGGAATTTTTGCTCTCGATCTTCGGTACAAGGCATTCTGACACCTAACACCAATTTGAACGGTTAAACCACACGAGATAATCGTAGTACCTACATCTACATCTACATAGATACTCGGCAAGCCACTGTACGGTGCGTGGGGGCGAGTACCCTGTACCACTACTTGTCATTTCCTCTCCTGTTCCATTCGAAAACAGAGCGAGGGAAAAGACTCTCTGTACGCCTCCGTATGACCCCCAATTTCTCGTATCTTATTTTCGTGGTCCTTACGCGCAGTGTACGTTGGCGGCAGTAGAATCTATCGGCAGTCAGCTTCAAACAGCGATTCTCTAGATTTTCTCAATAGTGTTTCTCTTAAAGGACGTCGACTTCCCTCCAGGGATTCCTATCTGAGTTCCCGAAACATTTCCGTAACACTAACGTGTTGTTCGAACGTACCGGAAACAAATCAAGCAGCCCGCCTCTGAATTGCTTAGAGCTCTTCTTTCAATCAGACTTGGTACGGATCCCAAACACCTGAGCAGTACTCAAGAATAGGTCGCATCAGCGTCCTATATGCGGTTTCCTTTGCAGATGAACCACTTTTTCCTAAAATTCTCCCAATAAACCGAAGTCGACCATTCGCCTTCCCTACACAGTTCGGACATATTTGTCCCACCTCATATCGCTTTGCAACGTTACTCCCAGATATTTAAACGCCTTGACTGTGTTAAAGAGGACACTAGTAATACTGTACCCGAACATTACAGTTTAATCTTCCTACTCGTCCGCATTAAATTACATTATTCCACATTTAGGGCTAGATGCCATTCATCACACCAACTGAAAATTGCATCTATTTCGTCTTGTATCTTCCTTCAGTCACTCATCTTTGACACCTTTCAGTGCACCAGGGCGTTGTCAGTAGACAACCGCAGACTGCTGCGCATCCTGTCCACCAAATCATTTACGTATATAGAGAACGACAGCGGTCCCATCACACTTTCCTGGGTCATTCCTGAGGTTACCCTTGTCCCTGACGAACACTCGCCGTCGAGGACAACATGATGGGTTCTATCATTTAAGAAGTCTTCGAGCCACTCACATGTCTCTGAACCTGTTCCCTATGCTCGTACCTTCGTTAACAGCCTGCAACGGTGCACCGTGTCAAATGCTTTATGGAAATCTAGAAATATGGAATCTGTCTGTTGCCCTTTATCCATAGTTCCCAGTAAATCACGTGAGAAAGGACCAAGCCGAGTTTCGCACGAGAGATGCTTTCTAAAGCTATGCTGATTCGTGGACATTAGCTTCTCAATCTCAAGAAAGTTTATTATATTCGAACTGAGAACACGTTCAAGGATTCTGCAGCAAACCTAAGTAATTTTGCGTGTGCATTCTTTTTCCTTTATTACATACTGGAGTCACTTAGGACTTGGTGCCGGGCGAGAGATTCACGATAAATAAGCTAGGTAAGGAGCCAATGCCGTAGAGTACTCTTTGTGAAATCGAACTGGAATTCCATCCGGATCTGGTGATTTATTTGATTTCAAATCTTTCAATTGTTTCTCCACGCCAGGTATGTTTATTACTATGTTGTCCACACGAGAATCTGTCCGATGGTCAAGTGACGGTATGTTTGTACGATTCTCCTGTGTGAACGATACCTTGAACGTTAAATTAAAAACTTCGCCTTTCGTTTTGATTTCTTCAACTGCCACACTAGACTGGTAAACAAGGTACTGAATGAAAGCCTTGGACCCGCTTAGCGATTTTACATACGACAAGAGATTGGTCGGATTCTCTGCAGATATTTTGCTAAGGTGTGATGGTGGTAGTTGTAAGCTTCGCGCATAGATCTTTTCACAGACGCATAAATTTCTACTAACCTTCTCTTGTTGTCATTTATGCGTTCCCTTTTGAATCGGCAGTGCAACAGCCTCTGCTTCTTCAGCATCCGCTGAATTTCGTTGTTAAACCGTGGTATATCTTGTACATCCTTTATTCACTTTCTAGGCACGTAACTCTCCAGACCATGATTTATACTCTGCTTAAAATTTGCCCATAATTGCTCTACATCCATCTTACTGGAACTAAGTGATGCCAATTCAATGTGTAAGTGAGCTGTTAATAATTGCTTATGTCCTCTATCTAGCAGAAACTCCCTCCTAGCCTCCTTGGCTGATTTATTAACTTTCGTGATCATAGTTGCTATAATAACATCATGAGCGCTATCCCCGTTTCTGTACTGACATTGAGGATAAGGTCCCGCCTATTTGTAGCTACAAGGTCTAAGAAATTTCTATTGCGTGTGAGCTGTCGAGCTGGCTACTCAAGACAATTTTCATAAAACGTGTCCAAAAATATTTCCCATGATTGTCTGCCTGCACCCTCGGCAATGAATCCATAGACATCCCAGTCTATGCCGGCCGCGGTGGTCTCGCGGTTCTAGGCGCTCAGTCCGAAACCGCGCGACTGCTACGGTCGCAGATTCGAATCCTGCCTCGGGCATGGATGTGTGTGATGTCCACAGGTTAGTTAGGTTTAAGTAGTTCTAAGTTCTAGGGGACTGATGACCACAGATGTTAAGTCCCATAGCGCTCAGAGCCATTTGAACCATTTTGAACCATCCCAGTCTATACTCGGCAGGTTAAAGTCGCCTTCATCTAGTAGTGCATTATCTGGGTATTTACGTGGTATTGAGCATAGACTTTCTTTGAATGACTCTAGGACTGTCACAGCAGAATCAGGTGGCCGGTAAACACATCCAACAATTAACTTTGATTCCCTTACACCTTTTATACCTGACCAGAAGACTTCACTATTACACTCAACTTCCACCTCAATAGAGACAATATTTTTATCAACTGCAATGAATATTCCCCCTCCTACGACCTCTAGTCTTTCTTTCCGATATATGTTCGACGACCAGCTAAATATCTCAGAGCTTTGCAGCTGAGCTGATAACCGTAATTGTAAGCTAACTAAGCATTATGTAGATGAAGTCCGTATGTGTATTAACTATAAGCAAATTGCATTAAATGATAGGAAATTTACTTGGTTTGGTATATAAAGTTTAAGGATAACCTTTACGACTTTAAGCACATATGGTAATCGAGTAAAGTATCTCCACCAAACGTGCCTAATAGCGAGCACCTCACTTGTCTCACTTATTTAAAACCTTAATCATTATATAAATTCAAAGAAATAGTCTCGGCAGCAATCGAGAGATTTATACGAAATAAATTAACAAACGACGGAGCTGATCCTCCTTGGTACACAAAACGGGTTAGAAACACGGTTGAAGAAACAACAAAACAATCATGCCAAATTTATACAGACGCAAAATCCCTAAGACTGGCGATCCTTTACAGAAGCTCGAAATTTGGCGCGGAGTTCAGTGCGAGATGCTTATTACAGTTTCCACAACGAAACTTTGTCTAGAAATCTGGCAGAAAATCCAAAGAGATTCTGGTCGCATGTGAAGTGTGTTAGCGGCAAGAAACAATCAATGCCTTCTCTGTGCGATAACAATGGAGATACTATCGAAGACAGTACTGCCAAAGCAGAGTTACTAAACACAGCCTTCCGAAATGCCTTCACAAAAGAAGACGGAGTAAATATTTCAGAATTCGAATAGAGAACAGATGCCAACATGAGTAGAAGTAAATATCCTCGGAGTAGTGAAGCAACTCAAATCACTTAACAAAAACAAGTTTTCTGGTCCAGACTGTATACCAATTAGGTTCCTTTCCGAGTATTCTGATGCATTAGCTCCATACCTAACAATCATATACAGCCGTTCGCTCGATGAAAGATACGCACCCAAAGACTGGCAAGTTGCACAGGTCACACCAATGTTCAAGAAAGGTAATGTGAGTAATCCACTAAATTACTGGCCCATATAGTTAACGTCGATATGCAGTAGGATTTTAGAAGATATATTGTGTTCGAACATTATGAATTACCTCGAAGGAAGCTGTCTATTGACACACAGTCAACATAGGTTTAGAAAACATGGTTCCTGTGAAACACAACTAGCTCTTTATTCACACGAAGTGCTGAGTGCTATTGGCAAGGGATTTCAGATCGATTCTATATTCCTGGATTGCCGGAAGGCTTTTGACACTGTACGAAACAAGCGGCTCGTAATGAAATTGCGTGCTTGTGGAATAACGTCTCAGTTATGTGACTGGATTTGCGATTTCCTGTCAGAGAGGTCACAGTGCGTAGTAATTGACGGAAAGTCATCGAGTATCCATATATCCATGTAGATGTAGATCTATAATTTAATTAGGGTGTAACTGGGTGTACAACGCCGCTGTCATCACACTTAACTATTATTGACCGACATAGGTCAAGCTTATTAATTAAAGTGTGACGGAGGGTACAACGTCTCCGTCATCACGCTTATGTGCTATTGATAGACATAGGTCAAGTATACTAACATATAATCTACAACGTACCTTTCACGGGAATATTCTTTGACAGGTAACATTGTAAGTAACGAGATATGAGCGCAACGTTATCGTATCATAGAAAGAGGAAGTATTTAAAGCAGCTAAGTTTTACTTACTGTGCTGCGTAATTGTTAAATTCAGGCGGCCGGCGTGGCCGAGCGGTTCTAGGCGCTACAGTCTGGAACCGCGCGACCGCTACGGTCGCAGGTTCGAATCCTGCCTCTGGTATGGATGTGTGTGATGTCCTTAGGTTAGTTAGGTTTAATTAGTTCTTAGTTCTAGGAGACTGATGACCTCAGATGTTAAGTCCCATAGTGCTCAGAGCCATTTTTTTTGTTAAATTCAACTATAATGGCGTCCCATCTCTCGTGAAAGAGTAGTGGGCCAAAATTAAATTTAAAGGGAAGCACGAGGCTTGATGTCTGAACATGGTATGCTGCAAACAGGAGAGAAATTTGGTGTTCGATTTAACAGGGCTAAATCACGTTTTGCATTCATATTTTTCTCAGCGTTAATAACGATGTACAGTTTCATCCAGGGAACTTGACAGTAAGACAATACCCTGCGAATTTTACTCAGAATGAGATTAATGTTCAGACACTACTTTCAATTTCAAAAGTGAAAGAAATAATTTTTGATCGTACAGAGTACTGTGGATATCAGTTTTGTTAGGATTCCTGGTTTGTTGATGCGTGCTGGTGGCGGCGGCACCATTTTCTCTTGACAGAATGAGAGATTGCGATTAAGATCAAAGATATTTTCTGGATACTTCAGATCTAGTTTTAAAATGTAACCCATGTCTGAATCATCTGGTACGTTCATTACACCAAAACTGACCACAGACTGCAATGCAAAACGAGAACGTAGTGTATATTGCATCATAGGGCAGCTGTAGAGACTTTGACATCGTGGTACATTATGGTTCATCGTAATTTTGAATGAAATAGTATTTTACGTATTAGGGCACGCCATTACAAAATACCAAGCAACTAAATTGCCGATGAACGACCGACTTGCTGCGGTGCTCTTCGGGTTCAACAGTAGCAAGTCGGTCGAAATGTCGACAATTTCGTTGCTTTGGTGTTTTATGATGATGCGACCTAATACGTAAAATACTATTTTATTGAATATGTCCCATTCGTCTGCAGAGTCGGCATCGGCTTTTCGCGGATGATGCTGTACTATACAGAGACGTTGCAGCATTAGAAAATTGTAGAGAAATGCAGGAAGATCTGCAGCGGATAGACACTTGGTGCAGGGAGTGGCAACTGACCCTTAACATAGACAAATGTAATGTATTACGAATACATAGAAAGAAGGATCCTTTATTGTATGATTTTATGATAGCGGAACAAACACTGGTAGCAGTTACTTCTGTAAAATATCTGGGAGTATGCGTGCGCAACGATTTGAAGTGGAATGATCATATAAAATTAATTGTTGGTAAGGTGGGTGCCAGGTTGAGATTCATTGGGAGAGTCTTGAGAAAATGTAGTCCATCAACAAAAGAGGTGGCTTACAAAACACTCGTTCGACCTATACTTGAGTATTGCTCATCAGTGTGGGATCCGTACCAGATCGGGTTGACGGAGGAGAGAGAGAAGATCCAAAGAAGAGCGGCGCGTTTCGTCACAGGGTTATTTGGTAAGCGGTGTAGCGTTACGGAGATGTTTAGCAAACTCAAGTGGCAGACTCTGCAAGAGAGGCGCTCTGCATCGCGGTGTAGCTTGCTGTCCAGGTTTCGAGAAGGTGCGTTTCTGTTTGAGGTATCGAATATACTGCTTCTCCCTACTTATACCTTCCGGGAAGATCACGAATGTAAAATCAGAGAGATTGTAGCGCGCACGGTTCTTCCCGCGAACCATACGCGACTGGAACAGGAAAGGGAGGTAATAACAGTGGCACGAGAAGTGCCCTCCGCCACACAGCATTGGGTGGATTAGAGAGTATAAATGTAGATGTAGATGTAGATCGTTATATGAATTGAAGCAATTTTAGTGACAGCAGGTGGCCGGATACCGTTCCTGACGCCAATCCTCGCCCTCAGGATGGATTTCGTGTATCTCATCTGTCTATCAGATCATTTTCTAAGCGTTTGTCTATACCGACCTTGTCGTTGAAACGCCTGGTGGATTCTTTTCGTGGTTGGTGCGCCTTCTCCTATCCCAGAGGCGGTGTGTTGACACGGCTCGGCTATACATCGCACTAGGAAGTTGTGGTATGAAAAAAAGTTTGTTTATAAGAAGAAACAAACTTACTTTTGCTATTGACAGTAGGCGTAGCAATAAACACATAATGAGCGGCATTTGTTTTGGATGACTGTATCTCCACATTTCAGAAAGAAACTGTAAATATCTGCTAAAACACTGGACCAAATGTACCTGGCAGCTGAGAGGAGAGACATTCTTCTTACAGTATGTTACTATAGATTGAATCAGTTTTGTTTCTGAACGGCTGTAAATACACATTCTGTTGATACTGTGTCGAAAGCTTTCTCAAAGACTGCAAATTATAGGTAATATTCTAATTCATAGTCATTCATTATTCTGTAATTTCGTACACGACTTGCAGATAATACATTGTCTGCTTCCACTTCTAAAGAATGTTGCTTTGCTTAATCAAAATTCATTTTTTTCTTCTATTCAGTTGGTGACATTTCATTGGATACCGTGTATACTACAGAGAAGATGTTCACATCCTTTGTCTCTTCTCTTATCAAGCAGACGAATTACGGAACTGTTGCATGTTTGATGAATTGTCTTACTCTGCAGATCTTCTGTTAATTATTTCATAAATTGTGTTTGTATTACTTCTCCTGCGGATTTATTCATGTAAATATACTCCTGGAAATGGAAAAAAGAACACATTGACACCTGTGTGTCAGACCCACCATACTTGCTCCGGACACTGCGAGAGGGCTGTACAAGCAATGATCACACGCACGGCACAGCGAACACACCAGGAACCGCGGTGTTGGCCGTCGAATGGCGCTATCTGCGCAGCATTTGTGCACCGCCGCCGTCAGTGTCAGCCAGTTTGCCGTGGCATACGGAGCTCCATCGCAGTCTTTAACACTGGTAGCATGCCGCGACAGCGTGGACGTGAACCGTATGTGCAGTTGACGGACTTTGAGCGAGGGCGTATAGTGGGCATGCGGGAGGCCGGGTGGACGTACCGCCGAATTGCTCAACACGTGGGGCGTGAGGTCTCCACAGTACATCGATGTTGTCGCCAGTGGTCGGCGGAAGGTGCACGTGCCCGTCGACCTGGGACCGGACCGCAGCGACGCACGGATGCACGCCAAGACCGTAGGATCCTACGCAGTGCCGTAGGGGACCGCACCGCCACTTCCCAGCAAATTAGGGACACTGTTGCTCCTGGGGTATCGGCGAGGACCATTCGCAACCGTCTCCATGAAGCTGGGCTATGGTCCCGCACACCGTTAGGCCGTCTTCCGCTCACGCCCCAACATCGTGCAGCCCGCCTCCAGTGGTGTCACGACAGGCGTGAATGGAGGGACGAATGGAGACGTGTCGTCTTCAGCGATGAGCGTCGCTTCTGCCTTGGTGCCAATGATGGTCGTATGCGTGTTTGGCGCCGTGCAGGTGAGCGCCACAATCAGGACTGCATACGACCGAGTCACACAGGGCATCATGGTGTGGGGAGCGATCTCCTACACTGGCCGTACACCTCTGGTGATCGTCGAGGGGACACTGAATAGTGCACGGTACATCCAAACCGTCATCGAACCCATCGTTCTACCTTTCCTAGACCGGCAAGGGAACTTGCTGTTCCAACAGGACAATGCACGTCCGCATGTATCCCGTGCCACCCAACGTGCTCTATAAGGTGAAAGTCAACTACCCTGGCCAGCAAGATCTCCGGATCTGTCCCCCATTGAGCATGTTTGGGACTGGATGAAGCGTCGTCTCACGCGGTCTGCACGTCCAGCACGAACGCTGGTCCAACTGAGGCGCCAGGTGGAAATGGCATGGGAAGCCGTTCCACAGGACTACATCCAACATCTCTACGATCGTTTCCATGGGAGAATAGCAGCCTGCATTGCTGCGAAAGGCGGATATACACTGTACTAGTGCCGACATTGAGCATGCTCTGTTACCTGTGTCTGTGTGCCTGTGGTTTTGTCAGTGTGATCATGTGATGTATCTGACCCCAGGAATGTGTCAATAAAGTTTCCCCTTCCTGGGACAATGAATTCACGGTGTTCTTATTTCAATTTCCAGGAGTGTGGGAATCTTTGCTTCAAGTCAGCACATTTACGGCTTAAAACTGATTCTGTAGGCCTCATTTTATTATGTGCTGCCAGCTGACAAATTACTTCATTACGTCAATGCAGTATATAATGTTTTCTCTTATGACGAAGAATAAAAAGTATTTATCCTCTTTCATTACTATCTTTCACCAGTGGTATTTTCTGTGTAGTAAAGGATTAAAACAAAGAACCGCCCTTGGTCGAGCCGCAACGGTTAAAGTCACGAAGACCTGGAAGATCCGGACACTATCTAAAACAACGAAGATGAGCTTGGTCGAAGCATTAGTTCTTCCCGATTTCTTGTATGTCCATGGCACTCGGACCGAGAACGTTAGTGACAAGAACCGAAGCCTTTGAGATGTGTTGTTGGGGGAAGATATTACGTGTACCGTGGACAGAAAGAAGAACGAATGCTTCCGTTATAGAAGAACGTAGCGTCACAAGAAGTTTATCTTCCCATGTCAGCGGAAGATACTTCCAGTTCACTGGCCACATTTTAAGAAAAAAGGGAATAATTTAGAAAAAGACATTGCTAGGCAAAATCGAAGGCAGAGTACTAAGAGGAAGAGTTACGAGTAGATGGCTGGATCGTACGAAAAAGAATTCCATGTAATATAAAGAAGAGCTGACGATCGCTGTGGGTGGAGACTGTAATGGTACTTGAATTACGTAACCATTACGGCACCTTAACTTAACCTCTCGATACCAACAATATTCTACTGTGTTTCTGTAAAGTAGTTAACATATTTCTGAGACAACATTCAGATTTGATTTCATTAATATAGAGGTACTTTGATACATCGATATGTTTATGTTGCAATGATATTATTCTTATGTATATTCTTTCTTTTGCCAATATGATCTTTAACGTACCTGTAACGCTTGATTTTTGGGCGCGTAAGCGATTATTAGTTAGTTAGAGAGTTAGAAAGTCAAGTCTTGGACGTCATGTTGGAAAGACGCATATTGCAGCCAGTTTATAAAATGTGAACTTTAACCGTGAGGAAGATGTTTTCGAGTATGTTTTGTATTGTGAAGTGATGTTTTGTGTGTTACGTGATATAGCAGCAAAAGTAATAAAAAAGAAGTGTAACTTAAATTCGGAGTGCTGATTACTTTTTTACAACACCATTGTCCTGCAGAAGTGTAATCTTCAAGCATGGTTTGTGTAGCGCATCTACAAAACTTTTGAATATCGTAGAATAAAACCTAGACCTCTTTACATCCGAGCTTGGAATCATCACCACCTAGATTTTTTTCGACGATTGAGCCATGATTTTACAATGAGACCAGCGTGGGAAACACGAAAAGATGAGTGCCTAGTATATTTATTATTACATGAAATGACTTTATTAACTGTGCACTAATGACACCTGCCACATAACAACTTTATTGTTGCCCGAAATTGCAGTATTTAGCAGCGTGAGCAACGCCACAATCATTATTAAATTTTGACCTTTTTTCTGGTAGGGATGTTAGAAGACGTCTAGTCGAAGATTCAATTACTTAAGAAGTGGATGCAGGAATGAAGTCGCGACATTCTGCAATGAGATAATCGACTGATGATGACTATTTCCGATCGAGTTTTCTTTCTTTTGAGCTCGACATGCCAGTTGCGGTGTAACCATACCACGTATTGCCACGTAAAGATAACCTGATTCACATTTTGCTATAGTATTGTTTTGTGTTTTTTTCGCTCTTCTTATAGAGTTGACGCGGAGAGGTAAACAAACATACGGAATGCTTTTCGTGAGGTATAGCTAAAATTTTGCTGGAGCTAATGATATAGTGAAACAGTGACATAATGACGTAGCGATAGGGAAACTACCCGCCCTTCAGTAGAAAATGTCTATAGCTGGTTGTGGAGGGAACCTTCTCTCGCTGTATGTCTGGTGCACCTTAAACCGTGGGTGTACTCGAATAGAGCTTGCGTGACTCGGCGGACTACTTCCAGAGCGACGCGATCGTTGCTTCAATCATGGATAGCTCGAGGGTCAGCTTCCCACGCTGAACTGAGGACGTCAAGCGCACGTTATCGCCTGCAGGCGCCGTGGCTGGAAGTCCACCCTGCTGTTACGCAAGGCTACTTCTATACGAGGGCAAATTGTGACAGCAGTAGGTATGCACGTGATACCATACACCGACTCAGTGGCGCGACTTTCCCTTGTACACCGCGCAGCAGCCGACAGCAGTCAGCACGTCTTGTTACCGATAAAATGAATGCATTAGAAATTGTATTAACAGCTTACGGTGTGCCACAGTATTTCTCCTCACTCGAAATCGTGCACAGAATGGTATGCTTCAGTGCGAAAAATACCAAGGTCCTTGTATTCTTAGTCGTACCCACGTCAGTATATTTGTTTTTATTTCTCAGTAGTAACTATTCCACATTAGCTCTTCCGTCCACCCGTCTAAAACATTTACCAGGGCACTGGAATGCTTACAACAGGTATCAGAATACACATGCTAAAGTTTACCAATGTGTAATGGGACATCCTCCTCTAGCGTCACTTTTCCTCAACAGTAGTTGTCGATACCAGCCTTACTTTTCGAATTTTGCACAGGCCAGCATTGTTTCAGTTGCTTTTCTGAAAACTTTCATGTAATTTGATACACAGTACGTTATATTTGAAGCTAAAATTTATGAAAAGGAATTACTTTGTAAATAATTTTTTTAGGAACATTTGAAATTACGAAATATTTGCACACTTAAAATTTCAATTATTAATTAGCAGTCCTGCATTGTTGACTATGTTTATTTCTGGATTCATTTTGTAGGTAGGCTGTTTATGTTTTTATGTTGGTAACGCCACGTAGCGCTCTGTATGAAAATCACTGACTGTGCTGGTTGGACTCATTGTTGGAATATTCGCTTGTGTAGTGTTGGGCAGTTGGATGTGAACAGCACGTTGCGTTGGGCAGTTGGAGGTGATCCGCCAGCAGTGGTGGATGTGGGGAGAGAGATGCCAGAGTTTTGAGCGGACGATTTGGACGTGTGTCCGTCAGAAAAAGGAAATTTGTTTAATTGGATGTCATATATATATATATATATATATATATATATATATATATAATTGCGTTGTTTGTTCTCTATCAAAATCTTTCATCTGCTAACTATGCCTGTCAGTAGTTAATGCCGTCAGTAGTTAGAATCTTTTATTTAGCTGGCAGTATTGGCGTTCCCTGTATTGCAGTAGCTCGATTAACGAAGATTTTTGTGAAGCAAGTGATTTATGAAAGTATAGGTTGTTGTTAGTCAGGGCCAGTCTTTTGTAGGGATTATTGAAAGTCAGATTGCGCTGAGCTAAAAAATATTGTGTATCAGTTTAGTGATGATCAGAATAAGTAAAGAGAGAACTGTCTGAGTACACTCAGTTTCACACAGCTGTCTTTGTATCAAATTACGTAGAAGTTTACTAGCACATTCATTCATCATTTTTCTAAGGGGACGTTACAATTTAGGAAATAATAATCAAAATTAATAATGTAACACAAACTAGTAGAAATTCATTTGTTATGAAAAGTCGTAAACCCTTTAGAATATCGTTCCTTCGCCAGAGTGTGAGAGTCATAATCGTGCCTCTGTTATGATCGGAAGTAATTTTGGATTTTTGTGCGATCAATGTAATTTCGGCTTTGTTAACGTGAAAAACCAGAAGTCTGTACGATGTACTGAAATGTGAGAAAATATATTTACGTAGAAACGAAAATTCTGCAACAACAATCTTCAAATTTATTTAGTTCAATCCAACCCTGAAAACCTACAATGTGAGATTTTGACGTTCAACAATCAGACCTCTAGTTAAGAACTGGAGCCAACTGAAACATGACAAGCTCAGCAAACTAGAAAGTTTATTGTAATCTTTGTTATCTCATATCTTCATAGAAGACTTTAATGTGGACAATAGATGGAAGTAGGAAGGAAGGGGTAGATTACAAGTACGGTACTCCTTGTGAACTATTTTACCATACGTCGCTGAATTGTTCAGAAGTAACTCTATAACAACGTGGGGACTTAAGAACGTAAAAGAATGATATTATGAAGACAGTTCTTCATTTGTTAATTTTATTGTCTATTTTATTAATTGCTCGAGGTGTGTCGGGAGGATTGGCTAAGATTGTGATGACGTCGACGCACATAGGTCTCGCTATTTTCCATTGTGGAAAAAGGGGGGAGGAGGGGATTCCGAGAAATTGGGGGGGGGGATATAATTCTGGAAATGCTGATGTTGATGTCGCTGACAACAGCGAAGTTCTTACTCGTTCTCTCACTGGTATACTACTATTAACTGTGATCAACCCACAGATGGGCGTTTTTGTCAGTGTACCTTCCCTCCTCCTCACACATCCCCAACCACCCACTCAAACAATTGGGCTGATCGACAGTAGCGGTTTATATGTAGGCACAGGACTTCACCGCTTTCCCTTGCAGTGGTTTGGTGGTTCGGAGGACGGCACACTATAAATGCAAAAGTTAGGGAATCGATACCTTTCCAATGAAAAAATTTTTGACTAATTTAATATGATATTTGCCTTGCGTAAGCCAAGAATGACTAACAACATCGCGGTATAAATTCTGCACTGATTTATAGGACTCAATATAATTAGTTGGATGAGCCACTTCTCAAGATGGATGAACGCCTAGTGAAGCAATAAGAACAGACTTATGAGAAAAGTAGCCAATTTGTCTTAACCACAAGTAACAACACAAATACGGTATTAAACTGTACGTGTATCCAACACTGTCACACAGACTTCAGTGTTATGTATTCTATACATCAAAAACAAAGTGAAAAGAACCCAGTGGTAAAGTGCTTCCACTAAAATCTTACGAAGAAACCAATGAAATATCCCGGATTACAGCAAAAACTGCAACGCCTCATCTGCGCCTGTGCTTTATATATTTTCACAAAAGGTGTTAATTCTACATGCAAAATTAGGATAATGCCTCCGAAATTCATATTCTATTACGAATAACGTTTGAGATAGTAGGTTTTGTATTACGCGGTCGCCTTTTCCGCTTCACTGACGCAGGTTGCAAACCACTACCGCTAGGGGGCTCCGAATTACGACGTGTAACATGGCGGTGTGTAACTTAACTATGTCGGTGAGTGAGAGACAGTGTGACGTAATCGGGTTCCTCATCGCAGAAAACGTGCCTCCAGTTGAAGTCCATACTAGAATGAAAGCGGAGTACGGTGGTGATTCTGTCGACATGAGTAACGTGCGGAGCTGGGTTGTTCGCTCTCGTAATGAAGGAAACGGTGGTGCTAACCTCAACGAGTGTGACAGAGCTCGGTGTGGACGACCGAGTACGGCAAACATCGAGACTCATCGGTAACGGGTTGATAAACTCATCAGAGAATATCGTCGGATAACGCAACCACTGCTACCACGTAAGTGTGCCATATACAGACCATCACCGGAGAACTTTGTGCGCGGTGGGTGTCTCGACTGCTCACTCTAGACATGAAACGGAGGAGTTTTTTTTTATGTCCACTCTTGTGACTAGAGTTCTGAGGGACTATTGCCGTTCACTGTTGTAAGCAAATGGAAAACCTACAGCCGTCCTTAAGATGTCATTTATCGTGTAGCTACCAGTTTCGGTGCTCAGTGCACCATCTTCAGGTCTTTGTTGATGCTGAAAAGGTCATCACGATCCATACATACGATGCACCAGTGGCCAACATAACTGGTTTATGCAGACTACCTGAAACTGTGATGTCGTCTCTCGAACCAGCAGTTTCTCCAGTCAGTCTTACAACTGACTCAAGTAGATGAAGATTTCAAGGAGAATAACACTAGAAACTTTTACCAAACATTCAAGCGAAACCTTAGAAGCTATGCCCCGCCCAGCTTACACTTCAGAGGACCAGATGGAAACATAGCCTTTAATGACAAAGACAGCTGCCGCATATTGGCCAAATATTTTGAGAATCTCCTCAACTGTGAGTTGAGTCCCCTAATAGCTCCTTTATCTATCAAGACAGTCCCAGACAACCACACTCTCTCCCTCCAACAGAAGAAGAAGTGTAAAAAATCAGTCAGTCCTGCATTGGTAATGTACCGGAACTTCAAGCACTGATAGAAAGCACCGAAGCTGAAATCATTATAGGTACAGAAAGCTGGCTGAAGCCAGAGATAAATTCTGCCGAAATTTTTACAAAGGCACAGACGGTGTTTAGAAAGGATAGATTGCATGCAACCGGTGGTGGCGTGTTTGTCGCTGTTAGTAGTAGTTTATCCTGTAGTGAAGTAGAAGTGAATAGTTCCTGTGAATTATTATGGGTGGAGGTTACACTCAACAACCGAGCTAGGTTAATAGTTGGCTCCTTTTACCGACCTCCCGACTCAGCAGCATTAGTGGCAGAACAACTGAGAGAAAATTTGGAATACATTTCACATAAATTTTCTCAGCATGTTATAGTCTTAGGTGGAGATTTCAATTTACCAGATATAGACTGGGACACTCAGATGTTTAGGACGGGTGGTAGGGACAGAGCATCGAGTGACGTTATACTGAGTACACTATCTGAAAATTACCTCGAGCAATTAAACAGAGAACCGACTCGTGGAGATAACATTTTGGACCTACTGATAACAAACAGACCCGAATTTTTCGACTCTGTAAGTGCAGAACAGGGAATCAGTGATCATAAGGCCGTCGCAGCATCCCTGAATATGGAAGATAATAGGAATTTAAAGAAAGGGAGGAAGGTTTATCTGTATAGCAAGAGTAATAGAAGGCAGATTTCAGACTACCTAATAGATCAAAACGAAAATTTCTGTTCCGACACTGACAATGTTGTGTGTTTATGGAAAAAGATCAAGACAATCGTAAAATGAGTTTTAGACAGGTACGTGCCGAGTAAAACTGTGAGGGACGGGAAAAACCCACCGTGGTTCAACAACAAAGTTAGGAAACTACTTCGAAAGCAAAGAGAGCTTCACTCCAAGTGTAAACGCAGCCAAAACCTCTCAGACAAACAGAAGCTAAACGATGTCAAAGTTAGCGTAAGGAGGGCTATGCGTGAAGCGTTCAGTGAATTTGAAAGTAAAATTCTGTGTAGCGACTTGACAGAAAATCCTAGGAAGTTCTGGTCTGACGTTAAATCAGTAAGTGGCTCGAACAGCATATCCAGACACTCCGGGATGATGATGATATTGAAACAGAGGATGACACGCGTAAAGCTGAAATACTAAACACCTTTTTCCAAAGCTGTTTCACAGAGGAAGACCGCACTGCAGTTCCTTCTCTAAATCCTCGCACGACCGAAAAAATAGCTGACATCGATATAAGTGTCCAAGGAATAGAAAAGCAACTGTAAACACTCAACAGAGGAAAGTCCACTGGACCTGACGGGATACCAATTCGTTCTACAAAGAGTACGCGAAAGAACTTGCCCTCCTTCTAACAGCCGTGTACCGCAAGTCTCTAGAGGAAAGGAGGGTTCCAAATGATTGGAAAAGAGCACAGGTAGTCCCAGTCTTCAAAAAGGGACGTCGAGCAGATGCGCAAAACTATAGACCTATATCTCTGACGTCGATCTGTTGTAGAATTTTAGAACATGTTTTTTGCTCGCGTATCATGTCGTTTATGCAAACCCAGAGTCTACTCTGTAGGAATCAACATGGATCCGGAAACAGCGATCGTGTGAGACCCAACTCGTTTTATTTGTTCATGAGACCCAGAAAATATTAGATACAGGCTCCAAGGTAGCTGTCATTTTCCTTGACTTCCGGAAGGCGTTCGATACAGTTCCGCACTGTCGCCTGATAAACAGGCGACAGAGCCTACGGAATATCAGACCAGCTGTGTGGCTGGATTGAAGAGTTTTTGGGAAACAGATCACAGCATGTTGTTATCAATGGAGAGACGTCTACAGATGTTAAAGTAACCTCTGGCGTGCCACAGGGGAGTGTTATGGGACCATTGCTTTTCACAATATATATAAATGACCTAGTAGATAGTGTCGGAAGTTCCATGCGGCTTTTCGCGGATGATGCTGTAGTATACAGAGAAGTTGCAGCATTAGAAAATTGTAGAGAAATGCAGGAAGATCTGCAGCGGATAGACACTTGGTGCAGGGAGTGGCAACTGACCCTTAACATAGACAAATGTAATGTATTGCGAATACATAGAAAGAAGGATCCTTTATTGTATGATTATATGATAGCGGAACAAACACTGGTAGCAGTTACTTCTGTAAAATATCTGGGAGTATGCGTGCGCAACGATTAGAAGTGGAATGATCATATAAAATTAATTGTTGGTAAGGCGGGTACCAGATTGAGATTCATTGGGAGAGTCCTTAGAAAATGTAGTCCACCAACAAAGGTGGTGGCTTACAAAACATTTGTTCAACCTATACTTGAGTATTGCTCATCAGTGTAGGATCCGTACTAGATCGGGTTGACGGAGGAGATAGAGAAGATCCAAAGAAGAGCGGCGCGTTTCGTCACAGGGTTCTTTGGTAACCGTGATAGCGTTACGGATATGTTTAGCAAACTCAAGTGGCAGACTCTGCAAGAGAGGCGCTCTGCATCGCGGTGTAGCTTGCTGTCCAGATTTCGAGAAGGTGCGTTTCTGGATGAGGTATCGAATATATTGCTTCCCCCTACTTATACCTCCAGAGGAGATCACAAATTAGAGAAATTAGAGCACGCACGGAGGCTTTCAGACAGTCGTTTGTCCCGCGAACCATACGCGATTGGGACAGAAAAGGGAGGTAATGACAGTGGCACGTAAAGTGCCCTCCGCCACACACCGTTGGGTGGCTTGTGGAGTATAAATGTAGATGTAGATGTAGAAGAATAACGAAGCACCAGGAGAAGACGCTATCGTTGCCGAGCTGTGGAAGAAGGCTGTAGACAAAGCAAACAGCAAGTTGATTGAGTTTCTACGAAACATTTGGGTCACTGAGAAGTTACCAGATGACTGGACATCTTCTCTGATCCATCCCTCACATACGAAGGATGATTTGAATGACAGCAACAAATGTAGAGGGCTCTCAATGATTCCAGTCACCTATAATGTATTATCTACGACATTATTGAACAGAGCCGAACCTCAATTGGACCCAAAACGTGGAGATTATCCGGGTCGTTTTAGAAAAGGACGCTCTTGTGTTGAACAGATTATTAATTTGAAGTAATTATTTAGTCAAATTAAACTAGCGAATAAACAGTATGTAGTTACTTTCGTTGACTTCAAGAAAGCATACGATTCAATCGACAGACATACATGAGAATTTTACAGTAAATGGGCCTGGACCAGGAAACCCACAGTCTTATACAAAAGATCCTGAGTAACACTAGATCACGGGTAAAGTTCAGGGGAACATTTTCAGAAAGATTTGAAATAAAGACAGGAAATAGACAGGGAGATTCACTTTCACCTCTTCTCTTCAACTGTGCACTGGACAAAGTGGCCGGCCAGTGTGGCCGAGCGGTTCTAGACGCTTCAGTCTGGAACCGCGCAAGCGCTACGGTCGCAGGTTCGAATCCTGCCTTAGGCATGGATGTGTGTGATGTTCTTAGGTTATTTAGGTTTAAGTAGTTCAGAGTTCTACGGGACTGATGACCTCAGATGTTAAGTCCCTTAGTGCTGAGAGCTTTTGGGACAAGGTGATCAGAGAGTGGCTAAAAGAAATGGAAGTACAAAATATACCGAGCAGTATTTACCAGGGACACAAACGGAAGGGACTAGTAGCAGACTGTTTAGCTTTCGCAGATGATCTGGCACTTGTAGGAAGCTCAGTAGAAATAGCAGTAAAGCAGCTCAATATATTCAAACTTCAATCTGCCAAGGTAGGACTTCAATTGTCACTAGAAAAGATAAAATACCTCACCAAAATCAGTGATACTCCCAGTGAACTACAGCTGGAACAAGGTCAGATGGAGAAAGTTGACAGATTCAAGTATCTAGGAGAATGGTTGGAACCTAATCTATCAGAAGGAACAGCACTAACAACTCGGATTAACAATTCACAGTTATCATATCGATTAACCAAGAACATCTATAATAAGAAATGGCTATCTCGTAATTCCAAACTAAAACCCTACCAAACAGTTATCTGCCCTGAAGCCCTATACGAATCAAAATGCTTGAATCTGAACAGGATAGGCTTGAGAGATAAACAAGTGATTCAGAAGAGGAGGATCCTGAGACAAGTTCTGGGACCAGTCAAAACATATGATGAGTACAGAAGACAATCAAACCAGGAACTATACTATCATACCGAGAAAATCACAGATGTATCCAGGAAGAGACGTCTCGCTTTCTACAGAAATATCACAAAGATGGACGAAACAAGACTAACCAACCGACTTTTCAATTACTTCAAGAGCAGAAGGACAGTGAAACCATGGCTGCTAGAAGTCAACAAAGATATCCAGAAACTGAACACAACGGAGACATTAGAAACCGAGCACTTCTCAGAAGGATACTAAAAGAAAAGAGGTTTCAGGACAGATCACCCCCTAAAAAGACCGGCGCCATTTGGACATAGGAGAGAAAGGAGAAACATAGCCAGAGAATGCGGGATTACTGGGCACACATAAAGTCCCTCTCCAGGCTGCAAAGTTGAATATCGTGGTCCTTAGCTGGCCCATTCGAAAGAAGAAGAAGAAGCAGAGGAGACGGACATGTGTCAACAACTTGTTTTATGTTTCGAGGGTGAGGATGATGAGCTCCTTAACAACAACGTGACAGTTGATGAAATTTGGGTTCAACATTTTGACCCTGAAAACAAGAGAGCATCAATGGATTTCCAGCCACAAAGGACCACCGACGCGAAAGAAGAATTCGTCCACACATGGAGCACCTTCCCCATCACGACAAAGCCAGACCACAACGAACGGAGCGACTTCTTCAACAACCCGACGCCTTGGTCTCACCGTCATAGATCCTCCTCCATACAGTGACAAATTAGCCCCATCCGATTTCCATTAGTATACAAAAGTTAAGGAATTCCTTAGAAGACTTCACTTTGATAATGATCAGCAGTGCAAGCAGAGGTGAGGTTGTGGCTCCGTCAATGAAGTCAAACATTCTACGGTGACGATATCAACAAACTGGTCTCTCATTGGGAGAAATGTGTTCGTCGCCAAGGTGAAATATCTTGAGAAATAAATATGTAGACATGAAGAATAAAGATGTAGAAAGTTAATAACTGTTGTGTATATCGTTCAGCGTAGTCAGTACATACACAGCTTTCTTACTAGAGCGCGCCCCGCTAAGCACAACAGTGCAGGCGCAGCGCTCGTCCGTCTCCGCACTACGAGATGGCGCTGCCTTAGAGATGGACCAAATTCTGCTTCCGCCGATCCGCGTATTAATATGTAATGCAGCAAATGAGATTGCTGTTAATGTAGAACCTTTTCTCCCCGCGGATCACACTCGCGCAGTGATACCTGAATGCGCAAGGTATTATAACGAGTGTACAGACCTCCGATCAACCAGTCTGCATTTCTCTGCATTTGTCTATACCAGTCTATAGTCAAGTTTCAGTCTGCGCCTAATAACATTATCATATTCTTGTACATAGCTATGAAGAGAAATGTACAGACACTTTGTCAAGTATCAGAGATATGTGAGAATAAGATTAACGTACCAACACCAAAGGAACTTAAGATTGTTTATTGTAAATAGCATCCAGAATCAAGTTAAGTAAGGTGTATGCTTGTTATTATTTTAATAAATCTGTGTGAAAATTAATCAAGCTCCGTTTGAAGTTGGTCACCGTCAATCTGCTACTCTAAGCGCGCAAGTGGCATTTCTATCATCGGACCTAATGGCAGAAGATAAACACGCCACGATAAGATCACGAGACATATTGCTGACACTCGCCTACTTCGTTAGAGCGAAAAGTCAAATAATCTGATGGTGTGTGTACCGAAGGTCTTACTCCATGCACGCCACAATAACGTTTGTTTTATTTAAAATGCTTTAAGAGTTTTCACATAAAAATTTGGAGGCATTACCCTTCAGCACGCTCTCGTATTACAAACGCTCGCTAAGCGATAGGAGAAGGGCAGCAAGTGGGAAGAAAATCTCTTTAGCGATGAGTTTTTGAAGATCTGTTTCATATTCTCGCTGGCCAAGAGCCCCGAGCCTCAAGTCAGCATAGAGCCTGGGGAAAGGAGTACCTGGATGAAGGATGCGAAAGCGGCCGAGGTGCAGAACACTCGCCTAACAGCACGGACTCCACAACTCGCTGTTACCATGCCCAAAAATGAGAAGAATGTTATAAGATGTACTCGTCAGTCGTTCCTTTGTATTCTTTCGAGACCGACTTCTTTATTTTCGCGTCAAGCCAGATATAATGCAGTTAATATTAATCAATTCCTTTTAAAATTTTGTTATCTCATGGCACGGTGACTGCATTTTTCTCCAAAGAATATATGAATGTGTTGGTTCTCAGTAGATTCGTCGTTCTTCTTTACATTCAGAAGAGACAATCTGGCAGATTAAAACTGTGTGCCGGATCCAGACTCGAACTTATTCTGTAGGTAATATTTATTTTCAACTGAGTGCAGTAAAGTTGTTACCATTAATTGAAATTTGGAACTATCAAAGACACAGAGAATACTTAGAGAGGCTGTGGCATGTATATTAATGCTCTCTAGGGTGCCTCGCCGTACCGTTAGGCGTCATATTTCGGGAAGTCGTTCTGCGTTGTTTTGAAAGTGAGAGCGGACACACACAGTTTTTTAAGCTACACAGTTGCTGAATTCCTTTTCGAAATCGTGCCTGCTCTGTGCTCAGAATGTAAGTGCACTCACACATCTCGAAAAAAGTACATATGTTCTGTAACTGTGCTGTTCTTATGTACAGTGATGTATTTGTTGTTACTTGTGCAACAAAACATGCTTCATACAAGCTCTCCATGACAATTCTGTAACCCACATGGTATTACGAGAACCTTAAGACTGGTAACAGAAGCAGCGAATACTAGCAGCATTTCAAGGACAAACATTGAGAGCAGGACTCCAAGTGCGGAAAACACGCTTGGCGGAGCTTACCGCGGCTGGCAACGAGCGACACAGCAAGAGCGCCACCATGATCTGACTGGGAAATTTTTCTGAATATTAAAACATGAACTCCTTCCCAGAGCCGGCCTTCCAGTCCACCGGCACTTTACAGGCTTCGACCAATCTAACGAGTGGCTCTGCACCTCCAGGGTGCCTCTGGCCAACCACTTTTAGATTCCTGCCCTTCTCCTACTCAGTGGATAGGCATGTTTCTGGACTTTACATTAACAGACTCCAAGTTCAGTAACATCAGAGCTCACCTGAAAGCTAAATGACACTGCCCTTCCTCTTATTGCCAACAACAATAGTTGTTTACATCACTTGTTCCTACCTGAGGCCTTTCGTGAGTGGGGTCCGCTGGTGCGTCACTCTAACCTGTGTAAACACACTGACGTTGCGGTTCTCAGAGGCAAGTATTGAGCTTGCTGCTTCTTCAAAGATGTGGCCTTTTGTGACCCTCTTCTACTGTGACGACTTACAACAGCTGTCCCCTGGGACAGTTGCCCAAAGCGTGTGCATTTCGCAGGGTTCTAGCGTTACTGTTGACCTTCGGTAACCTAAAAGCTAACGCATTTGCCGGCTCTCTGCACTGTCACTGATTTCCTGTCTTGGTGTGCCCTTAAGCTTAACAGTTTACTAGTCATTAGACGGCGTATCTCTTTTGTGGATAATGTCAAGCGGCGTTTGCTGATGCTGCAGTGGCGAGAATCAGCATCTGCTTTGGTGAGGCTCCTTGCACTTGTTTGCTGTCACGTTACTTTGGCTAGAACTGGTGGAGGTAGAATAGACGCCACAGCGAGAGCAGTATGTGGATTATACATCGGTTGCATTACATTCCGGGACGATGTTTTAGGCCGTGGTAATTCGGTGTTAAATCGAATTTTGGGGCCAAATCCACTGGTTATTCTCTTGCTAAAATTAAATGCTAGATATTTATCATAACGTATAAATATGCAGGCAGGTTTGCAATAATTTGACGAACCCTGGTATTCAATTAATGCCTATCTCCCTCAGTCCCGATGAACTTGATGTATTTCTGAATGAGAACTTTCTAAAAGACCTGGGACAGTGTGGTCTTGTTACAGTTTGAAGCGGACAAAATCGATCATACTCTCGGGTAACAATTTAGAAACCTTTCACGTTTGCTAGCAACTGGCTTGGAGGAATTTATGTACGCAATTTACATCGTAAACATCTTTGTCCTTGGCAACGCACGCAAACTTCTCATTGCCCGGCACATCGATATGGTAACCTTTTCACTCTCATTTTGTCGTTGGTTACCGTAACTGGTTACCTCAGCTCTCTCGGTCAAATCGATATGTCTCCCAGTTCTCCAGGTTGTCAGAAATATTTGGACCTGTCAAAAACGCAACTCGAATGGTATGCTTTCAACTGAACTGATACGTTATAGACGCTTGTTAGCAGATAATTAAATGGATATGGTATCTGTTCTTTCGGAAATGTCCGAAAGAACAGACACCATATCCCTATAAGGATATAGTTCTGGCAATACCGGCCATGACCTTCCTCTTCTGTGCGGATGCATACATATTACCCGAACTCTTACGGGACTTGGTAAGAATGTCTTCCACGAGTAATGAGAATGTTGGGTAGAGACACTTCGATTGTAGTGTGTGGACATATAAGGTGTGTGGACATTGTGCGTCTCACGGGAGGCCTGCGCGAGATGGACCCTGCAGTCGCACTGTCCTCTGTGCCCTCGGTGGCTCAGATGGAAGCCGGCACGGTAGCTCAGCGTGTTCGGTCAGAGAGCTGGTTGGCCTCTGTAATAAAAAAAAACTGAGTGAAAGGGTCAACAACGAACAAAATGCAAAAAAAAAAGATGGTTAGAGCGTCTGCCATGTAAGCAGGAGATCCCGGTCGGTGCGCACATTTTCACCTGTCCCCGTTGATATATATCAACGCCCGTCATCAGCTGAAGGTATTAATTTATAATTCTAATTTCGTTGTTAGCAGACGTTTGTCGACAATTATTCCGTGATTCGTTCGTCTCAGTCATAACTGCCAACCTCAACTGCAAAGTGGTAAGCGAAAAATTCAAATTCCACAATCACTTCGTTTTCCATACTGATTCCGACATTACTAGAGTTTTATATTTCATATACTTTCACTGTTGCAAAAAAAGAGGGAATTTTATTAGAGTTTAAACTACTTTGTTTAGTTGCATATTTCACATTTTTAATCAACAGAAATAAAGTTCGTTTCAGTTTCTTTTAGTACAGTAAAAGTAAGTTGTGTTGGTCACGACAGTGTAACTGATAGAGTGGTAAATTGTTTGGTATTGTGGAGCGTTTAGATCCAAGTGGGAATGCTACAGAGAGATACAGAATGGAACGAAAAGATCAATTTAGTAGCTGGAACGAACAGATAAATTTAGTAGCTGGAACTACAATCTGGGAAAAGGCAGTATATATGCCAATGAAACTAAGTACTGGGACACAGTGTGATGCATTCTAGAAGGCATATCTATTATTTGGAATCTTATAAAGCGGGCTATACTTCAGGCACTGAATAAATTCATAAATTAAGGACTACTGAATCTCACTATTCAATACATGTAACATTTTACATAGACATGGATACTCTGTAAATCACACTTAAGTGCCTGGTGGAGGGTTCATCGAACCACCTTTACAATTCTCTGTTATTCCAATCTCGTATTGAGCGCGGAAAGAACGAACACCTATAGCTTTCCGTACGAGCTCTGATTTCCCTTATTTTATCGTGGGTTGCGTTCCACCCTGTGTAGGTCGGTGTCAGCAAAATATTTTCGCATTCGGAGGAGAAAATTGGTGCTTGGAATTTCGTGAGAAGATTCCGTCGCAACTAAAAACGCCTTTCTTTTAATGAAGTCCAGCCCAAATCCTGTATCATTTCTGTGACACTCTCTCCCATATTACGCGATAATACAAAACGTTCTGTCCTTCTTTGAACTTTTTCAATGTACTCCGTCAGTGCTATCGGGTAAGGATTCCACACCGCGCAGCAGTATACTAAAAGAGGACGGAGAAGCGTAGTAGGTCTGTTACATCTTCTAAGTGTCCTGTCAATAAAACGCAGTCTTTGGTTAGCCTTACCCACAACATTTTCTATGCTTCCTTCTAATTTAAGTTGTTAGCAATTGTAATTCCTAGGTATTTAGTTCAATTTACGGCCTTTAGATTTGACTGATTTATCGTGTAACGGAAGTTTAGCCTATTCGTTTTAGCACTCAAGTGGTTATTAATTTAAATTATCACTCTGTCGATTCATAGACCACAACAAGATGTGTTCCATTACTTAATGTATTACCGACGTTTCTATTGTCGCAGCATTGTGGAGCATATCGTAAGTTTGCATCGTGTCCGTGAGTTGTATGGCTTTTCAAACCGGTACAGTATACAATTTATGGATGATTATTTAACATACTGAACTACTTGTATGTTTAATTTGATTCTGGGGAAATAATGTAAGAAAAAATTATATCAAGCGTGCTTTTGTTGTTCCTTAGCTGGTATCATGACTTACAACAGCCCAATGAGGGCGTTCATTTGAATGTATCCACCGGTTCACTTAATCCCAATTAGTTTGAACATTTTATTTCCCATAACTAAGATACATTCCTTTATTTTTTTTTTTTTACTTTTTGTGCTCCACTGGCTAGCTTCATAAGTTCTAAGAAGTTTGAGATTTGAAACAGAACCTACCGTACAACACTTACGAGTAATCAATCGGAACGACCTCAATTACAATTACGACATCAAACAATAGTAGGAAAAACTGACGCCAGGTGGAGATTCATTGGCAGAATCTTAAGGATATGTGTCAAGAAAGAAATGTTTGCGGAAAACACTCCTTTGACTGATTTTTTGAATATTGTTGTCAGTCTGGGATCCACACAGAGTAGAGTTAATAGAAGGGAGAGAGAAGAGCCAATGAAGAGGGGCATTATTTGTACAGTCGGCGCGGGGCCGTTACGGAATGCTGAATAAACTCCAGTGGCAGATGCTGCAAAATAGGTGTTGTGCATCATGGGGATGTTTATTGTCGAAATTCCAAGTTTCGAGTAACGTATTGTCTCTTCTGACATAGATATTGCAAAATGATCACGACAAGAAGTTCAGAGAAATTAGAGTTCATAGAGAAATTTAGCGGTGATCATTTTCCGCACGCGCCATTCATGAGCGGAATAGGAAATTGGAGATTGGTGGCAAACTGGTACCAGGAGTACCCTCCACCACACCTTAAGGTGGCTTGCGGAGTATAGGTGAAGACGTAAATATCTTGCTTAGAAAGTGCAAGAATAAGACAGGAGACACTAGTGAGCGTGGAGAAGCATGTACACTGTGATACAAAAAAAAAAAAAAAAAAAAAAAACGACGCACCACGAGGGAGTTTTGAAAATTGGTCATAGGTTGGTAAAGGTATCGACGGAAAACTCAGAATTGTAATTTGGAGGCAGATGGACGTATGTGCGACGCTGCAGCGCAATTTCACTGCGCAACTGACAAGGATAGTAAACGCGTGGGAGCGGGGGGGAGGGGGGGAGGGGGGGGGGGTCGTCGATACCAGGGCTTAAAGACTCAGCGCTTTTCATTCCGTGCACTCAGTTGGACAGTAACTATGCCTCGCAGAAGACAGGCGCATGAGTAGTATATGCAGCAGCTAGCATTTGAGAGAGGACTTGTAGTTGGGCTCAAGGAAGCCGGTTGGAGTGATCTGCGAATCGTTCGACATTTGAACAGGAGCGATGCCACTGTTCGACGATGTTGGCAGGAATGGGTGAACCATGGCCCAAACACAGCTTTAAGAAGGAGGCTGTCGACCTAGAGAGCCGGGCGCTGTGGCCGAGCGGTTGTAGGCGCTTCCGTCTGGAACAGCGCGACAGCAACGGTCGCAGGTTCGAATCGTGCCTTGGGCATGGATGCGTGTGATGTCCTTAGGTTAAGTTAGATTTAAGTGGTTCTAAGTTCTATGGGACTCTTGGCCTCAGATGTTAAGTCCCATAGTGCTCAGAGCCATTTGATTTCGACCTAGAGAAGCGACAAAACATGAGTACCGGCTAAACGCCAGAGAGGCACTCAGAGTCCCGGAATTTCATTATCATCGATCCGAAGTGCATCTCGTTCTTCAGTGACCACAAGTACCATTAATAGGGATCTCACAGAAACTGCTCTAAGCTCACAGAGCTCCTTGCACCGACTAACATTGACTTCAGTGCACAAACAAGTCCATCTGCAGGGGTGTCGGCATCATTCGGCCTGAAATCTCATTGGCTAGAGTAGAACTGACTACAGTGATGAGTCCCGAGCGCTGTTGACCACCACAGGCTTGTTGGAGACGCCTCGGACAGCAGTGGGACAACGCGACTGTCGCCCGCCACGCGTCCCAACCAGGAATGATGGTTCCACAGCAGGAGCCCTTTGGTTCTCATCCGCGACACCCTCAGAGCACATTGGTATGTCAATATTCTACGCCCCATTTTGTTGCCCTTCATGGCAAAGCCATCCTGGGCTTATATTTCAGAATGATAATTCGCTCCTGCACACGGCGAAAGTTTCTATTGCTTTTCTTCGTGCTTGTCAAACCCTACATCGACCATCAATCAGATCTCCCTCCCCCGCCTCCCTCCAAACTGAGAGCGTTTGGAGCATCATGAGCAGGGGCCCGCCAACCGGCTCGGGATTTTGACGGTCTAACAGGCCATCTGGATTGAATCTCGCACGATATCCCTCAGGAGGACATCCAACACTCTCTCAATCCGTGCCAAGGCGAATACATAAGGGCCAGAAGTGGGCCAACGCATTATTGACTTGCCCATTTTGTGAAGCTCTTCTCTTGAATAAATCACCCAATTTTTCTGAAAGTAATCATTTGTTTGTCGATACATCCTCATCACATATATCGATTTTCGTCTTGTTCGGATAGTTCTGTCTTGGTGCACCTTTTTTTTGTCTTAGATTGTAGAATTTCTCTATTCACTGACACGGAGGCCTAATTCAACTCAAACATGAACACCCTAATTACTAATTGAATTACGTCGCAAATATACGTTTACTGGTTACTTCGGCGTGTTCAAACAGTTTCTCCTGAATGACAGTGTCTTCAGAATCGACCATCGACCTGATGCAACAAGACACGAGACATCAGCCCATGCAACACGTTTTCATTGTCGCACGGTGCAGATATTTATGATCTCGTTCCTGTTGCAATCATTATTGACGACGTCGATTGTCCAACATTTAATTTACTTATTTTTATTTGTTTATTTATTTAACCTGATCTGATTAGGACTCTTAAGGACACAAACACTGTTGGCTGTGGCGTGTTTTTTGCTGTCAGAAGTAGTTCATCTTGTCGCGAAATTGAGGTAGATAGTTACTGTGAGTTAACATGGGCAGAGGTCATTGTTGGCAACCGGAATAAAATAATAACTGGATCCTTTCACTGACCTACCAATTCAGATGATACAGTAGCTGAAAGGTTCAAAGAAAACTTGAGTTTGATTTCAAACACGTAGCCGACTCGTACGATTATAGTTGGTGGTGACTTTAATTTACTCTCGATATGTTGGCGAAAATACATGTTTAATTCCGAAGGTAAGCATGAAATATCATCCGAAATTGTGCTAAACGCACTCTCTGAGAATTACTTCGAGCAGTTAGCTCATGAGCCCACGCGAACAGTAAACGGTTGTGAAAACACACTTTACCTCTTTGCACCAAATAATCCTGAGTAAATGACGAGCATCTAAACGGATACAGGAATAAGTGAACACAGGATTGTCGTAGCGAGCCTGAATATTGTAACCCCCCAAATCCTCCAAACACAAACGAAAAATATACCTATTCAAAAAAGAAGATAAAAATTCACTTGACGTCTTCCTGAGAGACAGTCTCCACTCCTTCTAAATTAATAATATAAGTATAGACCAGATGTGGCCTGAATTCAAAGAAATAGTATCGGCAGCAATTGAGAGATTTATACCAAATAAAGTAACAAAGACGGAGCTGATCCTCCTTGGTACACAAAACGGGTTAGAACACTGTTGCAGAAACAACGGAACAAACGAGCCAAATTTAAACAGACACAAAATACCCAAGACTGGCGTTCTTTCACAGAAACTCGAAATTTAGAGTGGATTTCAATGCGAGATACTTATAACAGTTTCCACAGCGAAACTTTGTCTCGAAAACTGACAGAAAATCCAAAGAGATTCTGGTCGTATGTAAAGTATGTTAGCGGCAAGAAACAATCAATGTCTTCTCAGCGCAATAGCAATGGAGATAATCGAAGACAGTGCTGCCAAAGCAGAATTACTAAACGCACCCTTCCGAAATGTCTTCACAAAAAAAGACGAAGTAAATATTTTAGAAATCGAATCAGTAACAGCTGCCAACATGGGTAGCGTAGAAGCAAATATCCTCGGAGTAGTGAAGCAACTTAAATCACTTAATAAAAGCATATCTACGGGTCCAGACTGTATATCAAGGAGGATCCTTTCAGAGTATGCTGATGCATTAGCTCCATACTTGACAATCATATAAAACCATTCGCTCGACGAAAGATCAGCACCCAAAGACTGGAAAGTTGAACAGGTCACACCAATATTCAAGAATGGTAGTAGGAGTAATCCACTTAAATACAGGCCCGTATCATTAACGTCGATATGCAGCAGGATTCTGGGTCATTTATTGAGTTCGAACATAATGAATTACTTTACTTAATTTACTCCTCCCGAACAGGCCATGAAGGCCCAACGGTACCGATCGGCCGCCATGTCATCCTCGGCCTATAGGCGTCATTGGATGCGGTTGTGGAGGGGCATGTGGTCAGCACACAGCTCTCCCGGCCACATGTCCCTTTCTGAGACCGGAGCCACTACTTCTCAATCAAGTAGCGCCTCAGTTTACCTCACAAGGGCTGAGTGGACCCCGATTGCCAACAGAGCTCGGCAAACCGGATGGTCACCCATCCAAGTGCTAGCCCAGCCCGACAGCACTTAACTTCGGTGATCTGACGGGATGCGGGGTTACCACTGCGGCAAGGCCGTTGGCACGTAATGAATTACCTCGAAGAAAACGGTCTATTGACACAAAGTCAACATCGTTCTTGTGAAACACAACTAGCTCTTTATTCGCATGAAGTTTGAGTGTTATTGACAAGGGATTTCAGATCGATCCCATATTTCTGGATTTCCTGAAGGCTTTGGACACTCTACCACCAATCGGATTGTACTGTAATTCCGCGCTTGTGGATATAGTCTCAGTTATGTAACTGGATTTCTGACTTCCCCCGGGCGCGGTGGTCTAGCGGTTCTAGGCGCGCAGTCCGGAACCGCGCGACTGCCACGGTCGCAGGTTCGAATCCTGCCTCGGGCATGGATGTGTGTGATGCCCTTAGGTTAGTTAGGTTTAAGTAGTTCTAAGTTCTAGGGGACTGATGACCACAGTAGTTAAGTCCCATTTTCTGACTTTCTGACAGAGAGGTCACAGTACGTAGTAATTGACGGAAAGTCATCGAGTAAAACAGAAGTGATTTCTGGCGTTACCCAAGGTAGTATTATAGGTCCTTTGCTGTTACTTATCTATATAAGCGATTTGGGAGACAATATGAACAGCCGTATTAGGTCGTTTGCAGATGACGCTGTCGTTTATTGACTAATAAAGTCATCAGAAGATCAAAACAAATTGCAAACCAGTTTAGAAAAGATATATGAATGGTGCGAAAATAGGAAGTTGACCCTAAATAACGAAAAGTGTGAGATCAGCAACATGAGTGCTAAAAGAACTTCGTTAAACTTCGGTTACACGATAAATCAGTCAAATACAAAGGCCGTAAATTCAACTAACTACCTAGGAAATACAATTACGAACAGCTTAATTGGAAGGAACACATAGAAAATGTTGTGGGGAAAGCTAAGCAAAGACTTCGTTTTACTGGCAGGACACTTAGAAAATGTAACAGATCTACTAAGGAGCCTACAATACGCTTGTCAGCCCTCTTTTAGAATACTGCTGCGCGGTGTCATCCTTACCTAATAGGACTGATGGAGTACATCGAAAATGTTCAAAGAAGGACAGCACGTATTGTATTATCGGGAAATATGGGAGAGTGTGTCACTGAAATAATACAGGATTTGGGCTGGACATCATCAAAAGGAAGAAGGTTTTCGTTGCGACGGAATCTTCTTACGAAATTACAATCAGTAACTTTCTCCTCCGAATGCGAGAATATTTTGTTGACACCGACGTACGTAAGTAGAAACGATCACCTTGATAAAATAAGTTCAAACTTTCAACGCGCTATACGAGATTGTAATTATAGAGAATTGTGAAGATGGTTTGGTGAACTCTCTCCCAGGCACTTAAATATGATTTGCAGAGTATCCATGTAGATGTAAAGGTAGAGCAGGTTTTCACACACACAGCATCTTTTTTTTTAAATGTTGTTACCTAAGAAATAACAATTTTAATATGACAAGAAGATTTAAAATAGGGCAGCATAAGTGTGCTGCAGTGTCTCTAGAAACCTGATTGGTGTTTGCCTAGTAGGTTGTTTGTAGGTAGGTAGTTTATTAACTGTTCGTGTGCAATACATTCTAAGGCCTTGAAAAGCGAAGGAAGAATGCGAACAGGTCGGTAATCAGAGGGCTCTGTGCCAACGTCCTTTTGGATAGTCGATTAAGTAGTCCCTGTTTCCAGACCTCAGGGAAAACACTTGAGGTTAATGAGTTGTTGAAGACATCTGTTATAGTGGTCAGTAATGAGTTTCGTTATGTGGACTGTGATTCCATCGAGACCAGTAGGTGTTGATCTGATATGCATGATGGATCCATTAATGGTATCGAAAGTAACATGCTTTAGATAGAATTTTTCGTGGCTACAATCGTTAGGCTCCTTGAAGTAATCAGTGACTCTCTGTTTCGTTTTTGGTTCACTTGTGGCTGTAGATAACGTGAACTACGGGTTAAGTTCTTCGGCTGGGGCAATGAGATCAGCTGTAGCTTTTACTTTTCCTATAACTAGACATCGCAGGATTTTGTGTATGGCAGCTGGTCTATTTTTGTTGTCGGTTAATTTATGCGCATGCCTGAGTTTTGCATTCCTCACAACCTGACTGACACTGTTCCGCTTCAGCTTGCAAACAATACGATTTTCAGGCGGGGGGCGTAGTTTGTATGTCCGATGTACAGCGTCTCTGAGATTCATGAGCCGCTTTAGCTCTTCATTTAGGCAAGGTGCAAGTTTACTTTTTACGTTCCCAGTCTTTAGGGGAGCATATCTGTCATATAGTTGGGTAAATTTATTAGTAATTCACTGAAGTTTTTCGTTTATGTCCAAGACGGGAGCAGAAAACGCCATCCAACTATTTCTTGCGCCTCAGTTGCAAATTCAAATAAATTAATGGGTTTGCAGTCTCAGTATTTAGTCAGTTACGGCTTCTTTCTGGGACATTCTAGCGAACGATTTATGAGGACTATGTCATGGGCAGGGAGGCTCCAGGCAGATATTTGAGAGGCACGAATTACTCTGTTTGGGAATGTCGTTGCAAATATATCTGCGAGAGCGTGGCGGCTCTTCGTATGGCGGGTAGGTGCAAGCTGAGGTAGCGGACCGTTTGTAGAAGAAAGCATCCGCTTAAATTTCACACTGTACCGATTACAGTACAGGAAATTTGCATTGGTGTCTCCTGTTGTAATCCTATGCTCGTTTGCCGATTCTAGACTTGAAAGTGTAGTATCGAAACAGAAATAACCCGGCTACTTTAGGAGGTTTCTGCAGGAAATATACAGGCAATTTGTATCATGGGATTCGAGCTCTGTGGATATACATATGACAACACATACAGATCGTCTGCTGCGTTTCCCCACGTTCAACAATGCGCGATTAGCATGTGCTCCGAAACACTTGTGGCTGTCCGAGCATTGTACTCCGTCACCGGGCCTGCCACAGACGGCCAGCCTCTGTCATCCTTTGCAGAGCTGACAAGACTCTGACATCCAAATTTTGTGATGAGGCGTGAACGTCCAACACATTGTTGCTTAGTTGTGGTCATGGTCGGGTCGAGAACATTTTCCAACGAAAGCCACATATTTATTTCGCGTGCTCCCCCCCCCCCCCCTGCCGCCCCCACCCACATACACATTATTACACTATTGTACACAAGCGACATATCATTTAATCCACCCACTCCTTTCGGTCCCTCACTTATGCATTACATGCTCTTCGTTAAGCTCTAGGTAAGACCTTTAAAAACAAACATAAATCTAGTGATGGTGTGGGTTTTTACCACTACTATTATAGTACACCGCATGAACAAATTTAGCGTTTGGCACCCCAAGTTGGCACCCCAAGCGGCAGCTGGCGTCTCTTGAGCCTTAAATCGGCCCTGTTCATTACTGAATGTGTAGTAAGCATTACTTATGAAGAACGCTTCCATGCCTTTTTAAACAGATATATTTAAGTAATCATTTTCGTGAGCTTGGGCCATTTATTATACAATTTTAGTCCCTGGTAGAAAATGCTGTTTTAACTTTTTTGTTTTCCTTGGTAAATCAACAAACTGGCTCTTGTTCCTTGATTATGTATAGAACATTTAGTGAAATACTTAACAACGTTTTCCTGACAAGCAAAACAGGTTGGTTGATGTACTCTCTTAATGCAGTAAGGGAATGCAGTTTTTTAAACAGTTCTTTACAATTAGTTCAGCTACTACTTCTAGTTATTATTCTTACGTGACTTGCTGCAGTTTAAAAACTGTGTCCATGTTCTGTGCTTTCGATACCCAGAAAAGAGCCACACAGGTAAGAACTGAGTGTACGTAGGAATAGTATGTCACCACAAGATGGTGTCTATGATCTGTGCCTTCGATCCCCAGGAAAGAACCCCATAGCCAAGAGACGAGTGTACATAGGAATAGCATGTCACCACAAGACAGTTAGTGCTACAAACTGTTGATAGAACCCTAAGAGAAAAAAGCATTTTTGCCAGCATATTTGTGTGTTAATTTCATGTTAAGTGATAATCAATATTCATCGCTAAGAACGCCTAATACGACAGAATTGCGTAACCTCTTTATGCTGAAGTTCGTACTGTTTGTTTTCTTACGTTCAGTGTTAGTTTGTCACATAGTGCTGAGCTGTAAACATCCTTGAGAGCTTCATTTGATTTCTCTTGTCTACAGAGATGGACGGACACAGTCATCAGTTTTCGTGGTCACTGCTACTTTGTTTTGGAGGTATCAGTTAAGTTGTATGTCCACTGATTCTTCCCATTAATATAGGCAAGTTCAAAGCTGTGTCAACGGCCTTACCGCAGTGGATACACCGGTTCCCGTGAGATCACCGAAGTTAAGCGCTGTCGGCCGTTGCTGGCATTTGTATGGGTGACCATCCAGGCTGCCATGCGCCGTTGCCGTTTTTCGGGGTGAACACAGCCTCGTGATGCCTATTGAGGAACTACTCGACCGAATAGTAGTGGCTCCGGTCAAAGAAAACCATCATAACGACCGGGAGAGCGATGTGCTGATCACATGCCCCTCCTACCTGCATCCTCAACTGAGGATGACACGGCTGTCGGATGGTCCTGATGGGCCACTTGTGGCCTGAAGACGGAGTGCCTGCTAAAGCTGTGCACGTCCCGAAATACAAAACCAGAGTGTACTTTGAATACTGCATTAATGAGTCAGAACTAGAGTCATGGTGTTAAAATTTTTTTCGGGCAAACAGGTTGTGGAGAATAGGTGTTGGAATGTCCAAATAGGCTTAGTTGTAGTTAAAGCAAAAAAAAAGGAAGCGTCGATTTAGTTTCAGATACTGGAAAAATGCAGTTTGTCTGAGATACAGACTGCATACAAGACATTTATGGCCCACACGAGGATGGTTTGAAAATCATTGTAAAAGCACTTCTCCACATGGTCTCCCTTTGGAGGATATACACTTGTCCCAGGTATCCTCACAGCTTTTTCATCCTGTCAGAAAAATAGTCTCTGCAAAACATTCGTTGACTGCAGTTACCACTTCCTCATTTGCTAAAATTTGTTCCCAGCAAGCAAAAGTTTCAATCTAGAGAACAGGAAGAAGCCATTTGGGGCTAAGCTGGTGAATAGGGTGGATAAAGAAGCAGCTCAAAGCCCAGTTCGTGCATTTTGGACGTTATTATCGTTGATGAGTGTGGTGCTGCATTATCCTGGTGAAAGAGTACTTTTTTTTTAATGTCATCGTTGGTCTTTTTAGCCAACGCACGTTTCAAACGATCCAACAACGAAGAATAATAGGATAGGGTCCAGTGCTTTTTCCAAATAATCTATGAGGGCTATTCCTTGGGTATCCCAAAGCAGTGACCATCACCTTATCAGCTGACAAAGTAGTCTTCGACTTCTTCGGTGCACTTTCACCAGCCTTTGTCTACTGATTTGGCTGCCGTTTTGACTCTAGTGTGTAATGATAAACCCATGTTTCACCAAAAATCACAAATCGGCGCAAAAAGTCTTGAGGATTGCGATTAAACATCGCCAGACATTGCGTTGAAATGTTGAGCCAGATGCGCTGTCGGTTGACTGTGAGCAATTGCGGTACCCACCTCACACACAATTTCTTCATAACGAATTTTTGGTGCAGAATATTACGCAATCCTATGTACTCACTCGTATCAGACGCCTAAAGTCTCAAGAATCTCACGAATTCTTATTCCGCGGTCTTGTATTAACATATCATGGATTTTGTCAACGGTTTTCTTTATGGTGACCTCAAGTAGACGGCGGGAGGGCTCTTCGTCTTCGATGCTTGTCCAACCATGTTTAAATTCATTAATCCAAAAGTAAATGGTCTCAAATCATGATGCAGAGTCCACGTGAACTTCATCCAGTTCCGTTTTGATTTGCGCGACAGTCCAGCCCTACAAAGTGAAAATGTTTAATAATAGCACGAAATTCGGTGTTGTCCTTTTTCAGTCGCAGTCGACACACTGACTAATTCAGTCGGCTGTCAGAAATGAACTGTACACTGTATATTGTAGAAATTCCTTATACGATCCTTGGAATAATCAAGCTTACCCACCATGCAAGTCCAACAAGAATGTTCCATTCTTTCATGGAAATTTGGCAGACCTATCAAACCACCTTCATGCTTATGTATGTGGCATGAATTAGCAATTCACTGCACAGTACTATTCTCATCTCGCTTTGCTGTCAAATACGGTAGATTGCGCCTGCTACAGCACTATGGCGAGTAGAGCGGCGTGCGGTCACTGTGAGGAGCAGTCAGGCGTAGAGTGCGCGCAAAACAACGTGGTCGGTAGACTCGCTATTGGCAGTGCGTGCGTGGAGAGAGCGGTAGTGATGGTTGTGGGCAGACGTTGTAGGGGAAAGGGAGGAGAATTGCCGTTATAAACTGAAGAATATACTCAAATTTTTTGCAAGTATTAAGTGGAGCGCCTCCACACACACACACACACACACACACACACACACACACACACACACACACACAAACACACACACACTTTTACTTGGTGACCAGTCAAAAAGACGTACTGTCACCTCTGATTTGGTTAGTATCTATAAGAAATTCCCCTGAAAATGCAATGAAAGCGGTGATTTATGTTCGGCTGGTTTGTTAACCATTTGTAACTTACAGAGAAGCGTCATGAGTAGCGAATTCTGAGTAAAATATACATGTCTTTTTTGTTGGCATGAATTTGCCTCTTTTGCCGAAACACAGCGAGTCTGCACAATATCACATCACCAACGTTGTGCAGACTTAATTGCGAGAGAATTCTGAAGCGCTGGTTTTATTAGTTTTATTGAGTGAGAAACTGAGGAAAAGTAAGATCAATAACTTATGAAAAATCACATCCACGGTACAAAAATAAATGTATAATGTCTTCACTTACGCTGTGGCAAAACTCCTAGAATTTCGTGTTTCACCAGTTGTCGATTGCCCTTAAAAATTACCTTCTTTCATCGATGAAATCTGTAATTAGTAGACAATGAAGTTTGCATAATAACCATAAGGCAAAATAATCTCCTCTTGGCGTGCGATGATTTGCCAAAATCTCATTCTGCTATCTCAGACCCTTTATGAAATGTGAGGGATGTTGTGAATATTTAATTCTGGCTTCATTGGTGGCACATGCGATCGCAAATGAGTGTGCTACATCAGATTAATTTTTTCGAGATTGGTGACAGATAAAGACCACCACCCAAGTCCAAAGAGAAACTAAATATGTTAGCTAAATTTCATGTGCAGCAACGTATTATGTAATATGCACAAAACACAAAATCATAGTGACTCCTATTTTTTATTGCAAACTTTTTTTAATTTCGCGCAGTCTTACTTAAATGCAAATATCACAACAAGTATGACAATTAACGAAGTGATGGGGACGTCATCATGAAGCTGACATATAAAATACAAAGTAACGCAAAAAGCAATGTTTTACCAAATAGTTTCTGTAAAATCGTTTGAGAAAGATTGCAGGGCATGTGCGTCAATTCTGTCATTGCAGTGTGTCACCGATCAGCTGATAGCAGGCAAACAATGCAGGCCTCCCTTACCAAAGAAACAAATGAACCTGCTCAGCGATTTGGATGGAAAATTGTCACAGTGTATCTGGTATCATATCCTGCGCAGACCCTATGGGAGCGAACCGGCATCATCAACCTGGAGCCAGCAACAATGGTTATGGTTAGAGGCATTTGTGTTAGGCGCTAGGGCCACATGTGGCGCACCGACCGAGCTCGTTTACGTAACTTTGTGGCTGTCCCACGGAATTGTTCGTGGAGGAGGGCCGATCACTGCTATCACTGGAGGGAGCTCAGCAGGCCAGAGGCAGCTGGAGAATGGCCAGCCCGAAGGCGAACCGGCTATCAGAGGAGAGTAGCCGGCGGGATGTAGTGAAGCAGGCAGTCGTAGAGCAAAGCAGCTAGGCCACCTGGTGGAATTGCAGTTGGGGCTGCTGGTAGCTGGCTGTCAACGCGGGGCTTTGTTCCATTCTAGGCTAGATCAGCGGACGTAGCTCGACTTCGCGGATCCAGCTTGTTAGCTGTGGTTTGCCTCCAGCTATTACTGTTAAGGAAATTCTGTCTTTTGTGACCAGGGCGGTCTCCTAGGCCAAAGGAAGGTGTCTAGGGTGTAAAGTGATTACAATTGTCAGCTATGGCGAAGCTGCTGAAAACCTAGTGAGTTATAGTGAGAAGACAAACTATATGATCGAAAGTATCCGGACACATGGCTGAAAATGACTTACAAGTTCGTGGCGCCCTCCATCGGCAATGCTAGAATTCGATATCGTGTTGGCCCACACTTAGCCTTGATGACAGCTTCATCTCTCGGAGGCAAACGTTCAAGCAGGTGCTGGAAGGTTTCTTTGGGAATGGCTGCCCATTCTTCACGGAGTGCTGTACAGAGGAAGGTATCGATGTCGGTCGTTGAGGCCTGGCATGAAGTCGGCGTTCCAAAACATCCCAAACGTGTTCTATTGGATTCATGTCAGGACTCTGTGCATGTCAGTCCATTACAGGGATGTTATTGTAGTGTAATCACTCCCCAAAGACGGTGCATTATGAACAGGTGATCGATCGCGTTGAAAGATAGAATCGCCATCTCCGAATTGCTCTTCAACAGTGGGAAGTAAGAAGGTGCTTAAAACATCAATGTGGGCCTGTGCTGTGATAGTGCCACGCAAAACAACAAGGGGTGCAAGCCCTTCCGTGAAAACCACGACCACAATACAACACCACTGCCTCCGAATTTTACTGTTGGCACTACACACGCCGGCAGATGACGTTCATCGAGCATTCGCCATACCCACACCCTGTCATCGGATCGCCACATTGTGTACCGTGACTCGTCTCTCCACGCAACTTTTTCCTCTGTTCAATTGTCCAATGTTTACGCTCCTTACACCAAGCGAGGGGTCGTTTGGCATTTACCAGCGTGATGTGTGGCTTATGAGCAGCCGCTCGACCATGACATCCAAGTTTTCTCAGCTCCCGCCTAACTGTCACAGTACTTGCAGTGGATCCTGCTGCAGTTTGAAATTCCTGTGTGATGGTCTGGATTGATGTGTGCCTATTACACATTACGACCCTCTTCAGCAGTCGGCGGTCTCTGTCAGTCAACAGACGAGTTCAGCCTGTACGCTTTTGTGCTGTACGTGTCACTTCACGTTTCCACTTCACTATCACACCGGAAGCAGTGGACCTAGGGATATTTAGGAGTGCGTAAATCTCGCGTACAGACGTATCACACAAGTGACACCCAATCACCTGAACACGTTCGAAGTCCATGAGTACCGCGGAGGCACTATTCTGCTCTCTCACGATATCTAATGACTACTGAGGTCGCTGATATGTAGTACCTAGCAGTAGGCGGCAACACAATGCACCTAATATGAAAAATGCATTTTTTCGGGGGGTGTCCGGATACTTTTGATCACATAGTGTATCATTCTATTGTTGTTGTGTTCAGAGAAACTGTAATCTTTGCCCGTTGGTGGCATTCATTGTTTTGTTGTTCTCATTTATTGTGGCTATCATCGAGTAACTTCGGCTGTGGTTTTCTACAGCTACTTCTTGTTCTCTTGTCAACTGCATGTGTAGCATTATTTAACTGTTCTGCTTCTGGTTTGACTGTGTGCTTTTTTGTTCACTTACTGCCTTTAATATTTCTTGCCCCAACTGCTTGTAAAGTTGGTAATATTCGGAAGATCGGTTTATTTTATCTTATGTTCTATTATGTTGAGTGTAAACTATGTACACTGACGGGAAAAAAACCGCAATACCAAAAAATAATAAACGTAGAGTAATGAAATTTCTGAAATATATTTGTCTATGTAACATATTTCAAAGACTAACATTGCAAGATCACAGGTTAATGTCAGCACCAGATAAGCCAATGGAGATGTGAAGTGCTGGTACATAAACACTCTCGATAGTTCCACGTAGCTGCCCTGAGCCCAGCCTTCTTGCGACTGGAGATCGCCGTGACCACGGCTGTCAGTGGCTACATTCCTGCCAAATCTGTCTACAGTGTCGCAAAAGGAACATACAGCTTCTTGTAACCCTTTTCCGCGACCTCGTTCAAACTCAGTGTGTTGTTGATAACGACGTATTTGTCGACTCAAAGGCATTCTTGACTAACATGAACTCACTACGTCCAATCTAAAAGGTAACTGACGCTCACGACCGTTACGGCGTGTTTTTAAAGCAAAGCTGATATGCAGCCTCGCAGTGGCACTACTGACGTCACCCTTACGCGACTGGAGCGAAATCTGAATACACATCATTTTCCAGAAGTAGAACCATGCACACCAACTTTCGTTTATGTTTTTTGCTTGTGTCACCTTGCGTACGCGCTCGAAGCTGTTGCAATTGGTCAACAAATAATTTAACTATCGTTAAGGATTTAAGCCCAGACAAACCACAGCCATTTCCCTGCGCCAAACAATGGAAACATTTTCAATTGTATACCAGACGTGGCTTGAACTCAAAGAAATAATCTCTAATGCAATTGAGAGATTTATGCGGAAAAGTTAACAAAAGATGTTACTCGCCGAATAAGTTAATAAAAGACGGTACTAGTCCCTCACGGCGCACAAAACATATTAGAACTCTGCTGCAGACGCAACGAAAAAAACATGCTAACTTAGGAAGAACACAAAATCTCCAAGACAGGCAATGTTTTATCGAAGTTGGAAATTTATAACTTAATGCGATGCTCAATGCTAGGTGCTTTTAATAAATTCCACAACGAAACGCTGTCTCGAAATCTGACGAAAAACCCAAAGGGATTCTGGTCGTATGTGAAGTATTCCAGCGGCACGACACAATCGATATCTCCACTGCGTGATACCAATGATCATATTGCCGATGACAGAGTCACTAAAGTGGTGTAATTAAACAGTTTTTCGAAATTCCTTCACCAAAGAAGACGAGTTAAATGTTCCAGAATTCGAATTAGGAACAATATGAGTAACTCAGTAACTATCGGTGTAGCGAAATAGTTTAAATCACTTAATAAAGGCAAGTCTTCCTATCCAGCATCCCAATAAGGTTCTTTCCAGAGCATGCTGCTAAAATAATCTCATGCTCAGCAATCATACAAAATCGCTCACTCGTTGAAAGCTCTGTATCTAAAGACTGCAGTCACACCAATGCTCAGGAGAAATCCGCTGAATTGCAGACCCATATCACTGACCTCAATTTGCGGTAGGACTCAGAAACATAAACCGTGTTCGAACATTATGAATTACCTTGGATGTAATTGAACATTACGAATTATCTCGAAGGTAACGGTCGATTGCCATACAGTCAGCATGAATCCAGAAAGTATCGTTCTTGTGAAACACAACTAGCTATTTTATCGCAAGTTGGGAGGGAGAGGAGATTTGAAAGGGACTCAAATTGATTCCATATTTCTAGATTTCCAAAAGTTGTATTTTGCCAGTGCCAATAAAAATCAAAATATTTGTTTTCTACCGCCTCTTTCTTACCTCAAGCAATTTAGTTAAGGACCCCTTACCACCGGTATAATTTTTATGGTTTCAGATATCGTGTGCAAGGTTACAACCAGTCATGCATTTCCGTTTCTGATTACCTCGATTTCAATTCTGGCTGCCCTTACAATGATTATTGGGCTGTATTGTAAATACTTGTACGGTTCTAGGCGCGCAGTCCGAAACCGTGCGACTGCTACGGTCGCAGGTTCGAATCCTGCCTCGGACATGGATGTGTGTGATGTCCTTAGGTTAGTTAGGTTTAAGCAGTTCTAAGTTCTAGGGGACTTATGACCACAGCAGTTGAGTCCCATAGTGCTCACAGCCATTTGAACCATTTTAAATACTTGTAAGGTAATGGCTACATACAAGTAATTCTGACATTGCTTTTGGTGAAAAGAAAATACTATGGTACGTCTCACTCATAGTGTTTGTGGACCTGGGAGGCAGCTTTCAACAACGTTCCGCCGAATTAGAGGTTATAAATGCTGAGAAGAATATGAAGTAAGTTCAACACAAAAGAGTAATCCACAGTATCTGCAATACATACGACGGATACTTCAGAAACCATACGTACTATAAAAGTGGATGTATTTGTGGATGCTTCAGAATCCATACGTATTATGAAAGTGGATGTATGAATGCATGTTCCACGTCTCCTCGTAAACCACTCTATCAACTTCAACCAAATTTGGTACACGTATCACTTACTGTCTGGAATAACCACGATGGGTCTAAGAATACCTACTTCGAATCGGGGTGGGGGTGAAAATGGAGTGTAGTTCACGAAGCGCATAGAGCCGGATTATATTCATACAGTAGTTGAGAACGACAACATTTAGTGATTTGAAAACAACTTTAGACATAATTTCAGACCTTTGAGAGTTTTTCTCGCTGACAACCCCACAAAGGAAGAAAGCTTTATCGGTTATTACATTTTCGCTGTTCATGCAGTGAAACTCTCTTGTTAGACATGACCGTTTAATTCATTACTTCTTTACTACTAACTCCAATTTGCAACACATTTTGCAGGCAGTATTCACATATACCAATACCACTGAATGTATTGGCAAAAAGACATCATAAACAACGGTATGCGCAAGAAAACTGCCGCATCGTGCATGACCTTTTAATTTATTAGTTATGTATTACTAAATCTGTTCGCAACCCATTTCGCAGACGGTATCCACATATATAACTAGATGTGCCTGGGAAATTATGTCGTTGTACAGTACATACTTCAGGAGGTACGATGTCATAAGCATTGAGCTGCAGGGCGAAATTCGTTAGTGATATCGGTGATATATACGTACAAATACGTATGGAATATGTTAAATGTATGTGACATGTGCGTGCGGGGCAAAGCCACGGGTAGAAGGCTCCTTCTAAATCCAGGTGTTGATTCCTGTCAGGCGTGGTCATATATTACTTACTATGTGGGTAAAAGTAGTAGCGGCTTCGGCCAAGAATACCATCACGGCGACCGGGAGAACGGTGTGCTGACCCCACGCCCCTCCTATCCGCATACCCCTTTGAGGGTGACACGGCGGTCGGATGGTCCCGGTAGGCCATTCGTAGCCTGAAAACGGAGTGGATAAAAGTACAGGGGGGGGGGGAGGAGGAGAGAGAGAAAGGGGTAATACCCAACAACCTCCGACTGAGGTGAGGGTATTAGCGTGGAGACAGAAGGGGAGGGCAAGAGCTGGACAGAGAGGGAGGACAGCTGGAGATTGACTAACAGAATATAAAATCATATCCGTGCAATACCAGGTACTCAGCTAGTATCTCATAATAATAGTAGTGCAGGGAGAACAATTCATCAGTACTAAAAATAGCAAGCGTCGCACACTCATGCTCATAAATTAAGGATAATGCTGATACATGGTGAAACAACGCTCTGGTGGGTGGTTTGCGGGTTTAAATCACCTTGGGGTATGACCACGCGGTTCATTTGACCTGCGGTCGTCGCACGGTGGCGCTGGCAGCAGTCCACATACGCAGAGGTGTGGTGGTGCATGTCAGAGTACGGTGCAGCGAGTAAGTGTGCAGACGTTTTCAGACGTGCTAATGGTGACTGTGTGTTGAAAATGGCTTAAAGAAATATTGATGACGTTATAAGGGGTAGAATGCTAGGGCAACGGGAGACTGGTCAAACACAGCAGGTCGTAGCACGGGCCCTCCATGTGCCACGTAGTGTGATCTCAAGATTATGGGAGCGATTCCACCAGACAGGAAACATATCCAGGCGCTACAGTACGGGATATCCACAGTGTACAACATCACAAGAAGACCGATATCTCACCTTCAGGGCCCGCACATGGCTACGAAGTACTGCAAGTAGCCTTGCTCGGGACCTTACCACAGTCACTGGAACAGTTGTCTCCAGACGCACAGTCTACAGACGACTGAACAGACATGGTTTCTTCGCTCGGAGACCTGAAAGGTGCATTCCACTAACCCTTGGTCACAGGAGAGCCCGTAAAGCCTGGTGTCAAGAACACAGTGAATGGTCATTGGAACAGTGGTCCCACATTATGTTCACGGACGAGTCAAGGTATGGTGTGAACAACGATTCTCACCGGGTTTTCATCTGGCATGAAAAAGGAACCAGATACCGACCCCTTAATGTCCTTGAAAGGGACCTGTATGGAGGTCGTGATTTGATGGTGTGGGGTGGGATTATGATTGGTGCACGTACCCCTGCATGTCTTTGACAGAGAAACTGTAACAGGTCAGGTGTATCGGGTCGTCATTTTGCACCAGTATGTCCGCCTTTTCAGGGGTGCAGTGGGTCCCACCTCCCTCCTGATGGATAATAACGCACGGCCCCACGGAGCAGCCATCGTAGAGGAGTACTTTGAAACAGAAGATATCAGGCGAATGGAGTGGCCTGTCTGTTCACTAGACCTAAACCCCATCGAGCACGTCTGGGATGATCTCGGTCGACGTATCACTGCACGTTTTCAAACCCCTACGACACCTCAGGAGCTCCGACTTGCACTGGTGCAAGAATGGGAGACTATACCCCAGCAGCTGCTCGACCACCTGATCCAGAGTATTCCAACCCGTTGTGCGGCCTTTGTACATGTGCCTGGTGATCATATACCATATTGATTTCGGGGAACATGCGCAGGAAACAGTGGCGTTTTGTAGCACATGTGTTTCGGGACGGTTTTCTCAACTTATCATCAATAGCGTGGACTTATAGATCTGTGTCGTGTGTGTTCCCTATGTGCCTATGCTATTAGCACCAGTTTTGTGTAGTGCCACATGCAGTTATCCTTAACTTAGGACCATGAGTGTAGTTAATTCACTCAAAAATAAGAAAGATTTATAAAAATTTGCTGAGATAGACATTATAAGTAAAACAGAATTTTGTCTTAGGTGAGAGAAAACAGAAGCTAACAAGACGAGAAGTAGCAAAAAGGAGTAAATCGATTTCTGTAACATCAAAATTATGTAGTGCACAGTACTGAAAGTGAGAGGCTTTGGTATCTAAGAAAAACGATTGGGTGACGTTGCAATGGTGCCAGTTGAGTCTATCAGTAGATCGGGTTTCACTAGGCTTGGCCTGCACCTCAATAGGTAAATAGGTAACAGAAGGGGAGGCTGGCAAAGCTTATAGATGACAGTGTAGTGGGTGGTGGTGGGATCACTCATGGAAAACTTCCCTGAACTAGTTGGTGTTAGAGCTGCACCTTTTTTTAGATTTAAGTCAGCTGATAGGTATACCTGCTTAAAGGAAGTCCCTGTAACTGAGAAATCACCTTCAGAGGACGCCATGTTTCCAAGTAGAGAAGGCATAAGCATATTTCATCAAAATATAAGAGGTATTAAAGATAGTGAACTGCTTATAGATGTTGAATCTGAAATTATTGGTATATCGGAGCACCATTTAAATAATTTGACAATTCAGAGGCTTACCAGGATACGGATTAGCTGGCTTGCGGAGTGGGGGAGTGGCCATGTACGTAATAAACAGTATTCCATTCGAGTCCACAGAAGTATCACGGCACTGCACTGGACAGATATTTGAATGTTGTGCAGGGAAAGTTGAATTTAGTGGAACTAAACTTCTAATTGTTATTTAAAGGTCTATTAACTCTGACTTCAGAACATTTCTGCTCAAGGTAGAAAGGGTTCTTGACTCAGTTTATAGTAACTACCAGAAATTAGTTATATGTGGTGACTTCAGTATAAATTTTGTATATGATGGTGCAAGAAAAAGGATGTTGGTAGATCTCCTAAATCCATATGATCTGAGGCAGACTGTTTTTCCATTTTCAGCTAGAGTGCACGGGAACAGTAGCACAGCCACAGACAATATTTTTATTTATTCTTCATTACTAGATGGGCATTTTGTTGATGAAATGGAGAATGGCCTTTCAGACCATGCTGCACAAATTTTAACACTAAAAGGTTTTTGTACTCAAACAAATGTCACATATAATTTCAAACTAAGTAGGAAAGTTAATAATCCAACAGCAATAAAGAGTTTTTTAAACCTCATCAAGGAACTAGAGTGACAGGATGTTTATAGTGCCGATAACATAGGTGACAAATATAATGCTCTTTGAGAGTTGCTTTCCATTAGAACGTTCTAAACGGAGTACTAGCAGTAAAAGGTAGCCCAGGTAGCTTTAGCCCAGGTAGCTGGCTAGTGCGATAAGGATATCATGTAAAACAAAGTGGGAATTATACCAAAATGTTAGAAGTAGTCACAATCAAGCTACAGTGGCCCATTACAAACAGTACTATAAGGTGCTTAAAAATGTTATTAGGAATGCAAAAAGTATGTGGTATGCAAACAGAACAGGTAATTCACGGGATAAAATTAAAACCATGTGGTCAGTTGTGAAGGATGTCTCTGGACAGCAGCACAAGGTCAACGATATAAAGTTAGTTCGTAGTACAAATGTATCCGTTACTGATAAATCAATAAAACAGATGTATGTAAAGTATTTAACAATCATTTTCTGAGCGTTGCTGGTGAACTAAATAAAAATTGCTCTTGGCAAATGCTTTTCCGAGATTGATATCTGACATACTCCTGTATGATACAGACAAGGGGGAGACTGAGTCATTATTTAAATCACTGGAGGCTAAGGAGTCTCACGGATATGATGGAGTGCCTAGCAAAATATTAAAGTACTGTGCTCCACATGTTAGCCCTGTATTTAGCCATATTTGTAATTTTTCCTTTAGGAATGGTCAGTTTCCAGAGCGATTAAAGTACTCAGTAGTAAAGCCGCTTTATAAAAAATGGAGAAAGGGATAATTTAGACAATTTTAGACTTATTTATATGCCATCAGGGTTTGATAAAGTTATTGAATAGGCTGTGTATATAAGGAAATTGCTCATTTTATATCACATGATTTGCTATCAGATGTACAGTTCAGCTATAGAAGTCTTTTAACAACTGAAAATGCTATATTCCCTCTTCTCTGTGAGATACTGGATGGGTTATACAAAAGGTTTGGAACGCTAGGCATATTTTTTGATTTAAGTAAGGCGTTTGATTGTGTTGATCACAAAATATTGCTCTAGAAGTTGAACCATTACGGAATACGGGGAGTAGCTCACATTTGGTTCACCTTTTACTTTAGCAACAGACAGCAAAAGGTCATTATTCACAATGTTGAGAATGGCTGTGATGTCGGTTCTGAGTGGGGTACGATCAAGTGGAGGGTGCCCAGGGATCAGTGTTGGGGCCACTCCTGTTCTTTATTTATATGAATGATATGCCCTCTAGTATTACAGGTAACTCTAAAATATTTCTGTTTGTTGATGTCACTAGCTTGGTAGTAAAGGATCTTGTGAGCAACATTGGCTCAGTTTCAAATAGTGCAGTTGATGATAAAAATTTATGACTTGTAGAAAATAAACTAACGCTAAATCACAGTAAGATTCTGTTTTTGCAGTTTCTAATACACCATTCAACAAAACCTAATATTTTAATTTCTCAGAATGGACGTATGATTAGTGGAACTGAACAGTCCATATTTCTAGGTGTTCAGATAGGTAGTAAACTGTCGTGGAAAGCCCACGGTCAGGATCTTGTTCAAAGACTTAATGCTGCCTTTTTTTTCTATTTGAACGGTATCTGAAGTGAGAGATCGTTCGACACGAAAATTAGTCTGCTTTGCCTATTTTCATTCGCTTATGTAGTATGGTGTAATATTTTGGGGTAACTCTACTCATTCTAAAAGGATATTTTAGGCTCAGAAACGGGCGGTTCGGGCAATAAGTGATGTAAGTTCACGAACCTCTTGTCGACCTCTGTTCACGAGTCTGGGTATTTTGACGTTGGCCCCTCAATATATATATATTCCTTACTGTCATTTCTTGTTAACAATATTAGCTTATTCCCAAGAATAAGCACTTTTTACTCAGTTAGTACTCGGCCAGACATCAAACCTTCATTTGGAACGGACTTCCTTAACTCTTACACAGAAAGGTGTGCAGTATACTGTTGCGTCCATTTTCAGCACGCTACCACTAGAATTCAAAACTCTTAGCAGTTATCAAGCCGCTATTCAATCTACACTAAAGAATTTCCTTATGGGCCACTCCTTCTATTCTGTCGAGGAGATCCTTGAAAAATTAAGCTGATTCTTGTTGTATTGTTGACTGCAGTTACTGAAACTTATGGCTTGACTTTTTATAAATATCTTATTTTTATCCGTTATTACTTTTATATTGTAATTCCCCCCCCCCCCCCCCCCCTTGATCCATGGACCTTGCCGTTGGTGGGGAGGCTTGCGTGCCTCAGCGATACAGATGGCCGTACCGTAGGTGCAACCACAACGGAGGGGTATCCGTTGAGAGGCCAGACATACATGTGGTTCCTGAAGAGGGGCAGCAGCCTTTTCAGTAGTTGCAGGGGCAACAGTTTGGATGATTGACTGATCTGGCCTTGCAACATTAACCAAAACGGCCTTGCTGTGCTGGTACTGCGAACGGCTGAAAGTAAGGGGAAACTACAGCCGTAATTTTTCCCGAGGGAATGCAGCTTTACTGTATGATTAAATGATGATGGCGTCCTGTTGGGTAAAATATTCCGGAGGTAAAATAGTCCCCCATTCGGATCTCCGGGCGGGTACTACTCAGGAGGACGTCGTTAACAGGAGAAAGAAAACTGGCGTTCTACGGATCGGAGCGTGGAATGTCAGATCCCTTAATCGGGCAGGTAGGTTAGAAAATTTAAAAAGGGAAATGGATAGGTTAAAGATAGATATAGTGGGAATTAGTGAAGTTCGGTGGCAGGAGGACCAAGACTTTTGGTCAGGTGAATACAGGGTTATTAACACAAAATCAAATAGGGGTAATGCAGGAGTAGGTTTAATAATGAATAGGAAAATAGGAATAAGGGTAAGCTACTACAGACAGCATAGTGAACGCATTATTGTGGCCAAGACAGACACGAAGCCCACACCTACTACAGTAGTACAAGTTTATATGCCAACTAGCTCTGCAGATGATGATGAAATTGATGAGATGTATGATGAGATAGAAGAAATTATTCAGGTAGTGAAGGGAGACGAAAATTTAATAGTCATGGGTAACTGAAATTCTTCAGTAGGAAAAGGAAGAGAAGGAAACATAGTAGGTGAATACGGATTGGGGCTAAGAAATGAAAGAGGAAGCCGTCTGGTAGAATTTTGCACAGAGCATAACTTAATGATAGCTAACACTTGGTTCAAGAATCATAAAAGAAGGTTGTATACATGGAAGAATCCTGGAGATACTAAAAGGTATCAGATAGATTATATAATGGTAAGACAGAGATTTAGGAATCAGGTTTTAAATTGTAAGACATTTCCAGGGGCAGATGAGGACTCTGACCTGTAGGTTGAAAACTGAAGAAACTGCAAAAAGGTGGGAATTTAAGGACATGGGATCTGGATAAGCTGAATGAACCAGAGGTTGTACAGAGTTTCAAGGAGAGCATAAGGGAACAATTGACAGGAATGGGGGAAAGAAACACAGTAGAAGAGGAATGGGTAGCTTTGAGGGATGAAGTAGTGAAGGCAGCAGAGGATAAAGTAGGTAAAAAGACGAGGGCTGCTAGAAATCCTTGGGTAACAGAAGAAATATTGAATTTAATTGATGAAAGGAGAAAATATAAAAATGCAGTAAATGATGCAGGCAAAAAGGAATACAAACGTCTCAAAAATGAGATCGACAGGAAGTGCAAAATGGCTAAGCAGGGATGGCTAGAGGACAAATGTAAGGATGTAGAAACTTATCTCACTAGGGGGCAGATAGATACTGCCTACAGGAAAATTAAAGCGACCTTTGGAGAGAAGAGAACCACGTGTATGAATATCAAGAGCTCAGATGGCAACTCAGTTCTAAGCAAAGAAGGGAAGGCAGAAAGGTGGAAGGAGTATATAGAAGGTTTATACAAGGGCGATGTACTTGAGGACAATATTATGGAAATGGAAGAGGATGTAGACGAAGACGAAATGGGAGATACGATACTGCGTGAAGAGTTTGACAGAGCACTGAAAGACCTGAGTAAAAACAAGGCCCCAGGAGTAGCAACATTCCATTAGAACTACTGACGGCCCTGGGAGAGCCAGTCATGACAAAACTCTACCAGCTGGTGAGCAAGATGTATGAGACAGGCGAAATACCCTCAGACTTCAGTTTAATAAGTCACAGCTGCAAAATAAAAACGCGAATTCTTTACAGACGAATGGAAAAACTTGTAGATGTGGACCTCGGTTAGCATCAGTTTGGATTCCGTAGAAATGTTGGAACACGTGAGGCAATACTGACCTTACGACTTATCTTAGAAGAAAGATTAAGAAAAGGCAAACCTACGTTTGTAGCATTTGTAGACTTAGAGAAAGCTTTTGACAATGTTGACTGGAATAATCTCTTTTAAATTCTGAATGTGGCAGGGGTAAAATACAGGGAGCGAAAGGCTATTTACAATTTGTACAGAAAACAGATGGCAGTCATAAGAGTCGAGGGGCATGAAAGGGAAACAGTGGTCGGGAAAGGAGTGAGACAGGGTTGTAGCCTCTTCCCGATGTTATTCAAACTGTATATTGAACAAGCAGTAAAGGAAACAAAAGAAAAATTTGTAGTAGGTATTCATGGAGAAGAAGTAAAAACTTTGAGGTTCGCCGATGACATCGTAATTCTGTTAGAGACGGCAAAGGACTTGGAAGAGCAGTTAAACGGAATGGACAGCGTCTTGAAAGGAGGATATAAGATGAACATCAACAAAAGCAAAACGAGGTTAATGGAATGTAGTCAAATTAAATCAGGTGATGCTGAGGGAATTAGATTAGGAAATGAGACACTTAAAGTAGTAAAGGAGTTTTGCTACTTAGGAAGTAAAATAACTGATGATGGTCGAAGTAGAGAGGATATATAATGTAGACTGGCAATGGCAAGGAAAGCGTTTCTGAAGAAGAGAAATTTGTTAACATCGAATATAGATTTACGTATCAGGAAGTCGTTTCTGAAAGTATTTGTTTGGAGTGTAGCCATGTATGGAAGTGAAAGATGGACGATAACTAGTTTGGACAAGAAGAGAATAGAAGCTTTAGAAATGTGTTGCTACAGAAGAATGCTGAAGATAAGGTGGATAGATCACGTAACTAATGAGGAGGTATTGAATAGGATTGGGGAGAAGAGAAGTTTGTGGCACAACTTGACTAGAAGAAGAGATCGGTTGGTAGGACATGTTTTGAGGCATCAAGGGATCACCAATTTAGTACTGGAGGGCAGCGTGGAGGGTAAAAATCGTAGAGGGAGACCAAGAGATGAATACACTAAGCAGATTCAGAAGGATGTAGGCTGCAGTAGGTACTGGGAGATGAAGAAGCTTGCACAGGATAGAGTAGCATGGAGAGCTGCATCAAACCAGTCTCAGGACTGAAGACAACAACAACATTGTAATTTCATGTACTGAAACGTTCCATGACCTTAGAGGTTTGCTCCTCAATTTGGTCCTACGAGAGTTGGCGTGTAAATAAAAATTAAAAATAAGGTCGTAATGGATAGAGTAATAATACGCGGATTGAGGCAAACAAAGAAAATTAAAAAAAAATAATAGAGAGAGATGACAGTACGAAACAATTTATGGAATGTAAAGACGGACTGTGAAAAAATTATTCAAGAAGAATCTGGAACATATGAAGTGTGGTATGGTGTTAACAATTCAATGGACAGGCAAAATAATATATGAAGGACTACAAAGGTTAGAACGAAGTCCATATTGAATGTTTACGGAAAGCGATAGTGGTTAATGTGTGCTTTGCTCCTAATCCAGAAGTGGCTATAGGAGCAGAAAAGGTAAACAATGTGACACACCAGCGGGAAGGGGGAGGAAAAAGTAACCAATGTGACGCACTTAACAATGATGTAAGGTGTAGTAAATATGGGAAGATTGGCTCAACAAAGTAAAAGGCAGAGAATGGTTCAAATGGCTCTGAGCACTATGAGACTTAACATCTATGGTCATCAGTCCCCTAGAACGTAGAACTACTTAAACCTAAATAACCTAAGGACATCACACAACACCCAGCCATCACGAGGCAGAGAAAATCCCTGACCCCGCCGGGACGGTACTAGAGCGAGCATGAAACAACCACGCAAGAAACGTAGCACTGTATTTGTGCCGCTGTGATTGAAGCTTAATTTGAGACAAATTTTTTCGACTACAGGATGTGGACGTAACGGCTGCTACCCACGCATGAGCGTAGTAGAATGGCAACAGGTCGTCTTTCCAGACGAGACTTGCTTCTCCCTGAAGACTCTCTTCAATTTTTTTTCATTGGGTTCTGGCCTGAAGGTCATGCAACAAAAGCTAAACACTGTACAGGAACTAGTCAAAAAATCACGAAAACGCTGACTTAAACGTCTCGTTTGTAAAGCATATTTTCCGACGTATCTGTAACATATGGACACTACGTAGTTTTTCTCTCGATTGAAAAATCTCTCTGAAAGCGGTTTTAAGCGTGCCTATGATCGTTTTGAATTCGTTTTGAATTTTGTTGATCGATAGCGGTGACAGATATTTCAACATTGCAGAAGTATTTGATAGCAAATTCAGATCAAATGAAACATATGCGAGGTTTAGGAGAAAAGTAATGAGACTGGCAACACTGGGAGCGATCTGGCAACTCTGTATTGTAGACCGGTGTGTTCATCCCTTCAAGATGTTCAATCCAAGTTTCAGCTCCATACAGCCAAAACTAGATTTTTCTGAGCTCTGTAAGTAAAGTTGGAACAGCGGAATTTAGAGCAACGTTATGCCATCAAATTTTGTGTTAAACTTGGGGAATCTGCGAGTGTGACCATTGAAAAGTTGAAACAGGCATATGGGGAACATTCCTTATCAACAGCACAAATCATTTTTGGAAGGTGAAGAACACGTTGAAGATGAGCCTGCATCAGCGAGGCCTTCAGCTTCAAGTAACACGAAAACGTCTAACGTGTGCTTGCTCTTGTGAAATCACGCTGACGCTTAACATTAAGGATCATCGATGACCTGTTAGACACTATCACCATTCATCAAATTTTGACTTAAGTTTTGCACATGCGAAAGGATTGTGCAAAAATTGTGGCGAAAACCTCACAACTGAGGAGAAATACTGTCGAAGAAACGTGTGTGTTGTTCTTCTTGAGAGGATTGCAAATGACCAACAGTGTGATCACTGTGATGAAACCTGGATTTTTCAGTACGAAACTGACACAAAGCGGAAAAGTTAGGAGTGTCGCACTGAGACCTTTCCTCGACCGAAAAAACCTTGAATGAGCAAATCAAAGATCAAAAGAATGCTGATTTGTTTTTCTTTGACAGTAGGGGTGTGGTGCATAAAGAATTTGTTTCTTAAGGACAAACTGTCAACCAAGTGTTTTACAACGATGTCCTTGAAAGATTCAGGGAAAGAGCGAATGGAATCAAAGCGGACATTCCAGACAAGTGGATACTGCATCATGACAACGTCTCATGTCACACGGCTACTTCCATCATTGAATGTTTGACCTCAAAAGACATTCCTGTTTCTGGACAGCCACCCTGTTCACATGATCTGACTTCTTGTGAGTTTTTACTTTTCCCGAAATTGAAAAAGATGTCTTAAAAGGACGTAATTTTGAATCTCTGGAGAACATTCAAAGAATGAGGCGTCATGTTTAAGGCTCTACCAACTAGAGCCTTTCAGCGCTGCTTTCAAGACGGGTAATAACGACTCGGCCGGTGTATAGCTGCCGAAGGGAACTACTTTCAAGCAGACAATATCGTTGTTTGAAAAAAACTTTTGTAGATAAAAAATCAGTCTTATTACTTTTCCCAAACACCTCTTATGTCACAACAAAGTGTTCCCAAACAATCTCATCAGTATACAGTGTATCCTCCCCCCCTCCTCCTGGCGGCAACGCGGGCGCGTATTCTCGCATGCAAACGATCATAAAGGTGCCGAATGGAATCCTGCCGTAGACTGCGCCAAACGTCTTGTTCCTTTTGTTGTAATTAGGTAATGGTCCATATAGGCCCCTGGAGAACGAGCAAGTTCCTGCATCATCATCTCCCATACATGCCCTACTGGCTAGGGCATTTGTTGTAATTCACAAATGGCATGTTGCGTCGCAGCAGCTATATGTGGACGTGCATAGTCCTGCTGAAAAGGCACATCACCTTCACGTCGAAGAAATGGCAGAAGGACGGGGATACAGCCTGTGCAATGTGGCTGGCAGTGGCTGCTTTACCTTGCGGAGACGCCAAATGTGACTGTGAGTTGCAACCGAGGGCCGCCAACTCCATGAATGCTGGGATGGGATGTGTATGCCGTGGAAGAATGCACTCTCGAATACGCCGCTTGCCAGGTCTGTGTCTATCATACGCATACAGACAGAATCTACTCTCAGTGAACTCTTTCATGACACTAGAGTACCCATGATTGTTCGTGTCGCCGTGTCAGCAGTAGCGTGGCCAGAGGCATACGCCTTCTTAATCCTGCTAGAAGCAGAAGGTTCCCAATGGTCCCTGATGACAATGAGTGAAACATGTGCACGGATTTCATCTGTGGATAATATACGGTCAGCCACCGCTACTAACATGTGTCGATCTTGACCTGCATGCCAGAAGCTGGCTTACAGGTGAGAAAATGTTCGGCGGACCACTGATGAAAGCAGCGGCACACCAACGATACGTTGTGTCCAATATGAGCAGCAGTCCGTCGATACTCATGTCCAGCTTCCCACAGGTCTACAATGCGACACCTTTCAAATGGTTGAAGCTGCTCAACAGGAGTATGTACTCGTCAGTGGGGCATGGTTGTACCCTAGAATGAATGTTGAAAAACACTGGTTAGCTCTAAACTCGGAACAGCTGCTGATGAAGAGTGAAAACAGAGGATGCGCAGACAGTCCACGTGAATGTCATCTGATTGCCAATGACAGTACCAAATGAATCACTAACACTACAGCTCCTTACTATGCACATACTATACCCTGGTGCCACTGAACAGTCTTGAGGGTGAAGTAATTTCTATCCGGCGGTGTATGTAATTTATTTATTAAATTATTCCCTACCACATGAAACATGCATATACACCGAAGAGCCAAAAAACTGGTACACCTACCTAATATCGTGTATTGAGCCCCCCGCGAGCACGCAGAAGTGCCGCAAATGGACTCGACTAATGTCTGACGTAGTGCTGGAGGGAAGAGCCACCACGAATCCTGCAGGGCTGTGGATAAATCCGTAAGAATACGAGGGGAGTGGAAATCTCTTCTGAACAGCAAGTTGCAAGGTATCCCAGATACGCTGAAAAATAATCATGTCTGGTGAGTTTAGTGGCTAGCGGAAGTGGCCTGGAGCCACTCTGTAGCAGTGTAATGTATGTATTAAATTATTCCCTACCACATGAAACATGCATATACACCGAAGAGCCAAAAAACTGGTACACCTACCTAATATCGTGTTTGAGCCCCCCGCGAGCACGCAGAAGTGCCGCAAATGGACTCGACTAATGTCTGACGTAGTGCTGGAGGGAAGAGCCACCACGAATCCTGCAGGGCTGTGGATAAATCCGTAAGAATACGAGGGGAGTGGAAATCTCTTGTGAACAGCAAGTTGCAAGGTGTCCCAGATACGCTGAAAAATAATCATGTCTGGTGAGTTTAGTGGCTAGCGGAAGTGGCCTGGAGCCACTCTGTAGCAGTTGTGGACGTGTGGAGCGTCGCATTGTCCTGCCGGAATTGTCCAAGTCCTTAGTATTTAGACGTATCAGGGGTGGCATATCACTTCAACTGCACACGCCCCACACCATTACAGAGCCTGCGGCTCCGAATGCCCATATCGATGAAGTTTCGTCGAATGGTTCTCACGCTGACACTTGTTGATGGCCCAGCCCTGAAATCTGCATCAATTTGCGGAAGGGTCGCACTTCTGTCACGTTGAGCTATTCTCTTCAGTCGTCATTGCTCCCATTCTTGCAGGATCTTTTCCGGCCGCAGCGATATCGGAGATTAGATTTTTTGCTGGATTCCTGATATTCACGGTACACTCGTGAAATGGTCGAACGGGAAAATCCCCACTTTACCGCTACCTTGGGGACGATGTGTGCTATCGCTCGTGCGCCAACTATAACACCACGTTCAAGCTCACTTAAATCTTGATAACTTGCCACTGTAACAGGAGTAACTGATTTAACAACTGCGCCAGGCGGTTGCTGTCTTATATAGGCGTTGACGGTCGCAGCGCCGTATTCTCCCTGTTTACATATCTCTGTATTATTCCTATACCAGTCTCATTGGCGCTTCAGTGTAGAAAACATTGAGGATACGCGTAGTCTAAGCTATTTTCATCCTACAGTGAATTTTGATGGAGGTTCTGTAACATACCGCAGACACGGCTCGCCCCAACTCGAAAACTCTACCTGCTGATGGAATTCGGCTAGTCTTTCTAGTACGCCTCCTGAGCGGTCACGCACCAACACGGCAACTTCTGTCAGCTCGTGGCAGACCAACTGGACGACCTCGGAAATCTGTTCCAAATCTGAACGGAGCAAATGTACGATCTCCGCCACTATTAACAACGCTCTGAAAGGATACTGTAAATAGTGGACGAATGAATAAGCTAAAAAAAGAAAACAAATCATACATAAAGACTAACGTTTATTAAAAATTTCACACACCAAAATATATCCCGAAAACAACTGAATTTCTTTCATGTTATGTTCTGTTCTCGGCCGATTCGTATGTAAAGCACTTAACAAATTCTGTTTTGTCTGTTTCACCATTTCTGAGTAAATTTAATTTCTGTTGTAGGAAAGTTTAGCTTTTCCTCATTTTTGAGGCCGTTTTGATGATGTGGCCATTTTCTCAGAGTTAATTCTTGGGTAGCCATCAGTTTGGTTATGCTTCAAACTTTTCACAAACCTGAAGATGGTTGGGTGAGGAGATTTACTCGAAGCGTTGAAAAGGGAATCAAAGCTTTCATGAGTGTTAGTCGTTCTCCATAACTTTTCGATGGTAATCAAAGCCGGCAAAGTTGTTTACCGTGAACAAGTTGCAAAACACTTGTGAATATCTCACAAATGAAAATTTACGTTCTCCGTAAGGAAGTGCAATCTGCAGCCCAAACGCAAGGAAGAATTTCACGTTTTCTTCGTCATAAATGTAATTTTCAGTTATAAAATGGGTAAATTTGATGAGTTTTTTGGTCTTGTGGCTCTATGATGACCAGGTCGGCAAAAACATCAGGAACATCTTGGGAATTTAAGTAACTAATCCCAAAGATGTAATCCAGCCACTGGCCTCTTTCACTGTTCCAGTCTTTGTACGTCGAAGCCGAACCAAGTGTTTGTGTTTTTCGCCACCTGAAATACGGATAAAAATTAATGTGTGTGAAAGCTTAAAGGGCTAACGTTTTATAAGGTGAGTGACTTGATCTATGTACTCAACCCTTGGCAGCGTGAATAATGTATAAGTAACTTTAGGAATGACTGTTTTCTGCTGTGTTTAAAAATGCAGAAAATATTATATAATAATTATGACCGTTTATCGTTCAGTACTAATACGGTTTTCTTACAATAACAAATACAGCTGTACTTACCAAGCTTGAGCCAAGTGAACCAGACAACCAGTAAGCTTGACCGAGTGGAACGCAATCTTCATACTCTCCTCGATGGACTGTTCGAGATCACTTACCGCCGTCTTTTGGATTAAAAGACAATTGCTTCTCTCTACATTAATCTCGAACACGCTGTAAAATTTCGAATATGTTTTCTTCTTATCTGTCATAAGGCTGAACACTAATAATATGTAAGAACCTCATTAGTAACTGTGGATCTTGAATAACCGGAGAAGATGACTGGAAATGGAAATGCCGTGTGGCTAGGGCCTCCCGTCGGGTAGACCGTTCGCCTGGTGCAAGTCTTTCGAGTTGACGCCACTTCGGCGACTTGCGTGTCGATGGGGATGACATGATGATGATAAGGACAACACAACACCCAGTCCCTGAGCGGAGAAAAACTCCGACCCAGCCGGGAATCGAACCCGGCCGGTTAGGTATGACATTCCGTCGCGCTGACCACTCAGCTACCAGGGGCAAACTCGCTGCAGACTGAAAAGTACCGGCATCAATGTACATGTAGTTTCCCCCGGACACAGGTATTGTAGATTGAAGTTGGTTGAAAAAACAAAATGACCATTTCCGTACCATTGTTAAGGACAAAGACTTCGCCTTTTGTAATTATCACCTCCATTTGCGATAAGACAACATGAATTACTGACGCGGATTTTGGCAGTTTCGGCACACTCTTCAAATGTGTACGCGTAATATTTTTGCGAATGTACCTTACGTCCTTCTTCGCTAATGTGTTGGTTTGTCATCTATGTCTCTGCATTTAAGTTCCTAAGGTTTTCCATCCAGAGCTTCGCTTCTTGTTTAAACAGAATTGCATTGTTCTGGAATTGGTGTGTGCTCGTGAGTGGCTTGCAAACGCAAAATAAGTTTTCGCTGTCTACTGCAAAAAATCTAACAGATCACCACGAACTTTTACCACGATATCGCCATCCACGTTTCTTAGTTCTTTTGTAAGGTATTAATTTATAACCACTGCAGGTTAAACGCATATTACTACAATCACTAAAAATACGTTTCAAAACGTGCCTTTCTGCCATATTTTTCGATTCGATGACTTACTTGAGCTAAGCAGCGGAACACTATGTGAGGTTAGCGAGTCGCTGTCGTTTACAGGACTGACGATCTCGGTGAGGGCCTGGAACAGCAACCCCGCTGACTCATTTCTAGGGTCGGGCCATCCTGCTACCTGCCAGCGGAGTAGCCTAGATCGAGCGTGGGATTAACTCACTCTTTCACAGTAGCCTTATTGGGGTCGTTAGAAGTTGCCGAGTTCGAGTCTGGCCCATGGACGAACCCAGGTAGAGCACGGGCAGCGGGGATTGGCCAGCGGGACGGCCCCCGAGTCATTCTCCAGTTCTTGTACTGAACAGACTTGGTGGGCGACATTTTGCCGAGAAGTTACCGCGTCCTGAGGGAACACGTTTCCGTAAAGTATGTTCCGATGTCCAAAACAGGCAGAAGGGAAAAAGATGCCGAAAAAGGCAGCGTTGATTATGTGCAAAGTATAATGTAGCCCTCTGAATGCGTTAGCGTTTCTAAACGTATCACACTCGGGCAAATTATGTGTAAAAGTGGTAGGTTCAGAGTTTTTTTTTCGGAATAAAAACATGATTCAGTAAAACATTTTGTGTAACTGCTGAGTATAATAGTTCATAATGCGGCTATTTAGAATAGATAAACCAGGTTTCATCATTTCAAGTGGAACTGTTCCATTTGAAACGATGAAACCTCGTTTATCTATTCTATAAAGCCGTATTATTGTGTTCGCAGTTACAAACATATGATTTTCGAAAAAGTGTTAAAACAGCAATCCAGAAGCGCCATTCAAGTGAATGAGGTCAATGTCGAATCTGTTCAGCGGGAATGTGACTGCTGGGATATATACAACCAATTTAGGTCACACGTTCATTCAGAGTTTGTAGGTGGGATGTCCGCTTTGCAAGCGGGCATGCGCACATTTGCAGCGGCTGAGAATTAAATGATGCTTCTCACTTGGTGCCCACATTACCCACATTTATTTTTTATTTAGACGTTTAGGTATTTGCAAGATAAACAATCTACTAAGTCTTTCTCTTCCATTGGCAACGGCCTTGCCGCAGTGGATACACCGGTTCCCGTCAGATCACCGTAGTTAAGCCTTTATCGGGCGGCACTTTGATGGGTGACCATCCGGCCGCCACGCGCTGTTGCCATTTTTCGGGGTGCACTCAGCCTCGTGATGCCAACTTAGGAGGTACTCGACCGAACAGTAGCGGCTCCGATCACAGCAAACCATTATAACGACCGGAGAGTGGTGTGCTGACCACACGCCCCTCCTATCCATATCCTCACCTGAGGATGACCCGGAGGTCGGATAGTCCCGATGGGTCACTTGTGTACTGAAGACGGAGTTCCTGCCTGCATCGCTCTTCCATAAAGGTAATGGAACTGCTTCTTACGGAGTAAGGGCACAAAGTCCGTTGTACAACCATTCAGGGTGCACCTGCATCGACACTGCAGACAATTAAGATAGTTTTGTATGCCGTGCTACGTATGTCTGTAAATAGTTCCGCCAATATCTAACATTTACTATGAAGGAAGAAACGAGACAGTTGGTAAATTTCATATACACAAACTACCCACATTAATGTAACCACCACCTATCTTCGTTGTCAACATACAGTAACCACTCACAGACAGCAGGTGGTAGCACTAGCATTGGAGTGTATATAAAGCGGGGCGGGTCGGGGCGGGACGCGGATAACAATGCGTTCGTTGTTGTAAGACGGAAACGGAGCGATTTACTTGACGTCCAAAAGAGTACGATCGTTGGCTTTCAGACCACGAGTGAAAGCAGGTCCTAAACGGCTAGCTCTGTGAACTGTTCGCTTGCCGCCGTGGTTAAAGTATACCGTGAATGGCAAAATGGCGCCATCCAAACCCGGTGCACAGGCTACTGTGGTACACTACAGGCCACAGATGACACAGGAGAATGACAGCTGTACAAATGCCTACAAGTGAACAGACTTGCAACTGTTGAGCAACTGAGCACCTAGACGAACCAGCGGGCCACCAACAGTGTCTCCTGAAAGGCCGCTCAACGAACGTTGCCGCACCTGGCCCTTGGCTAAAGGCGCCTGTTTCATGCACCCGGGCTGAATGCTGTCCACCAATGACGAAGCTCGAATCTGTAATGTACTCCAGTACCACAATCGAACGTCCGATGAGTAGTGACAGGTGGTATTTTCAGATGAATCATGTTCTGTGCTCCATCTGACAGATGGCTGTTGGCACGTACGGCGTGATACGTTTAAAATCAAAGGTTCCAAGCCGGAGGATGTTGCGTCATGGCCGGGGGAATGATTTCGTGGCAGTCGGTGGGTGGTCTCGTCATCCAGCAAGGCACAATGGATCAACACAAGTATTCGTCTTTCAAATCGTCAAATGTGTGTTAAATCTTATGGGACTTAACTGCTAAGAGGTCATCATTCTCCAAGCTTACACACTACTTAACCTAAATTATCCTAAGGATAAACACACACACCCATGCCCGAGGGAGGACTCGAACCTCTGCCGGGATCAGCCACACAGTCCATGACTGCAGCACCTTAGACCGCTCGGCTAATCCCGCGTGGCTATTCGTCTTTCTGTGGGGACCTTGTACACCGATACATGCAGTGTTTACTCAGCGTGACAGCATCTACCAGTAGGGCATTGCAACGTGTCACACATCACTCATGTGTGTGTGGTTGGAAGAGCACCGGGATGAGTTTACTGTACTTCCCTGACCATCAAATTCCATGTATGGAAACCCAACTTAGAATCACCTCGATCGGGGTGTTCTATTGCAGTGCGGATCTCTGTGAAACACGCAGGAAGAGAGTCTTTGGAAATCTGGAAGGTACCGACAGGGATATGAAGTCATGCGGACTCCAGTGCTGTGGCCATGCGACGTGCAGGCCGACTGGGTTCAAAACCGGAGAGTTTGATACCTGGAGGGGTACGGTAAATTCATCCTGGTGCTCTTAGAACCACGCATTTACACTGTGAGCTGTGGCACATGTAGCTCGTGGTGGGTGCCATCGTGACAAGGAAAAAACAAACTGCATGGAGGGGTGGATATGGTCCTCAAGGATAGATGCTTACTTGTGTTGATTCATTGTACCTTCCAGAAAGAGGAGGTCGCCCAGGGAATGGCAACATGGCGAGGAGAAAACAAACTGCATGGAGGGTTGGACGTGATCCCAAGAATAGATTCTTGATTGTCTTGATTCATTGTACTTTCCAGAAAGAGGAAGTCGCCCAGGGAATGCCATGCTCCCTCCTCTGACCTGGGACCTTCCGACGATTGTTGCAGGCTGTATGTTATCAATTCGATGGAGCATAAAAATTAATTCATCCGAAGAAAGTTATCTATCGCCACTCACTGAACGTCTGTTGAGGTACTGGCGTGCAAATACCAGCCTTTATCGCCCAATGAACAGCATTCAGCATGGGTGTATGAACCAAACACCTGTTGTGGAGGCCCATACGCTACAATGTTTGCTGAATGGTCGTTTAGGAGACTCAGTAGGAGCCCAGTGGTTCATCTGGCCCGTCAGGTACTCAAGAGTTGCTCTCTGTTCGCCCATAGGCATCTCCGCAGCTGTCTTTCATCCCTGACATCTATGGCCCGTGGTGCACCTCAGCGCTGGTTTTGGACAGCGCCATTTTACCATACATGGTATACTTTAACCATGGCGGCGTTCGAGCAGTTTACAAACTTAGCCATTTTGGAAATGCTTCCACCCTTTTTTGAAAGCCAATGATAACGCCTTTTAGGACGTCAGATAAGTCGTTCCGTTTCCGTAATATGACAACAACAGCACTGTTTTCCGTGTGGCCCCCGACACGCTTTATATATCCTGCATTGCTAGTGCCATCTGTGAGTGGTTCTTGCACGTTGACGTGGAACGTAGTTGATGGTCACATTAATGTGACTGGAACGTTTAACTGCGGATGTGCGGTTGCGAGCCGCCACTAAATTCTACAAAAATTAGTTAGCACAGATGTATACTTTGTCTCGAAAACTGACATACGGCCGGGAGAGCGGTGTGCTAATCACATGATCCTCCATATTTGCATCCAGGGATGCCTGAGAGTTGGGGATGACACGGCGGCCGGTCGATACCGTTGGGCCTTCGTGGTCTGCTCGGACGGAGTTCAGTTAGATATACTCTGATATAAAAACTTAAGGATGGAAGTAACATTCGCATGTTATGACACTGCTAAGGAACATAGCTCGATGAAACTTGGACTATCCATAGAATTAATTGCTACAGTACAGCACAGAAGCTAAGCGGAAGACACCTGCAATGAGACAAACTGAAATGACACTTTTGATCGAAAACGATAATTACACTGAAGACACCGCGATTGCTAAGGGTCCCCTGGACGTTACAAAAGGCGAGAAATGGTTCTTAATGGAATATGTGTTCACCGAGGATGGCAGTGACCGTTCTCCAATGTCCTCCCATGCTGACCACAACGTTGGTGGAGCGTTTCATTCCTCCACCACGGTTGACATCTGCTGGAAGGTCGTTGGTGCGTGTCGACGTGCAGTGATATGTCTCTCGAACGTACCCCGCACATGGTCTATGGGATTTAAGTCGAGGAGGAAGGGGCAGGTCACTCCATTCCATTTATCTGACGTCCAAAAAGGCATGATCATTGGCTTTGGAGCCAATGGAGGAGGTCTATCGGAAAAGGCTAAGTTTGTAAACTGACCGTGTGCCGCCTTGGTTTAAGTACATCGTACCTGGCGAAATGGCGTTATCCAACAGTGGTGCCGAGACAATAGTGATGCACTCGTGGTAAAAAAAAAAAAAAAAAAGGCTCTCAGCACTATGGGACTTAACTTCCGAGGTCATCAGTCCCCTAGAACTTAGAACTACTTAAACCTAACTAACCTAAGGACATCACACACATCCATGCTCGAGGCAGGATTCGAACCTGCGACCGTAGCGGTCGCGCAGCTCCAGACTGTAGCGCCTACAACCGCTCGGCCACTGCGGCCGGTACTCGGAGTAGAGATAACAGGTGTGAATAACGGCTGCGGAGATGTGTACAGGCGAACAGACGTGCTACAGTTGTGCAGCTGACCACCAAGATAATCAAGATGTTACCATCAGGGTCTCCTCAACGACCGTTCAGCGAACGGTGCTGCCTTTGAGCCTCTGCAGCAGGTGCCTGGTTCATGCACTCATACTGAGTGCTGTTCATCAACTACGAACACTGAGATCTGCACGCCAGTACGGCAACTGGACGTCCAGAGAGTGGCGACAGGTGGCTTTTCGGAGGAATCACTTGTTTTTGCTCCATCGGAATATGGCTGTTGTCGTACACAGTATGAAACGTCTGAAAACAAACACTCTGAACCAATCGTTGAAAGGACGCAGAGCAATGTAAATTTTCAGGTGTATTTTTATAATTAAGATCACAGTTAATACAGCCAAGTCCGTACTAAGCGGGAACACAATGTAAAGTTCACACACACCACAATCACACACGTAGCCAGTTTATGGTATTTAGACCCGTTACCAAAGTTAATAGAGTTCACCGGATCGTTTAGTTATGAAAATGCTCGCTCAAATGTTATGCACTCTGCTCTACACTTAATACCTGTTCCAGTCTTAGATCGCACAACACGCCACGCGGTGTTAACCAACAGTCAAAAGCAATAATTTCGATATTTCGTCCGAAATTCCACACGACGTCCACTATACCGTTCACTTAAATACAGTTTGTACAACTTCGCGAACCCGCAATTAGCATTTTTCCGCGAATTTACAGTACTTTCGTCGGAGCTGCTTTCAATGAGATGTTACTAGTTCGAACCCTGAGCCCCGACTCCCTTAGATCACACCAAAGGCTTTGTTCCCAGCATAGATTGGCGCGAGCCTGTATTTTTCTGATTGGCTGATATCACAAACAGCAAATCAGGTTGCAGTATTATCCCGCGCTAACCCGCGCTTTACTTCAATGACCAATCATAGTAAAATATTTCTTTCTATGGCAACTGCTAAATAAATAAATTTAGAAAAGTATCAAATATAAAATTTCTCCTTCTAAAATTACCGATTAATTTGTGTTCCACTCACGATTTATTAGCATCATAAACTGACTGCACATTTAATTATAGTAAATCCCCTGTACAGTTTAACTGGTACTTCCTGAATAAACAAAACAATTTTCATTTACTTCTGTTCTTCTTCACTCATACAACACTCACACTGCTAATTACTACACATATAAAACAATTATAATTATGAAAATACATTAAATATTAATCAAACATAACTTTACAACATTGTTTTGACTGTCCGTCAACTGCTGACCTCTGTCGCCTACTAGTACAACAACGTGCAGCTCTGTAACTCAGGTCCATGTCAGCCGGTGACATCTATCGATGACTCATGCCTAAAACGATATCGTCCTAACAAGTGACAGGAGCGATGCGAAGGCTCTACGCCTCAGATGGATCAACACAAGTACGCATCTGTCCTCGGGGACCATGCTGTTTTTTTTTTTTTTCCTGGTACGATGGCATCTAATAGCAAGACGATACAGCGTGTTACACACCTCGCAGCTTACATGCGTGGTTCGAAAAGCACCTGTATGAGTTTACCGTTCTTCCCTGGCCTCCACAGTCCACTGGATTAAACCCAATCGAGAATCAGTGGGAGGAACTGGATGGGGCTCTTCGCGTCGTGGATCCTCAACCGAGAAACCTACAGCACCTGGCCCCGGCACTGAAGTCGGAATGGTCCGCATCCCTGCCAGTACATTCTAGAATTATTCTCTTCCTCCACATCTCGCAGTGGTGCGTGCTGCAATGATTATTCAGATTTTTGATAGGTGCTTATATTAATGTGACTGAACCGTCTAAATGTAATACCAACAATATCACCAAATCTATATTATTTAAAGGTAAAATCTTTCGCCGGCCAGAGTGGTCGAGGGGTTCTAGGCGCTACAGTCTGGAACCGCGCGACCGCTACGGTCGCAGGTTCGAATGCTGCCTCGGGCATGGATGTGTGTGATGTCCTTCGGTTAGTTAGGTTTAAGAAGTTCTAAGTTCTAGAGGACTGATGACCTCAGCAGTTAAGTCCCATAGTACTCAGAGCTATTTGAACCTTTTTTTTTTTGGTAAAATCGTTCACCCACTCTTAGCTGCAGTCTGCCTGTCTGGTGGCTTCCAGAGGCAGCATAAATTTGATTTTCTGTAGCTCATACAATTATCGACCCAAGTTACAAATTTCAAATGCGGTCATAATCTACTCATTAAGAGGCACAATAAGTATTAAAGGCATTGTAATTCGCGATTCATTATATTCACTCAGTATTTGAGAACGAGACCACTTAGCGACTTCCAACAAACTGAACACATAATTTCAAACCATTTCGAAACTTTTCCCGCTGATTCTTGCCACAAAATATTGAAAGGAAAAACATTAATCACTACGTTTTCGCTGTTCATTTAGTAAAATTTCGGTTTCAAGCATGATGTTTTAATTTTTTCTCCTTTAGTAAACCGAACAGCCAAAGAAACTGGTACTCCTACCTATTATCGTGTAGGGCCCCCGCGTGCTCGCACAGGTGCCGCAACACGACGTGGTATGGAATCGACTAATGTCTGAAGTAGTCCAAAATGGTCTAAATGGCTCTGAGCACTATGGGACTTACCAGCTGAGGTCATCAGTCCCCTAGAACTTAGAACTACTTAAACCTACTAACCTAAGGACATCACATACATCCATGCCCGAGGCAGGGTTCGAACCTGGGACCGTAGCGGTTGCGCGATTCCAGTCCGAAGCGCCTAGAACCGCTCGGCCACACCGGCCGGCTCTGAAGTAGTGCTGGAGGGAATAGACCCGATGAATCCATACCGTAAGAGTACGAGGGGGTGGAGATCTCCTCTGAACAGCACGTTGCAAGGCATCTCGGATACGATGAATAATGTACTTACGTACGAGTCACCTGTCAGAGTCGTATCTAGACGTGTAAGGGGTCCCATGTCACTCCAACTGCACACGCCTCACACTATTACAGAGCCTCCACCGGCTTGAACTGTTCACTGCTGACATGCAGGGTCCTTGCAATCATGAGGTCATCTCCGTACCCGTACACGTCCATCCGCTCGATACAACTTGAAACGAAACTCGTCCGACCAGGCAACATGTTTCCAGTCATCAACCGTCCAATGTCGGTGTTGACGGGCCCAGGCGAGGCGTGAAGCTTTGTGTCGTGGAGTCATCAAGGGTACACGAGTGGGCCTTCGGCTCTGAAAGCCCATATAGATGGTGTTTCGTTGAATGATTCCCACGCTGAGACTTGTTAATGGCGCAGCATTGAAATCTGCAGCAGTTTGCGGAAGGATTGCACTTCTGTCACGTTGAACGATTCTCTTCAGTCAGCGTTGATTCTTTTCTTGCAGGGTCTTTTTCCGGCGACAGCGATGTCGGAAATTTGATGTTTTACCGGATTCCTGATATTCACGGTACACTCGTGGAATGGTCGTACGGGAAAGTCCCCACTTCATCGTGTAACACCACGTTCAAACTCACTTAAATCTTGATAACCTGCCATTGTAGCAGCAGTAACCGATCTGACGACTACGTCAGACACTAGTTGTCTTATATAGACTTTGCCGACCGTAGCTCCGTATTCTGTCTGTTTATATTTCTCTGTATTTGAATACGCATGGCTATACCAGTTTCTTTGGCGTTTCAGAGTAAAGTGCATCGTGTCATGCAAAGTAACATGACACATGATGTCATGTCGTATAACTTAAGTCGTGCGAACATGCAATCATGTAATCCAACCTGGCATTCATCATGTCGTGTAATAAGACACAATGTGTCGTTAAAGTTAACGCTGCATGTATCTCCACTCTGGGGTACTCCCTGTTAAAGATGCACCCTCACTTCGTATTGTAGATGCATCCCACTGTCAAGAAGCATATAAATTTTATCTATTTGTTCTTACACCTCTCACTACACATGTAACAAGGAGTGAGTATAAAAGAGCTCACTGTGTTGGCATAATATGGTTAACTAGAAAAAAACTCGAGAATACGTCAAGATGTTTTGATTCAAATGTCTCTGTATCTGCCAGGTAAGTCGAAAAGCTAGTTCCCTTCTTTTACATCTCAGACTCTACCCAGGACATATGCAGCTTTTTTCTGCTACGGTAGGAACATTTTTCATTCTGGTTCCTAGCTTTTACTCCACCATAGTTTTGATATTAGACCGCCATAGCTTCGCAACCGATGAAGGTTTTTGTTGACTCGGGTGAGGATGATCCGCTATGGGTCTTTTTTATTGGCTTTCTAGCTATGTTCCTTATAACGTGGTAATTAAAAAAGCTTTCACTAAACAAGAGACCATTAATTAAAAGTACTTATCTACCTTCTTATAAAATTTGAAACGGTTCGCACAGCGGTGAAATATAGGAAGTAGCGCTCGTAAGAAAACTCCCAAAAAACATGCTTTTTTTGCACATAAAATCTGCTGGATTTTCGGAACAGACTTTTCAATTTTACCGTACGAATGCAGTTTTATTTATTTTAATCACTTTAAACCGTTTCCACGCATTCAGTTCACATAAGAACAAATTTTACATGCAACATTTAGCTGGACTTTAAACCATCATATCTCGACAACGCAGAGAGATTATTGCATGAAAAAAAATTGTTTTTGACTTTATCTACACTCCTGGAAATGGAAAAAAGAACACATTGACACCGGTGTGTCAGACTCACCATACTTGCTACGGACACTGCGAGAGGGCTGTACAAGCAATGATCACACGCACGGCACAGCGGACACACCAGGAACCGCGGTGTTGGCCGTCGAATGGCGCTAGCTGCGCAGCATTTGTGCACCGCCGCCGTCAGTGTCAGCCAGTTTGCCGTGGCATACGGACCTCCATCGCAGTCTTGAACACTGGTAGCATACCGCGACAGCGTGGACGTGAACCGTATGTGCAGTTGATGGACTTTGAGCGAGGGCGTATAGTGGGCATGCGGGAGGCCGGGTGGACGCACCGCCGAATTGCTCAACACGTGGGGCGTGAGGTCTCCACAGTACATCGATGTTGTCGCCAGTGGTCGGCGGAAGGTGCACGTGCCCGTCGACCTGGGACCGGACCGCAGCGACGCACGGATGCACGCCAAGACCGTAGGATCCTACGCAGTGCCGTAGGGGACCGCACCACCACTTCCCAGCAAATTAGGGACACTGTTGCTCCTGGGGTATCGGCGAGGACCATTCGCAACCGTCTCCATGAAGCTGGGCTACGGTCCCGCACACCGTTAGGCCGTCTTCTGCTCACGCCCCAACATCGTGTAGCCCGCTTCCAGTGGTGTCGCGACAGGCGTGAATGGAGGGACGAATGGAGACGTGTCGTCTTCAGCAATGAGAGTCGCTTCTGCCTTGGTGCCAATGATGGTCGTATGCGTGTTTGGCGCCGTGCAGGTGAGCGCCACAATCAGGACTGCATACGACCGAGGCACACAGGGCCAACAACCGGCATCATGGTGTGGGGAGCGATCTCCTCCACTGGCCGTACACCTCCGGTGATCGTCGAGGGGACATTGAATAGTGCACGGTACATCCAAACCGTCATCGAACCCATCGTTCTACCATTCCTAGACCGGCAAGGGAACTTGCTGTTCCAACAGGACAATGCACGTCCGCATGTAACCCGTGCCACCCAACGTGCTCTAGAAGGTGTAAGTCAACTACCCTGGCCAGCAAGATCTCCGGATCTGTCCCCCATTGAGCATGTTTGGGACTGGATGAAGCGTCGTCTCACGCGGTCTGCACGTCCAGCACGAACGCTGGTCCAACTGAGGCGCCAGGTGGAAATGGCATGGCAAGCCGTTCCACAGGACTACATCCAGCATCTCTACGATCGTCTCCATGGGAGAATAGCAGCCTGCATTGCTGCGAAAGGTGGATATACACTGTACTAGTGGCGACATTGTGAATGCTCTGTTGCCTGTGTCTATGTGCCTGTGGTTCTGTCAGTGTGATCATGTGATGTATCTGACCCCAGGAATGTGGCAATAAAGTTTCCCCTTCCTGGGACAATGAATTCACGGTGCCGTAGGGGACCGCACCGCCACTTCCCAGCAAATTAGGGACACTGTTGCTCCTGGGGTATCGGCGAGGATTTCCAGGAGTGTATTTATCTACCTTCGTGCGAAGTTTGAGCGGATTCTTACAGGTTTATACTATCGAAGTATTGTGCTTGAAAGATCCCCCAGAAAAAAGTGTTTTTTGCCAGTATAATCCAAACGAAGCCAGAGTTTTCAAAGGGTTAAAACTTATCTTAGATCAAGTTCCGATCCATCAGTGGACCAAATTTGAATGATCAGTCTAGCTCCAGTCCGGAATTATGTAAAGATGACAGGTTCTGCATGTAAAATCTGAATGAGAGTGAGTGTTTCACCGCGTTAAATCCTGAGCAGTGCACGTACAAATGGCCCCATTAGCTGAGCATGAATTTCAGCCTAATTAAAACCTTTTGCAAAAAGAATTAATCGGTCGACACAATTTACTGGTGCCAGCTCCGTTTCGTTGTTCAAACCTTACTTAAAATACGTACATGCCGTACCATAGCTTCAGTAAGACAGATGATCGAGTGGCTAAACCACAAAAATCGGGCACATATTCCTAGCTCAAATAGGAGCTAAGCACCGACACTGCCACCCCGCCAAAAGCTCGTAACTCTGCGGTGTTTACAGGCATGCATGTTACAACGCTTCCGCGCTGTAACGATACTACAAAGAGTAACGGTCATATAGCAGTGGCTTGGAGTACTCCCAATGTTTCTTTTACAGCTCCCAATCTCGTCTCATTAAGACAGGCGTGTTGTCATCTATGTGATACGAAGTCCCTAACAGAGTGGTAAATCGTGTATGACACTCGCTAACTACATATTTTGTTCAGATGTTTTCTGGAAGCCAACTAACACAGCATTAAGCCTTTCATGATCTGTGGGACATACGTGGCTCACATAGAACTTTTTCCATGAGCTCACAGTGATATGAAAGTCCCACACCTGTGTGGTGGTGTGATGTAGCGTTGAACGGATCAGCTGTTTGCAGCCAAAAGGCGCATTGTTTAGCATCAAACGCGCGATGCGTCGCTTAATTGCTTGTGGTGCGCATTGTGTTTTGGGGGTTTTATGTAATTTTTTTCCCGACCGCGATAGAAAGCACAGTTCGTATTTATTGTCTTTTTTTGTTTGCTGGAAATACACAGATTTGTGCATATTTTTATTGATAATACGCTTTTAAATTTGTTTCGTGGTTCTGCCTTGTGGCCAGTGTGTGTGGAGAACTTCTACTTTTGCTTTTTATTCATATTTGTGTCTAAATATTTAAATTTATTTATTTTATTCAGTGCTGTAATCTTGCTTCATTTTCCTTGATTTCATATGTAATGAAATTCTCCAAAAAATTGTGGCTTGACTCTTGTGATGAACGCTTGCCTTTGCCTTCTCTTTATATTTATCCCAGATGAAAGTTTCCTTACATGAGGAAACTGTTTACTATAGCAACGTCCAAAAGAAAATAAGAAAGAGTATTACACAATTTGAATAATCTGTCCGGTAGTCGAATCGGTCTACAGCTCGGCTAGGGATGAATTTGGGGACCATTTATTTGTCCTCGAGTCCAGCAGAATATATACAGTCCACTTAAAATAATTATAAAACTGTAGCTAGTGCTCCTTTTCTAAAAAAGAAAGACTGGATGAACACTCATTTTATATACTGAAGTTTTCGGTACAGCTTATTATTTCTTTAACTACAAAACTACATTGTACTTAACATTATCTAGCATTAAAACAGTTTCCAAACTGACATCAGTTCATGGCTGCTGCAGTTTTACTTTACTATTCGTATCGGCAGCAAGATGTCTGTCTTTCATAAACCAAGAGCCTAGATAATGAATAGGCTGAGAGAACTGCAGTCGAAGGTCAACCAATTTAATGAAGATGAGATTACTGACAACATGAAGATGAAATTAAGCTATTGCAGGTATGATAATAAGATTAGTTTTATTTGGTTAATAATGCTAGTATACGGATTTTCAGAGTGTAAAATTCGGCCCATACCAACTCCGTTAAGTTCTTGGGATTAATTTCGGTATCGAAATCATTGAAAGTTTGATTATTTTTCGTGGCGGTGAAAGTAGTGCAAAATATATTTAGTGTCACGTCCTGTTTACTTTGAAACGCACTAGTGGAAGCATTTTCCAAAGTCTTCTCTTCAGCACGAAGTAGCATTTGGACGGCAACTTGGTGAGTGGAACTTTTTTTAAGTACCTTTTTTTCCTCAAAGAAAGAATCTTATTTTTGGAATCATTTGAAGATGACACACTTACAGTAGCCTAAGTTTGAACAATGTCCATGCCTTGCTTATTTCTTTCTACACCCAAATTTCCTACTTCTTTGCAAAGTTTACAACCAAGTTCTTTTCTGTAATTTTTTTAAACGATTATCCGATCATTTTTATCATTTTTTCTTGAATCGAAGCCCAACATTATGGACGATCATTTGACTTGCTATCGTGCACAAGTTCGTCCATTGTATTTTGACTGGTGGGTTCAGTGTGCAGGTTTACATTTTCACTTTAATCATCCACAGATAACATCAAAGTTCCTGACGTTACATTCGCACAAGAATTATTGACAAGCTTCAGCTTAACTTGCAACGAAAGACAGGGCACACCGTACACAAACAAAAAAGGAAACAGTAAGCGAATAAGTTTCCTTTACTATACGTCTATAGTCACAAACATTTTGTTAACAGATTACCGGTTTCGGTTTATAATGACCATCATCAGATCTGTTTCATAAAAACAAAGTCGTAATGTACTGCATCCATAGTGGCATCGTCAGATGTTAACGATGTAGTGCTACTGACAACATAACTCGTGCATATGATGTTATGTATATACAGGGTGAGTCACCTAACATTACCGCTGGATATATTTCGTAAACCACATCAAATACTGACGAATCGATTCCACAGACCGAACGTGAGGAGAGGGGCTAGGGTAATTGGTTAATACAAACCATAAAAAATGCACGGAAGTATGTTCTTTAACACAAACCTACGTTTTTTTAAATGGAACCCCGATAGTTCTGTTAGCGCATCTGAACATATAAGCAAATACATAATCAATGCCGTTTGTTGCATTGTAAAATGTTAATTACATCCGGAGATATTGTAACCTAAAGTTGACCCTTGAGTACCACTCCTCCGCTGTTCGATCGTGGGTATCGGAGAGCACCGAATTACGTAGGGATCCAAAGGGAACGGTGATGGACCTTAGGTACAGAAGTGACTGGAACAGCACATTACGTCCACATGCTAACAGCTTTTTATTGGTTTTTTTCACTGACGCACATGTACATTACCATGAGGGGTGAGGTACACGTACACACGTGGTTTCCGTTTTCAATTACGGAGTGGAATAGTGTGTGTCCCGACATGTCAGGCCAATAGATGTTCAATGTGGTGGCCATCATTTGCTGCACACAATTGCAATCTCTGGCGTAATGAATGTTGTACACGCCGCAGTCGATCTGGTGTAATGTCGCCGCAGGCTGCCACAATACGTTGTTTCATATCCTCTGGGGTTGTAGGCATATCACGGTACACATTCTACTTTAGCGTACCCCACAGAAAGAAGTCCAAAGGTGTAAGATCAGAAGGACGGGCTGGCCAATTTATGCGTTCTCCACGTCCTATAAAACGCCCGTCGAACATCCTGTCAAGGGTCAACCTAGTGTTAATTGAGGTATGTTGCAGGTGGACCATCATGCTGATACCACATACGTCGACGCGTTTCCAGTGGGTCACACTCTATTCCACTTCGTAATTGAAAACGGAAACCACGTGTGTCCGTTTACCTCACCCCTCATAGTAATGTACAAGTGCGTCAGTGAAAAAGACCAATAAAAAGGTGTTATCATGTGGACGTAATGTGCTGTTCCAGTCTCTTCTGTACCTAAGGTCCATCACCGTTCCGTTTGGATCCCTACGTAATTCGGTGCTCTCCGATACACACGATCGAACAGCGGAGGAGTGGTACTCAAGCGTCAGCTTTAGGTTATAATATCTCCGGATGTAATTAACATTTTACAATGCAACAAACGGCACCGATTACGTATTCGTTTATATCTTCAGACGTGCTAACAAAACTAACAGGGCTCCATTTAAAAAAATGTAGGTTTGTGTTAAAAAAACATACTTCGGTGCATTTTTTATGGTTTGTAATAACCAATTACACTAGCCCCTCTCCTCACGCTCGGTCTGTGGAATCGATTCGTCAGTATTTAATGTGGTTTACGAAATATATCCAGCGAGAACGTTAGGTGACTCACCCTATATATATATCTTTGACGATGCTTGTGCTGATTCTGCATTTAACATTTGACGACGCCACTATGGCTACAGTACATTAGGACTTTGTTTTTATGAAACAGATCTGATGATGGTCATTATAGAACGAAACCGGTAATCTAAAACAAAAAGTTTGTGACCATAGACGTGAAGTAAAGGAAACTTATTGCATATACGGGTCGCTGTTTTATGGGCGACAATGACGCAGCTTATGAAAGTGAGTGAATAACCAAGTATGGCTTGTCCCATATGTCGACTCACTCACAGAAGAAGAATGTAGACTCACTAAATGGCTGCCACCGATTCAGTTGTTGAGAAAGATTGCCTGTTGCTACGAAACGTTCGAAACTGTCACATGTGACTAAAAACGTGTTTTACATGCGTCGTGCGCATGTCCCATATATTGACATCAGTATGTGCAAGAACAATGGCTGTAAATCATTATGTATATTTCAGATTATGTTTGCTTATTGAGAAATTACAATTATTTAAGGTTATATTATGGATCATGTGAGTTTTGTTAAAGAGCTATGGAACATGTAAGTTTTGACAATCCCCATTTTGGATCTTGTGAGTTTTGGTACTGAGCTGTTTGGACGATGTTGGTTTCGCGAGAACTATATTGTTGCGACTCGATATGCAGATCATGAAAGTTTTTGATATCGTTCATAGAAACTGAACAGCAATTAAATGTTCCTCCACGGTGTTGATATGTCGGATACTGGGGCAGCACTGAAGGTGAAGAACAAACTACGCTGTGAGATTTGGTTTATTTTTCAGAAATGGACTTAAAATATTGAATTTGCGATTCCTAACTGTTAAGTGCCAAAGAAAGAGTCTTATACATTCTTACGTGGAGGAACAAATCAAGCCAATAACAAGAATCAGTTTAATTTGAAAACAATGAAGAAAACAGGATATTCTAACCTCATTCGTTTGGGTTCCACATTTCTGGATCCTGTGAACGTTTCCTTGACCTTCCTCTTTCTCCAACGGGTAAAACGTTTTCTTTCATGTCTTATCTTAAATCAGTTTTATTGCAACCACTATACTGAATTACATTTCCCAAAATAACTGAACAGAACAGGAAACACACTCCACTGGCATAAATATTTACTACTACACAAGAAAATGGCACCGAGTGAGCTAATCGCTGATTGGTCAAGATGAGGTACGGGAGAAAACACACAAGATCCCGCGGATCATGAGACTTTTAAAACTGACCATGAAGTTTAACACCGGTTTTCTCAAGGATCTTGTGCCATATGGGAATAATTGTTTCGTGAATTATGTTCTTTGTATAAAGCTATATGAGAATACGTCGGCATCTCAATTTTCATTATTTTGGAGTACGTTAGTTATGACTCTAACCTACACATGTATCGCTTTTTCCGCCACAGACAGCACTGGTATCGTTTATATTGTGATTAACAACAGAAGAAAATGAAGTGAATACCATTACGTCCGTGAAATAAGCTGCTGACAAACTTTCAAGCACTCCAACTTCGTAAAGAAGTTACTTTACGGACACAACAGTTTGGAGGCGTCATCCACTTTTCCCCCAGAAAAAGAGCACAGATTACAAACAACGACCGAAATTTAGACGTGGGCTCACCCAGTATCCATTCTAGAAGCAGAATACCAATTTTGACAGACAGCACTGGCATCGAATTTTTCTTTTGTTTCCTTTACTAGTTGCTCAATATACAGATTGAATAACGTCCGGGACAGGCTACAACCCTGTCTCTCTCCCTTCCCAACCGCTGCTTCCCTTTCATGCCCCTCGACTCTTATAACTGCTATCTGGTTTCTGTAAAAATTGTAAATAGCCTTTCGCCCCCTGTATTTTACCCCTGCCACCTTTAGAATTTGAAAGAGAGTGTTACAGTCAACATTGTCAAAAGCTTTTTGTAAGTCCACGAATGCTAGAAATGTAGGTTTGCCTTTCCTTAATCTATTATCTAAGATAAATCGTAGGGTCAGTATTGCCTCACGTGTTCCAACATTTCTGCGGAATCCAAACTGATCATCGACGAGGTCGGTTTCTACCAATTTTTCCATTCGTCAGTAAATAATTCGCGTTAGTATTTTGCAGCTGTGACTTATTAAACTGATAGTTCGGTAATTTTCACATCTGTCAACACCGGCTTTCTTTGGGATTGGAATTTGACAGTAGTGAGCGAAATTTCAATTAATTAGGTCACGAAAGGGTTAAGCGGGCGAAAGGCGCTGTCCGTGTCCGTAGCGTGAGCAGGCCTTACCGACTCGTCATCGACGTCGTCGTCGTCGCTGCCGGCGACGTGGCTGGGCCGGAAGGAGTTGCGGAAGCGCTGCCAGACCCAGGAGACGGGCGCGGGCAGCATGTGGGAGGCGCGCGGCGCCGCCCATGCGGGTCGCCGGCCGGCGTGGGCGACGGCGCCGGACTCTCGCAGCACGGGCAGCAGGCTGCCGCCTACCTCTCTCCGACGGCCGACATCCGCCCGGGGCTCGCACTCCACCGTACGACGACCACTTGTGGAGCAGCCTCTCCCTCAAAAACGTGTCCTCGACTCGACCGCCACTGCGCCACGCAGTGTGTATTACAGCGGTGGCGATCACTCTCGCAGTCTCGAGCTAATATTTTAGAGCTTCGCAGTGTTTCGGACGCAGAAGAGGCTGCAGCTAACTAGATCGGCTCTTCCCGTCGCTACTGTTTCAGCGGCGGTCGGCGAGCCACTGGCCGCGAGGAATGCTCAGCGCCGAGCTCGGCTCGCGGCCATCGATCTCCCGGACACCGATGGCAGGCCAGCAGGCCGATACCTCCCCCTCCCTCTGACACCGGCGGCGGCAGGCAGCTGTCAAACTTGCGCACGCACCCTGAGCGACAGCGCAATTTCCCGCGCCGCAGCCCACCTGTGTGGCCAGGTACCGCCGATGCCAGACCCGGAGGTAACCATTTCGAAGGCTACAAACTTCCATTAATTGCTTCTGGGTAGTGTAACGTTATTCCAAAAAAACAAGTAATTTTCCAAGATGATTGCCTATCGAATTTGCGGTGACCAAACGATACATATCGAACATGCGATCACAAATCGATCGTGCGACTCTGGTGGCAGGCGTTGTGAGTTGGTTTAGGGTGGTCGCTACAGCAACGACAAAAGAAGAGCGTTACAAAAATACTTGTAATTGAAAAAGAGACGACTTACTTTACTCGTCGTCGGTGTTGTCATCATGTGAGGGTCCATTACAGTGGTCTGGATGGATAGTGTCGAAGAACCATGTAATCTTCCTGAAACTTCCTGTCAGATTAAAACTGTGTGCCGGACCGAGACTCGAACTCGGGACTTTTGCCTTTCGCGGGCAAGTGCTCTACCAACTGAGGAGAGCGTCTGTGAAATTTGGAATGTAGGAGACGAAATACTGGCGGAAGTAAGCTGTGAGGACGGGGCGTGAGTCGTGCTTGGGTAGCTCAATTGGTAGAGCACTTGCCCGCGAAAGGCAAAGGTTCCGAGTTCGAGTCTCGGTCGGGCACACAGTTTTAATCTGCCAGGAAGTTTCATATCAGCGCACACTCCGCTGTAGAGTGAAAATTTCGTTCTAGAAACATCCCCCAGGCTGTGGCTAAGCCATGTCTGCGCAATATCCTTTCTTCCAGGAGTGCTAGTCTGCAAGATTCGTAGGAAAGCTTCTGTGAAGTTTGGAAGGTAGGAGACGAGATACTGGCGGAAGTAAAGCTGTGAGGACGGGGCGTGAGTCGTGCTTGGGTAGCTCAATTGGTAGAGCACTTGCCCGCGAAAGGCAAAGGTTCCGAGTTCGAGTCTCGGTCCGGCACACAGTTTTAATCTGCCAGGAAGTTTCATACCAGCGCACACTCCGCTGTAGAACGAAAATTTCATTCTGTGTATTCTTCCTGCTAATCTTACGTTTTCCACACTGCCCGCAATGAAATTGTAGACGGTATTTCAGCATCGAAACTGTTTTTACGGAGTTTTACACACTTCGCACCACCACAGTCTACACAGTCCATTGTTTCCTCATCCGGTAGTAATCCATATTTACGACAAAAAGTCGAACAATTTTCTACGCTGGATAAACACGGATTAGATTTTTTCATGTGAAAGAATCCGTCGAAGAGTCCTCAAGAACAGCAGACATCCCACTCACTAACGACATAAATCATCTGGGATTCTTTAGCAGCTCACAAATCATTCGCGGAGGTATGTAATTTAGAGCAAGTAAGGGAACGACGGAAAACAGATAAAAATGACGATCACAAATAACTGATCACAACGCCCGCCACCAGAGTCGCATGGTCGATTTATGAGCGCACGTTCGATGTGTATGGTTTGGACACCGCAACTGCGATAGGGAATCATTATTGGAAATTACCCGAAAAAAGGAGAAAACTGAAATCTGAGCTGACAGTGTTGCATTCTTCCGAAAACTATCTCTTCGAAGTCGGAGTAACCACACCAGGAGCATAACATGCAAAGACAGATTAAGGGGATCACACCCTTCCTATCTAACCCATGTCAATTTAGGCAAGTATTTGACCCATTCCTGAGAAAAACTATTTGATGCAGGATCTTAATATTTTTACTGTATGTTACATGATGCTAATAGTCAACTGTACTAAAATCTACTTCATCCATTTTATAGTTTTTAATAAATACTTTTTTAAATTTATTAACAAAAAATATTAACTTTTGTGAAGAAAATATTTTTTTGTAAACTTCTTAATGGGGCAATATTAATAATTGTATTACCAGAGGTGGCGCTTTATGTTGTGCAGAGTCTCTGAAAATTTCAGTCATTTATTGATGATAGTTTGTGATATAATGGGGCATATGTACAGAAAATTTTAGTTTGCGTGAAAGTGGCTTCAAGGAAAAAAAACTTTTGAAATTTGTTACTTACAGTTAATTAAAACTGTCCTGCTGCATATGATGGCCCTTCTTTGGCCTCCAGCAGGTCTTCCAGCTTCTTTTTCACCTTCCTGAATGTTTGTCTTCCTTTCCTGGCCATATTAGATGCAGAATTTCTCTGCATCGGCTATCCTCATTTTATCGCAAAGTTGCGGCCCAGTGATCGTATTTTCACCAGAATTAATTCTCAACTTTTTCAGTACTCAACACTTTCCAGTATTACCGCAATTGAATGTAATAACAGCATCATGAACTCCTAGTTTCATTGTACGCATGCCTACAAATACAGTTTTAGGAGGGCGATTCCAAATTGTGCTGTTGAAACATTCATTTGGGTTTCGAGTCTGCCAATGCAGACATTTCTTTAGAAGATCAGGATGGCGCAAGCCTCTGAAAATACACTACCGGCCATTAAAACTGCTACAACACGAATATGACGTGCTGCAGACACGAAATTTAACCGACAGGGAGAAGATGCTGTGATATGAAAATAATTAGTTTTCAGAGCATTCACACAAGGTTGGCGCCGGTGGCGAAACCTACAATGTGCTGACGTGAGGAAAGTTTCCAACCGAATTCTCAATGACAAACAACAGTTGACTGGCGTTGCCTGGTGAAACGTTGTTGTGATGCGTCGTGTAAGGAGGAGAAATGCGTACCATCACGTTTCCGACTTTGATAAAGGTCGGATTGTAGCCTATCGCGATTGCGGTTTATCGTATCGTGAGATTGCTGCTCGCGTTGGTGGAGATCCAATGACTGTTAGCAGAATATGGAATCGGTGGGTTCAGGAGGGTAATACGGAACGCCGTGCTGGATCCCAACGGCCTCGTATCACAAGCAGTCGAGATGACAGGCATCTTATCCGTACGGCTGTAACGGATCGTGCAGCCACGTCTCGATCCCTGAGTCAACAGATGGGGACATTTGCAAGACAACAACCATCTACACGAACAGTTCGACGACGTTTGCAGCAGCATCGACTATCAGCGCGGAGACCACGGCTGCGGTTGCCCTTGACGCTGCATCACAGACAGGAGCGCCTGCTATGGTGTACTCAACGATGAACCTGGGTGCACGAATGGCTAAACGTCATTTTTTCGGATGAATCCCGGTTCTGTTTACAGCATCATGAACGCCTCATCTGTGTTGGACGACGCACATTGGAAGCATGTATTCGTCATCGCCATACTGGCGTATCACCCGGCGTGATGGTATGGGGTGCCATTGGTTACACGTCTCGGTCACCTATTGTTCGCATTCACTGCACTTTGAACAGTGGATGTTACATTACAGATGTGTTACGAACCGTGGCTCTACCCTTCATTGGATCCCTGAGAAACCCTACATTTCAGCAGGATAATGCACGACCGCATGTTGCAGGTCCTGTACGGGCCTTTCTGGATACCGAAAATGATCGACTGCTGCCCTGCCCAGCACATTCTCCAGATCGCTCACGAACTGAAAACGTCTGGTCAATGGTGGCCGAGCAACTGGCTCGTCACAATACGCGAGTCACTACTCTTGATGAACTGTGGTATGGTGCTGAAACTGCATGTGCAGCTGTATCTGTACACGCCATCCAAGCTCTCTTTGACTCAATGCCCAGGCGTATCAAGGCCGTTATTATGGCCAGAGTTGGTTTTCCTGTAGGCAGTATCTTACCCCTAGTGAGATAAGCCTCTACATCCTTACATTTGTCCTCTAGCCATTTTGCACTTCCTGTCGATCTCATTTTTGAGACGTTTGTATTCCTTTTTGCCTGCTTCATTTACTGGGTTTTTATATTCTCTGCTTTCATCAATTAAATTAAATATTTCTTCTGTTACTCAAGGATTTATACTAACCCTGTCTTTTTACCTACTTGATCCTCTGCCGCCTTCACTACTTCATCCTTCAGAGCTAGCCATTCTTCTTCTACTGTATTTCTTTCCCCCATTCCTGTCAATTGTTCCCCTATGCTCTTCCTGAAACTCTGTACAACCTCTGGTTCATTCAGTTTCTCCAGTTCCCATCTCCTTAAATTCTCACCTTTTTGCAATTTCTTCGGTTTTAATCTACAGTTCATAACCAATACATTGTGGTCAGAATCCACATCTACCCCTGGAAATGTCTTACAATTTAAAACCTTGTTCCGAAATCTCTGTCTTACCAATATATAATCTTTCTGATACCTTCTAGTATCTCAAGGATTACTCCATGTTTACAACCTTCTTTTATAATTCTTGAATCAAGTGTTAGCTACTATTACGTTATGCTCTGTGCAAAATTCTACCAGACGACTTCCTCTTTCATTTCTCTCCCCCAATCCGTATTCACCCACTATGTTACCTCCTCTCCCTTTTCCTACTCTTGAATTCTAGTCATCAATGACTATTAAATTTTCGTCTCCCTTCACTACCTTAATAATTTATTTTATTTCATCATACATTTCATCAATTTCTTCGTCATCTGCAGAGCTAGTTGGCATATACACTTGTACTACGGTAGTAGGCAAGCTTCCCCACCAACGGCAAGGTCCATGGTTCTTGGGGGTAGGCAGAATAACACAGGCACTACAAAGTCGAATACATCCTGCTGATGGTCGATTAAGACTTATTTTGTTACCTGCTCTCATAGTCGTCAGGTTCAGAGTCCTTTTCGGCGAGCAGATTGTTTGGTGGCGGCTTACCGTGATAGCATGGACTATAATACAATACAATCTTGGCCACAATAATGCGTTCACTATGCTGTTTGTAGTAGCTCACCCGCACTCCTCTTTTTTTTATTCATTATTAAACCTATTCCTGCATTATCCCTATTTCACTTTGTATTTATAACCCTGTATTCGCCTGACCAAAAGTCTTGTTCCTCCTACCGCCGAACTTCACTAATTCCCACTATATCTAACTTTAACCTATCCATTTCCCTTTTTAAATTTTCTAACCTACCTGCCCGATTAAGGGATCTGACATTCCACGCTCCGATCCATCGAACGCCAGTTTTCTTTCTCCTGATAACGACGTCCTCTTGAGTAGTCCCCGCCCGGAGACCCGAATGGGGGACTATTTTACCTCCGGAATATTTTACCCAAGAGGACGCCATCTTCATTAACCATACAGTAAAGCTGCATGCCCTCGGGAAAAATTACGGCTGTAGTTTCCCCTTGCTTTCACCCTTTCTCAGTACCAGCACAGCAAGACCGTTTTGGTTAGTGTTACAAGGCCAGATCAGTCAATCATCCAGACTGTTGGCCCTGCAACTACTGAAAAGGCTGCTGCCCCTCTTCAGGAACCACACGTTTGTCTGGCCTCTCCACAGATACCCCTCCGTTGTGGTTGCACCTAGGGAACGGCCATCTGTTTTGCTGAGGCACGCAAGCCTCCCCACCAACGGCAAGGTCCATGGTTCATGTGGGTAGGCAGAATAACACAGGCACTGCGAAGTCGAATACATCCTGCTGATGTTCGATTAAGACTTATTTTGTTACCTGCTTTCATAGTCGTCAGGTTCAGAGTCCTTATCAGCGAGCAGATTGTTTGGTGGCGGCTTACCATGATAGCATGGACTATAATACAATACAATCTTTTACGCCCATATATATATATATATATATATATATATATATACGTTTCACATCCGCTCCTAAGCCACTGTACCGATTTCAACCAAACTTGGTACATATATTCCTGAGTGTTAGGCAACAATCGCTGTGGTAGTAACAACCACCTATCTATCAAAGTTTAGGAGATATAACGTCATGAACAATGAGAAGGGTGAAAAACTGCCGCATCATGCGTGACGTTTAAATTTATTACTTCTTTGCTACTTAGCCTATTCGCAACATACTTCGCAGACTATCAACATATGCAGCTGAATGTAGCTAAACAAATATATCATGTATAGCACATAGTTAAAGACACGTGATGTAATAAACTGTGATGCTGGAAAAAATTTCGCAATACGTATGAAGTTTTAATACATTTATTCTGTACTACTATGACACTCCTACAGTCAAATCAGCTAAAGGAAAACCTTTACACCTGGAAGCACTTTTGACAGCTTTCGACTGCGAAGCGTAAAAGGCTATAGAAGAAAACAAAAGCCGTCTAAAAATCTCTGAAGAGGCGTTGCCATAGAGACGTTTATCAAATCGCGTTGTAGACACGCTAAGCAGCCGGGATCATCTCATAGAGAGTCTGCTGTAGGAATACATCTAAGGTTTCGTTTCTAAAAGATAACTGGAAAATCAATACGCGGGCGATGCTGGCTATGTCAGCTAATTATGCTATAGAAACGTTGATCGGACGTCATGAAAGAAAATTTGGACTGCAATGTTAGATTTTTGTGATGTGCAAAGTTGTTCGTAATGGTGCGAATCGACGATCGCCAAAACAATCACTTCCGAAAGTAATTAGAGATGAAACATTTGAAAGAAACATTATATCTACATCTACATGTTACTCCACAATTCACACTTAAGTGTCTGCGCAGCATTTGTGCACCGCCGCCGTCAGTGTCAGCCAGTTTGCCGTGGCATACGGAGTTCCATCGCAGTCTTTAACACTGGTAGCATGCCGCGACAGCGTGGACGTGCAGTTGACTCATCGAACAATTTTCATACTTGTCTACCATTCCACTCTCGAATGGCGCGTGGGAAAAAGGAACACCTGAATCTTTCCGTTCGAGCTCTGATTTCTCTTATTTTATTATGATGATCATTTCTCCCTACGTAGGTGGGTATCAACAAAATAAAGTCAGTGATCGAAATTTCATAAACAGATCTCGCCGCAAAGAAAACCGCCTTTGATTGAGTGACTGCCACCCCAACTCCCGTATCTTATTAGTGACACTCTCACCCTTATAACACGCCGATAACACGAAACGAGCTGCCCTTCTTTGCACTTTTCCGATGTCCTCCGTCAGTCCTACGTGGTAAAGATCCCATACCACGCAGCAATATTTCAGCAGAGGCGGACGACGGACAAGTGTAATGTAGGCTGTCTCTTTAGTGGGTTTGTCGCATCTTTTAAGTGTTCTGCCAACCAAGCGCTGTCTTTGTTTCGCCTCCCCCAAAATATTATCTATGTGGTCTTTCCAGCTTAAGTTGTTCATAATTGTAATTACTGTGTATTTAGTCAAATGGACAGCCCTTATATTTGTGCGCTGTACCGTATACCCAAAATTTATCGGATTTTTTTAGTACCAATGTGGATGACCTTGCACTTTTCTTTTTTAGTGCCAATTTCCACTTTTCGCACCATACAGAAATTCTCTCTAGAACATTTTGTAATTGAAATTGATCGTCTGATGATTTTACTAGATGGTAAATTACAACGTCATCTGCAAACAATCTAAGGGGGCTGCTCAGATTATCACCTAGATCATTTATGTAAATCAGGAACAGCAGAGGGCCTATGACGCTACCTTGCGGAACGCCAGATATCACTTCTGTTCTACGTGATGATTTACCGTCTATCACTACGAACTGCGACCTCTCTGAGAGGAAACCACGAATCCAGTCACACAACTGAGACGATACTCCATGTGTACGCAATTTGATTAATAGTCGCTTGTGAGGAACGGTATCAAAAGCCTTCTGGAAATCTATTAATATGGAATTGATCTGAGATACCTTGTCACAGCACTCATTACATTAAACATCGATAGTATAAGATAATGGTATAATTTTCAACAAATAAAACTCATATAAAGACAACTATAGTTTTTAATTTATATCAAGTAAATAAAAGATCGTGATAACAGTGAGAAAGACGGTAGAAGACAGACCGAAGCTAGGCGACGATTCTTGCCTTAGATATTCTACACGATCACAGTATTTATGAGATATGGAATCATTGTCATAAGCAGAAGAAATCAATTTATTACAGTAGGCAGCGCAGCCTTGACGAATTTGGTGAAAGACATACACTCCTGGAAATTGAAAAAAGAACACCGTGAATTCATTGTCCCAGGAAGGGGAAACTTTATTAACACATTCCTGGGGTCAGATACATCACATGATCACGCTGACAGAACCACAGGCACATAGACACAGGCAACAGAGCATGCACAATGTCGGCACTAGTACAGTGTATATCCACCTTTCGCAGCAATGAAGGCTGCTATTCTCCCATGGAGACGATCGTAGAGATGCTGGATGTAGTCCTGTGGAACGGCTTGCCATGCCATTTCCACCTGGCGCCTCAGTTGGACCAGCGTTCGTGCTGGACGTGCAGACCGCGTGAGACGACGCTTCATCCAGTCCCAAACATGCTCAATGGGGGACAGATCCGGAGATCTTGCTGGCCAGGGTAGTTTACTTACACCTTCTAGAGCACGTTGGGCGGCACGGGATACATGCGGACGTGCATTGTCCTGTTGGAACAGCAAGTTCCCTTGCCGGTCTAGGAATGGTAGAACGATGGGTTCGATGACGGTTTGGATGTACCGTGCACTATTCACTGTCCCCTCGACGATCACCAGAGGTGTACGGCCAGTGTAGGAGATCGCTCCCCACACCATGATGCCGGGTGTTGGCCCTGTGTGCCTCGGTTTTATGCAGTCCTGATTGTGGCGCTCACCTGCACGGCGCCAAACACGCATACGACCATCATTGGCACCAAGGCAGAAGCGACTCTCATCGCTGAAGACGACACGTCTCCATTCATCCCTCCATTCACGCCTGTCGCGACACCACTGGAGGCGGGCTGCACGATGTTGGGGCGTGAGCGGAAGACGGCCTAACGGTGTGCGGGACCGTAGCCCAGCTTCATGGAGACGGTTGCGAATGGTCCTCGCCGATACCCCAGGAGCAACAGTGTCCCTAATTTGCTGGGAAGTGGCGGTGCGGTCCCCTACGGCACTGCGTAGGATCCTACGGTCTTGGCGTGCATCCGTGCGTCGCTGCGGTCCGGTCCCAGGTCGACGGGCACGTGCACCTTCCGCCGACCACTGGCGACAACATCGATGTACTGTGGAGACCTCACGCCCCACGTGTTGAGCAATTCGGCGGTACGTCCACCCGGCCTCCCGCATGCCCACTATACACCCTCGCTCAAAGTCCATCAACTGCACATACTGTTCACGTCCACGCTGTCGCGGCATGCTACCAGTGTTAAAGACTGCGATGGAGCTCCGTATGCCACGGCAAACTGGCTGACACTGACGGCGGCGGTGCACAAATGCTGCGCAGCTAGCGCCTTTCGACGGCCAACACCGCGGTTCCTGGTGTGTCCGCTGTGCCGTGCGTGTGATCATTGCTTGTACAGCCCTCTCGCAGTGTCCGGAGCAAGTATGGTGGGTCTGACACACCGGTGTCAATGTGTTCTTTTTTCCATTTCCAGGAGTGTATTTTCAATGGGCTGCATTTTAAAATTGTACTTCGTGTAACACTACCAGTTAGACCGTCGCTCATTTTGAAGTGCATCACAACAGATGTGGATACATCATCCTCGTCAAATGCTATCCACAATCTTGCGTGGAACGCGATTTTTATTTGACTAGGTGGACGTATCCACATCTGTTGCGATGCACTTCAGAATGAGCCACGGTCGAGCTAGTAGTTAGTTTGTCAGTTAGTTAGTTGGTTGCGTATTCCATTGATCAATCCCACGGTATGTTAGGCGTTATGACGTGGAACGTGTCAAGTGCACAAGAAATTCACATATGAAACAATTTTTATATATATATATATATATATATATATATATATATATATATATATATATATATATATAACAGAGTTAAATATTAATATTTTTATTATTTCCCCATTCCCTTAAATGGCACAAAATGCATATACTATATTTATAGATTTATTTATTCCTATTCTAGAATTACTCTATGGTATAGTAGGAGTTGTCAAGGAGATATGATTTCAATTTATTTTTGAAGCTATTGCTGCTGTCTGTCAGACACCTTATTTGATCTGGTAATTTGTCGAAAATTTTTATAGCATCAAATTTTACCCCTTTCTGTGCCAAAGATAGGTTGAACAAGGGATAGTGTAAGTCTTTCTTTTTTCTGGTATTATAATCATGAATGTCACTTTTTTTAAAACTGGTCCATGTTATTGTGAACAAATTTCATTAGTGGGTAGATGTATTGTGAGGCTGTTGTAAGAACTCCCAGTCTTTTAAAAAGATCCCTACAAGATGTGTTACTATGAACCCCATACATTATTCTAACCACTTTCTTTTGAGCAGAGAATACTTTTTGTCTAAATGTTGAGTTACCCCGAAATATTATTCCGTATGACATAAGAGAGTGAAAGTATGCAAAGTATGTTAGCTTACTAATTTCTATACCCTCAAAATTGGCAGTTATTCTGATCGCAAAAGTTTCTGAACCTAGTCGTTTTAGGAGATCCAAAATATGAATTTTCCAATTAAGATTCTCATCTATATGTACACCCAAAAACTTAGTGTGCTCTACGCTGCCTACTGACTTCTCTTGATGTGTTATATTTATTGAAGGAAGGAGTGGTGTTTCATAATGCAGTCCGTTGGAATGATGTCTTTCTCCCATAACTTGACTCTCAGTGTAATGGCAGGTGGAACACAGAACTTCAAAGAACCGAGAACTTGTAAGCGTGCTGCTCACTTTAGTCTGCGCGGTGTATCCTTTCTTGTACCTCCCGTTCTCTTTGCCCTGCAATACTGCTATTGGGAGCTATAGACATCAGTTGAGTTAGTACTGTGGAATTTATCGAGTCTGTGACCGGATTACTGACGCGAGGCGCTTGTTCACTTTAAACATATTAAGGTGCAGGTGAGAGGTGAAACGACGTTGCGAGACATTTTCACAAAATGTATCTTACGTTGATAATTCACATAACTGGAGAAAATAGCGCTAGTAATGGACTTGTGTGTTGAAGGGTTACAACTGCGATTTCAGCAGTCTGTATAAAAGAGCTAGGGATCATGGTGACTGATATTTGATTGTAAATTCCGAAAGTGTCGTGAAACTTCAATTTTTATTATTTAGTATAGCCCCGAACAGTAACGATACATACTCATAATAATGACTTTAAACATGTTACAGCACATGGTTATTGTTGGAAACGAGTATGACCAGTGGATGTGATGATTGCTACTAATTAAACTATCAGATTGCCAAGAATTAATTAAATTGTGGTAACAACTTCCTAGCACAGACCTTACAAGCTATGTTCTCGAGAAGCAAAGGGAATCGAATTCACATCCGAGAACTTACGCGAGTTAACTGCAGGCGCTAGAGGGCCCATACGCTGCAGCCACCCAGTAGACAATACTCGAGAGTTACCGATTCTCGGATATACATTTGCATGCCTATGTCCATAAAGTAGGCAAATTTATTTAAGTGAAGCAAAACTACATTCGTGTCTAAAGTTAATATTTCTGATAACATTTTACGTTTTCCATAAATACGTTTTTTCGTTAGCGTATTTTCTTGCTCCTCAGCAAAGATATTCATTCTTTCGCTCACTATAGACTCATATCGGCCCTTACAATGATCAGTCATCGTTTTTGAAAATTATTGTAATACAAAGTTTTGCACAGTCCTTTTACCTTTTTTCATTTTTTTGCAGGAGTAGAATGAAATTTTTTGTGAACGTTCTTGGAACATTTAGCTATACATTGAGCCTAATCAATGTAGCCTCCATCAGCTGTGATGAACCAATCGTAACGTTATTTCCACGATGTAAATGAACTTTGGTAAAATTGACATTTACATATCTCTTCACACAAGAAATAAGGTCTTTCTCACTATGAAATGTTTTATCGCGCAGGTGGCCCTTCAGACGACCAAAGAGGTAAAAGTCAGACGGAGCAAAGTCCAGACAGTAGGGAGGATGGGGAATAATTTTCCAACCCACGTTTCCGATTTTCTTCTGCGTCATGAGGTCAACCAAGAGCACAGGAAGACTTTAGTGCCATAAAACTGAATGACAAGTGTACTAACAAACAATAAGAAATTGGAAATATTTTCAATAATCATACGTGGAAGAATCCTAGAGATACTAAAAGGTATCAGATAGATTACATAATGGTAAGACAGAGATTTAGGAATCAAGTTTTAAATTGTAAGACATTTCCAGCGGCAGATGTGGACTCTGACCACAATCTATTGGTTATGAACTGTAGATTAAAACTGAAGAAACTACAAAAAGGTGCTAAATTAAGGAGATTGAACCTGGATAGACTGAAAGAACCAGAGGTTGTAGAGTGTTTCAGGGAGAGCATAAGGGAACAACTGACAGAAATGGGGGAAAGAAATACAGTAGAAGAAGAATGGGTAGCTTTGAGGGATGAAGTAGTGAAGGCAGCAGACGATCAAGTAGGTGAAAAGACGAGGGCTAATAGAAATCCTTGGGTAACAGAAGAAATATTGAATTTAATTGATGAAAGGAGAGAAAAAAAACGCAGTAAACGAAGCAGGCAAAAAGGAATACAAACGTCTCAAAAATGAGATCGACAGGAAGTGCAAAATGGCTAAGCAGGGATGGCTAGAGGACAAATGTAAGGATGTAGAGGCTTATCTCACTATGGGTAAGACAGATACTGCCTACAGGAAAATTAAAGAGACCCTTGGAGAGAAGAGAACCACTTGTATGAATATCAAGAGCTCCGATGGAAACCCAGTTCTAAGCAAAGAAGGGAAGGCGGAAAGGTGGAAGGAGTATATAGAGGGTTTATACATGGGCGATGTACTTGAGAACAATATTATGGAAATGGAAGAGGATGTAGATGAAGACGAAATGAGAGATAAGATACTGTGTGAAGAGTTTCACAGAGCACTGAAAGACCTGAGTCGAAACAAGCCCCGGGAGTAGACAACATTCCATTAGAACTACTGACGGCCTTGGGAGAGCCAGTCATGACAAAACTCTACCATCTGGTGACTAAGATGTATGAGACAGGCGAAATACCCTTAGACTTCAGGAAGAATACAATAATTTCAATCCCAAGAAAGCAGGTGTTGACAGATGTGAAAATTACCGAACTATCAGTTTAATAAGTCACAGCTGCAAAATACTAACGCGAATTCTTTACAGACGAATGGAAAAACTGGTAGAAGCGGACCTCGGGAAAGATCAGTTTGGATTCCGTAGAAATGTTGGAACACGTGAGGCAATACTAACCTTACGACTTGTCTTAGAAGAAAGATTAAGAAAAGGCAAACTTACGTTTCTAACATTTGTAGACTTAGAGAAAGCTTTTGACAATGTTAAATGGAATACTCTCTTTCAAATTCTGAAGATGTCAGGGGCAAAATACAGGGAGCGTAAGGCTATTTACAATTTGTACAGAAACCAGATGGCAGTTATGAGAGTCGAGAGGCATGAAAGGGAAGCAGTGGTTGGGAAGGGAGTGAGACAGGGTTGTAGCCTCTCCCCGATGTTATTCAATCTGTATGTAGAACAAGAAGTAAAGGAAACGAAAAAAAATTCGGAGTAGGTATTAAAATCCATGGAGAAGAAATAAAAACTTTGAGGTTCGCCGATGACATTGTAATTCTGTCAGAGACAGCAAAGGACTTGGAAGAGTAGTTGAACGGAATGGACAGGGTCTTGAAAGGAGGATATAAGATGAACATCAACAAAAGCAAAACGAGGATAATGAAATGCAGTCAAATTAAATCGGGTGATGCTGAGGGAATTAGATTAGGAAATGTGACACTTAAAGCAGTAAAGGAGTTTTGCTATTTGGGGAGCAAAATAACTGATGATGGTCGAAGTAGAGAGGATATAAAATGTAGACTGGCAATGGCAAGGAAATCGTTTCTGAAGAAGAGAAATTTGTTAACATCGAGTATAGATTTAAGTGTCAGGTAGTCGTTTCTGAAAGTATTTGTATGGAGTGTAGCCATGTATGCAAGTGAAACATGGACGATAACTAGTTTGGACAAGAAGAGAATAGAAGCTTTCGAAATGTGGTGCTACAGAAGAATGCTGAAGATTAGAGGGGTAGATCACATAACTAATGAGGAGTTATTGAATAGAATTGGGGAGGAGTTTGTGGCACAACTTGACAAAAAGAACGGACCGGTTGGTAGGAAATGTTTTGAGGCATCAAGGGATCACCACAACAACAACAACAACAATTATTTTTTAAATGTTGTGGAGAAAATAGGATCTAGATCTTCACTAGAAGAGGCAAGGCTCCTAATAGAAGAGGCCATACCTGTGCAGTTTGAAACAACTGTATTTCCACCAACCTCTCCCTCTGAAATCAGTAAAACAATAAACTCACTGAAAAATAAAAGCTCTTACGGAATTGATGGCATTTCCAGCAAGATAGTTAAAACTTATTCCCCACAGATAAGTAGGATTCTCAGCCACGTATGTAATAGCTCTTTGGAGCAGGGTGTTTTCCCCGATAGTCTGAAATATGCCAGTGTAGAACCATTGCATAAAAAGGGGGATACGTCGGCTGTCAACAACTATCGCCCAATCTCTCTTCTGACAGCTCTATCAAAAATATTTGAGAAAGTAATGTATTCAAGAGTAGCCTCCCATATTTGTAAAAATAAAGTACTAACAAAATGTCAGTTTGGTTTTCGGAAAGGCTTTTCAACAGAAAATGCTATATACGCTTTCACTGATCAAATATTAAATGCTCTGAATAACCGGACATCACCCATTGGTATTTTTTGTGATCTCTCAAAGGCCTTTGATTGTGTAAATCATGGAATTCTTTTGGATAAGCTAAATCATTATGGTATGAGGGGGGCACTGCACAAATGGTTTAATTCATACTTAAGTGGAAGAATGCAGAAAGTTGAAATAAGCGGTTCATGTAATGTTAAAACAACAGCTGATTCCTCAAACTGGGGGACTATCAAGTACGGGGTCCCACACGGTTCGGTCTTAGGTCCTTTACTGTTCTTGATATACATTAATGACTTACCATTCCATACTGATGAAGATGCAAAGTTAGTTCTTTTTGCTGATGATACAAGTATAGTAATAACATCCAAAAACCAAGAACTAAGTGATGTAATTGTAAATGATGTTTTTCGCAAAATTATTAAGTGGTTCTCGGCAAACGGACTCTCTTTAAATTTTGATAAAACACAGTATATACAGTTCCGTACAGTAAATGGCACAACTCCAGAAATAAATATAGACTTTGAACAGAAGTCTGTAGCTAAGGTATAATTTTCAAAATTTTTAGGTGTGTCCATTGATAAGAGGTTAAACTGGAAGCAACACATTGATGGTCTGCTGAAACGTCTGAGTTCAGCTACGTATGCTATTAGGGTTATTGCAAATTTTGGTGATAAGAATCTCAGTAAATTAGCTTATTATGCCTACTTTCATTCACTGCTTTTGTATGGTATCATATTCTGGGGTAATTCATCGTTGAGTAGAAAAGTATTCATTGCTCAAAAACGTGTAATCAGAATAATTGCTGGAGCTCACCCACAGTCATCCTGCAGACATCTATTTCAGGATCTAGGGATCCTCACAGTAGCCTCACAGTATATATATTCACTTATGACATTTGTTGTTAATAATCCAACCCAGTTCAAAAGTAATAGCACTGTGCATAGCTATAACACCAGGAGAAAGGATGATCTTCACTATGCGGGGTTAAAACTGACTTTGGCACAGAAAGGGGTAAATTATTCTGCCACAAAAGTCTTTGGTCACCTACCAAACAGCATCAAAAGGCTGACAGATAGTCAACCAAAATTTAAAAATAAATTAAAAGAATTTCTAGATGACAACTCCTTCTACTCATTGGCTGAATTTTTAGATATAAATTAAGGGAGGAAAAAAACTAACTTAAACATTAGTGTCATGCAATATTTTGTGTAATGTAATATCTTGTACAGACATCTTTCATTAACCTGACACGTTCCACATCATTACGAAGTGTCGTATTCATGATCTATGGAACAAGTATTAACCTAATCTAATCTATGGGGTTTGACTTTGTCGTGGTGTAGTCTGATGAGCTGACCCTGAAGCTGTGGTCTGTGGCTCTTGATGGGAAGTGGCAGCTTGTCCAGTGACAGACAGTAATGGTCCCGGTTAATTGTGGAGCCAGATTCCAAAAAGTCAATGAAAATGACACCACACTGATCCCAGAAGAAGGAGAGCATCACCTTCCGGAGTGCTGTTCGTGAAAGTCTTGGTTTCTTCTTTCGAAGGGAATCCGCCCCTCCATGGATTGGGTTTTGCTCTCAGGTTCGGACAAAAATAACCATGTTTCATCCTCGGTAATGATGCCGTCAAAACAGTTTCCACTCTTCAGTAAAGGTCTTCATGAGACCCTCGCACACATTCTTCCTCATCATTTTCATTTATTTTCTCAATGATCTAGGCACACAACGTGCACAAATTTTTCTGTAGCCTTGTCACTGCACCAGTGATACCACACTACCCAATGACAAACGAGTTATTTCAGCAAGCTGTCGTGTCGTCACACATCTGTCAGTTTGGATGGTCTTCTTATTCATATCACTCACTGCTGTCGATGGTCTACTGCATAGTGGACTGTCCAGTAGAAAGCAATCACCTTATTTAAACCTCTGCAACCACAACTAGATGCTGCTACGATCCACTGTGTGCTCCCCATAAACAGGGAGCAACTTCCTGAGAATGGATGTGGCAAAGTCATCGCCGGTCTTGATGAGGAACTCCATCACCGACCGTTGTTGCAACCTGACATCTACTTCACGGTCCTTTATAGTTCACCTGTAAATAAAAGGAAATACTTTTATATACCAACTTGTAGCTAAGTGTTCCAAGTATGTTCAAAGAAAATTTCATTCTCCTCCTGCAAAAAATAAAAAAAAATTAGCGACGACTGTGCAAAACTTTTTGAACGCCCTTTGTAATTCTTAGCTAGACTCTATGGGGTTAAGTTAAGCAAACATATACTATACGATATCTAATATTTTTTTAACTATATCTGTTAATGCAACGTTCTGTTTTATATATTAAATGAACACGTGAAGGCCACTGCTCAAATTCCCGTAGTAAGTGAAAATTGGAAACAAACGAAAACGGATAAAGTCCGAGAACCGAGAACTTTTACAAGAACAACTGAGGGATTTTGTGCAAATACTAAATTAGTCCACATTCGGTCATCGCATAGTTTATGATATTGAGTGTGCATCTTTTGGAATAAGAACTAGACGTGTGTGGACTTATTCGAATGAAATATAGTTGAGAGAGCAACCTACCTGTTTCTTGCACCAATAGGTGGCAGCACAAGCGTAGCAACTGTTTTTTTGTCTGAAAGTGGCCAAATAGACATGACACTCTTTCGTATGTCTTGTTGTTTAAGGTATTTAGAAGATGGACGCTGATTCTAGTACATCTACATCTACATGATTACTCTGCTATTCACAATAAAGTGCCTGGCAGAGGGTTCAGTGGACCACCTTCAAGCTGTCCCTCTACCGTTTCAGTCTTGAACGGCACGCGGGAAAAACGAGCGCTTAAATTTTTCTGTGCGAGCCATGATTTCTCTTATTTTATCATGATTATCATTTCTCCCTCTGTAGGTGGGTGCCAACAGAATGTTTTCGTAATCGGAGGAGAAAACTTGTGATTGAAATTTCATGAGAAGATCCCGTCGCAACGAAAAACACCTTTGTTTTAATGATTGCCACTCCAATCCACATATGTCTGTGGCACTATTTCCCATATTTCGCGATAGTACGAAACGAGCCACCCTTCTTTGAACTTTTTCGATGTCCTCCGTCCGTCTCACCTGATGTGTATCCCACACCGCACACCAATATTCCAGAATAGGGCGGACAAGCGTAGTGTAAGCAGTCTCTTCAGTATACCTGTTGCACCTTGTAAATGTTCTGCCAATGAATCGTAATCTTTCGTTGCTCTACCCACAACACTATCTATGTGATAGCTCCAATTTAGGTTACTTGTAATTGTAATCCCTAAGTATTTAATTTAATTTACAGTCTTCAAGTTTGAGTGACTTATCGTGTAATCCAAATTTTCTTCTGGTACTTACATGAATAACTTCACACTTTTCTTTATTCAGAGTCAATTGCCACTTTTAGCACCATACAGATATCTTAGCTAAATCATTTTGCAATTCGTTTTGGTCATCTGACGACTTTACGAGACGGTTAATGACAGCATGATCTGCAAACAATCCACAGGTCTACTCAGATTGTCTCCTATGTCGTTAATATAGATCAGGAACAATAGAGGACCTATAACACTTCCTGGGGGAATGCCGGATATTACTTCTGTTTTACTCGATGACTTTCCGTATATTACTGCGAACTCTAAGTAATAACGAACAAGATTGTAGATAACGCAAATGTGATCCCTGTAAGTGGAAGAGAAATATACATAAATGTGGGGGAAATGAAGTTGTTGCTTAGGTAACAGGTCGCTCATGTAACTGCAAACGAAAATGTGTTGATACATTAGACAATTAACAATAAGAGGACATTATTATTAAAGTCAAGGTTACTTCATCTGAAGAAGCAAAAGATACCTTTTTGTGAGGTTCTGTTACACCATGACGCATATAGTGGCATAGACTTAAAAAGACTGAGGAATCAGCAGTTTGAAATGCCACATATAGCCGGCCGCGGTGGTCTCGCGGTTCTAGGCGCGCAGTCCGGAATCGCGCGACTGCTACGGTCGCAGGTTCGAATCCTGCCTCGGACATGGATGTGTTTGATGTCCTTAGGTTAGATAGGTTTACGTAGTTCTACCTTCTAGGGGACTGATGACCACAGCTGCTAAGTCCCATAGTGCTCAGAGCCATTTGAACCATTTTTGCCACATATACGTACAAGGTATGTATTAATGCAATATGGTTTGGTTAAAACACTGTTGCTGTTTAAAAGCGCATTACAATATTTTCTTTTACAGATAAAAATGAAAACCAAGAAACATATAATATGCAAGAAGGCTATCTGCAGTGAGCACTTGTCTTCATATGCAGAAAAAAATGTTGGTTCACCAACTGACAATAGAGGTTAACCATGACTACTGGCCTGACAAAGTAAGTGCTAATGACACTGAAAATGAAAGCTATGACATAAAACAGTTTTCTGCGAAAAAGTCTTAATACTACAGTAAAGACACCATAAAGGATGAAACTTCCTGGCAGATTAAAACTGTGTGCCGGACCGAGACTCGAACTCGGCACCTTTGCCTTTCGCGGGCAAGTGCTCTACCAACTGAGCTACCCAAGCACGACTCACACCCCGTCCTCACAGCTTGGGTAGCTTAGTTGGTAGAGCACTTGCCCGCGAAAGGCAAAGGTCCGAGTTCGAGTCTCGGTCTGGCACACAGTTTTAATCTGCCAGGAAGTTTCATATCAGGGCACACTCCGCTGCAGAGCGAAAATTTCATTCTAGAAACCATAAAGGATGTTTACAAATTGTCTGTTGGCTTCCGACGTTGCACCACCCGAGTAACTGACATTGTTGAAGCTTCGCCTTACATTGCTGGTGGTCCACCAGCGGCAATGGAGGGTGAAGCTTTGACAATTCCGGCTACTTGTGCTGGCGAAACATCAGAAACATTACCAAACAAACGTCAGCTGAAGAACTCAAGACAGATAATTTGTCGACAAGTGGCCACAAAAGCGTTAACAGTATGAAAAAGGTATATATCTCATCAGAACTAAATGTAAAAAAAAGTATGAATTATATTTAGAAAAATATGAATCTGAAGTATTTACGGATCTAAACGCAGCTAATAATGTGAAAAACTGCAAGCTGTCATTAACTTTTATTATAGATGTTTTAACAAAAAATTGAATATTTCATTAAAATTCCTAAAAGTGGCCCATGTGGAACATGACTCTTTAAGTAAATTGATAATGATAACTATAAAGCAGACAAAAAAGTTTTATAAACAAAAAGACAACCTACCCTTTCTAAGAATGACGTGTTTTATAAACGATTGCAAGAGGAAACTAAAAGGGCAAAACAAGGTACCCGTGTTTCATGTTTAGCATATGTATGTCAACAAAATGTGCCTCTCCCAGTGATTCATTCGTTAGATGTGAATCATTCATCAGGTGGTTTTGTTTGTAGGCGATTATGGACGTATAACTCTAATATACATGACTGTTGTAGTGATAAGGCACTCATGTTCATGTATGTGTTGGTAAAAAGGACGCAGCTGAAGCTATTTTATACTTACATTGATATCTAAAAAATTTAGTTTCCTATGACACAAATGAACTTTTACTGTTTTCAAACAACTGTGCCACACGAAATAAAAATAAAATACTGTTTCGGTATGTGTTCTGTCTTACATATTCTAACAGATCTCAGAAGTTACTCATTTCCCTGAATGTGGACATTCTTTTTACTCTTTGGTTCAGGACTCTGGAAATACTGAAAACGAAAAGCCTCCTGAGGAAGTGACTTGTTAAGAAAGCCCTTAAATTGTTTATGGTTGTCCTTGTCACTCAGAGCACATACAAAAACTGTAAAGCCCACTTCAAACTACTTTAAACGAAAGTAAAAACAAGGCTTAATGATCAACTCCTTATTTCTCAGTACGAAGTTTTCCAGTGCAGTTTTTATCACAAAAATATCATTAAAGCTAGCAGAGACCAGGAGACAACTGTGACGTTAGAGTTTATCCCACTGTATGAAACCAGATATCATAATATAATGGACTGCTGACTATTCAAAAAGCTAAACATGATATTCCAGTGGAATTGGAAAAAAATGTAACTTCTATAGATATGGAGTTTTATGAAAAGCTGTTTCATTCTGAAAGAAGTTCCAGTGAAGAAAGTAAACATTATTTACAAGAATAAGACACTGAAATACAAAATGTGATAATACATGTATATGAATCAGAAAAATCAGCAAATAATGAATATTTTGAATTTCTATTAGTTTCTATCAGAGTATCTGTAACCTTTATACATATATAAAATAAACCTGTTGCCAATAAAATCTATTGCATCTACGTTCAAATAAGTATCTTGTATTAGTGTATCATGTACATGTATTATATGTAAGATAATTTGACAGTCATATGGTAGGAGTGATAGCAATAAAATATAGTTCATTACTGTTCAAAATTTATTTTATGATGTGAGTCAAGAAGTGCGCCACGAAACGACAGTGTTTCATCACGTTAGCAGGGCATCAGCGCTTTGTGCGAACTGGGTAGCCAGCATCAGCAGAAGCTTAGTAAAGCAATACGACTGAAAAGTATCACGTCACCATGTTACGTGAAGTAAGAAGCTGCGTCACCAACGCAAGAAGGCGTACCGAATATTGTTACAGACCAGTCTAACAATTGTGTTAAGCAAATAGGGCCTGATGTGTATCGCTGATACAGTCGAATTAGGAAAGCCTATGCAGTCATTACAAGTGACGTTGGATCAACGCCAGCATTTGAGTTCAGAAGGGGGTAGATCAAAAGGATCGATGGTGTACAGGACGCGCGTACTTGATTCCCTGACACGGTATTAACGCTGGGTAGAAGTCTGTTATAGATTTGCTGCTCGTAGTCAATACCGCCAACAGCCGCCGGAGAGATGTCTTCCTCTCCGTGAGAACCAGTCACAAGTTCGGCCCTGTTGACAGCTTCCAACGCAGATGGGAGGGCCTGGGGTCTTCCGTGTCGACTTGGGCCAGGACACCAGCGCTCCTGACACTTCAGCAGAGCCACGGGGCACAGCTGCACGGAAGGCCAGGATCGGCTAACTTCTCGAACACATGGCAACCGTCATCGCGGTTCAGAGAGCAGGGATGAGCCACAGCTACCGGAGGAGATCGAGTGCCTCCTAGGCCAGTGAGTGTAAGCCACATACGCACGCGCCACTTTCTTCGAGTGCGGAGGGTGGAGTCGCAGCATCCATAATAATAAATCCAGAAATAAATGGTTAAAAGTCACTCCTCTTTTACTGCACCCACCGGCGTACTCAGGTTACAACCACCTCCTCTTCCCTGAGGCACCGGCAAGTGGCGAACTGGGAGAGTGTCTCCTGACACACTCTCCATTTGCCACACCTCCCAAATGTCGCCACCTGCACACATGAGAAACCTAAAATATACAAGATTTGGATAACATAGCCATTTTGATGAAATCACTCCTTTAACGAATGCCAAACCTCATTTTGCTTTTTCTTTTATGTACTTTACTGGTTCTTGCATCAAAGACCTCAGCTGTTCTCCTTCTAATCTTGAGTGCTGCTATAAAAAACCGATCTTCATCCTGAAATGAGAGGCCTTATTCTAGGATGTTGTGCTAAAATACTCGATATTCTACAGACCATCAAGAACTCCTCATTAACTGTTCCTCATATTACATAAACGGATGTCTGGATATGGGCAGACATTGAAGTTCAGTTAACAGATTCAAACTCATAATCTTTCTGTACTGATTTTCTCATTGACAGCACATGAAACGCTTATCTTCTTCCCTTCTCGCCTTTAGCTTTCTGTTATCACCTTCTCTCGTTCTCAACCATTGACATTAAAAAATCCGCAGCCAAATCTAAGGTTTTGCGTGAATCTACAATTTCCTCTCATGAATCTTTGTTGACAGAAATTAGGTATCATATCTGACATCAAAATTAAAAATTAGCTAAGTTAGTGATGAAGTATGTGCATAATTTAGTGGTGAGTAAATTATATTAATACAGATATTTTTAGAATAATGTAACAATTGTGGTGGTTGGTAATCCCTTCTAGCGAATTCATCGATTATTGCTTTGTAATAAGGTGCATGTCTTCTAAAAAAACAAAAAGAAGAAACATATCAACGTAGAAGTACGCAGTATATCAGATGAGCTAAGAATTTGCATTTGCATCAAAATACCATGCATTTTATGTCAGTGTTGAATTGTGAGACTTTACGTTCCAGTGTTGTTATTTTTAGCCCAGTAAAGTTGCTTACAGTAAATTCATTCCAAGATTACGCTGCATAACAAGAATTTTAATGAAGTGAATTTTTTCAAAGTTTAAATTTTGTTGTTATTGAAAAAACGATGTATAATATTAATTTGTGTAGATCTGAATTATAAAAAAAACCAACCAGTTGTCAAAATTTCTTTACTAGTAAATGATGAAAAATCAGGATTTACCATGAAAAAGATCAAATTTCAGTCTAAAAATATATGGAGTGTTACGTCAGTGTCTTTTATAAATGCTGGGTGTCACACTGAAAAGTCGTCAGGGCAGATATTTGCTATTTACTTCTCCCAATTTATAGCCAGAGTCAGTCCAACCAGACACTGCTCATCACGTCTTTCATGCTTCGGTGTTATAACCATGAAACTAGACATGAACACATTTAAGTGCTAACGGATGCCACGAAAAAAATGTTCTGCATCGCATCTTCGATTAAGTGCTGAGAAGAAGCTGCAGTACGTATTGGTAATATTCTAATCTATAAACATTCACAAATCAATTTGTGATATTCACAGTACTCTCTCATTTTATCTCTCTTAATTCACCCACAAAATAAATGGATTAAAATATTCTCGTACGACCTATTCTTGAAAATTGCTCACCAGTCTGGGACTCTATCAGGTAGCATTAATAGACGAGATATGGAAGTACGAAAGAAGAGTAGTGCATTCCGTCACAGAGTCGTTTTATCAGCAGGAGAGGGTTTTGGAGAAGTGCTACCACTCCAGTGGCAGGCGGCAGAAGAAACAAGTGCTATGCATGGCGAAAATATAACTGAAAATTTTCTGAGAATGTACACTTCAAGAAGTCCGGGAACATATTACTTTTCCCCCTATGTCAATGTCACTTCATTAACATCCACAACATCACCGCTTATGTAAATGATTAGATTTGCAAAGCTCTCTGATAGGTAGAACGGCAACCAGAGTACATTAATGCTGCCCACGTTTAGAGTTCTTACCAGGACTGATACGGTACACATTGATCAGCCAGATCATTATGACCACCGAACTAATAGACTGTATGTCTACCTTTGGCACGTATAACAAAAGCGATGTGTCGTGGCATGCAACAAATGAGGCCTTGGCAGTCCGCTCAATGGTGTTGGCAGCACATCTACACAAACATGTCACCTAATTCCCGTAAATTCTTGGAAGAGGGATGATGAGTTCTGACAGCTCGTTCAGTCACATTCCAGATTTATTCGATTTGGTTCAGATCTGGTGAGATCGAGGCCAAAACATCTATTGGAACTCGCCACTGTGTTCCTCGAACCACTCCATCGCACTCCCAGTCTTGTGATATGGCGCAATATCTTGTTGAAAAATTGCACTGCCACCTGGAAAAATGATCAACATGAAGGGGCGTTCGTGGTCTGCAACCAGTGCCATGGTGCCTTGCACAAGCTCCACTGGAACCATGGATGCCGAAGTGAATGTTCCCCAGAGCGTGATGGAGTCGCCGCCAGCTTGTCTCTGTCCTGCAGTACAGGTGTCAAGGAGCTGATCCCTGTAACATGATGGATTCGCGCCCTCCCATCAGTATGATTAAGAAGGTCTCAGTATACATCAGATGATGTATACTGAGACTGAGTAGATGTAGATGTAGATGTAGATGTAGAAGTAACGCTTTGCCACTGCGCCAACGTCTAGTGCCGATAACCACGTGCCCACTTTAGTTGCAGTTGCCGACGTCGTGGTGTTATCAATGGTACATGCATGGGTCGTCGGCTGCGGAGGCCCATCATCAGGAGCATTCGATGTACTGTGTGTAATGAAACTTCCTGGGAGATTAAAACTGTGTGCCGGACCGAGACTCGAACTCGGGACCTTTGCATTTCGCAGGTAAGTGCTCTACCAACTGAGCTACCACACTTTGCCCAGCATTAAGGTCTGATGGTAGTTCCGACACCGTTCGCCGCCTGTCGTGTTGTAGGGGAACTTCTGACACCAATTGCAAATGTACATGATCCCACTTCTGGTCACCAATTGTGAATGTATGTAGGGTTTGGGAAAGGGTGGAGGCGGTTGTTACATATGCCTCGTGACGACAGGGTGCAGGAGATCGAGCGGTCAAGATTTGAGAGTGGGCATCCAGGGCTGCCGTTAAATGACAAAACAGGAAATTAGGTACAACAAAGAGTATCTGTTTAAATGTACGGTGTACAAGGGGCGCGCCTAGGGCCGGAAATTACCAGGTTTAGGCCAGTCTAGGAGGTCGAAAAATTAATTGAAATGGGCAACGGAAGGAGAAGCGGTTCATGTTAAATTACGTTGGTGGCCGGTTGTGAAAAGCAAAGCCAGAGGCTCTGCCTTCCAAAAAGACGTCTGTTCTGCTCGAGGTCTGGATTGCAAGAGAGAGAAACAACTGTGTTCTGCACCACAGAACACTCCAGCGTCCACACACGTGATCGGTATCCCGTGCACACTATTGGCTAAAACCAATGGCGTGAATTCGCTAGCAGTTTCAGCAGATGGCTCAGGGCGTCTCCTGTCAACAGCTTTAACTGGACAGAACCGCCTCGGTTTTCAAAAGCAAGCGACTTGTATCGCGTAGACACGGCGTGAATTACTCAGGGAGGAAACTTGTCAGGTTTCCACTGGGCCATTGAAATTAATTTTTTAAACTAATTCCCTAAAATATTCCTTGACTGGCTGCCATCCTGTACAGTGTTTACCAGTATGCCCAGCCTACAATGTCTGACATCTGTATTGATGGGTGGTCGCCCAACCCCATGATGTTTGGGCGTGGTTTCACTTGGTTTCTCCATGCTCTCCTCGAACACACGTCAAATCACGCAGTTTCCGAAACACTCGTGCCAAGCCTCTGGGCCATTACAATCTGCCCCCAGACAATCTCAGATAGATTGTACGCCTTCCCAATTCTACACACGTACAGCACGCTCACTGATACTACATGGGTCATGCGTGTGTCTAGTCATTCCTTGCCAAATGACGCTGCTATCCCCTGGACGGGTTTGTAGCGATAGTCGATCGTTGGTCGTAAGTTCTGGCCGATCTGTACATAAGGGGCATGAACAGCAACGGATGTTGTTTGATCACTGTGAAGGATACAGAGATTTTGCATACTCGTATGAGAAAGCGTTGTCAGCAACTGACAGACTTTAAAAGGGGCATTATCGTGGGTCTTTATCTGGCCGAATCGTGCAATATCCAGATTTGTAAGGCGTCCAGGTATGGAAGTGACCTGTTATTGGTCTGATAAGAGGCAGGCACGATCGTCGTCAACATTCCAGTCGACCACATCTGATCGCAACAAGGAAAGATCGCTGTATTGTGCATCTAAGCACATCATCATAGCCCCTTCACATCTGCGGCTGCCAATCGAGAACAAGTACTGGACTCCCTACAACATTCTGCGTCATCCAACATCGCTAGTCAAAGCCTAGCAGCAGCCAGGCATGAATGGAGCCGCATTTTATTCAGCACTACCCCAGAGGACCATTATCAGTTTGGCAGGGACTTGGGGTTAAGCCCCATTCTTCCAGTTTTTCGGAGAGGCTCACTGCTGTTACTCCTGCCACCATGGTGTGGGGAGCCATTAATTCATGTGATGGCAGTAAGTTACAGACATCCTCCGTCCTCAGGAGTTACCTCTAATGCGACTGTATCACGGTGCTGTTCTTCAACAGGACAGTGCTTCTGAAATCACACATGTCTATGAACTGTTTGCGTGACTTTTGAGGTACTGAACTACTGAACTGGTCAGCAACATCCCCTGATCTGTCCACAATAGAATGCATGGCAGCAGCTGAGATGTGAAGTCTGTCACAGTATCCAGGATATCGAGGCCCAGTTACAACAGCTGTGCGCCAGCTTGCCTCAGGAGAGGATATAAGGGCTTTGACACCCTCCTCCCCAACCAATCAGAGCATACTTCCAGGCTAGAAGGTGTGAACTGTCACACTGAAAAATGGGTTCATACTGCTAAGTTCTTTTTGAATTTGAGTCTATTTTATAATCACTGAAATAACGTCACTTAGCCTCTTACCCCTTGAAGTTTTATTTTGTTGCCTCCGCCCATTCTGGATTCTTCACTTTTTCGTCAGACGTCGTACATGTCATTGAATGACCATGAGGGGAAAATCTGGCAAATTCGAGATGGTAGAGAACGTTACCCAAGCGATACTCCTAAAAGGAAGGAGAAAAAGTTATAAATATTTTTTCATTGGTTACGCCCCAGCATAGTACATTTTATTGTATGACATCACGAAAAGAAAGGGTCATAACTAGCTACAATAAGTTTAATATTCCTTATGACGACATCTGTTTTGGTTTTATTGCCATTCTCGAGTAACCTGCGATAACAACAGTGGTGAAATTATTTACATATACGGTGGGCGTCCATGCGAATTATTATATATTGGAATAGTACATTGGTGTTTACGTCTAGTTTCATTAGACGTCCATATTGCATTTATGGTAAACTGTCATTGTCGAATCTGTAGAGATTACGTGACATGTAGTAAATATAAACGTATGGAAAAAGTATTGTCACTTGTTTCCTAGTTTGTTTACTATAAAGAACGATATATATATATATATATATATATATATATATATATATATATATATATATATATATATATATCGAGCTTTATAGTAATCAAACTAGGAAACAATATATATATATATACTTAAAGTCCATCTTAAAGATATAACTGTAGACGTCCGAAATGGTTACCATTAGCATCCACACACAAACGATGCCGCCGAACCTGCCGCGGTGGTCTAGCGGTTCAGGCGCTCAGTACGGAACCGCGGGACTGCTACGGTCGCAGGTTCGAATCCTGCCTCGGGCATGGATGTGTGTGATGTCCTTAGGTTAGTTAGGTTTAAGTAGTTCTAAGTTCTAGGGGACTGATGACCACAGATGTTATGTCCCATAGTGCTCAGAGCCATTTGAACCATTTGATGCCGCCGTACTGCAGCAAGAACTACTGACGGCAACGTGTTCAGTTGGGTATTTGCACATGAATGTACGATGGATTCATTCAACGTGTGTGGCTTTTATCGATAAACGACGTCCTTTAGTGTTCCCCACAGGTTAAAGTCCAGTGGATTTAGGTCTGGGGAAGTGGTGGATACTCCACAGCACCTCTACGGCCTATCCATCTTCCTGGTAGGTTTTCGTTGAGATACGCCCTAACACGATTTTGGTAGTGGGCTGGGGCACAATCTTATTGAAAGCAAACTCTTCCGTGTCCATACAAGTCTCGGATGGCAAGTAAAATGGATGTCTGAAGCTTCTGAAGGTACACTTCAACGGTAACTGTGCCGTCAAAGAAGAATGGCCCAATCAAGCCCCGGTAAGACAACCCACACCACACATTTACTCCTGGCAAATTCACGGCTTTGTCTACATGGACGTTCGGATTTTCGGTAGCCCGGTACATGCAATTGTGGCGATTTACTGTACCATTGAGTTTGAACTGTGCCTCATCAGACCACATAATCATCTCTGCAAACTCTTCATCGTTGCTCACTATGTTAGTAAACCACTCGCAGTACTCCATTCTACGATCTGGGTCGTCCTCGTTCATTGCGTGTAGCAATCGTGGGATGTAGCACTTCCACTTTGCTGTCTTCAAAATTCGCCGAACACTTGAGCGACTCACTCCTGTTTCACGGACACACTGTCTCACAAACTTCTGTGGTGAGCGAGTAAATTGTTGTAACACACGACGGGAGTTATCTGGACTTGTTATTGCTACAGGTCGTCCAGATCGTTGTTTGTGTACATCTTTAACACAGCCTTCGTCTTCAAATTTGTCTTGAATGCGACGAATATTTAAACGTGTAGGTGGCTCTGTTTGATACTAATTTCGCCATTGCCGTTGAACGTCATTAATGTTTTCATACTTAAAATACCACTTTCATCGAATGTAAGCCTTGCACCAGCCATGTTTACACGAGTAACTAGGTGCAACTAAGAACAAAACACTGACTATCTGGCGACTGTCATCTGACAAAACAAAACAACGCATACAACGCTTGTGTGGCGATTGCCGGAACTACAAACTATTACACTAGCAAAGATCGGACAACTCCGTCAATTAGTTTGCCAGTTATGGACTTGTAAACAGTGGATACATTATACATTTTTTGTACCCCCCCCCCCCCCCGCTCTCTCTCTCTCTCTCTCTCTCTCTCTCTCTCTCTCTCTATATATATATATATATATATATATATATATATATATATATATATATATATATATACTCTCGGAGGCATATATTCAACCAGGTGCTGGAAGGGTTTTTGGGGAATGGCAGCCCATTCCTCACTTCACGGAGAGGTATCGATGTCGGTCGTAGAGGCCAGGCACGAAGTCGGTGTTCCAAAACATTCAAAGGTGTTCTATAGGATTCAGGTCGGGACTCTGTGCACGCCAGTCCATTGCGGGGATGTTATTGTCGTGTAACCACTCCGCCACAGGTCGTTCATTATGAACAGGTATTCGATCGTGCTGAAAGACGCAATCACCATTCCAGAATTGCTCTTCAACAGGGCGAAGCAAGAAGGTTCTCAAAACATCAATGTAGACCTGTGCTGTGATAGTGCCACGCAAAACAACAAAGGGTGCAAGCCCCCTCCATGAAAAACACGACCACACCATAACACCACCGTCTCCGAATTTTACTGTTGGCACTAAACTCGCTGCAGATGACGTTCACCGTGCATTCGCCATACCCACACATTGCCGTCGGGTCGCCACGTTGTGTACCGTGATTCGTCACTCCACACAACGTTTTTCCACTGTTCAATCGTCCAATATTAACGCTCCTTACACCAAGCGAGGGGTCGATTGGAGTTTACCGGCGTGATGTGTGGCTTATGAGCAGCCGCTCGACCATGAAATCCAAGTTTCCTCACCTCCCGTCTGACTGTCATAGTACTTGCAGTGGATTCTGGTGCAGTTTGGAATCCGTGGGTGATCATCTGGATAGTTAACTGCCTATTACACATTACGACCCTCTTCAACAGTCGGCGGTGTCTGTGAGTCAACAGACGATGTCGGCCTGTGCGCTTTTGTGCTGTACGCGTCCCTTCACGTTTCTACTTCATTATCACACCGGAAACATTGGATCTAGAGATGTTTAGGAGTGTGGAGACCCCGCGTACAGACGTATGACACAAGTGACACCGAATCACCTGACCACATTCAAAGTCCGTGAATTCCGCGGATCGCCCAATTCTGTTCTCTCAGGATGTTTAATGACTACTGAAGTGGCTGATATGGAGTACCTGACACTAGGTGCCAGCACAATGCACCCAATATGCAGTACGTATATATTTAGCGGTGTCCGGATACTTTTGATCACATGGTGTATGTGGACAATCATCATATATATCGACAATTTCATCAATGTTGTATTCATTGGCTACTTGAGAACAGCAATGAAGTCCAAGTAGCTGTCGTAATAAAGAATGTTAAACTTATTGTAGCTAGTTTGGAGATTTCCTTTTCAAAAGACGTGAGAAACTTCACCCATAGTACGGTTGCTTGCGGAGTATTGATGACAAAGGAGATGGCAACCTCTTTAAAATTCATAATCACGCATTAACTTCCCCATTAGGACGCCTACGAAAATTCAAGCTTTGATTTGGAAAGAGAGATTTAGGATGCCTGAAACGAATAACAAGCAGATATAATGCCGTACGGATTTACGTAACTAGTTCTGGTTACATAAAATGAGTCATAACTGAGGAAAAGTTTTCCGTAGACCGCAAGCTGCTATTCACAATTCAAGAACTTTTTATTTTTTATATATTTTTTCCTAAAAAATAAAGATAAAGGATTAATTATTTAACGACATGTGGAAGATTCACAAGATCTGGCGATGTTACTCCACGTAGATGCATCACATGAAGAAAAAAAATTTCTAAATTGTATTAGCTCTTAAAAGATACAGAAGAAAATCTCCTCTCATATAAAAGTGCGAGCAACCGTATAGCATCTTGTCAACTACACGCTGCCGACAGAAACACTGACTGTACTGTCCCGTGTCTTAACTGTAAGCAGTCGATACGGATTACAACACACACAAATTGTCCGGTCTTGTCGCACTTTCCTCATAACGGTGAAGACACATGGGAACAACTAAAAAATTACCTTCAAATTTATCGATTTTTATGAAACTGAATTGCAAGATCATTCACTGACATAAAAGCCCAGTTCTGATCGTAGCTACGTGTTTGACAGTATACACGAAATATACTGCCTGTAAAAAGAGCGTGAAGCACCTAGAAGACATGGACAGATGTCAGAGTACCTACGTACACGTACCCACCATCAACAGGTATGTAAGTGATTAGAGTTGCAATTCTCTGTGACAGATTGAGGAGCCGCGAGTGTATATTAACGTTGTTGGTGTTTTGTGTCGTTACCAGGCCTAGTAGGACATATTAGAGACGTGAACAGCGTCAGATGTTGAGTAACACTTTGAAGCGATGTTTTTCAGAAACTCATTAAGTGGTTCTCTGTAAATGGGCTCTCATTAAACTTTGACAAAACACAGTATATACAGTTCTACAGTATATGGAATGACACAATTAATAAATATGACTTCGATCAGAAATCGGTAGCTAAGGTAGAATATTCAAAATTTCTAGGTATATGCTTTGATGAGGGGTTGAACTGGAAAAAACACACTGAGGATCTGCTGAAACGTTTGAGTTCAGCTACTTATGCTATTAGGGTCATTGCAAATTTTGGAGATATACATCTGAGTAAATTAGCTTACCACGCCTATTTTCATTCTCTGCTTTCGTATGGCATCATATTCTGGGGTAATTCATCATTGAGTAAAAGAGTATTCTTTGCACAAAAGCATGTAATCAGAATAATTGCTGGACCTCACCCAAGATCATCCTGCAGACACTTACTTAAAGAGCTAGAGATCTTCACCGTAGCCTTACAATATACATATTCACTTATGAAATTTATTATTAACAACCGGAACGAATTCAAAAGGAATAGCAGTGTACATGGCTACAACAGTAGGAGAAAGGATGATCTTCACTACTCAAGGTTAAATCTAACATTGGCTCAGAAGGGGGTAAATTATGCTGCCACAAAAGTCTTTGGTCACTTACCTGATAGCATAAAAAGTCTGACAGATAGTCATATAGTATTTAAAAGGAAATTAAAAGAATTTCTTAATGGCAACTCCTTCTACTCATTAGATGAATTTTTGGATATAGCAAGAGGGTAATTTCCCCAACCTCCACAAAAGAAAAAAAAATTAAAAATATTCAGTCTCATGTAATATTTTGTGTAATGTAATATATTGTATAGAGACCTTTTATTAACCTGACACGTTCCACATCATTACGAAGTGTCGTATTCATGGTCTATGGAACAAGTACTAATCTAATCTAAGCACACGAAGGTACATCGTACTTGTGTGAACAGCATTATCAGCTCCTGATAGGTTTTGAGAGAGACCACATTGTGTGTGTACATTTGGCCAGCTGGCTTAATCACGAAATATCTAGATTTTGAATTGCGTCGCATTGGGTTCAGTTACTGGCGTGTATTGCGGCGACTTGCAGAGAGGTTATATTCTGCCAATGTTTCGGAGAGGCACAGCGTTTTTAAATCTGGCGTCATAGTGTGGACGTCCACCTAGTACGACTGCAAGTCACTGTTGCTAGAGTTTGAGGGAGCTCTGATAGCACAGCAGTGTTTCACAGACATCTTGCTTCATCATATATTACCTCTCATACAACAATATCCGGTGCCATTTTTCAGCAGAACAATGATCGTCCACACATGACATTTGTGTCTATGAACTGTCTGCGTGCTGTTGAGGTACTCCTGTGGCCAGTAAGGATCACCATAACTGTCGCCAGTAGAATGCATGAGCCCAGCCATCAGGGGCTCAGCATTCGCAACCCCTGGGTTCCTAAGCTCTATGGCGCGGCAGTGGAACGTTATGTGTCACAGGGAATGGAGATCATGGCTTGACCGCCCAAATCTTCTCAGAGTATGCAGCACAATAATGAGATGCACGGCTGTTGACGTGAAAAGTCGTTGGCAGGCAACCTCTGGAGAACCTGCCGCACCTTAGTTGTATAAGGCTTACTCAGGCACGCGGGGCTCTGTCTGAGTGGACCCTTATTTCACAGGGTGCTCGTGGGAGCGAAATGGAACTCTCAAAGTTTTCTCCTTCTCTTCTCAGCAGAAAGGATAGGGCGCTGGTGGATACCGAATAAGAGGGCTCGAGCAGCCAGTCCTCCAGACTCAGGGGTTACACAGAATTTTCCATTAATAGTAACCGAACACATGCTGCCGATCAAAAAGTGTTTTACATTGTGAAACGAAAAGAGGACAGTTATATTCAAAAGGTTTATAGAGAATCGCAAGTACACTAAAATCCATCAACCGATTGTGTAATGGCACACTGTTGATTGAACCTGCTAATTCCCAACAACTCACAAGCCTCCGGAAATGTGAATGACTTGGAGAATATGCCACAGAAAAAGAGCTCCACAACTACAGCAAAGGTGTTGGGCGTAAAGAGATCTGGAACATAGTGCCAAGGAGGAACTGAATGATAAGTGGGTTCAAGAAGAGATCGTCGATGTGTAACATATATTCAAAAGGCTGGATGGGGATCTAGTAAAATCAGACCCCTTCATCCTTACTTTCAATAGTACGAAACTCCCGGGGCATGTCAGGTCAGGTTACCTTGGCATAAGTGTGCGGCCCTATGTCCCCAAACCCAAGTGCTATTTAAATGTCAGCTCTTTTGGCGCATTAACTTAGGATGTAAGGATGAAGTCACTTTTGACAAACGAGGCAAGATCGCCTATGACGAATGTTCCGTGCCTCCGAAGTGTATTTTTAGTTTATCTGACTTGCTTATCAGGGACACCATTCTACATTTTAGGGCCTCAGTGAGGTTTCAGGCCGGTCAGAGTGGCCGAGCGGTTCTAGGCGCTACAGTCTGGAGCCGCACGACCGCTACGGTCGCAGGTTCGAATCCTGCCTCGGGCATGGATGTATGTGGTGTCCTTAGGTTAGTTAGGTTTAAATGGTTCTAAGTTATAGGGGACTGATGACCTCAGAAGTTAAGTCCCACAGTGCTCAGAGCCATTTGATTTCGACCTAGAGAGGCGACAAAACATGAGTACCGGGTAAACGCCAGAGAGGCACTCAGAGTCCCGGAATTTCATTATCATCGATCCGAAGTGCATCTCGTACTTTTGGCTTCAAATTGTCGCGGTTAACACGTCTGAGAGACCTGAAAGCCAGAAACGTGAAGACCTTGAACATCATAAAGCGCCTTAGACGCAGGCTTTGGAAAGCGGAAAGGGGTGCGTCCGATCCATTTTTATACGGGTTTCGTGTGTTCGCGGCTCGAGTATTAGTGCACGGTGTATGGGTTGGCGAGGCATTCTTCTTTGGAGATCACTGATGCTGTCCGCTATGGGGTGGATTAAATTGGCCGCGGATGCCTAGAGGACTAACCCCATACGCAGTCTCTTGTGCTGAGGGTGGTGAACCGCCACTTACAATCCGACGGCAACATGCTGCATGATGTCTGTAGGTTTCTCGCTGGCTTCTCGCAGTTCCGAGTGCACCTGCATACCGTACTATTTCTGGTTCATCTCTGGAAATCCTTTCCTCCAGTCATCCACTAGCAACAAGGCCATTTGCGATCTGCGTGCACCATGTGCTTGGAGTGGAGTAAGTTCGACCCCAAATCCAGAGTTTTAACCGTCTGCCTGCCTGGTTAATGCAGAGTCCCACAGTAATTCTAGATGTGGGGCAGATTGCACTCCTGCATCTGTTTTTAATACATTATTTTATGACATTTTAAATAAGCAACACGACTCCACTGATGTCTTTACGGATGGGTCGAAACAGTGGTCGCTCTGTTCTTTTCCCTGATCGTGTCCTCAAGGTCCGATTGACTCGCAACTTTACTGTCTTTGACGCGGAATTATATGCGATCTTGCTGGTGCTGGAGTAGATGAGATGTGCTTCAAATGCTAAATTCATTGTCTGTTCCGGTTCTCTGAGTGCCCTGCACTCTCTCCGAAGCTTGTACCCAGCAGATAAAATAGTCCAGAATATCCAGGACGCCCTCCTCCAACTACAACGGCTGGGGAAGGAGGAGTCTTTCTGCTGGGTACATGGGTATCGTGGGAAATAAAAGGTCGGACGTAGCCGCCAAAGAGGCGTGTCGTGATTCTCAGTTGTTTCAGTGTGCGATCCCTCTGCATGTTATCACCTCGATGCTGAGGTACAGAGTCATTGGGAAGAGGAGTGGCTGGAATAGACAGATAATAACCTGCGTCTAGCAAAGCCAACTACGCGGCCATGGCGCACCTTCTTTCAACCACGAATACGGGATTAGGTCCTCCTCACTCGTCTTTCCATAGGCTACAGTCCTCTGACGCATGGCTTCTTGCGCCGGCGAGAGAACCCTCCAATGTATGGGCTTGTGGCATAGATCTCTGTATGCCACATGTTATTAGACTTCTTTTATTTCCGGACGACAGGGCAGCGGCAGATTTATCGGCACATCTGCCATTTGTTTTAAGTGGAGTTGAAAGGAAAGTGGTGCGCCTTTTAAGGTATTGTCATGAGTCCAACTTGTTTCCGACAATTTTAGCAAGTTGTTTTTAATGTGTCAACATGGTGGCTGGCTCACGTATGGTTTTTTGTAAGTGGTCAGCCACTTACATTTCCACGTGTCTTTCTTTTATCTCTTCAATGGTTTTGAATCTATTTTATTCCCATGTGTATCATCTTCCAGGATTTCTCAGGTGTCTACAGGCGTGTGAGGCAGAGGTATCGTGTGGATCAATGCGAGTGAGGTGAAAGTGAGAGCATAAGGTTCTTTTATAAATTTCCTCCTGTCTCTGTGGAACAATTTTAGAGATTTTATCCGCATTCGTTTGTTTTAATGAGTGCAAGGGTGCTGATAACCTCGGCATTGAACGCCCATAAGCTCCAAACACACACACACACACACACACACACACACACACACACACACACATACAACACCACACACGCCTGCGTGGGGGCCAGCTTCATCCCAATTCCAGTATCAGGGATATGGAGGACCAGTTACAACACTTGCGGCCGGACGGGGTGGCCGAGCGGTTCTAGGCGCTGCAGCCTGGAACCGCGCGACCGCTACGGTCGCAGGTTCGAATCCTGCCTCGGGCATGGATGTGTGTGATGTCCTTGGTTAGTTAGGTTTAAGGAGTTCTACGTTCTAGCGTACTGATGACCTCAAAAGTAAGTCCCATAGTGCTCAGAGTCATTTGAACAACACTTGTGGGGCAGCTTGTCTCAGGAGAGGCAAGCATGCTTACAGACCAGAGGGTGTGAAATCTCTTACTGACAAATAGATTCATATTGCCAAGTTTTTGACTCTTTTTAGTAATCACTGAATTAGCGTCCCTTTCGAACTGTGAAGTTTCATTTCGTCTCCCTCTAGATGCTTTACATTGTTGTCAGGCAGTATAGTTTTCCTCATTTAAGCCTCATTTCATACTCAGGATTAACGTTGAACTAATTTCGTACTGGGCATTCAATAGTTTTGTAGTGCCTGGCAGTAAATTATCCGTGTTGGTCAATAAACAAAGAAAACGTGGGCACTTTGTGTAAATACCATGTGGAATCCTCACGAAAGTGATGATTTTGCAGTTACCTGGAGCAAGCACCCCACGGAAGACATTCACAATGTAGCTCGTGAAAAAGACATGAAATATTTTTTAAATTTTCGTTTAGTGAAATTGTCAACTGAAATAGAAAGTTATTTGCTGCAGCTTTCACAAGATCTGATGATAAGAAGTCGGTAGATGTTTGTTTTGACCGATTGTTTTGCCCAAGAATCGGACAACGACTGCAAGAGAGCTATGCTGACTACAGGCTCCTGCATAGAGCATCCAAGAACACCGTGCTAGGGCATGACACGGCGCTCAGTCATGGTCGACTGGTACGTCTACGGCCAGAACGCGTAACTCAACTTACATTTACAGTTCATTTCTAAGCGTGAAATACTGACACACTGACTGGGTGCTTTCCTTGGATAGATATCTTATAATTATGTAAAAGAAACGTTTCATTGTTATTTGTTTCTGGTGTTAGTTTAAAAAGTCACCTTTTTTTAAAAAAAATGTGAACTATCCTAAAACGGTAAAAGTTTCATGTAAACAGGCAAAAGGTATCTACATTACATTGTGTTACTGCGCAGCTACCATTGTTTGGCGATTTTTATCCGTTCTTAAAGTACATGTAATTAAACATCTCGAACAACTTGACTGCTTTGTGATCACGTACCTCAGTTCCCTGTCGGAAGTGCAGTAATTCCCTCATAAAGGAGCTTTCTTGACATTCGTTGATATTGATCACAAAATGAGCGCCACGTGTCACTTGTTAACGGCTGACAGTACACAGTCTCGAAGACCGACAATTTTCGCAGGTGATGCCGGATAAGCTCGTTTGTCATACTATTAGCACCGTGTTTGTGTTGGTGGACAATGATATCACCTTCTCCTCCACGTTGCTTTATACTGCTTCCAGAGCCACGCCACGCTCACTTGTGCGTAATATTCTGAGCGGACTACGCCAATTTGCAGTTGAAGCTGGTTCATTACTTAAGGTGTTCCATAGATCATTATTTCAATATTGCACTGTGATGTGGAACGTGTCAATTAGATTATCAATACTATTGATGTTGTTAACGAAAAACGTGGCTAAATGCTAATAATTTACGGTGATTGCCTTTAACATAAATTTTAATTCCTTTTTAAATTAAACATAAATACACGTGTGAAATTCACAAACTCTCAGTTGTAGTATCACACGTCCTGAAATTCTTGTTATTTTAGAACTATGATCGGTAGTTGCCAGCCAACTCAGCACTGTTGTAAATGTACTGCTTGTTGATATTAATTCACCTGCAATATTTATTCTGCTTCTAGTAAAATATTTATTTCTCAGAAATTCAGTTGCTTATAGAATTGTGTGCAACACGTTCTAAAGTGGAACATTATACAATTTTATACAAAGAAAATCTTTCACAATGAAGGTTTGCTCTAGAATGTGATAATTTAAAACATCGTTGAGGAAAAGAGCGAACTAAAGTAAAATTTTTGACGTTTTCATCTAAGAAGTCCGCTTTACGTATAACGCAAAAGTTACTGATCTTACATGTTTAAGAACATCTATATCTGTCTTCCATTTCACAGAGATGCAAACTACTAAGAATTTAGAAAATCTTGTTTCATTTTCCCTCAAGGTCGGGCCTGGTGGGCTAGCGGTAAAGTGCTTGATTGGAAACCAAAAGTTCACAGGATCAGATCCCGGTCGGACCTTCGATTTTTCAGTGAGGTGTCGGCAGGAACGACACGTGGTTTGGATTCCATGTTGAACTGTAGGTCTCCTTTTCCCGGTTCGATAAATGGACTAGGTTAGGGACAGGAAAGTCGACGAAATGACATCCAGTAGAAAGACTTGGGTCAGGCCAGTGAGCCGTACGACATTATTGATATTTTTCCACATGAATTGCTTTTATATTGGCGATCACTCCGTGTACAACAAGAATCTGCATGCATTTTTAAGGAAATTGATTCACCTTTTCTGGAGTTGATCTTCATTATATTTGGTTATAATATATACATCAACCACAGGAAATGCAACGGCGTATCTAACAAAAACAAGAACGGACATAACGTCTATCCCTTTGATACATTTGTAGCGTTTAGTACCAACTCTGAAACAGGGTGATTTATTAGACACACTCCAGAATTACTTAATGCGGTAGTAGTTAGACTGATGAATTTTTATAGTCAGCAAGAACTCTAATATTATTTCTTCTTCTTTGAGGATGGATCACTTAGGACCACGCGTAATCAACATTTGTTGGCCTTCCTTTTCGCCCAGTATTCCTTCATAAACAACGAATGGGCTAGCTTTCGTTGCGTAGACCACGTATGTCGGTTAGTTTTTCTCTCTTCTTCCTCCAAACCCCGTGTGTTTGTGATTCTTCTGATTTCATTTCTATCATGTAGATTTGGAGACCCTAATTCTCTCAGGTCTTTTTCCGTCTGTTTGTACCAGTTCGGTCTCGTAGTTTTGTTCTTTAAAAATGTATGGATTTTGTGCGTTAACCTGTTTGAGTCCATTCTTTCTAAATGCTCCACGAATTGGATTCTTCTCATGCTCATTGTGTCTGTTATTTTGGAGATATTTTTATATATTTCTGCATTGGGTTTTGGATAATGCACACCATCTTTAGTTCTTGGTCCCAGGTTTTTCCTGATTATTTTACGTTCTTTCACTTCTAATCCCTCTTTTAGTGTTCTGTGTTGAAGGTTTAGTGTCTCAGATGCTTAGTGAGCTTCGGGTTTAATTACTGTTGTGTAGTGTCGTATTTTGCATTTTGCAAGAGACTCTTTTTGTAGTAAATGTTTTTTGTTAATTGAAACGCCGTCTGCATTTTCTGGACTCTTGATCTGACAGATTTCTTTTCATTACAATTTTCTGCAATCCATTCACCTAAATATTTAAATTCTTTTACTCGAGAAATGTAGTTATTACCAATTTTGTGATCAGAAGGTACATCTTTGATGTCAGTCATACATTTTGTTTTCTCAAATGAGATTTGTAGTCCTATTTTAGCTGCTTGTTCTTGTCATAATTCTAGCTGTTTCTGTGCATCGGTAATGCCTTGTGCGATCAGTGCCACGTCATCAGCAAATGCTGAACACTCTAATTCTATGCCCTTACGTCTTGGTCCCAGTCTGTGTGCTGGTACACCTGCTTTTCTCCATTATCTAACAAATTTTTCAAGAGCACAATTGAAGAGCACTGGAGACAGTACATCCGCTTGTCGTACTCCGGTGTCTATTTCAAATTCTGTGATCAAATCTCCCATAAATTTTACTTCTAAAAGGGATTCTCGGTCTATACTGTCATATGCTTTTCTAAAGTCGACAAACGTGATTACATAACTTTTGTTTGAAGTACTATGCAAATATTTCGTTGAGTTTTTCAAGTTAAGGATTTGTTCTACGCATGATCGACCTTTCTGGACCCACCTTGGTATTCGCCTAGTCTTGAATCCAGCTGAGGTTCTGCGCGGTTTAGTAGGGCTTTAGACAGAATTTTGTATGTTATTGACAATAAAGAGATTCCACGATAGTTGTTGGGGTCTGTTTTACTTCCTTTTTTGTACAGAGGATGTATGATTGCTGTCTTCCAATCTGTAGGGATTTTTTCAGTTTTCCAGATTTCATGTATAATTTCTTTGAGTTTTGAGTATAATACTATATTATATTTAAAGAAACACTTTTGAAGTCAGAGAAAATGTAAGTTGCTATATTCTTATTTAAATTTTGTAAGATCTAATTTGAAAAATGAAATAATTGCATTTTCCATGGAGAGATTCTTCTGAAACCTATGTCTTCTCATGGATTACGATTTTTACATATATATCTACAGACATTTTATTAACTTATTTACGTATATAGAGCTATCGAATATTAAGAGCTATCTTGTGTTTTTCTTATGTGAGAAATGTGCTATTGTACTTGCGTAGGTAATCTATTCATCCGCGTAGAAAGGAGAGTTAAGCGACAAATCCACTCGGTAATACCTTTATTCACAATACGTATGTAATCCTGTCTATAAATATACCTTGTAATAGTAATATTTTGTGTACGTCAGTAAATATTCTGAATTTATCGGGAGAATGGGTTTTCAGGAAGTCATCTGAGAAGTTATCTGTGGTGTTGTTCGAAGAGTGAAGCCCCACGTCGAAGATGCAGCTTCACAACAGAATCACAGGAAGCTAAGGTTAGTAGCTGCCGGACACAGCCACGAATGAGAGACGTTCACGAAGACACGCCCTCAAGGGATTCCGTACGCCGCGGCTGCTGGAAGTCTGCTTACGTTACTTTGCAGCGCCGGCCGTGCCAATCGTTCAAAAATGGTTCAGATGGCTCTGAGCACTATGGGACTTAACATCTGAGGTCAGCAGTCCCCTAGACTTAGAACTACTTAAACCTAACTAACCTAAGGACATCACATACATCCATGCCCGAGACAGGATTTGAACCTGAGACCGTTGCGGTCGCGCGGTTCCAGACTGAAGCTCCTAGAACCGCGCGGCCACTCCGGCCGGAGAGCCACTCTTTTATAGTCCACTTTCATAGCCACACTGATAGGAGCCTCATCGTAGTTCAGAGCCAGGAGTGAGCTAGTGTGGAGCGTTGGGGAACGATGCGGGAGACCCGCACCGCCGTACTAGGCAAGATCCTAATGGAGGTGGTTTGCCGTTGCCTTCCTCCGATCGTAATGGGGATGAATGATGATGATGAAAACGACACAACAACACCCAATCATCCCGAGGCAGGAAAAATCCCTGACCCCGCTGGGAATCGAGCCCGGGACCCTGTGCTCGGGAAGCGAGAACGCTACCGCGAAACCACGAGCAAGAACTTTAAACAGTTGCGACAAGATCATTACCAGCCGCCAAGGGTGGCCGAGCGGTTCTAGGCGCTACAGTCACGGGTTCGAATCCTGCCTCGGGCATGGATGTGTGTGATATCCTTAGGTTAGTTAGGTTCAAGCATTTCTAAGTTCTAGGGGACTGATGACCTCAGAAGTGAAGTTCCATAGTGCTCAGAGCCATTTGAATTATGATTACCACCATTTTCCGTTGAGTATTTTCTGAGACTGTCTTACGTATTATCGTCCCACATACGACCGTGGATGTCTCCTAAAGTCAAGTATCTGTTACTAAAATTTTTTTTACTGAAACTGATGTAACAATAATTAGATGTTGTGGAAGCTTTTTGACCTACTCCAGAAGTAGACACCGAAGAATGTCGGACGTTTAAAACTATCAACAGCATGGGATGTTTTACTTCAAGCGAGATTGGTAATTTATTAATTTTTTTGGGAAATCATGGAGTACTTTTACTTTTTTGCAATTATGTCGGCAGTTTCTTAGACTCATGATTATGTTTTATCCTCCTGATTGTAAATACTTGTCTACTGCGATAGTACAAACAAGCAAATATTAAAGAAATAGCTAATTTACTGCTTTTACTTATTATCTGGCTAAGCGGTCCCGGCATGTTCGCGCACTGCACGGTCCAGGCTCCTCCTGAGTCACCAACCGAACTGCCACACCCACACACACGGAAAACAACAACATCGTCCCAAAGATAGAGCAACAGTTACTACATATCGATAACCGCCGCTCCTGCCACTAGCGGACAGGCAACGCTTGCGAAACGAGTGGCGCCAGTCAACACAATCAGAAGAGAAACAACCACAACCATACCAGCTAAACAATATGGTCTTACCTCCAACAGAGGGCGAAAACCTACCAACAGCACCAACGCGAGCCGCAGCAAGGCTCAATATTTAATTTTGTTATCTCAATTATTATGGTTCAAATGGGTCTGAGCACTATGGGACTTACCATCTATGGTCATCAGTCCCCTAGAACTTAGAACTACTTAAACCTAACTAACCTGAGGACATCACACAACACCCAGCCATCACGAGGCAGAGCAAATCCCTGACCCCGCCGGGAATCGAACCCGGGAACCCGGGCGTGGGAAGCGAGAACGCTACGGTTCGACCACGAGATGCAGGCTCTCAATTATTAATTTCAGATAGTACACAGAGATTTTATTTTTGAAGTTACTATTCTTTACCCAATTTGTAATGTGAAATTAGTGTGGTTATTGTTTTTTTGTTTTATAATTCCACTTCATTGTAGTAGCAAAAAATTATATAGGATCGGTATTGCAGTATCTTCAAAAACGTCTTTTACGGCCGTCTTACGGCAGTCTGTTAACTGTCTGATATCCTTGGAAAATTTAAAACAGACATGCACGTAATAGATGGCGGTAGCGTCGCATACACAGCGCACGTATAAAAGAGTGGTACCTTGGCGGACGTGTCATTTATACTCAGGAGATTCATGTGAAAAGGTGTCGAACTTAAATATGCCCGCACGACGTGAATTAACAGACGTCGAACGCGGGATGGTAGTGGGACATTCCATTTCGGAAATCGTTACGGAATTCAATATACCGAGATCCACAGTATCAACAGTGTGCCTTGAGTATCAAATTTCAGGCACAACCTCTCAATACGGACAACACAGTGGCTGACGGTTTTCATTTAACGTCCGAGAGCAGCGGCCTTTTGCGTAGAGTTGTCAGTACTAATAGACAACCAAAATTGCGTTAAAATAGCCGCCGTAATTAATGTGGGACTTAACATCTATGGCCATCAGTCCCCTAGAACTTATAACTACTTAAACCTAACTAACCTAAGGACATCACACAACACCCAGCAATCACGAGTCAGAGAAAATCCCTGACCCCGCCGGGAATCGAACCCGGGAACCCGGGCGTGGGAAGCGAGAACGCTACCACACGACCACGAGATGCGGGCGAATATGCTAGGTCCTCTGTTCCTATGTACTTTATGTACTTTTCCTCTACCAGCTGTTCGCTGTTGAAGCTATCGACAAGTCCAGAATCTTATTCGCAATTTTCTCCGCTCTTCTTCGACAGTCGCAAATAGAGTTTTGCGTCTATTTTACGCAAGCCCACTTTTGTAAGGAAACTGTGTGGTTTTCGATTCAAATAAGCTGACAATTGCCGTTGGAGAGCGCTGAGAGTGCAAATCACGTTAACCAGCGCGTCCCGTGTGTGACGACGGCGGTCTGTCTCGTAACGACGGATGTCCTGTCCGCAGGGATACTGAGCGCGCTAAAGCTGATCGAAAAAAAAACAAAAAACGGATTAATTATTAATCGGATATGGACGTAAAATATCGCACATTTCGTTTTCCTATCCTCTGCCTATGACAAGAAGCCTTTCTTTCCGTCCACTCCTGTAAAGACACGCTGTTGTCACAGTGACCTTTGTACAGCGTCATTTTGACAAAGAAGCATAATAAAGAAACGATTGCCACAGAACATTTGTCTGTCTCTAACAAGATTTATGTCACAGCTGCCGCCTAAACAGATCGCTAATCTTCAACAATGTTCTTTCTGTTACTTCGCTGCATTATTGTAGGGTCTCAAATATTTAAGTATAATAACGTCAGTTGTTATAACATCACAAACCTGTAGCCGCCGCCCACCAAGTCAGGTGGCCCCAACATTAGCTTCCGGTGGAAGGTTTTTCATCAAAATTGTCATTTACAGGTATACTAAACACACAGATTATAGTATAAAATATAAAAGAATCACATTCCGTTCGTAAGTGGACTGTTTCAAGTGATACTTTCTTTCATATACATGAATTTTGGTTTCACTGTTTACTTTTACTGTACTTGTTCTGCCGGCCGGTGTGGCCGTGCGGTTCTAGGCGCTTCAGTCTGGAACCGTGTGACCGCTACGGTCGCAGGTTCGAATCCTGCCTCGGGCATGGGTGTGTGTCATGTCCTTAGGCTAGCTATGTTTAAGTACAGGTAGTTCTAAGTTCTGGGGGACTGATGACCACAGATGTTAGGTCCCATAGTGCTCAGCGCCATTTTTTTGCACTTGTTCTGTTTATCTCGTTTGACGTTAGATTTCCTATCATTTCAACTGGGAAAACTCTCGAGGCGAGCGCTGTGAGAATGAAAGATAGGAAACCAAGTCCGGTAAGAGTTCGGGTAATACGCGTGCATCCGCACAGAAGAGAAAGGACATGGCCGGTATTGCCTGAACTATATACTAATATAGATATGGTGCCTGTTCTTTCGGACATGTCCGAAATATAAATATAAGTATATAGTTCTGGGACTTGGTAAGAATGTCTTTCACGAGTAATTAGTGTGTTGGGCAGGGACTCTGCGAATGTGGTGTGTGGACATAAAAGGTGAGAATGTGGGTCTCGCGGGAGGCGTGTACGAGGTAGTCCCTGTAGTCCAACTATCCTCTGTGCCCTCTGTGGTTCTGATGGATAGTGTCTGCTATGTAAGCAGGAGATCCCAGGTTCGAGTCCCGGTCGGGGCACACATTTTGACCTGTCCCCGTTGATATGTCAACGCCCGACAGCAGCTGACGCTATTAATATGTAATTCTAATTTCGTTCCAGACGGCTGCAGGTCATCAGTGGTGTCTTGACTTTTATTTACTATCTTTTCGTCACGTTAATGTTGAAACATGGCCCAGACAACTACCGCTATTTGTAATTTGTAAATTGCGACTGGTAGTGATCTATTTGTGCTAGGATCGTGAGAGAAATACCACTGCCGTTGAAATTTAGTTTATTTTAATTTTGTTAAAGTCAGTGACTATTATCCTCTTTAAAACTGTTTTTCTAAAGTAGATAAAGATTCTAGTGACATATCTGTGAGCTGCAATTATGCATCATTGGTTACATTTTATGTGTGTGAAAATAACACACCAGTAGCATCATCCATTTAAGAAGTGTTCGGATAGCTAGTTTAACAGATTCATCCTGAAGGAAACAACCCCTTACAGATACTTGGCAACATCGGGTTCCACTATATATTTAGTAGACAACGAAAAGTATGTATAAACATCACATACAACTATTTCAAGCAAGAACAATCAAAATAGTGAGGTTGACACTTATTTGCAAGACAATGTGCAGTGTATTACTCCTGCTTTTTATTATTTACATATCCATAATCAATTTGGAATGGTAAATAAAATACCATTTTGCACAGTTAATGTTAGAAATTCAGACCACGTACGGACCATGCATTTGCAAATGACCAGATAATTATAGGTAACGATTAAAATAATTTACAAAGCATATTAGTTACAAAGAATCTTTATTTCACACAACTTTCAGATATGTAATCGTAATAAAAAAAACAAAGGTGGTGGCATTTTATGATGAAAACAAATTAGATCTAAAATCGCAATAAATGGGAAAATACTAGATCCAGTAACAAAGATTAAATGTATTGAATGCATTATATCACACGAAGAGGAATATGATACACAAGACAACGTAGAGGAATTTTACTTAATCGATGATACCATTAGACGAACCTTATAAAGAAACGTACGGAAAAACAAATTTCTGAAATTCTACCAAACAGTCACTCCTAGCTGTAATCTATAGAAGCGAAAGCTGGGTAACAATCAAAAATGATACACTGGAAATCCAGAGTGTGGAAACGATATTTCTGAGACATGCAGCAAGACGCTTAAGGAAGATCTAAAGCGAAATACAGTATTAGGATTGATGTCTTTAAATGAAAGAACCAAAGAAAGCAAACGAAATGAAAACTGCTCAACGGTAGGATGGAGGATGACAGTATACCAAAATACTGTACAGATGCAAAATGAAAGGAGGAACAAAGACATTTATCACAAAAAATTAACTGCTGAAGCATTTACACTGAAGTAAAATACGGCTACAAAAATTTATTAATAGGATTATTTCCAGTGTTCTATTCTCCCTGGAAACATGGTAGAAGTGAATTGTAAGTAACAATGGAATCATCGAGGCTGAGTAAAATATAAATTACAAAAACAAGTAGTAGGTCTCATGTCAGATAATACTAATACAAATAAGTAACTTAGTTGATTGTATGGATATTATCAAAGACGCTGAAGAATGAGAGAAAGAAGTGAAGTGTTCTGTTTGTTTGTCGTTATTGTTATTGTTGTAGCTGTAGTCTTCCGTTCGATGACTTGCTTCATGCAACTCTTCACAGGAGTCTATCATGTATAAGCCTCTTCGTCTCTTCCTAACTACTGCGGCGTACACCCATTAAACATGATTACTGTAGCAAAGTCTTGATCTTCGTCTACAATTTTTACCCCTTTCCCCCACATTTCTCAGTAACCAAACTGACCATTCCTTGATGCCTGAGGATGTGTCCAACCACCTGATCCCTTCTTTTAGTGAAGTTGTATCATACATTTCCGTTCTCCTCATTTCGATTCAGTACTTCTTCGTTAGTTATCTGGCCTACACATCCAGTCTTCAACATTATTCTGCAGCACCTCACTTCAAAAACTAAATGAATTTTTCATTTCATACTTACTCCGTCGGCTCTCCTGTTCGAACCCGCGCCATTGGACTCCACCTGTACAACTGCCGCTAGGACGTCCCCCGCTTCTACGGAAGACGTGGGACATATGGACGCCGCTACGACGGCATCCTCGACTGTGGGGCGTGGCGACGTCGATGACGACCCTAACCACACGCAGGGGACGCAGGTACCTTAGACGGAGGCCTAGTTACGCCGGCGTCAACGCCGTCAGGCCTCACCCCTGCCTCGCCCTTCCTCACCCCCCCGCTCATGGAGTTCCTCTGCTCGGCCAAGCTCATCCATAAACGTATCGAATGGCAACGATGAACTCTAACACTTGCTACTGGGTGAAAATTCATCTGCTGGTTGAGATGATGTGGGCATCGGACATCGACGTCATACTGCTACAATAAGTACACTGCAGTAGGCTTCAGGACGTCACTTATCCCTTCCCTGGTGACCAAACTGGCGTAACCATCTACACCCACGAGGGCATTCTGGTACCTAACATTAGACACCTTCGCTCCGCCAGAGGCATGGTGATCACCGTCATGGGGTCATGTATCGTCCACATCAACAGGCTCCACCTGCATACACGACAAAGTACGCGTCTACTCAGAAGAAATCGTCCCTATATTTCTTGGGCGCTATTACCATCACTTTCTTGGGGGTGGTTGCAATTGTGTCCTGGACCCTAAGTGTCAATTGCCCCATTACAATACCTGTCAAAAATTGCCCTTTGCCGCCCGTGACCTGTTCGACCGCGATACTTAGGAAGTTCGGGCTGCGACGCACCTGGACATACTTACCAGACAGGTCATTCCGCTGGGTGCCTTGGCAGTATTTAAGTCTCTCGATAACTCACACCTACGTTCCAAGGAGCAGAACTTTGGCCGTTGGCCTTTTCGGACCACACCGTATACATCTGCAATACTCTCCTCCCACAACAAGTGGTCTAACGCAGTCGTGCATCGTGGAAGTTAAGTACCTCCCACCTCCACCATCCCGACTGTCTTCAACGAGTTACCAATACATGGGCCATCCGTGAACGCCGGTTGCCTGTATACTGCATAACTTTGACTTGGTAGCTGGAATTTTCCAAACGTGCCATATGACGTACCTTGATTCAATACGGCAGGGAACTAGCTCTGTGACACCGGCACGCTACTGACTATTTTACGCCGTTATCAGCGATCTAGACGCCCACCTCTGAAACTTAGAGGGCATGCAGCAGGACAAATTGTGACTCTCGTATCCCGTACACTGCCGGGGGTGATATGAGAAGCAGGCTTAAAAATTTGGCAACGACTCATCGCTGGGATCTAAACCTGCAACGCCCAGAGCGTCACTTGCCAGGCCGAAATCGTCACTGACTTTGTAGACCACTACGGTACAAAGTACCAGGAGGAGCCTACAGATACCCGTACTGAGGATGTTGTGTTACCACACGTTGCCCTCGTCGGCGACGAGGCGAAAGAGCTGATGCATGTGGTTTCGTGCGACAGTGTCCACGATGCAGTCATCAAAGGTACTTTGAATAGGGTCCCATCGTCAACAAATTTCCGACAGAATTTTATCGGGCCTTTCTCGCGCTGAAGGCATTCCAGTGGAGGACAATGTTGGCGATGAGCAACGCCGCGCCACCAGCCATTGACAAGGGAATTATTGCACTCGTCCCAAACCGAGGCTGGGAGCGGCAGCCGCACATTATCGCCCTCTAACTAAACGCACCTTATAAAATTTCTGCACAACTTCTGGCGATGCGTTGCCCAATGTACTCCTTTGCATTATCTCCGTGGAACAGATAACTATGGGTGTCCCACTTAATATACAAAAGACCACAAGGGAACGTCACGATCTTATCGCACTGACAGTGGCGTGCAGAATCTGAGCCGCAGTGCCGCAGTCGTTGCCTTTTATTCATATCACCCGGCTATTGTACAGCAGCGCCGAATCCCTGATTCAGGTCGGTGGTCGTGATGTGGGACCATGAGCCACTCCATAAGGCAAGTTATCCATTTTCGACACTGCTCTATGCCGTAAACCTGGAGCCACTCATCAGGAGCTTGATGACCCTCTTTTCTGGTCCCATGTTGCAACAGCACACTTTTTGTTGTCATGCATATGTGAACGACCTCCTCCTCTCAGTCCACTCGCAGACCAAAACACACATGATATTCGATTTGACCTTAATGTACATAACTGCAACGGGCAGTACCATGAATTTGGCTAAATCCTCGGCGATGCCCATTAGATTCGGTCCCTCATACGACGACGTAGCACCCCTTCTGTGCGTACATAACCTTCAACACCTTACTATCGTTTTCGCCTCCAACTTGCACCGCTTCGCTGCCATCAATTTTCGGCGTACCTTCCAACTTACGGTGCGACAAAATCTCCTCGGCTTACTCGATTCTTTGCAACGCTTGGAACACCTCAATCAAGAAGTGGCGTCCCAGATGGTCCACAACGCAGAGATGTTCCGACTGCCATCAACTACTGGACACAGCCCCCAGGGACGTTCAGATACTTTCTTTTGGCCAGTATTCTCTTTAAGGTCCGGTAGACAATGCTCACCCTCCCACCCGCGACTGGGTGCCTTGGTACCGTCAGTGTTCCACTCAGAGTAGTGACTTTGTACGTGATCACCATGCAAAACAGTGGGCTCAGGGCGCCTCCTTTACGTGCAGCTTGCTGGACTTCTTGTGCCCACGATCGTGTCCCCCCTCGTGCCAGTAGGCCACATCACTTCCCATCTGGTGCACATTTCGGAATTCACTGTCGTCAACTTCAGTTGTGCTCACTCTCGCTTATCAAGCATGTGCCTTCTTCGAACCAAAGATTTCTACACCACACTACTGCATTGCATATTCCGTAACAATATCGAACTCGAACATCCATCGACCTGGTGACCCATGGTTTGGCATTATATCCACCAGCTTTTATTTCCCTCCAATGGACAGGCAACAAGGTACCATGTCGCATCTGGAAAATTCGCCACAAATCAACGTCATCATGCAATCAAATTGTCATACACTTCACTTTGTACAATTAGCCACCCATGGACGGCGATATCCACCACCTGACTTGTGCTGCCACCAGTGACGTCTGGGAACTGATGCGATAGTGCGTTACTAGCTACCTCCACATTCTGCAGGCTCGATCCACCGATGGACTTCTATCCCTCTTGAGGACACTCATTTCTCCACCAAAAACGACGCTGTGGCTCTGGTCATGGAGTGAAGGATCACATACCTGTACAATGATGTTCATAAGTCATGCCTTGACTTCCGGCTGTACTTAGAAACCACTCACAATGAAATCGAGCACCGACTACCCAGCAATGATGTTTGGTTTGTGGGGCGCTCAAGTGCATGGTCATCAGCACCTGTACAAAGTCCCAAATTTTACACAGTCCACTGTTTTACAGTCCAATCTAGCCACTGTCACGAATGATGATCATGATTAAATGATGAGGTCAACACAAACACCTTATCCCCAGGCAGATAAAATCCACAACCCAGCCGGGAATCGATCCTGGGACTTTGTGATCCAGAGGCACCAACGCTATCCACTAGACCACAAGCTGTGGATGACTGACCACACTACCTGCTTCACCAGATATCTGGGATCTTTATGTCACCCCCTGCTTAGCTGGACTGTGCCACACATGGCTGGCACTCCCTCCTTGCCCCATGTGACATCTGAGACGCCCCACACTACATTTCTTTATCGTGCCCCACAATGGGGTAGGCATATGGACAACTACCCATTTCTTTTATGCTCTATACCATGCCAAACTTATCTTTCCCCCAATTCTATTACCACCCCCCTCCTTGGCTTCCACCCCCCTTTAATGTGCTCCTGCCCAGTGGTGGTGTCAGGGACAATGTGGAAGGCCTCACATGTTGACCCCTGCCCACTCTGCCCTTCGTCATGTCCGCCAAGCAGGAGAATGCCTGCAAGTCTTACCACATCTCATCCATTGTTCTCTACCCCCTCTTTGACTTTAGGGACACACCTCCTAGCTTACTTCAAGTTATTCTTGTTTATAGATGCAGTATACTTGTTGGGCGCATACCTTGCTACTTTTGTGTCCTACCCCTCCCACTCTAAAGAAAAGGACAGTGGAAGGATCCGAAATCGTCTTGTAGCTACTAGACTTTGGTGAAGTGTCTAAATTTGGTTCTGTTGTTCTACCGGAAGGAAGGCCTTTATGTCGTATTTATGCTTTTTGCTTGTTTAGATATTTTCTGTACCCCTAAAAGGGCACAATTCTTAGATTAAAGATGATTTTCTTAACCTACCTTCAGTGTAGGAGGTTCAGGACTGGGACAGGAAAGACATCGTGGCCAGACCTCGGGTTTCGTCCCCCTCCCCCGACCATCCTGTCTCCACTGGCCTGAAGCTGAACACTCTACTTCCTTAAGTAAAAAAAAAAAAAAAAAGTGGTTAAGGCGACTGGTCACGTAATGTGAGAAACCGTGGTTCGAGTTCCAATCCGACACAAATTTGCATTGTTGTGTTTTAAAAAATGGACTTACAGAGCACTTGAACCCGACAGAGCTTTCTAGTTCAAGTCTCGGTCTGTAACGTTGTTTTATTCTGATAATGGGCCAGGAAGTTTCATTTCAAAAGCTTCTGATCACTTTTAGTCCACACTGCTTAGCGTATAGATTTCACTTAGGGGCAAAGCTATACTCCAGACAGATACCTTTAGTAAAGACTTGATGAGACATAAGTTTGTAATTGATGTTTAAATATTTTCTTTTTCAGGAACGCTTTTTTTATATCTTCTCTTGGGTCAGCGCCAGTTATTTTGTCGTCGAAATAGTAAAGCTTATCTACTATATTTAGTGTTTCTTTTCCTAACTAATACCGAAAGTATCAGGTGATTTAATTCGACCACAGTCCATTATTTCTGTTTTCCTTCTGTTGGTGTATATTTTATAGTTACTTTTCAAGTCTTTATCCATTCCATTTAGGTGCTCACCCAAATCCCTTGATTTGCTGATACAATTACATTGTCATCGATAAACATGAAATTTTTTATGTTTTTGGCCGTGAACTTTAATTCGTTTTCAAATTCCTCTTTCGTCTCCTTTACTGCTTGTTCATTGCAGAGATTGAATAACATCAGGGACAGCTAAAACGAAGTCCCACTCCCTTCTCAGCAACTACATCCCTGTCAGGCTCTTTGACACCTATAACTTGAATTTTGATTTCTGTAAATATTGTACATAAAATTGTATTTGACACATGATACTGTTCAGAGGCATCAAGGGCTCACCAATTTTAGTATCGGAGGGCAGCATGGAGGGTAAAAATCGTAGAGGGAGACCAAGAGATGACTACACTAAGCAGATTCAGAAGGATGTAGGTTGCAGTAGGTACTGGGAGATGAAGAAGCTTGCACAAGATAGAGTAGCATGGAGAGCTGCATCAAACCAGTCTCAGGACTGAAGACCACAACAACAACAACTTTCAGAACTTCAAAGAGTATGTTCCAGTCACAATAGTCGAAAGCTGTCTCTAAATTTTCAAACGCTATAAACCTGTATCTTCTAAGGTAAGTCGTAGGTAAGTACTGCCTCGCATGTTCCCACATTTCTCCAGAGTCCAAGCTGATTTTCCTCGATCACCCGAGGTCAGCTTGGTCCATTCTTTCGTAAATAATTCGTTTCAGTGTTTTGCAGCCATGACTTACTACACTGATGTTTCTCAATATTCATACCTGCAAGCGTCTGCCTCTCTCTAAGCTGGAATTACTACATCCTTCTTGAAGTCTTGTGGTTTCTCACGTATATCATACATACCCAGATGGAACAAGGTATCTTCTTCTGAGAATCTCAATAATTCTAAGGGAATGTTCTATGCTCCAAGGGCCTTTTTTTTACTTAGTTCTTAATTCTATGTTAAAATGCCTATGAGCATATTTCCCATCTCATTTTTCATCTACTTCCTCTTCCCTTTCTGAAATTCCCTCTTTTAGTCATTCTACATATTTCTCCCACTTTTCAACCTTTCCTTCTTAGCTTTGCACTGAATTGACATTTGAGCTCTTGATATTTATACAGCTTTCTTGTTCCTCCAGATGTTTCCTTGCTTTTCTTATATGCGGCACTTATCATTTCACCCCCATCCATTTCCGCTTTTCCATTTTTGATTCCGTCTCACCCATTTTTTGGACGTTTACTCTGTTCGTCGATTAAAGCAAATATCTCAGCTGTTATCCAAGGACTCCTAGAATGCCTTGTAATTTTGTCTGTTTGATTCCCTTTTGTCTTTACCTCTCAAATTTCTCCCATTCATCTTCTGTTGTATTGCGTTGCTATGTTTCAGGTAGTAGGAGTCTAATGTTCTTCCTCAACAACTCTCAACGATCTCTGGTACTTTCGACTTATCCAACCCCTAAATATTTTTATTGTTACGAAAAAATCCAGTGTTGTATGCACCATCGCATCTACACTCCAGACATGGTCGGATGTCAACGTAAGTTCTTACATGTACACAACAATTTTTTGTAACAGGTTGGACAGCCACCAAAGTGCATAAGTGTTGCTCACGTATGCATTGTTACAAGACCTGACAGGGAATATACAGGGCGTGAACAGAGTGAGATGCTGTGTGATAACCGAAGGAGAGGGGAATCTGGTTTACTCGTGTGAGTGAGCGTTATCAGCACCTGACAGTGACAGGGACCTCATTGTGGATCTCCATTTGGCCTACTGGCCGAATCGTGGAATATCCAGATTTGTGGGGCACTTAGTAGTGACAGGTGGTCTGGCTGAACTGCGTGGAAACGTGAGAGCAGACATCCTCGACGTCAGGGTTGGGGTCAACGACGTCTGACTATCAAGAGTCAGGGTTGCCGTATTGAGCACCAAGCTCATCATAACCTCTTCACACTTATGCCTGGCTTCTGAGAACAAGTAATGAACTCCCTGCAACATTCTGTGACATCCCGAACCAGTGGTCAGAGACTAGCAGCAGCCAGACTGGGGAAAGGCTGTCCTATGTGTAGGCTGCCGTAGACACCATCACACAGCCGGCTGCATTTGGAGTAGTGCTGCGACCGAGAAGCATGAATTGCTGCTGAATGGCATCTCATTGTGTTCAACGGTGAATTGTGGATCTGCACTACCGCGGATGACCATCACCGGTGACGACTTGATGGGAGGTCCCATTCTTCCAATGTTTTGGAGAGGCACAGTGGTGTTACTCACGGCATCATAATGTGGGAAGCCACCGCTTACGAATTCCGGTCTGAGTGTGACTGAGGGAACTCTGTCGGCACACTGGTACGTCACAAACGTCCTCTCTCCTTATGTGTTACATCTGAAGCGACTGGATCGTTGTGCCATTTTCAGCAGAACTGATCTCATCCAGACATTACACATGTCTCTATGAACTGTCAACATGATGTTGAAATACCTCCAGGGCCAACAAAATTCCCAAATTTATCTCTGACTGAAGATGGGTGGGACTACCTAGGGTTTTAACTCTCTTGCAGTGCCAATATCCAGGATATAAAGTACCAATTACAACAGCTGTGGGACAGCTTGGCTCAGGAGAGGATAAAATAGCATTATGAACCCCTCCCACGCGGCTGCTACGGCCGCAGGTTCGAATCTTGTCTTGGGCATGGATGTGTGTGATGTTCTTAGGTTAGTTAGGTTTAAGTAGTTCTAACTCTAGGGGACTGATGATCTCAGATGTTAAGTTCCACAGTGCTCAGAGCCATATGAACCATTTGAACCCCTCCCAACCGAAGTAATGCATGCATCCAGGCCAGAAGCGTGCAAGTCATGATAAGTGGGTTTATATTGCCAATTTATTTTAAATCTGACTCGATTTTGTAATCACTGAAATAACATAACATATCCTCTGAGCCTGAGAGCTTTCATTTCATGACGTCCCCCGCCCCCCCCCCCCCCAAATCCCCTTCACCTTATGAGTGCATATTACAGGCTTTTTCACAGCCGTGTCGATATTTCTATAGAAAGAAAGATAACTAGGTCTATATCAACTAACCGAGTAAAGCAAAGCATATCTAGATTATTACTCTGTAATGATGCACCAGAGGCCATGGATGCCTTAAACCTAAACATTCCGAAAACATTCCTGAATTACTGCCCACGTCTTGACAGTGGAGTTCTGGTTCGCCCTGTACAGAGGCAGCTGTTTGAGATTATGCGCCATGTAACCAGTAGGCCTAGAAATGATCTACAATGAAAAATCCAAAGGAAAACTTGAAGCTGAAGAAAATATGCTTCCAGTGGACAAGGTCACGCTATCCTGCTAATTTATATCCTCACTGATATGCGACTATATGCAGCCAAGTAATCTGGAGTAAGTGTGAAGAACACGACTAAAAGTTAAGCAGAATATTCCCAAAAGAGTGCCGGTATTTTTCCCTAATGTTCATCGTACTTTCTGTGCCTCAATGTTTAATCACAATGTCGGTTGGGAAAAAAAACCGTGACCGCATTGCAGGTGTTATGACCTAGCCAGTCGTAAGAAGGCGAAGAATTTTACTTGATATGTGAACCTCTCAGCAGCATGGGTGAAAGTGCCAGAAAAAATTACTAGGTCTAGATGCAGATAGACCCTCCACTTCTTGGTTTGTATCGTATGTCACATATCCACTAATCGCAGTTTCAGACTAAAAATCTATAACAACAAAAACTTATTACCTGTAGGTGTAAAGATCTAATCTTTGCTTGTGGAGGAATTGGGTTATAATTTGCAATCGACGCCCTAGAAGGTTTTTTACAGTAACGTATAACAATCGCTATCATTTTACTTACCAGGAGAAATTCAGCTCCCAGCACAGGCTACCGCAGGACGCACAAAAAGCAGCAGTTAATGTAATGGATTTGAACTCGGAAATTCGGAAGGGGAGAGGTTCATCTCTTCACCTCCAGCGATAGCCGCACACTTCACCTAACGAATAACAGAGTAGTCCACATGCGGAAACTCCGCTGAACACGGAAATAACGTGACAGTGAGCGAACGCACGACACGAGACTGGACCTGACGAAGTAGAGTACATGTTTAATGAATTATTTAGGAATAAAGAGATGCAGCACCGAAAGGCAGAAGCGTTGCGCTGTCGACAGATACGCGAACAAGAGGTACAGATCTTTGCTTTTGTAGCTTTCAGAACGCAATTACTTTCTCAAGCTGTAGAATAAACATACAACTCTTTCCTGGCCCACAGTGAGTGTACTGCGTTGAAGTGGGGGTGGAGGGTGACGTGGGGTGGGGTACGGTGAGAGGAAGGAGGTAGGGAGGGCGTTAGGTGGCTCTTGGGAGAGTGGGGAGCCGTCCATGGGCTAGCTTGGCGTGCAGCTAGAGGGAGCAGGTGGCAGATGACTGAGCACGCGATTTCACAGATTAGGGCATGACATGGCAGCTCATAACAAGCTGACGTTGGGGTACTGGGAAAGGGATGGTGTACACGCATGCACACACACACACACACACACACACACACACACACTACTGCGTGGAAGCTGGGGGACAGCGAGTTACCTCAGGTTTTGGCCAGGTAGGTTATGGGGATGAAGGATGTACACTAGGGATAGCTCCGATCTGTGCAACTCAGAAAAGCTGTTGGTGGTGATGGTTGGGATGCAGATGGCGTGTGTTGTGAAGCAGCCACTGAAATCACGCATGTTGTGCTCTGCTATATGTTGTGCCACCTAGCTTTTGGCGACGGTTTGGCGGTGGCCATTCATTCTAGTGGACAACTGGCTCGTTGTCATACCAATGTAAAATACTGAGCAGTGGTTGCAACAGAACTGGTATATAACATGGCTGCTTTCACAGGTGGCCCAGCCTCTGAAGGAGTGGATAAGCCTGTGATGGGACTGGAGTAGATGATGCTGGACAGGTCTTGCATCTAGGTCTTCCACAAGAGTATGATTCCTGTGGCAGGCAATTGGGATTGAGAGGGACATAGGGATGGATCAGGTTGTTGTGAGGTTTGGGTGGGCAATGGAACACCACTTTGGGAGGGTTGGATATCTCTTGAGTAGGATGTACCTCGTTCCAGGTGATGACAACAGATAAAGTCCTGACAAAAGATGTGGTTCAGTCTTTGTGTGTGTGTGTGTGTGTGTGTGTGTGTGTGTGTGTGTGTTTGTATATATAGCACAAGAGATCTGTTTGTCTATTATCTGTGGGAGGGGGAGGTATTCCCTGCATGCAAAGGCCTTTGTGAGGCCTTCAGCATACTGGGCATGGGAGTTCTCATCATTGCAGATGCGTATGCCACGAGTGGGCAGGCTGTATGGGAGGAACTTTTTGTGTGGATGGCATGGCAGCTGTCAAAGTGCAGGTACTATTTGTGATTGGTGGGTTTGATGTGGATTGAAGTGTGGATGGGGCCATCTGAGAGGAGGAGATAGATATCTAGGGAAGTGGCACGATTGGTGGAAGTGGACAAAGTGAAGCAGATGGGAGAGAAGATGTTGAAATTGTGAAGAAATGAGGATAAGATGTAATGGACTTGGGTCCAGATTGTAAAGTTGTCATCAATAAACCTGAAGCAGATCAGGGGTTTAGGGTTTTGGGAGGCTAGGAATGTTTCCTCTAAGTGGCTCAGAAAGAGGTTGGCATAGTAGGGTACCATGCAGGTTCCCATGGCTATGCTATGAATTTGTTTGTATACCTTTCCATCAAAGGTGAAGCAATTATGGGTTAGGATGTAGATGGTTAGGTGTATGAGAAATGAAGTGGTGGGTTTGGAATCTGCAGGGCGTTCAGAGACGTAATGTTCAATCATGGCAATGCCATGGGCATGAGGGATGTTGGGGTATAAGGAGGTTTCATCTGCAATGATAAGTAGGGACCTGGGTTGTAAGAGTGTGGGGATGATGGAGAGCTGGTGCAGAAAATGGTCCGTATCTTTAATGTGCGAGACTAGTTTTGGACAGTTGGTTACAGATGTTGGTCAACAAGGGCCGAGATTCTTTTAGTGCGGGCACTCTAAACAGCCACACTGGGGCGCCCAAAATGGTTAGGTTTGTGGATTTTGAGGAGTATGTAGAAGTTGATTGTGTAGGCTGCTGTTGGGGTGAGCAGGGAAATGGATTCAGGGGAGAGGCTCTGGGAAGGGCCTAAGGATTTCAGCAGGATTGGGTATTATGTTGGATTTATGGGATGGCGGTCGCTTTGAGAGAGCTTGTAGGTAGAGGTGTTGGATGTCTGTTGGAGGCCCTCTGCCAGGTAGTCACTCCAAGTCATCACAACAGTGATGGAACCTTTTTCTGCCAGGAGGATTATCAGGTCATTATCCGTTTTTAGGTTACGTAGGACAGTCCTTTCTTCTGCTGAAAGGTTGTTGTACTTAGGGAGGGACTGGGGGAAGGATGGTGAGGACAGGTTGAAAGTTAGAAATTCCTGGAAGGTGACCAGGGGATATTTAGGTAGAAGTGTGGGAGGGTCACAATAGCATAGTGCTACGAATTGGGGCAGGCTTGGTTCGATATAAGGATTGAAGAGGCTTTGGTTAGAAGGGTTGATGGCAAAGAAGTGTTTCCACTGTAGAGAGGAGGAGAAAGAGAGTAGGTCTTTCACAAGTCCAACATGGTTAAACCTGGGAGTAGGGCTGAATGTGAGGCCTTTGGTTAGGACTGAAACTTCTGTGGGGCTGAGGATTTCGGAGGGTGTTCTGGGATTGTTTCGGTTCTGGATTTCGTGCACTGCTGCTAGGAGGTTTTTGAGTATGTGGTAGATTGAAAAGGTCAGCTAAGCAGGGTCTGGGTGCTATGAGGGGTTGATGAGGAGGAAGACTAAGAGTAGAGTTGGGGTAGGTTAGTGGTGCCCCAAAGTGTGAGTAGGATTTCAGCAGGATGGATAACTTGTGGAGGTGGTGTTTGGAATGTTCTAGGTATTGGAGTGTCAGGGTTTCACTTTGGGTAATGATATGTAGGTAGTGGGGATTGCGTAGTAGCAGTATTTTGGGGAGGGAGTGGAGGCGGATCAATGATGCCTGTGCCAGGGAAAAATGTTTTGTAGAACAAGGTTTGTGAGGGAAAGCGACTGGTAGGATCTGAAAAGGTGAAGGTCATTGTGGAAGGAGGGATGGGATCCAGAAATAGGGATTTTCATGGTTAGACCATGAGGGGGGGGGGGGGGGATTCCATGGCTTAGGCAGCATTTAAGGAACAGGATATGGGATAGGGTTTTGGCTGTTGTTGTTGTGGTCTTCAGTCCTGAACTGGTTTGGTGCAGCTCTCCATGCTACTCTATCCTGTGCAAGCTTCTTCATCTCGCAGTACCTACTGCAGCCTACATCCCTCTGAATCTGCTTAGTGTATTCATTTCTTGGTCTCCCTCTATGATTTTTACCCTCCACGCTGCCCTCCAATACTAAATTGGTGATCCCTTGACGCCTCAGAACATGTCCCACCAACCAATCCATTCTTCCAGTCAAGTTGTGCCACAAACTCCTCTTCTCCCCAATCCGATTCAGTACTTCCTCATTAGTTATGTGATCTACCCATCTAATCTTCAGAATTCTTCTGTAGCACCACATTTCGAAAGCTTCTATTCTCTTCTTGTCCAAACTAGTTATCGTCCATGTTTCACTTCCATACATGGCTACGGATGGGGAAACATTTCTGAAATGATGCAGATAAATAGAGCACTGGTCCATTGCTTTGGCGGGAGGGGGATAGCACTGGAGAAAGAAGTTTGTGTTGAAAGTGGCGGATAGAGCTTGCAGGTTGTTGCAGGGAGTGTTGAATAACGTTGACGGGTATAAGGAGTGAAAGGAATTCTGTTGGGAGCAGAGGACAGAATTGTGACTCAGATATATCTGATCGGCGCACAAAATAAATTCGATCGTGACTGATCCTTCACTTGAATTCAGATTTTGGACTGACACTGGCTAAGTTAGAACAACGTACTTCCGTTTATTGTTACGTTTTCATTCATAAATTATTCCATACGCGAGTATACGTGCTGATTACAATCTTCTCCCTTTTCAAGCCTCGGCCTTTCGGATAAAGTACTCGAGCTTTCGATGCTTATCTCCGCCATCACTGTCAGGAGTAAAAACCATTGACTGCCGGGGCTATCAAGGTTTTCCGGTTGTATAGACATGATTACAGCATCTATCACCAATCATAACAGTTCCTGCCCGCCACGGGACGACGTGACATCAGGCTGCGCGAGTGGCTGACGCCATGCTTCATACTGTCGCTCCCGCCGCCTTACAAGCGTCAAGTAGACGTATTTGCTTTCTTTCGACATCTAAAGTCCGCCCCTACGTACTACTGTGGATCCCTGGTGTCTATTAAAATTGTTACTGATTATGCTAACTTCCATCACCTCGTTTCTAACTTACAATGCTCCGCATCTATACGAATAGTGTGGCTTGTACAGACGCTACCGCATTCGCAAGGACACCATACACACCGGGCACACGAAGAGCTGTGTCGTCTTTATCAGGCTGCAGCATACCTAGTGTCTTAGGAGTAGCCGCAGCACCGATCCCAGTCCACGTCTGCCGGCCGCTGTGGCCGAGCGGTCTGGACGCTACAGTCTGGAACCGCGCGACTGATGACCTCAGAAGTTAGGTCCCATAGTGCTCAGAGCCATTTGAACCATTTTGAACCAGTGCACGTCTCTGCAGCACAAGTCCTAACCTGCTGTTCGTTGTTACACAGTATGGCAGGAAAGCAGCCAGTTTAGCCTCTCCCGCAGATTCACCAGGCGTCCTTCGTCGTCGTCATGTGAAAGAGTTTGATGTCGCCCTTGATAAAACTATTCTGTATGAACACACGTCTCAAATGCTGCAGTTCAGATTGTAGCTGGTAGCCGTCAGAGATAATCTTAGTTCTGCGTAGTAATGTATTCAGGACCGCTTTATTGTGTACAGAGAGGTGAAAACTATTGGCTCAAAAATGGTTCAAATGGCTCTGAGCACTATGGGACTTGACATCTGAGGTCATCAGTCCCCTAGAACGTAGAACCACTTAAACCTAACTAACCTAAGGACATCACGCACATCCATGTCCGAGGCAGGATTCGAACTTGCGACCGTAGCGATCGCGCGGTTCTAGACTGAAGCGCCTAGAACCGCTCGGCCACATCGGCCGGCAAAACTATTGGCGTTCAATTACCTATCACCTTGAGTTGGTTTTGTGTTCAATGAATGTGCCCCTGCCTTCCGCTCAGCTAAAGCACCCAAGGACGATAGATGGACATTGAAACGTCTCAATGAGAGTTGTTCCATTGGCTCTACAGAGCTGCCTTCAGGCTTTCTATGCTTAGGTGCACCTCTTCTGATCGGTTCACCTGTGCTTTAGAGTCTTGGAAAACCGGCAGTAGAGTGTTTATTGACAACAGTAGACAAATACTTTCGTTCTTCAATTGATACCTTTCATTTCATACTTCTTTAGGTGTACTACATGTATATACGAGTAGGTATCATTTACCATCCTTCTTCATCTCGATACCAAACTTAATGTTGGGGTGGCCCCAGGTTCTCGAAATCGACAAACTACTGCAATGTAATTTTACCTTGTCGACGTATCAGGAAAGTCTCACCAACATCCGTATGAAACAAAGTGCTCCGTCGAGAAATTCGCGACTGCCGGAGACTGCAACGATCCCACCACTATGCCATCCGTCATCTCATATTATTCGTCGCGGTACAGGAAGCACATTGGCGTTAGAACACGACGGAACAACCTGACGATTCCAGGTGGAAACTGTTGGACCAAAAGATCCCGCGTGTCTTGTACTGGCAATCCTCGTAAAAGTGACACAGCGCCCAGATTAACCATTACGTCGTTTCGGCCTGTTTTCTTTTTCTTGAGTGCCTCAGTGAATATCTGAGAGGACGTGAGTGTATGTCATTAATAAACGTGTGTTTATATTTACTTGATTTAGGAAATTCACTCTGCCAAATCTACGGTTCGGTGGTTTTGATGGAATTCATAAATGGCGTAGTAAATGATAGGATTATTCGTATGATTGGTACATCTACATCTCCATCTACATGGATACTCTGCAAATCACATTTAAGTCCCTCTCAGAGGGTTCATCGAACCACCTTCACAATTCTCTATTATTCCAATCTCGTATAGAGTGCAGAAAGAATGAACACCTATATCTTTCCGTACGAGCTCTGATTTCCCTTATTTTATCGTTGTGTTCGTCCTCCCTACGTAGGTCGGTGTCTACAAAATATTTTCGCATTCGGAGGAGAAAGTTGGTGATTGAAATTTAGTGATAAGATTCCATCGCAACGAAAAACGCCTTTCTTTTAACGATATCCAGCCCAAATCCTGTATCATTTCTGTGACACTCTCTCCCATATTTCGCGATAGTACAAAACGTGCTGCCTTTCTTTGAATTTTTTCGATGTAGTCCGTCAGTCCTATCTGATAGGGATCCCATACCGCGCAGCAGTATTCTAAAAGAGGACGGACATGCGTAGTGTAGGCAGTCTCCTTAGTAGGCCTGTTGCATTTAGGTAAAACGCATTGCATTTAGGTAAAACGCAGTCTTCGGTTAGCCTTCTCCACAACATTTTCTGTATGTTCCTTCCAGTTTAAGTTGTTCGTAATTGTAATACCTAGATAATCAGTTGAATTTACGGCCTTTAGATTTGACTGATTTATCGAGTAACCAAAGTTTAACGAATTCCTCGTAGCACTCATTCGGATAACCTCACAATTTTCGTTATTCAGGGTTAACCGCCACTTTTCGCACCATTCAGATATTTTTTTCTAAATCGTTTTGCAGTTTGTTTTGATTTTCTGAAGACTTTATTTGTCGATAAACAACCGAAGACGGCTGCTCAGATTTTCTCCCAAATCGTTTATATAGATAAGGATCAGCAAAGGGCCTATTACACTACCTTGGGGAACGCCGGAAATCTCTTCTGTTTTACTCGATGACTTTCCGTCAGTTACTACGAACAGTGAGCTCTCTGACAGGAAATCACAAATCCAGTCACATAACTGAGACGATATTCCATAAGCACGCAATTTCACTACGAGCCGCTTGTGTGGTACATGTCAAAAGCCTTCCTGAAATCCAGAAAAACGGAATCGATCTGAAAACTCTTACCAATAGCACTCAACACTTCTTGTGAATAAAGAGCTAGTTGTGTTTCACAGGAACGATTTTTTTTTAAACCCATGTTGAATGTGTGTCAATAGACAGTTTTCTTCGAGGTAATTCATAATGTCCAAACACAATATATGTTCTAAAATCATGCTACCTATCGACGTTAACGATATGAGCCTGTAATTTAGTGGATTACTCATACTACCTTTCTTGAATATTGCTGTGACCTGTGCAACTTTCCAGCCTTTTGGTACGGATCTTTCGTCGAGCAATCTGTTGTATATGATTGTTAAGTATGGAGCTAATGCATCAGCATACTCCGAAAGGAACCTAATTGGTATACAGTCGGGACCAAAAGACTTACTTTTATTCCGTGATTTAAGTTGCTTCACTACTCCGAGGATATTTATTTCTACGTTACTCATGTTGGCAGCTGTTCTTGATTCGAATTCTGGAATATTTACTTCGTCTTCTTTTGTGAAGGCATTTCGGAAGACTGCGTTTAGTAACTCTGCTTTGGCAGTACTGTCTTCGATAGTATCTCCATTGCTATTACGCAGAGAAGGCATCGATTGTTTCTTGCCGCTAACATACTTTACATACGACCAGAATCTCTTTGGATTTTCTGCCAGGTTTCGAGACAACGTTTCGTCGTGGAAACTGTTATAGGCATCTCGCACTGAAGTCTTCGCTAAATTTCGAGCTTCTGTAAAAGATCGCCAATCTTGAGGATTTTTTGTGTGTTTAAATTTGGCATTGGTCTGGAAAGAAACACAAATGAATGGTGAGAGAGGTACTGGGAGCCGACAACTTCCCTTTATTTATTTATTTCTTTTTTTTCACATAATTAGAGTCGCGCATCGTTCAATGTTAGTCCATTATGGTTTTTATATCGTTAATAAATAAATTTTTTATAAGTAACAGCAATTAGTTGCTCGTGTAAGTTACGCGCCTTCATGTAATCAAAGCAATTACTTTTGATGCAAGTACAGTTTACCTGGACAAACATATACAAATCGATGTACTGATTGTTGTTATTTTGTACTCAATATAACATTCTTCATCGAGATCAAAGGCAAGAGTTGGCCGTTATTATTCGTAAGTGCGAAAGCTGTTTAGCAATAACAGAAACATGTTTTATATATGTTCGACGAAATATTTAAATGATGTTTAATTTGTTTTTGTTATACATTTTTTAAATTTTGCCTCTTTTTGAGGAATTTTCGTTTCCTAGAGCTGTATGGTAAATGTGTCTTTTTTTTAGTTCTACTACAATATCCCTCTGTTTCGTGTTATAAATCAACAATTTTTCAAATAAAACCTGCTTTAAACATTGTCAGTTTCAATTTTGTTATAAATACTGTTTATTTTTAAGTAACATACAGGAGAGTAACTGCATAGAACAAAAATGTACTGCAGGTTATGCAGCCATTAGGATATTCTCACTCAGTTTCTAAACAGTTCACTGCTTCCAGTTTCTAGGGGAATCGTAAGGCGCTGATCACTTACGCAAATAAAGAAATCGAAATGAGGTAACGTCCGATCGGTTTGCAGCACATCTAACGTGAAGGTAGCACGGTTACGATCTGAAAGTGATTAAAGATGCTAGGAAAACAATCGCAGTCTACGCTTACTTAAGATAGTCTACGGTAGCCTACGAGAGGTTTTACAACCCTATTCGGAACAGAAGGATAGAAAATGAAGAAATAAAACAAAGAAGGAAATGAAACTTGATTGGGTGGGTTACATTCTGTGAATCTAATTTGGTAATACTGAGTAACTTAAAATAATTTTTCGTCCCGCAGTGAGACCAAGCTGTCATTGGTCCGTCATATGAGGGGCCTCGTAAAGGTGACATACTCTCAGTTGTCCGTCGTACGACTGGTCTCGCCTTTAAAGATTTAAACACAGGTAAGGTTACCGCCGATTTCTTTCAGCTGATGTTTTCATGACTTTCGTCCATCCACAAGGCGTGGAACACTGCTTGGTTGTGAGATCACGGCATACTGCCGATGTTGTCCGGATGTAGGGGTCCAGCGCACCCAGCTTAGCTGCCGGTTTTCACTTTCCCGAGCTGCAGGATGCACGGAGATCTTTCTGCAGGTCGCGTTCGCGAGACGCTGTGTGCGGAACGCGCGACTGCGGCTGCCGTGCGCCGTGCTTCCCGGAAGTCTGCGACGCTGCGCTCGCACGCTCCTCCACCCCGGTGGTTTTTTTGTCGAAGACTGGCAAGTAGCAGCCAACTCTGCCCTTTTCTACGAGTTACGAGTGATAGAGAAGAGCTTCTGTTCAATAACTCTAAATTACTGCGTAAAAGACAGCAAATGAAGGCGAACAGGTTGACGCCGTGTTCATTTGACATTCGGAAAACAGTCATTTTACACACACGGAAAAAATCACAGTACCATAAAATAATTAATGTAGAGCAATGAAATTTTGGGAATATATTTGTCTAGGTAACTTATTCAAGTAATTGAAATTGCAATGTCAAAGGTTAATGTAAGCTCGAGATAATCCAAAGAAAATGCGAAATGTTGATACGTTAATAATTGGTGCAACCGTCAGAATGTTGAATGCAAGCATGCAAACGTGCATGAATTGTGTTGTACAGGTGCCGGATGTCAATTTGCGGCATGTATTTCATCGGTCAGTACAGGGACGATTAAAGCTGTTTCTGGACGACGCTTGAGTCGTCAGATGATGTCCAGTATGTGCTCGACTAGAGACAGATCTGGTGATCGAGCAAACCAAGACACTCGGTAGAGCATTTTGAGTTACAACAGCGGTATTTGGGAGAGCGTTATACGGTTGGAAAACACCCCCTGCAATGCTGTCTATCCGATGACACATACGGTTGGATAGAAAGTTTTCTAACTGACAGGGAGCAGTGTGTTGCCCTGAACGGGGTGACTTCAACAGAAACAAGCGTAACTTCAGGTGTGCCCCAGGGCAAAGTAATAGGTCCGCTGCTTTTTACGATTTACATAAGCGATCTGGTTGATGGTATTGACAGCGGCATTAGACTGTTTGCCGATGATGCTGCAGTCAACAGGAAAGTAATGCCATATGAGACTTATGAACAAATCAATGAGGATTTGCAGAAAATTAATGCGTGGTGTAATGACTGGCTATTATCGCTCAATATTAGTAAGTGTAACCAAATGTGTAAAACAAGGCGAAAATCTCCATTAAAGTACGAATACAAAATAAATGCCCAGTCTTTGGAAGCGGTAACATCCGTCAAGTATATGGGTGTGACTATTCGAAATGATCTCAAATGGAATAATCAGATTGCACAAGTAACGGGCAAGGCAAACTCTAGATTGCCCGTCATTGGTAGCATCCTGAAGCTATGCAGTCCTTCAACAAAGAAAGTAGCTTGCAGTACGTTAGTTCGTCCAGTCTTAGAGTATTGTTAGTCTGTACGGGACCCTTATCAGTTGGATCTGATTCAAGAGATTGAATAGGTCCAAAGAAGAGCACCAAGATTCGTGACTGGTACACTTAGCCATCGCGAGAGCATTACAAATCTCATAGAATGTTTCAAGTGGGACACACCTGCAGATAGACGGCACGCTAAACGGAAGAGGCTGCTCAAAATGGTTCAAATGGCTCTAAGCACTATGGGACTTAACATCTGAGGTCATCAGTCCCATAGACTTAGAACTACTACAACCTAACTAACCTAAGAACATCACACACATCCATGCCCGAGGCAGTATTCGAACCAGCGACCGTTGCAGCGCGGTTCCAAACTGAAGCGCCTAGAACCGCTCGGGCACACCGGCCGGCGGGGCTGCTCACTGAATTCCGAAATCCGATCTTCACCGAGGACGTAGAGCATATATTATTACCACCAACTTTCAAATCGCGCAATGATCATCATTCGAAGATAAGTGCAATTAGAGCTGTACTGAGGCGTTCAGACAGTCGTTTTTCCCTCGCGCGATCCGCGATCGCAACAGAGGGGGTTTGGGGGGGAGGTGGGGTACATGTAGAATGGCAGCACAACTGATCGAATCACCAGGTTGACCCACAAATTTGCAGTCAGGGTGCGTGGGATAACCAAGAGAGTGTTCCTTCTGTAATACGAACTCGCACCTCAGACCATAACACTAAATGTAGGTCCAATGAGTCTAGCACGCAGATTGGTTGCAAGCCCTCAACTGGCCTCATAATCAGTCTTCATTGGCTCCGAGGCAGAAGCAACATTCACCTGAAAAAACAACAGATCACCATCCTGTCCTCCAATGAGCTCTCGCTTAACACCACTGAAGTCGCAAATGGCGGTGCTTTGAGGTCAGTGGAACGCACGCTGCAGTGCGTCTGGGTCGGAGCTGTCCTTGAAGTAACCAATTTGTAACAGTTTGTTGTGTCACTTTGGTTACCAACTGCTGCTGAAATTGCTGCTGCAAGTGCAGTGTACGCTACCGGCATACGCCCAACACAAAGGTCTTCCTTCTCAGTAGTGCCACGTAGCCGTTCGGAAACCGTCTTCTTGCGACCGTACATTCTCGTGACCACCGCTGACAGTGATCATGTACAGTGGCTGCATTCCGGCCAGGTATTTCTGCAGTGTCGCACAGGGAATATTCAGCTGCTCGTGGCCCTATTACACGACCTCGTTAAAACTCAGTGAAGTGTTGATAATGGCGTCTTTGCCACCTTAAAGACATTCTTGACTATAATCAACTCACCATGTCCGGTTCCTCCCCGATAGCTGAGTGGTTGCCGGCACGGTAGCTCAGCGTGTTCGGTCAGAGGGTTAGCTGCCCTCTGTAATAAAAAAAAAAACTGAGTTAATGGATCAACGATGAACTGAAAAGGGTGTCTTGCGACGTCTGCACCCAGTAATTACAACGAACAAAATGAGATAAAAAAAAAGATATGTTGTCAGCGTGACGGATTGCCGTCCTAAGGGCCCGGGTTCGATTCCCGGCTGGATCGGAGATTTTTCTCCGCTCAGGGACTGGCTATTGTGTTGTCTTCATCATCATTTCGTCCTCATCCGGCTCGCAGGTCATCCAATGTGGCGTCGACTGTTATAAGACCTGCACCAAGGCGGCCGGACCTGCCCCGTAAGGGGCCAAACGTTCATTTCCATTGAATGACGCCAAACGTTCATTTCCATTTTTACCATGTCCAATCTCAAAGTTAACTTACCTACAGCGTGTGTTTAAAGCAAACCTGGTTTTCACGCTCATAGTGGAGCTACTAGTGCGGTCTCTGATGCGAGTGCAAGAAATTTCAACAGATATCACCTTTCACATGTAGAAACACGCCTACCGATTTTCGTATATGTCGCACAACTCCTTCGTGGTGCTCCGATATTGTTTTCCGTCAGAGTAGTTGTACGCTGCGTAATGACACAGCAAAATTCAAGACAATAACATACATTCAAGCCACACACAAATTCGGGCCATTAATACACTACAGAAAATTCTTTCTTTCGTTTATCAGTATTTAAAGAATTCGGTTTGAAATATCTCAACATACAGGGCGTTTGTTTTAACTTGAGACAACTAAATGTCTGGAAAACAATACATCGTACGAAAAACATGTTTTAGATGAAAAGTTAATATTGGTAAAGGGGATGCTGTCTGTACTACAACTAGCCATCTACTAACCACGCATCCTGCATAGGCGGGATCAACTTCGTATTTTAAAATGGAAACCTCCCAATGTTTATTGACTATTGGGACTCGTGATACATGGCGCTTTAATCGACAAATATCAATTAAGAACCGACGCATTTCATTCTAAATTTCATTTACGCTGTAAATGTAAACCTTTGTATTTTAACGTTTGATGTTTATGCTCCAACTTGAGTGTTGCAAATGTGATTCTACGGTAAAAATAATATGGCTGTCCATGGATTTTTGTAGTAAAGAAGCTATTTTATGGTAATGTAGTTCTCCTTTCCCTACGGGGTTGATTGCAGTGAGCCTCCAAAACATCGGAATGCTTGATTTCGGTGGCTGACCTCATACGCCGCCATCAGGGTGACTGATTTCGGTTTGTGTTTTCATACAACTGCCGTTAACTCTTGCGCAGCCCAATAATACCGGCGGAATGCAAGCCAAAACCATTGTAATAAGGAAGATGTCCACAACGAAGTAAGTGACAGGCGCACCTGCCATAGATATTCACTGAAATCAAGCATCCCAATAGTGAGAGGCAATGGGATTCATCGAAATCAAGCATCCCTGATGCGAACACAAAACTATTACATCCATGTGCAGTTGTTCCTGGATCACGCTAAACATAGTTTCTAACCAGACATTGAAATGCCTAACCATATTGTACTGTACATTCTATTTCCAGAACTAAAGTAAATTTCGAACATAAATATAAAGCATTAGAACGCAAAGTTTATATTTACATCGTAAATGAAATGTAGAATCAAATGCGTCGGTTTTTAATTGCGAAAATAGGCACACCGTGATCTACCACGAATGGAAAACAATTATTTGAGTAAACCGTACATATTTTTATTTATTTATTTATTTATTTATTTATTTATTTAACCTGGCAAGATTAGGGCCATCAGGCCCTCTCTTACATCTAACCAGGCATTCTACTTATTTTACAGTCATATGTTTCAGTAGGCATGTTAAACTACATCTAATACAAAAAGTGAGATAAACAATTAGAAAGGTACACCTCGAAAAATACATTATTGAAGAGAAAGATTTAAGATGGGAGTGCTGGCAGCAGGGAGTATGAGGGAGACTCATGGTGAAGCGAGGAGAAGAATAGAGAGACATGATGAAACATAATTAAGGAAAATATAAAGGAAAAGGAGACGGCGTGTCTAATAGAGATAGATGAAGAGGAAGGCATCTCAGGAGCAAGATAGGAGACACTAGCTTTGCTATTTGACAGATGAGAGGATTTGCCTTGCACATTAATTTTGTGGAGAATTTTATGCGGATGATAGTAGGAAATGCTTCAACTTCTTCTTAAAAGCAACAGGAGATTGAATTTTCCTCAAGGTAAGGGGCAGTTTGTTCCAGAGGCGGACAGCGGCAACTGAGAAGGAGTTTGCAAAAGTTTTTGTTTTGTGAGTGGGCACAGTTAGGATACCAGATAAGAATGACCTCGTGTTTCGATTATGATGGCATGACAGGATTTTAATCTCTGAAGCTAGGTACTGGGGTGCTTGCGCGATGAGGAGTCGGTGAAGTAGACATAGAGTGTGGTAGTCACGCAGTTTGTCCGGCCGCAGCCACCCTAGCTCGGAGTATGAAGCACTAACATGATCATATCGGCGAATGTTGCAGGTGTAACGCACACAGGCATTCATGGTTAGCTCTAGCCGTCTTTTGTTTTCACTACTCATGCCTTGTTGAATCACATCACAATAGTGGAGGTTCGGTAGAACGAGTGCTTGCACGAGCTGGCGTTTCAAGTATTGTGGGAATATGTTCCGAAACTTTTTGAGAGCATAGAGACAAGCAGACGTTTTTCGGCACACTGCGACTGTATTCTCCGCCCAGTTGAGATGCTCGTCCAAAGTTACACCCAAGTTCTTCACTGTTTTCTGATATGGTATTGGAGTACCTTCGAGCAGAATAGGAGGTAGCCGTTCGCGGAAATCTGAACTTATTAATTTCTGATGGGCTATTAAGATTACTTGCGTCTTTTTTGCATTTAATTTAAGCCCCAGGTTTTTCGCCCATGTCACTACTGAAGACAGATCATCATTCATCAGAGCGATTGCAGTGTTTACGTCTTCAGGTCTGACGCTGAGGTAGAGCTGGAGGTCGTCGGCATAGAAATGATGTTTACAGGAGGACAAAACCGACGAAATATCGTTGACATATAAAGAAAACAAAAGTGGTCCTAAGACTGATCCTTGTGGCACTCCCGAAGAAACATGTTTCCAGGAAGATTTTTCATTTGCGCAGACAACACATTGCTGTCTGTCTTTTAAGTAGCTTTCAAACCATCTCATTGCACTATCAGAGAAATTAAGCTGTTGCATTTTTCTGAGTAATATGTCAAAGTTAACAGTGTCAAAAGCTTTGCTGAAGTCCAGTAGCGTCAATATTGTTGCCTTTCGATTGTCGATGGCATATTTCAGGTCATCAGTTACTTTAATTAGAGCAGTGTTTGTGCTGTGATGTTTACGGAAACCGGATTGAAATTTGTCATATAGACTGAATTCATGCAAGTGTTCAGTGATTTGGTCATGAACAATATATTCCAGTGCTTTGGAAACAGCAGGCAGTATGCTAATTGGTCGGTAATCACTAGGCAGTTGCGGGTTTTCGACCTTAGGGATGGGTCGAATTATGCTTCTTTTCCATGCAGTGGGGTATATTCCGTTCACGAGGGAAAAATTAAATATGTCAGTTAAGACAGGTACTAAGATATCGGCAACATTCTTAATCATGGTTATACCGATACTGTCGTTGCCTATTGCATCAGAAGAGATTCTCATTATTGCTTTTCTTGCCGTATTTGTTGTTACATGTTTTAGATGGAAGGTATCGTTGTTAGTTATCCTGTTTGGGGTTTCTTGTGGACGGAAATCATCAGCCGTGCTGGTATTCAGAGGTGCAGAGAAGAATTCATTTAATTCGTTAGCTGACACATGAAAAGTAGTTTCCGATTTTGCCTTTCCGACCCCCAAGCTACGGAGATTCTTCCATAGAGTCGTGGGTGTCAGATCGCTGCATACGAGGGAGCGAGCGTGCCTGATTTTGGCATTGCGAATGCATTGTTTCACTCTGTTCCGTAGCTTTCTATATTCTTCAAAACGTTCGGGTTTCGGATCTGCCTTGAAACGCCTGTGGGCAGCATCCCTATTAGTCATCATTTGACGTAATTCAGCTGTCAGCCATGGAGCAGGAGATTTCCTTACACGGACTGTGCGCACAGGTGCATGTTTGTCATAGAGGGCAGTGAGTTTATCACCAAGTTCATTAATTTTGCCGTCGATTGTAGGTTCTCTGATTATTTGATGCCATGAGATTTCTGAGCAATCGGCTGTTAGAGCGTCAAGGTCAATACGTTTCATGTTCCTACAAGTTATGTAACGCGATTTGATCCTTGGGGGCTGCACAGAGTAGGCCAGGAATATTACATCATGTGCTGAGAGGCCAGGGGCCGATGATTGACCAACATCTCTTTGTCAGTCTGTTTCGTTGCGATCACGTCTATAAGAGTATGACTGTGCGCCGTATGGTGTATATTTTTGACGTACGATCCGAATATGCAACAAAAATTGAAGTTTGTTCCCATTTGAAAATACGATACGTCGTTCTCAGATTAAAATTCATATCCTGTATACGCTAATAATCCGTACATACCGAATTCATCTAGTTGCCTCCGTCCATGTCATACGTGAAAATTTTGAATTGCATTTCTCATAACAGATTTTTTAGGTATGCATACTGGTTCCAAGAAGAACACAATTTTGTTTCAGGATGTTTGTTATACTAGAATAAGTTCTAGAATTCTATCCGCCCATATAGCCGTGCGTGATAAAGCGCCACTTCCAGGACATGGAGGTTCGCTGGCCCGGCCCCGGATCGAATCCGCCGTCTGCCTTCGGCACGGAAGCGGCGCGGACGTCTTGTTTACGTTCCTGCCGCGGTACCACGTGTGCGGTGTTGTTGTGTACGTCAGCTGTCTTCGTGCACTAAACTTACATAGAAGAAGAGAAGAATGAGCTATTCATACCGCAAAGCGACACTGATGTTCAGTTCCTCGAACGAGTATGCAAGACAAAAGGCACTGAAAATAGTGCAATTCCTGTGAGAAGAAGTCTGGATTGGTTATAATGATCTTGTCAGCATTCATACTTCAGTCGTGAGCAATGAGGTGCACGTGAAGTTGGACAATTACATGGCTTGCGACAGGATCTTAATTCGAAACGAGATGGTCTTAAATTTTGATATTCTGATGAATGTGCAGGTTGAACATGGGGGACTCGCCCAGAGGACTATTTGGGTCTTTGAATTACCGTCTGAAGTTCTAGCTGAGAGGGTGGTACTGCGCTGAGTGCCTATGGAAAAGTGATTAGCCATACGATTGAAATTCTCATTGAAATTTCCAGACGTGTCCCTTCATATTTGTACGTCGGTGGCTGTTGTGCGCCGGCCGCGGTGGTCGTGCGGTTCTAGGCGCTCCAGTCCGGAGCCGCGCTGCTGCTACTGTCGCAGGTTCGAATCCTGCTTCGGGCATGGATGTGTGTGATGTGCTTAGGTTAGTTAGGTTTAATTAGTTCTAAGTTCTAGGGGACTGATGACCACAGCAGTCGAGTCCCATAGTGCTCAGAGCCATTTGAACCATTTGGCTGTTGTGCCATCATCATCTATAACAGCCAACCGAAGACGTGTTTGAGATGCGGACAACAAGGTCATGTATGATCCAGCCGTCTGCAATGTTGAATTCTCCACATACAATTAGGAGCACCCAGTGACTATACCAACAGCACTCCCATTGACGTTCGTCCAGGCTCTTCACACCGACCAAACTTCTGGAACAGCAGGAGGTTAATGTATAAGGAACGAAGACGTCGACTGAGGCCCCTCTGGCTACATATTCATCAGAGACCAAAGGATGACACAGGCTATAGAAATGGAAGTCGCCTCTATGGTTGTGTCAAACGAAGATTTCGTCTCCAACAGCCAGGACCCTCAGCCGCCTTCGGACATGGACATGTGTGTGCACATAAAAAGGTCTCTGAAATGTAAGCTGGCTGATGTTGTCTCAGGAAAAATATGATACCAATGGCAGCGATGCTTACCTGCAAGACGAAACAGTCACAAAACTTCCAGTCCGCTCCCTGGTGGAGATAGCAACAGCGACACACACACACAGCAAAATGCAGTAGCAAAATACAGTAGATGAAACACTTACCACTACGGACGGAGGGCCTCAAAGTGACGTTCACCAGTCTAGCATGCTGCGTGGTTCGACGATGTCGATGAAGGTCCACACGAAGGAGTGGCTGTGGCTGCTGTGAACACGCTACTCTGTGAACTCTAGCTGATGAAGGAGGAGGTGTACTGCCGACAGCGGAGCTGTTCCGAAACACTGCAGCCTTTCCTACCCTCATAAGAGCTTCTAATTTCGCCACGCTGTTGCAAGCTTATCGTATTGGCACTATTAATCGCAACACCACTGGTACACAGGTCAAGCTTCAGATGTTGTGTGACATGTTGAGGACGGCAGACCTCAGTGTGACACTCCTTCAAGAAGCTCGCCTTGATCTGTTCTCACCTATTTAAGGGTACAACATCTACCAAACGCCGAGCGTGGATAACGGCTGAAGGACAGCCATGTTCCTGAAGGAAAGTCTTTAGCTGGACAAAGTGATCCATCAGCTCTGGGCCTCGCTGGTACTTTTTGGGCGTAGGTCCATCAACACTTATGCTCCATCTGTTACTGATAAACGAAGAGAAAGGGTTCAGTTTTATATAGAAGAGTGAGCACTATTATTTTGGAGTAGTTATGATCACACTGTCCTCAGAGGCGACTTCAGTTGTGTCTTGCCCCCAAAAGAGCAACTGCCACACTTTACCAAATGTGCACAATTGAACCAGTTGGTAAATGAACTGCACCTCTTAGGTACCTGGCGACTCAAACACGGCGACCGGCAAGGATTCACTTATGTTACCAGCCACTCGGCGAGCAGCCTTGACTGTGTCTACGTTTCCCCAGGACTCACGGCAGCGATTCTTCATGTGGAGCTGCTGCCAACAGCATTGTCCGACCATGTTACTTATGTCTGCACATTATCCATACCACGGCAGGTGTGCCGTGGACGGGGCTCATGGAAACAGTTTTTCGCTCCTCAAGGAACTGGAGGCAGTTGATAACAGAGAACTGGAATGCTTAGATGGTGGCTGGATGCGCCAAGCCCGCTCTCTGACGCACACTGATCCAATTCGGCAGCGAAACAATGCGTTGTCATAACCAAGTAATGGAATACTATTTCATACTGCTACCTGAGATCTCCACCCAAGAACCATCTGATTCAATTGAGTTGGAATTACGGCGGATAAAGGCGAAGATCATCATTCTCACATGACGCTAACTGGAGGGGCACTCGTACATGTGCACTGACAGTATTAGACTGGATGCAAAACCCCTTCCAAGCGCCTTATCTTCCATGAAAAACAGCAATACCAGAGAACGTTAGTACAAACCCTCCACATGCTCGATGGCCAACGTCTGACGGCTCAAAAGGACACAGCAGCTGCTTTCATGGAATACTACCAGCGGGTCTAAAAAGATGGGCTTCGGGAATAATGGAACCATTTTGTGCCTGGACTAATCACTGTTTATTAGAAATGAGATGTGTTCAGAAATAACGGTTATTTATGTTTCTTGGAAGGCATTTTATTTATTCATCCACATCACTATTATCTTATTGAAAATAATTCCCATGAGATATTACAAACGTATGTCAGAACTTTTTCCAATCCCCAAAAGATTCTGGAACTCGGGTTTTGGGATAGCTGTTAACACTCTCTACAATGAATTATTAAACCCAACTGCGCTTGTAAAACGTCAGCCCTTTAAGTTATTATTGTACTTCTGAGAACAGGAAAGAGTCACATGCGGCCATGTCTGACGAATGTATAGGTTGGGTCATCAACAGAACGTCGTTGTCAGGACAAAATTCAGTAGCTGATTACGAGAAAACAATAAGTCATGCAAAAAAGAATTTACACTAAATTGTTGATCTCCTTCTTTGTAAAGCGATTCTTCTGATCAGCATCATCATTAATGTGTTGTTCTGAGTTTTGAGAGAATTCTGCCTTATTATCGTCATCACTAGAAAATTCAAAGTCCGTAGGTGGGTTTTCAGAATCAGAAGACTGCTCAGACAATTCCCTTTTCTCCATAACATATTTCAGGTTTTAGAACAGAAAAATTATGAAATAATTCACCAAAATGAACATATGCTTATCACAAGGAGGACTGTTGAACGCTGAAAGACTAACAACGTGAGCCAACAATAGCAGCTGACGTACCAGAAGCTGCACAGACACGCATTTGGTAGTTTAAAAACTGCTCCCAACCGCACAGAATTGCAAGGCCCGTACGCGAGTAAACGTGGACCAACATATAACACAACACAGAGGTAATTTTTGTAATTATTTTCCAAATTTATGACTGTTGTTGTTTTGGTCTTCAGTCCTGAGACTGGTTTGATGCAGTTCTCCATGCTACTCTATCCTGTGCAAGCTTCTTCATCTCCCAGTACCTACTGCAGCCTACATCCTTCTGAATCTGCTTAGTGTATTCATCTCTTGGTCTCCCTCTACGATTTTTACCCTCCACGCTGCCCTCCAGTACTAAATTGGTGATCCCTTGATGCCTCAGAACATGTCCAACCAGCCGATCCCTTCTTCTAGTCAAGTTGTGCCACAAACTCCTCTTCCCCCCAATTCTATACAAACTCCTCTTCCCCCCAATTCTATTCAATACCTCCTCATTAGTTATGTGATCTACACATCTAATCTTCAGCATTCTTCTGTAGCACCACATTTCGAAAGCTTCTATTCTATTTTTGTCCAAACTATTTATCGTCCATGTTTCTCTTCCATACATGGCTACACACCATATAAATACTTTCAGAATCTATACTCGATGTTAACAAATTTCTCTTCTTCAGAAACGCTTTCCTTGCCATTGCCAGTCTGCATTTTATATCCTCTCTACTTCGACCATCATCAGTTATTTTGCTTCCCAAATAGCAAAACTCCTTTACTACTTTAAGTGTCTCATTTCATAATCTAATTCCCTCAGCAGCAGCCGACTTAATTCGACTACATTCCATTATTCTTGTTTTGATTTTGTTGATGTTCATCTTATACCCTCCTTTCAAGACACTGTCCATTCTGTTCAACTGCTCTTTCAAATCCTTTGCTGTCTTTGACAGAATTACAATGTCATCGGCGAACCTCAAAGTTTTTATTTCTTCTCCATGGAATATAAACCCTGCTCCGAATTTTTCTTTTGTCTCCTTTACTGCTTGCTCAATAGACAAATTGAATAGCATTGGGAGAGGCTACAACCCTGTCTCACTCCCTTCCCAACCACTGCTTCCCTTTCATGTCCGTCGACTCTTATAACTGCCATCTGGTTTCTGTACAAATTGAAATAGCCTTTCGCTCCCTGTATTTTACCCCTGCCACCTTCACAATTTGAAAGATAGTATTCCAGTCAACATTATCAAAAGCTTTCTCTAAGTATACAAATGCTAGAAACGTAGGTTTGCCTTTCCTTAATCTTTCTTCTAAGGTAAGTCGTAGAGTCAGTATTGCCTCACGTGTTCCAACATTTCTACGGAATCCAAACTGATATTCCCCGAGGTCGGTTTCTACCAGTTTTTCCATTCGTCTGTAAAGAATTCGCGTTAGTATTTTGCAGCTGTGACTTATTAAACTGATAGTTGGATAATTTTCACATCTGTCAACAACTGCTTTCTTTGGGATTGGAATTATTATATTCTTCTTGAAGTCTGAGTGTATTTCTTTCGTCTGTCTCACACACCTTGCTCACCAGATGGTAGAGTTTTGTTCGGACTGGCTCTCCCAAGGCTGTCAGTAGTTCTAATGGAATGTTGTCTACTCGCAGTGCCTTGTTTCGACTTAGGTCTTTCAGTGCTCTGTCAAACTCTTCACGCAGTATCATATCTTCCATTTCATCTTCACCTACCTCCTCTTCCATTTCCATAATATTGTCCTCAAGAACATAGCCCTTGTATAGACCCTCTATATACTCCTTCCACCTTTCTGCTTTCGCTTCTTTGCTTAGAACTGGGTTTCCATCTGGCCTCTTGATATTCATGCAAGTGGTTCTCTTTTCTCCAAAGATCTCTTTAATTTTCCTGTAGGCAGTATCTGTCTTACCCCTCGTGAGATAAGCCGCTACATCCTTACATTTGTCGTCCAGCCATCCCTGCTTAGCCATTTTGCACTTCCTGTCGATCTCATTTTTGAGACGTTTGTATTCCTTTTTGCTTGCTTCACTTACTGCATTTTTGTATTTTCTCCTTTCATCAATTAAATTCAGTATCTCTTTTGTTACCCAAGGATTTCTACTAGCCTTTGTTTTTACCTACTTGATCCTCTGCTACCTTCACTATTTCATTCCTCAAAGCTACTCATTCTTCTTCTACTGTATTTCTTTCCCCCATTCCTCTCAATTGTTCCCAAATACTCTCCCTGAAACTCTGTACAACCTCTGGTTCTTTCAGTTTATCCAGGTCACATCTCCTTGAATTCCCACCTTTTTGCAGTTTCTTCGGTTTTAGTCTACAGTTCATAACCAATAGATTGTGCTCAGAGTTCACATCTGCCCCTGGAAATGTCTTACAATTTAAAATCTGGTTACTAATTATCTGTCTTACCATTATATAATCTATCTGAAACCTTCTAGTATCTCTAGGGTTCTTCCATGTATACAACCTTCTTTCATGATTCTTGAACCAAGTGTTAGCTATGATTAAGTTATGCTCTGTGCAAAATTCTACCAGGTGGCTTCCTTTTGCATTTCTTAGCACCAATCCATATTCACCTACTATGTTACTGCGCTTCCTTTTCCTACTGTCGCTTTCGAGTCACCCATGATTACTAAATTTTCGTCTCCCTTCACTACCTGAATAATTTCTTTTATCTCATCATGCATTTCATCAATTTCTTCATCATCTGCAGAGCTAGTTGGCATATAAACTTGTACTACTGTAGTAGGCCTGGGTTTCGTGTCTATCTTGGCAACAATAATAAGTTAACTATGCTGTTTGTAGTAGCTTACCCTCACTTTTATTTTTTTATTGATTATTAAACCTACTCCTGCATTACCTCTATTTGATTTTATATTTATAGCCCTGTATTCAACTGACCAAAGTCTTGTTCCTCGTGCCACCAAACTTCCATAATTCCCACTATATCTAACATTAACCTATCCATTTTCCTTTTTAAATTTTCTAACCTACCTGCCCGATTAAGGGATCTGACGTTCCACACACCGATCCGTAGAACGCCAGTTTTCTTCCTACTGATAACGAAGTCCTCCGGAGTAGTTCCCGCCCGGAGATCCGAATGGGGGACTATTTTACCTCCGGAATATTTTACCAAGAGGACGCCATCATCATTAATCACACAGTAAAGCTGCATGCCCTGGGGAAAAATTACGGCTGTAGTTTCCCCTTGCTTTCTGCCTTTAGCAGTACCAGCACGGCAAGGCCGTTTTGGTTAGTGTCACAAGGCTAGGTCAGTCAATCATCCAGACTGTTGCCCCTGCAACTACTGAAAAGGCTGCTGCCCCTCTTCAGGAACCACACGTTTGTCTGGCCTCTCAACAGATACCTCTCCGTTGTGGTTGCACCTACGGTAGGGCTATCTGTATCGTATAAGCACGCAAGCCTCCCCATCAACGGCAAGGTCAATGGTTCCTGGGGGGGGGGGATTTATAACTAACAAAACAAATTAGGGAAGGCTTAAAATTTTATTAAAATAAAATGTGTAGTTACTAATAGAGAAAATTTTAAAAATCACAGATATGCCTCTGATGGTTAATTTTCGTTATATGTAATCATATTCAGTCGCTCGGGTAATACTAGGTGCATTTCAGGTGTATTGCATATGTACACTTTCTTCACAGAAAACAGTGAAAACGGACTGTGAAAAACAAATTCTAATTCTGAACATGTTTCAACACTTGCCGGGCCCATTAGCGTAGCTGCATTATGACGCAAGTGTGTAGAACCCCTGCAGGCTTAGCTGTGTTGCAAGTGAGTCCTTGCCGCATGATGGCGAGCGTGGAATCTACCGGCTGCGCGCTTCCACACTGCGTGAAAATGGAGTGAAGGGGAATGGACGCTGAACACGAGGTTTCGCCATACGGATGCAGTGCTCTCGGCAGGCGACAGTCAACTCCGGCAGCTGCCTCTTAAGAATGTAGGGATGGATGTACCCAGCAATCAGGGAGAGAATGCGCTTGTGCACCAGGGTCGCGTTATCTTGTTCGAGCTGTGCTCAATTGGTTTTCCTCCAGCAGTGACAGTAAGTGGGGGAGCCCTGTGGCCGACAAGAGAGTGGGAAGCTGCTCACCAGAACGAGGAAGCGCGGCCTGGAGCAGCGGTAGGACTTCCACTGCCAGGTCCAGCGGTCGCCGGCGGCGGAGGCGGCGCTGGAAGCGGAGGCGGAGGCGGAGGTGGAGGCGGAGGTGGCAGCCAGCACGGGGCCCGCCCGCAGTCCTGCTCCTCCTGAGGACGTCCGGTGGACGTCCGCCTGAAACACCACCAGCGTACAGGCTGAAATTAACCATCTAATGAGCACGGAATTTGGTCCAACAGCGGAACATGACTAACTTGAACTCATATTTTAAGAATAAAAAAGCATTCTTGCAAAATGTCACCCCCAGTAATCGCTCTCAGACAAAAATTTAGGCCATAATTATGATAAAAGAAGTTATGCCCATCTGAATATATAGCTTTTAATTTTTCATGCTCTCCGGTTCTTTGTCACTCGCTCCAACCCACTGCATCCGCTTACCATATATCACAGACTTTAAGACACTCCCGGCTACAAGATGCATAATAACTTCTAAATGGTTTAAATGGCTCTGACAAGGGAAAGGCCTCAGAAACGGCCAACCGATTCGGCTCAAATTTGGCATGTCGCTTGAGTACAACCTAAAACGAAGAACTCTGAGATATTTTGGGTCAACACCCCCGCAATTTTGAGAAAATCGCCCCTAAAGGTTATGACGAGCAACCGACTCGAAATTGGACGAATCGATAGATAATAGTAAATAGAGCATTTTTCATCATCAGGTATGGGGTCCGCAAATTCAAACTTTTCCAGAAATCGAGAAAAGAAACTTTTACAACTGTTGCTTCTGTACCCACATGGTTAACGCTTCTCGCTAACAGTGCCGATAGCGCACTGGCTAAGGTAAGTGGCTGGGAATCGGAAAGCCCGGGTTCGAATCTCGTGGAAGCTTAGCGCATGTTATCTTTTCGTTTGTATTTTTCCATATCTCAATTGATAGGTACAGGAGGGTTAATAAGGTAAGTAAATCAATAAGGAATGGTAATAAGGTAGGCAAACTAATTTCCCAAACGCCGTGAGTAAGTAAAGTATTAAACTTTTAAGCCTCGTCATATAAAAACAACCCCGAGTAGGAGTGCTGCGAATTCGTCACGAGGGATCACAGATAGCCAACCGCACGACGCTTGTTTACAGCGGTATACGGGACAGAATGCACGCGGGGAGAGTTATGTTGCCTCGGTTGCCTCTTCGTCATATGATAGTTGTGAACCTGAAAGACTGAAGGTGTCCAGCCCGAGCCTTATAGAAGTCAATCTGAAAGAGTTGCTTTCCGTCAGTAGGCTGCCTCGAACCTCGCTGATAGATGTAGTGATTTTTCCATCATTAATGCGCAAAATGAAATACGTTTTGTGAATGAATACAGTGTTCTACCGTAAGTAACATATTACGAGGATCAGCCGACGTGCACAGTAAAAGTAATACCGCCGAACTGCATACCTGTGTGCCAGCCGTGTGATGTTTGTTTCTATCGCCAGATTATAAAACTTTATTTCCAGGCTTCAGAATTGCAGTGTGCTTTTGGAATCCCAGCGGGAATTGCACAACCGCACGGATGCAATAATTATTCACAGCATAATTCATAACCAACTTTCAGCGCTCATTTTTCAGGCAATGATACCGCGTGCGTGGTGCGCATCTAAATTAATTCCCGAAAAGACATATTTTTAAATGAAAACCAAGTTTGTTTTCCGCCGACTCTTTGGAAGGAACAGCGCAGCTGTCGAAACATTAAATTCATTATATATTCTTGGTTTCGTGAGTATATTTGTTTCGAATGTTTATGTGACAAGTACTATCCATCTAGTTGTTCGAAGAAAAGTGAGGACACGTAACAGTGAATGGAAGAGTCATTGTAAAGTGACCTGGAGTAACATTTTAGTTGTTTACTATCCCAAGAGGTTTGAGAAATTTATTTGCCTACCTCATTATTATCATTCCTTATTGATACTTACCTTGTTAATCCTCCTATCCCCATCAACTGAGATATGGAAAAATACAAACGAAAAGAACATCCGCTAAGTTTCTTCGAGATTTGAACCTGAGTTCTCAGATTCCCAGCTAGTTACCTTGGCCGTTGCGCTATCGGCGAAAGGCATTTATGTGTGGGTACAGAAGCAGCAGTTGTAAAAGTTTCTTACCTCGATTTATGGAAAAGTATACGGACCCCATATCTGACGGTGAAAAATGCTCTATTTAGAATTGTCTATCGATTCCGACAATTTTGAGTTGACTGCTCGTCAAAACCTTTAGAGGTGATTTTCTCAAAAACGCGTGGGTGTTGACTCAAAATATCTTACATTCCTTCGTTTTAGGTTGTACAAAAGTGACCTGCAAAATTTGAGGCAAATCGGTTGGCCGTGTCTGAAGCCTTCCCCTTTTGAGCACTATGGGACTTAACTTCTAAGGTCATGTCCCCTAGAACTACTTAACCCTAACTAACCTAAGGACAGCACACACAGCAATGTCCGAGGCAGGATTCGAACCTAAGACCGTACCGGTCGCGCGGTTCCAGACTGTAGCGCCTAGAACCGCTCGGCCACTCCGGCCGCCCCATCATAACTTTTAAGGATTTCTTAAAAAGAATAACATTTTTACCATTTTTATTGGCCAGCCGGAGTGGCCGAGCGTTTCTAGGCACTTCAGGCCGGAACCGCGCGAACGCTGCGGTCGCAGGTTCGAATCAGGCCTCGGGCATGGATGTGTGTGGTGTCCTTAGGTTAGCTAGGTTTCAGTAGTTCTAAGTTCTAAGAGACTGATGACCTCAGCTGTTAAGTCCAATACTCCTCAGAGCCATTTGAACCATTTTTATTATTAGATTTTTACTAATTATGACTAACTGATAATATTGTAAGGAGGTAAGATGATCTTGACCTATTTTGGTGATGGGTATTTCTCGAGATCTGTATTTCTCTGTCTCAGTTTCTCTTTCACAGAATATTTCAGATGACTACCAAACTGATCTACCACAAGAAGAAAACTCTTCTTCAATAACGCACCTTACATTCCCTCCAGCATTCCGTTAAACCATAATTTCATACCAGCCTCGATCATCTAACCCTTATCATGTACGTGAACAACAACACCTGGTAGTATCTCAGAAAGTTTTGGCATTGTTTTGGGCTTAAAAATGATCATGGTGTTAAGTTTAGTACCGTCTGCACAACTTGTTAGGACAACAGTACTGTAGGAAAACAGTAAGATTAAATGAGGTGATTCTGAGCGAATTAGATTAGGAAACGAGTCACTTAAAATAGTAGATGAGTACCGTTATTCAGGAAGCAAAATAACTAATGCTGGTCGCAGCAGAGAGGATACAAAATGTAGAACGGCAATGCTGAGAAACGCGGTTTTCTAGAAGAAACAAGTGTTAACATCGAATATAGATTGAAATGTCAGGAAGTCGTTTCTGAAGGTGTTCGTCCGCAATGTAGCCATGTGTGGAAGTCAAATGTGGACGATAAACGGTATAGATAAGAAGAGAACAGCAGCTCTTGAAATGTGGCGCTGCAGAGGAATGCTGAAGATCAGATGGGTAGATCGCGTAACTAATGAGGAGCTGCTGAACAGAATTGGGAAGACAGGAAATATGTTGCCAACTTGAGTAAAGGAAAAGACAGGCTGACAGTACACGTTCTGACATCAAGGGAGGACCAATTTAGTATCTGGGAGAAGAAAGGGGATGGAGGTATGGGTAAAAATCGTTGAGGAGGACCAAGAGATGAATACAGCAAACAAATTCAGAAGGATTTAGCTTTCAATAGTTATTCGGAGACGAAGAGCCACACAGAATAGAGTACCATGGAGAGCTGCATCAAATCAGTTTTCTGGCCGAAGAACGTAACAATAACATTATTTTACAAATATTCTCGTATTCATATCCTGCTGCTATATATAAGCCTCATAATATGAATAAACGAAAGCAGCTGAAGAATTATTATGAAGTGAAGTGAGTGATTTAATCATGCCAGTCACGTTGAGGACTATGGGCCCTCCTGCAAAAGTAATTCACGTTAACAGTGCCAGCTTTAAAATCGAAAGAAAATTACAACAGCGATGTTAGTAATTAAATAGCGCTGCATTGCTGCTTTAATGACACACTAACTATTTTCATTTATTTAGATTGCACTTGAAAACCGGAACATAAAAATGTTCAGAGCGAAGACTTCTCTGCGACTAGCTACAAGTTAGAAACCGCGATGCTGTGACAGAATGAACAAAATATTTTACCAATGTCGGAACAGTAATTCATAAACCTCTTATTTACTCGCCTGTACAGTACTTCACCCTCGAGTATTAAGGACTGGAGTGGGGTGGAGCGCGTGCACGTTTAAAAGCTATATTTGAAGGTCATAACTGCATACTGTCAGAATTATGACCCAAACTTTCACCTGGATCGGTTGCTGGGGCTGGTGTCTTGCGAGTGTGATTTTTTCCCCTTAAAAACTAAGGTCAAGTTGGTCATGTTTCCTTGTGAGAGAAACATACAGAAAGACAAACGTAATGTGGTGCAACAGAAATGAAATTAGGTATATAAACTTGACCTCAAAATTGGGGTCTACCTATTGGAAGAAGTGAGGGGATTCTGACACCTCCGAAGCAAAAAACGCTTAACATACGACGAAATAAACAGACTAGAGCAGGGAAAACAGCTTTCTTTATAAAATAAGTCCACTAGGATCAAAAATTGCCCACAATTTAAAGAAGAAATGTGCGGGGAAATCGGAAATGAAAGAATCGAAGCGTTAGAGACGTTGTGCTGTAGACGGATGTTGAAAGTTAGATGGACTATTACGGTATGAAAAGAGGAGACTCTCCGCAACCTAGACGAGTAAAGCCATATACAGAAATCACTAGACAGACGAAGGAACAGGATTGTAGGATGTTTGTTAAGACACCGAGGAATAACCTCCATGAAGCTAGAGGGAGCTGCAGACTACATGAATTGTAGGTGAAGACAGAGCCTGGTACATATCAAACAAAAAAGGATCACAAGAAGAGAAGGTATCCAGAATGAAATTTTCACCCTGCAGTGGAGTGTGCGCTGATATGAAACTTCCTGGCAGATTAAAACTGTGTGCCGGACCGAGACTCGAACTCGGGACCTTTGCCTTTCAGGGGAAAGTCGGTAGAGCACTTGCCTGCGAAAGGCAAAGGTCCCGAGTTCGATTCTCGGTCCGGCACACAGTTTTAATCTGCTAGGAACTTTCGTATCAGCGCACACTTCGATGCATGGTGAAAATTTCCTTCTGGAAACATCCCCCAGGCTGTGGCTAAGCCATTGTAAGTAGGCTGTTTAGTTTTTTTAATTGGTAACGACACGTAGCGCTCTGTATGAAAAATCACTGGCTGTGCTGTGCGCAGTCTGTGCCTAGTTAGCATTGTTGTCTGCCATTGTAGTGTTGGGCAGCGCGTAGCGTTGCGCAGTTGGAGGTGAGCCGCCAGCAGTGGTGCATGTGGGGAGAGAAATGGCGGAGTTTTGAAATTTGTAAGAATGGATGTCATGAGCTGCTATATATATATATATATATATATATATATATATATATATATATTATGAGTTTTGATGATATTAAGGTAAATACATTGTTTGTTCTCTATTAAAAACTTTCATTTGCTAACTATACCTATCAGTAGTTAGTGCCTTCTGTAGTTTGAATTTTTTATTTAGCTGGCAGTAGTGGTGCTCGCTGTATTGCAGTAGTTCGAGTAACTAAGATTTTTGTGAGGTAAGTGATTTGTGAAACGTATAGGTTAATGTTAGTCATGGCCATTCTTTTGTAGGGATTTTTGAAAGTCAGATTGCGTTGCGCTAAAAATATTGTGTGTCAGTTTAAGTACAGTCTTGTATAATTTTTCCAATGGGACGTTTCATATGTCGACCCTTAGCCGAGGATACCTCACTGGAATCTTCTGATATTTTTGTAGTTTGTGTACTTAGTGTAGCTTTTGTTTATTGCTAGCGCGCAATTATAGAGAGAATTTCCTTTGTAGTTGTAGTTTTTCATTGTTGTACAGTAAAACAGTTGTGGCATGTATGTAGATTTGCAGCAACTATTTCGCAGCTGCGCTTGCAATTAACGAGATATTATTTTCAGTGCTACGTTAATGTGTTCTCTTATTTTGCTCTTCAGATTGTGCTTTTCTGTGTTATCGTGTGAAATATTGTGACAATAATGGCGTGTGAAAAACGTAACACTAGGCTCCAAAGTAAACTGAGAAATAATAGTGACGATGAGCGTAGCTTACCAGCACCACTGTAAGTAGTAATTTGGTAACTATGCATAGGGAAATGGAGCGGGCGTCAAATAATGGTGTAGGCAGTGAAACAGGTAGTGAACAGGGAAGCATTATCGATCGATCGGTCGGCAACAGCTCACCTCAGGAATCGGGAATGACAGGACACAATCTTGCAAATACTGCAGATTCAGGTTTTGCGTCCTCACCGTTTTCTAAAATAAGTCAAGACACATTTTCTTCTTGTCAAAATGTGAATGTTGCCGGTGCAACTTCACTGCCGAAAAGCACTGAGGAACATGTTTCAGACACCAGTGCATTGTTATTACAATTAATGCAACAAATGGGACAAAAGCTTCAAAAATTAGACACAATGGAACAAAATCTTCAAAAGTTAGACACAATGGAACAAAATCTTCAAACGTTATACACAATGGAACAAAAGCTTCAAAAGTTAGACACCACGCTTGAACAAACACGTGAAGATTTAACTAATGAGTTACATAACATTGAATTGAAATGCCAAAAGTCTGTAATGACGTAAAAACACAAATTTGTGAGCATTTTCAACCTATTTTTTCGCGGCATAAAAATGCATTACTGAATCACGAAGCAGCCATAAAAGAAGAGCAAACTATTGTTCATGAAAATCATGAGACCTTGTGGGTTAAAATTGACTCAGTTGCATCTAACGATTCGGTTACGCTACTAGCAAAAACTCAGGAAAACTTAAAGGACACAGTAGATAAGATTTCAACACAAATGGACACTCTGAAACTTGGTTCAGAAAAACACACAGAGGAAATAATTTCACTATCGGATAAAGTAGCCGAACTTTCAGATCAGTTCACTATCTTATCTACAAAGGTAGATGATGATCTGAATGACACAAAACCTGTAGCCTTCACTGACACCGAAGAGTATGAACAAATTAGAAAATTCAAACAGAATCAAAATCAGATCAATACACAGTGCAAAAGAGAAATGCAGGAAGTACAAGATCAGTTGGCTCAAGTAATACAAGAATTACATATTTCAGAGGACACTCGCGCTCCAGTACGGGAAGAGGGACATAGAAATACAGAACAACCACAAAATAATAACACAGGACACTTCGGAAATTATGAAAGAAATTGTGCGCATTGAATTTTGAGATGAAACCGTCGAAACGAAGTAACAATGAGCGATGTGGGACTCACCGACATGATGATTTTGACTATAAGCTGTTCTTTACTACAAGTAAATTCAAAACATTTAAGAATTCTGGCAACGACATTCATCCACAAGCGTGGCTTCATCAATTCTCTCATTGTTTTCCTCCCAACTTGTCATTAGAGCACAGATTAGAATTTCTGTGCGGCTACTTAGAGAATGAACCAGCTGAAAGAATGCGATCGGTCATTTACGATTGTAACAGTGAAGGAGAATTTTACCATGCCTTCCTCTCAGCATATTGGTCTCAAGCTACACAAGACCGAGTAAAACACAGCATCATAATGATGAAACATTTCGAACAGACATAATGCACAAGAATCAGTACCTGTCAAACCCACACAGCTCCTCAGAACTCATTCGCATTTGCTTAATCAAATTATCTGAACATTTACGACATATTATTTTGGCAATACGTTGCAAAGACGATATTGAAGCTTTTCAGGGACTATTACAAGAATTGGAAATTGACACTGACAATCGCGGAACGCGGAAACAGGAACACAACAATTACAGGTCCCCTCCGTCACAATTCTGCGATGAAAGAAATAATAACTGCACACGACAAGGCTATTCTTACAACGCAAATCGTGACCAAAACAGACACCACCTGTATGACAACCGGTGACAGAGTAGTAATAATTACAGAGAAAGATCGCATTTCCTTAGTAATGAATGTGACAGAGACAACCATAGAAACAGACAATATAGGAACCAAAATAATTATTATCAAGGGAGACAGAATAACTTCAGGCGCAACGGTCCACCACGTAGTTACGATTCCGGGAGAAATTCTCCACCACAGGACCGACAAACAAGAAACTATGAAAACTACCGACAAAACGACAGACCTGAATTCCATCAGAACTGGCGAGCTTCAAACAGGTCAGGGCTCTCTCGGCAAGGTGAATTTGTAGAAGTTAGATCTCTTAATCCCAATAACGACGCAATCCAACAAAGAGATAGCAGACAATGACTCGCACCGCAGGCAGCCACGAGCGCCGGGTGGCTCAGAGAAAAATAACATAGACGCTAACCTTGAGACAAATTTTAGCATTCCTTACCAATGTACCATTACCACATGATATTTCCGTTGAAGCTGGAGCTCTGCATAGTAGGAAGAGTAAAGGCTTGCACCACATTTCACGTGTAAAACCGTTTATTGAAGGATAATCTGCTTTTTAACTTTGTCGTTGCCACAAAACTTTTCACTTCACGTTACTAGTACAATTTGTCACACTGAGAAACTGTTAACATGCAACAATGTTTTGAAGTTAACTATCCAGTCTAGAACCTAGGGACCATTTTTAAACAGAAATTACGAATACATTGTTATAGTGAACAGACGACACAGTGCTGTTATTTGTTCATTCTTGCTTGTTAGTTGCACGATTACATAACGACTATCAGGCTTACATACTTAGAACATGTATAGGTACTGCTAATGCGATTTTAATGCAACATTTTGGTTTACTTGAAAATACATTCTGGATTTAAAGTACTTTCTGCGAGATACCAGATGACACAGTGGTTAGTTTATGTGACAGCTACACGATTTTATCACGACGCTACCAATGAGTGACAATTTACAATGTTGCTTTTGCGGTGTTTCTGTTTTATATCTGCACAGTTTTCTGAATTATTCTGGAAAGTAAAACATGTTTTAGTAGTAACTTTTGTGGTATAGCTACAATGAGACAGCATTTTCCATAGCACAACAATACGTTACAGCACAGTAATTTCTTCATCACAGCAATAAGCGTAATAACTAAGATATTTATACGCAAAGCATTTCACATTTGTTTATCATGAGGTAAGTACATTGACTTCTGCAGAACTTAGCTTTCGGAAGACGATAACTACGACACTTCCACAGAATTATCTTACAGGAAGACGCACATTTAGCGCTACAGGACACACATTTGAGTGATTAATTTTGTACTTGAACCAATTTTTTTAAAGATTTTTGAATTACAAAGAAAGTTTTCCATGATACATTTCACTCCATTCCTATAATCTGTAACACCTGAGGGTATAATTACATTAATCCTAAGGGGGGTACACGCTTACTTTGTGTATCATATGTTTGGCAAGCGCAAGGAGCCTTAGCTAATATGGTATTTGCTTATACAATTTTACACATCGGTACCATATTTCTCTAACACAGAATTACACAGTTATCTGATTATTTGACAGTGACGCATGTTTACGCAATTACACAGTTGGATAATTTCACACTTATGAATTTGTATTTGGTCTGTACTTTGTGAAATGTTCATATTTTTTCGGAACAATTGTGATACTATGAGAGCTCTGAATGATGTATTTGGTATGAGATCATGATTTTTAAAGTACGTTTGAGGTAGATGACACTTTTGACATGCGCAGAGAATTTTTTTTAGGTTTTGAAATTATTGCAGAGAGCTATGACGTTTTTGAGATTTGCCTGAGGTGTTATGATGTTATTATTACGACGACGATGTGAATTATGCTGCTGAGGTATGTTTAAGCTGATGCTATATGAGTTATTTGGTTATGCTACTTATCTGTTATGATGAAATATTGAAGATGTGTCGACGAATGTGTAATAAGGTAAGGAATAATGAGCAGTGGTTAGGGACTCTGGTTTGTGAAAAAGGATGTTGGAAACCGAGAATCGTACTTTAAGAGTTATGAAATGTGTGTATATGCGTGAATGTATCACTATGCTGGCGAAAATTTTTTGGACCCAATTATATTTAAAGGATTTTGTTTCTACAGATTTGTAACGCAAATTCTTGACCTGCGAATTTTTTTATATGAGACTGCCACTGTAGCGGAAACTGGTGTAAATATTTCAGTAAGGAATAAGAAAGTTAAGTGACCACCTGCACGTAATGCATCGTGGGCACTCAACTGGAAACAAGCCATTAGTGTGTGCCTTTCAGAAGCACAGGTGGAGATAAAAAAAGAGGCCATTATCCTCGCTATTGACATTCCTTTGTAGAAAGCACCGCAAATACGACACGCTCATTTCTTGGAAACGTTCTTACATCTGCATACCTGATTATGACAAGTGTCTTTCTACGATAGTTGAGAGAACTTCTACTGACTTATGAAATGCCACATAGCTATTGAATGATGTTTTTATTCTTTGCTTTACATAATTGCTTATTTCATTTGATATCTGCTATGTTACAGCACTGGTTTTATAAAACAAAATTAAATGCATTTGCTAATGTGAAAACTTTCTGTCAACAGATCTGTTAAATAATAATTTTATGATTCACATTCTCCAAAAAAAAAAAAAAAAAAGCAGCACTTGGAAAGGAAAGAACAATAAGAAGGGACTAGTAACAGTAACTGCATACATAATTTTCTTTTCAAGTACTTGGTAATTTATTTCATAGAATAAGTTTTTATGGTGCACCACTTTAATTATATAGACATTAAGATGTGAATATACATTTCCCTTATCTGCATTGTTGTCTTTAGTGTACTATTTTTTCTGCTTGAGCTTTGTCATGTTTAGATATAAATTATTGCATTTGCTGCTGCACTTTGCCAGGCATAGTGCTACTAAATTTCACTTTGTATTACTCTGTTAAGCTAGTTTTACTACTGATTTATTTTTCTTGTTGTTGCAGATTGTCTCATATTAGTGACAATGTTGCATTTTCTTTGCTAACTTATGTATATGTACATATTGCTGCGTGCTTCGGCAATTTGAATTTTTTATTGCTGTTTGTTTGTGCTGCTGCATTGCGTCATCCCCTAGTTTAGCATCTGAGCTCAGTAGATTTAAGTTAGCTTAAGAAGGGGTATACTGTATAAGAAACTAGCTATGATGAATTGGAAGAAAAGCATTGAGAAGCTATAAGAAAATGGTTTGGCCAAAAAAGTAGTGTACAGCGGAGAAAAACTATTTTTGAAAGAGGATGTGAACAAAATACAGAAAGAATGCTTGGATAGGATTTTTTGGTGGAAAGAAATGTTGAAATAAGGAGAAAGATCTATGGAATGAAATTTTTCGGTTGGACTGCAGTACCAAATGTTACACTGAAAACGAACCCTGCCTTTCCTTTTGTATTTTTCTGCTATGTGTTTGTACACTCCTCATTTCTGTTTTTCCTGTCTTTATGCGTTTAGCTGATGAGAGTTATGTTGTAGAATTTTTCTAATACTATGTTATTTACTTTGTAAATTATTTGTTCTGTTTTGTTCTAATGCTCATGTGTGAAGTCGACGTTTCAAAAGTTATTCTGAGCTTTTATGTATGTACTTATGTCGTAATTTTTGTAACTCTGATGTATTTGTTATTTCGATTCTTTTGTAAACCCTGTATTACTGCAAATGTTATCTGTACTATTATGTTCTTTAATGATATATTTTGTACCTTTGTTATTGTATTCTCATGTTAGAAAATTGTAATTGACACCAGTTCATCAAATTAAGTAACTTGTAAATTACATTTCACTGCACACGTTTCTGTTGGTCATAGTATATGGACAATATGTGAGAAGTAGGGACTGATAGTGTTTGCACGTGTGTTAATAATTCAGTAAGGGACTGGATAACAGCATTGCTGGTTCTAAGGACAATTCAGAAACTTTCTGAGTGCACAAGTGGTGGTTTATAGACTTGCTATATTCTCTGCAAGACTCTTCGATGGTGACTGTGCAATGCACAGTCGTAACAGATGGCTGCTAACCATCTCTACAAGGACTACGGTGGGTCTACACCGTTGATGACACACCAATACCATTATTTCTACAAGGACTGCAATGGGTCTGCACCTCTGGTGGCCCACCAATACCATAATCTCTACCAGGACTACAGTGGGTCTGCTCTGTGATGACCAACCTACCAATATTCTTCAAAACTTCGACTGACTCTGCTGTGGATTTGCTCTGTTGTGGCCCATTACCTGTCAGCATGTCAAGAGTCAGCACTGTCTTTCCGTTGGAAGGACAACACTACTTCTTCACGACTGCATGGAAATCCACTACTTCCATGTGCATTTTCTTTCACTGCTCAGACATTGATAAAAAACACTGCTATTTTACTGTGATGAACGATCAAGACTGTCTTTATGGACTGTGAGAAAATTTTAGCTTTTGACCAATATTGTATCAATAAGTGTGTGCATTTGATTTCTTTGTTATTGTAATTATGAAAAAAATTTTCAAATCTGCATTGGCCATCGCCCAAAACAATTTGTAAATTTTTTGTAGGGAGCATGGGGGCTATGTAAGTAGGCTGTTTAGGTTTTTTTATTGGTAACGCCTCGTAGCGCTCTGTATGAAAAATCACTGGCTGAGCTGTGTGCAGTCTGTGCCTCGTTAGCATTGTTGTCTGCCATTGTAGTGTTGGGCAGCTGGATGTTAACAGCGCGTAGCGTTCTGCAGTTGGAGGTGAGCCGCCAGCAATGGTGTATGTTGGGAGAGAAATGGCGGAGTTTTGAAATTTGTAAGACTGGATGTCATGAGCTCCTATATATATTATGACTTTTGATGATATTAAGGTAAATACATTGTTTGTTCTCTATTAAAAGCTTTCATTTGCTAACTATACCTATCAGTAGTTAGTGCCTTCCGTAGTTTGAATCTTTTATTTAGCTGGCAGTAGTGGTGCTCGCTGTATTGCAGTAGTTTAAGTAACCAAGATTTTTGTGAGGTAAGTGATTTGTGAAACGTATAGGTCAATGTTAGTCAGGGCCATTCTTTTGTAGGGATTTTAGAAAGTCAGATTGCGTTGCGCTAAAAATATTGTGTGTCAGTTTAAGTACAGTCTTGTATAATTTTTCCAAGGTGACATTTCACCATGTCTCCGCAGTATCCTTACTTCCAGGAGTGCTAGTTCTGCAAGGTATGCTGAAGAGCTTCTGTGAAGTTTGGAAGGTAGGAGACGAGGTACTGGCGGAATTAAAACTGTGAGGACGGGTCGTGAGTCGTGCTTGGGTAGCTCAGATGGTAGAGCACTTGCCTGCGAAAGGCAGAGGTCTCGAGTTCGAGTCTCGGTCCGGTACACAGTTTTAATCTGCCAGGCAGTTTCATAAGAGGAGGTATACGTGTAAAAGACCCAGAGACACAGGAAGATTCTAGGTGGTTTACATCTTGTTCAGACACAGATTTCGAAATCTGCTACTGGATTATAAGGCGAACGCAGGTGAATATATAGACTCAGATCACAATTTAGTGATGATGAAGAGTACACTGAAGTCCAGGAGCATCTTACGGAAGAATCAGTGAGGAACAAAGTGGCATACTGAAGTACTGAGGAATAATGAATTGCAGTTTGCTGAGTATGTGGATATTTCGATAAGGAATGCCAGAATAGACAGTGCACATGGAGAGAAGCGGTTTTCTACAAAAAAGGCAATCACAGATGTTGGACAGACGAACATAGATACAAGAAAGGTAACAGCAAAGCAACCTTGGGTAACAGAAGAATTACTTCAATTGATCGTCGAAAGAAGGAAATACAAAGGCGGCTGGAGTGGCCGAGCGGTTCTAGGCGTTTCAGTCTGGAAACGCGCGACCGCTACGGTCACAGGTTCGAATCCTGTCTCGGCCACCGAAGTGTGTCATGTCCTTAGGTTGGTTAGGTTTAGGTAGTTCTAAGTTCTAGGGGACTGATGACCTCAGATGTTAAGTCCCATAGTGTTCAGAACCATGTTTGAAGGAATTACAAAAATATTCAAGAAAAGACAGGGATAAAGCATTATAAAGCACTTATGAATGAAATAATTTGGAAGTGCAGGGCACTCAAGGCAAAAATAGCTGCAGGAAAGATGTGAAGAATTAGAAAAAGAAATGATCTCAGGATGATGGACTCAACGAATAGAAAAGTCAAAACAACCTTCGGTGAAATCAAAAGCAAAAACATTAAGAGTGCAATGGAAATTCTACCGTTAAGTGCATAGGAAAGGAAGGATAGGTGGCAAGAGCAAATTGAAGACCTCCTGAGGGGTGGAAGACTTGGCTGCTGACGTGGTAGAAGAAGAAAGGGGAGTCGATTTGGCAGGCACAGGGTATCCAGTAGCAGAGTGAGAATTTAAAAGAGCTCTGGCAAGATTTGAGATCAGATGAGGCAGAAAGGATTGAAGTTGGTGTGTAGAATCTATGGGACTGACGACGTACCATCAGTCTTTCGGAAAAATATCATACGCCAGCCAAATACGTCCGAGAACTATTACATCATCAGCTTAAAATCTCAAGCATCCAAGTTGCTGACGACAATAATATGCAGAAGAATATAAAAGAAAATTGAGAATATGTTAGATGACAATCAGTTTGGCTTTAGGAAAGGTAAAGGCACCAGAGAGGTAATCCTTACTGTGAATGATAACTGAAACAGGACTGAAGAACAATTAAGACACTCTCATATGATGTGTCTACTTAGAAAAAGCCTTCGACAATGTAAAATGATACAAGATGGTCCACTGCTGCGCAAAGTAGAAGTATGGTATAGGGAAATATGTGTAACATACAATGTGCACAAGAATCAAGATGGAAGAAAAAGACTGGAAGACCAAGAGCAAAGTACTCGAATTAAAGACGGTGTAAGGCAGGGATGCAGTCTTCCATCCCTAATGTTCAATCTATACTTTACACCTAAGAAACAATGACGACTATATAAGAAAGGTTTAAGAGTGGGATTCAAATTCATGGTGAAAGGATGTCAGTGATAAGATTTGCTGATGATATTACTATCCTCAGTCAAAGTGAAGAATAATTACAGGATGTGCTGAATGGAATGAACAGTCTAGTGACCACAGACTACGGACTGACAGTGAACTGAGTAAGACAGAAGTAATGAGAAGTAGTGGAAATAAGAACAGTGAGAAACTTACATCAAATTTGTTGGTGAAAAGTAGATGAAGTTCATGATTTCTTATACCTTGGAATCAAAATAACCCATGACGGACGAAGCAGGCTAGCACAGGCAAAGAGGGAATTCCTGGCCATGTGAAGTCTACAGGTATGAAACAAAGGCCTTAATTTGAAGAAGAAACTTCTGAGAATGTACGTTTCGTGCACAGCATTCTATAGTAGTCAATCATGGGGAGTGGGAAAATCGGATCGTAAGAGAAATGAAGAGTTTGAGATGTGGAGCTACACATGGATGTAGAAATTTAGGTGGACTCATAAGGTAAGGAACGAGGGGATTCTCCGCAAAATCCGCGGAGAACAGAACATGCGGAAAACACCGACAAGAAGAAGGGACTGAGTAATACGACACGTTTTAAGGCATTAGTGAATAACTTCCTAGGCACCAGAGGGAGCGGTGGAGTATAAGAACAGTAGGGGAAGTCAGAAACTGGAATATATCTATCAAGTATTGGGGCCATACGTATCACGTGCTGCTCCAAAATGAAGAGGTTAAACGCAGGAGAGAAATTCGTTGTGGGCGGCATCAAACCACTCAGAAGACTAATGACGTAAATAAAAAAAAATAAAAGGGGACTTGAGTCGAGAATGGCACAGAAGAGAAAATTGCGGCGCTACAAAACAGACGAACGAGAGAACTAAACTGATAATGTGACTGCGATCCAATGTTATGAATTTTTTTTGAATCCATTTGTAGCATGTTCAAAAATTTTGAACTGACCAACGTCTAATTGAAACAGCACTCCTTCCCGTAGTCATTAACGCTCCTCATCCTCTATGGGCGACGGAACTTCGTCATAGCATTGGCAAGCACTGAAGGTCTATACTTACCCATTATTACTTAACAGTCACCTACAAGAAACTGAGATTTCCCCATGTCGTGCACGTCAGACTTGTTCTGTAGAGCAGATGTCACATTACCTTGGGGACCAGATACGCACACGCGTCCCAACATGTTCATCGTATTACTCTGACACAATCTGAACACAAATGTGCTTTCCACACGTACAATTTTGCAGTGGGACGCTGTAAGAGAACAAAGGGAACATGGGCTACATTTCATCCCATGTAAGCGTTCCTTCTTCTGTGATTCTACAACATTTTGAACTATAAGCTGTAGAGAAAAGTGATTCGTTCCTAGCTACATTTGACTTGACACTGCCCATCCGATCTTTTTGCAGGCTCAGTTATTTTAGTGTACACCACAATTAAGATACATTCATTTCAAGTGCTTTCTTTTACAAGCAGCTACTGTTAGTGTGCACGGCAAAATTCTCGAATCGTTCGTCCTGGTCATCCATTGTCGTTGCTGGAATCCGGAACCACAGGCACAGTGAAAAAACGGTATCGCTATTGTATTGCACTGGAGTGTTCAGACGGTGACACTATTCACTCGTGGGACAAACTGACCTGATCAGTCTGCAGCGGACAATGGGTGTAACAAACACAGAACTCTTAATAATGTAACATGAAATAAAACGATTGATACCTGTAAGGATAAAAATTAATGTAAATAGAATATGTGTAAAACCGAAAGAGAACTTTGAAGAATTTGAGCAGAAGCATAGACAACAATCTCGAAAGTATCAGAAGAGTTCAGCTACAAATGTCTATTTCGTTATGAAATATATATAGCAAAAGTTACTACACTGAAACATAAACAGTATTCTTTGAACATCAAATGTTTTAACTTAAACAATTTATTTAACATATGAGTCATATTTTGTGTCCTATTTTCGCTTTCAAACTCAACTGGGTTCAAGAAAAAGTCAACGTCGGGTCTGTTTTGTATTCAGTGTTTATCTAACTAATACATTGTTCTCTACTTTTAAAAAAAGAAGACAATCAAGCTACATCGGGTGCAACGTCTTCTTAGAAAAATTATGAATGACTGTGCTGGTAAACTTCTACACTATTTGATTTTCAAACAGCTGACCAAAACTAAACGTACTCAAACGGTTTTCTCTTTACTTATTCTGATCATCACTAAACTGACACACAATATTTTTAGCGCAACGCTATCTGACTTTCAATAAACCCTACAAAAGAATAGCCCTGACCGACTATAACCTATACCTTTCATGATTCATTTACCTCACAGAAATCTTCGTTACTCGAACTACTGCAATACAGAGAGCGCCAATATTGCCATCTAAAAAAAAAAAAAAAGATTCTAACTACTGAAGACACTAACTACTGATAGGCGTAGTTAGCAAATGAAAGATTTTGATAGATAACAAACAAGGTATTTACCTTAATAGTGTTCAAAAGTAGTCATATATATATATATATATATATATATATATATATATATATATATATATATATATATATATGACGTCCATCTTTACAAATTTCCTTTTTCTGGCGAACATACGTCCAGATCGTTCACTTATAGTAACTTCTCAAAACTCTGGCATCTCTCTCTCCACATCCACCACTGCTGGCGGCTCGCCTCCAACTGCGCAACGCTACGCGCTGTTCCCATCTAGCTGCCCAACACTACAACAGCGAATATTCCAACAATGCCAACCAGCCACAGACTGCACACAGCACAGTCAGTGATTTTTCATACACAGCACTACATGGCATTAACAATATAAAAACCTAAACAGCCTTCTTACACAGGGAACGTGGCTCTCGGGCCGCGTGTGGCTCCCCTTCATCTGCATCTACATCCATAGTCTACAAATCACTGTGAAGTGCTTAGCAGATGGTATTTTCCATTGTACCAGATATAGGGGCTTCTTTCCGTTCCATTTAAGTATGGAGTGCGGGAAGAAAGACTGCTCATACACCTCTGCGCTTGTTGTAATTAGTATAATCTTGTCTTTTTTGAGTCCTACAGCAGAGTTACGTAGCAGGTCGTAGTGCATTCCTAGATTCATCACTTAAAACTTTCTATTTTAATTTTAAAAGTGGTCTTTCTCAGGGTAGTTTGTCTCTCTTCAAGCGCCTGCAGGTGCAGCTTCCTCAGCATGTCAGTAACACTATCCCAAGTGTCAAAAAACCTGTTTGTCTTATTTGGTATGGGCTCCACACACCTGAGCAGTATTCTAGAACGGGTCACACGAGTGTTTTGTAAACAACATCCTTTGTAGACTGATTGCATTTCAATAGCATTCTACCAATGAACCGAAGTCTGCCACCTGCATTGTCTTCGACTGAGCCTACGTGGTAACTGCGTTACATATCACTACGAATCGTTGCACCCAGAATTGTCTCGAACTAGTGTGAGTCCTGTCAGGTGGACGGACGAGCAACGTGTCTCCTTGATAACGCTGCACACAGTATAACTTGATCCTTTTCTGGGAGCGAAGGAATCAGTGGAAGTAAAATGACTTGGGGTCGGTACGAAACGTTCCTCCTGTTACCAACCTTATCTACTAAACAATTCAACAAGGCGTATCATTTTAGTAATCGCTACGAACGAAATGATGATTCCATTGGGCTGGTTGCCTTCCGAGAAAGAGTCGGGGCTTGTTTCCCTTACATTCCCCCCTCCTTTCCCACCCCAGTGAACCATAAATAGGCTGCGATCATGTGATTAAGCTCCCAGCGTATCCTGCAAAGAGGCCAACTTGTATTGTGCGTGTAGTAGGCTCTCACCCTCGTGGGTGTTACATTATTTAAGTAAACTTGTCATTCTTGGTAGTATGAAAACACTTAAGATGATTTTCAAGAAGCGGAGATACGAAGAATGGATAACATGTTTAATAAAGAATGGAACAGCAGCTGGTTTTTGTAGATAAAAATGACAACAACCAGAATATTTCCTACCGAATGACTGTCAAACTTCAAAGCTAGTAGTCCTAGTTTTCTTGGGAGTTTTTAACTAAAAAATAAAAAACAAAGAGATCACGGAAGGAAACATTTTTGAGACAGGGTACTGCTACGTCCGTGTTTGAAAAAGGTTACAAATTTAACAGTCGAACCTAAATCTACTCTGCTTTTAATCGTGAAAAAAAAAATGAATGCTTACTAAGAGTAAGCATTCATAAAGAACAGCACTATACAAGTTGTTTCTATTTAAGACACTCGTAACTAAAAGCGGTAGAAAATAGTTGAGCAAATACTCGCCGATAGAGAGGCTAGTGTCAATTATCAGTGGCGATACTGTAAGTACGTAATTCCCAAAAAGAATAAAAATAAAATTTAGGAGTCTTCAACACTGAGTCGGGCTTTGGAAGATTCTACGGAGATCAAACATTAACCGCAGATTTGTATCAAATACCTAGAAGGTGATGGAAAAGCTCTCACATTTCATTACATTGGAGGATATTACTCGAGTTAATCACTTTAAAGAAGCTCTTATTGGAGTTTTTGTGAAATTTTCAGTCCCTGTGGGAAAGATTTCACTAGCAGTATTGACGACACAGTATCTGACTAACAACAAACAAGCATTGTGGGGCTTTCAATTGTTGTCGCGACAGATCACTAGTAAGTGGTCCACTTAAAAAAAAAAAAATAAAGATCGAGAGAACTTAAATTTGTTCTTTTACTAATTTCATAACCAGACTCTACTACTATTTTGAAATTTATTTCATAACCAAAAATATATACGACAGAGTAGTCACTACATAATTTCATGATTTAGACTGTACAAGCAAGTGCTTTTGTGCGGATCTGGAGGACTACAGCAACTATTTAGTCCTTTCACCCTGTTTGAAGATGTCACACTCACTTCTCCGTGAGACGTGCAAAATTTGACTTATTCATCGGGAGGAAATTAAAGTTCCTTTTTCATAAAATTCAAAAAATTTCCATATCTTGCTGAATGGTTTTTCTGTCAAGAGTTTTCTCACCACCTTCGGGTATAACCTGGCGAAAATTCAATAAACTCATGTAAGCCTCTGCCGCGCGAATTGGCTCTTATATTGACGTGATTGACGTAAGTCATTTTAAAAAGGTGGAGGACGTAAGAAATGGATTTCCCTAACGTCATTCTGGTAGATGATACCTTCCTATTCCTTAATAATGTAGTTCCAATGTCTGTATGTTTGGGCCATTTTCCTTTTTTATAGTTCATTGAATAACCCGTTCTGAAAAACCAGATTTCGTCGATTGTTATTTTCACAGTTAGGACACATTAGAAACTTTGAGTAAGCGCTGTGTCCACATGTAACATCTGAGCTATAGCTTATGAGATCACCAGGTGTGAGTCGACAGAATCTTCAGTAGAGGACTTCAGTGCACTTTCGTCAATTTGCAACAGATAACGGTCAGAAGACACTGCGTCGATATATCGTTGAACCAAGCTGCAGACAAACGGCAGTTCCCCTGGAATTTTATGGACCGATCAATTCACCGTGACGTTTTAAACACCACAAATCCACCTTAATGCTAAGGCAAAACAAAACTTAAACGCAACTTTCGAAAAAAAAGAAACTTTTTATCGGGAAAACAATATCGCAAGTAACATAATGTCTGTACAATTTCTCTCTGAACTTCTGTGTTGTTGGTCTACTTCTTGAGAGTTTACCTAATTCCGTCCTGGAAGAAGCTATCTGGTATATTACATATCGTCTCGTGCAACACCTCCACAACGTTGCCATCTTTCTAAAGCTTGGATTCATGCATATGCTCCCTCAACGACCCAAGAAGGTGAAAATCACTTGTAACTACTCCAGTGCTGTACGGCGGGGTGATCCAATAGATCAAAACTAAGATTCTGAATGTTCTGGATTGTTTTCCCAGTTATTTGATGGCAGAGATCCGCCTCCGTAGAAGTGGTCACTAACGCACGCTTATGCGGTGGTGCTCGGCTCGGAGGTACGTCGGTTGGAATCCTGGTGACGGAAAATTTTCTATGTGATTATTTGGCCGGCAAGGGGAGAACAGACGGTGGCCTAGTTCTTGATTATCAGTCTTTAGTGTCAACGTCCTGGATTAAATTCCAAACTTCTCCGCCGTCTCTCATGACTTACTGAAATCTTTGCATCAAGGCAGTCAGAGACTGATGGACGCAGTATTTATTGATTTCCGAAAAGCATTTGACTCAGTACCAGATCTACGATTGTTGTTAACAGTACGATCGTATGGGGTACCAAGCGATATTTCTGAGTGTGCTTAGGATTTTTTGGTAGAGAGAACGCAGCAAGTTATGTTGGAGAGTCATCAACACATGTAGAATTAATTTCGGGTGTGCTTCACGGAAGTGTGTTTGGACCCTTGCTGTTAAAGTTGTGTATTAATAACCCCTTGCGGACAATATTAAGAGTAACGTCAGACTTTTGCAGTTGATGCTGTTATCTATAATTCTGTACTGTCTGAAAGAAGCTGCATAAACATGTATTCAGTTCTTGGTAAAATTTCAAAGTAGTGTAAAGATTGGCAGCTTGATTTAAATGTTGAGAAATTTAAAATTGTTCATTTCAGAAAAGGAAAAAGAAGTAGTATCCTATGACTATAACTAGTCACATTTGGCATTAGTTACCTCATACAAATACCTGGGTATACTAACACTTTTGTACTTATATGAAATGTACTGTGCACATGGACTCAGTCGTGGGTAAAGCACGTGATATACTCCTGTTTATTGGTAGAATATTGGGGAAGTGCAATCAGTCTACAAGAGAGGTTGCTTGCAAATCACGCTCTAAGCTGTGCCGAAGTAATGTATACTTCTTGTTTTAATATGGCATGACATGGTTGTAGATGGTAAGAGATGTAGAACTGTCCGACTCATCCTAGGGTACTGGTCAAGTATATGGAATCCATACCAAGTAGGCTAACAGGGGATATTGAAAGTTCACAGAGAAGGGCAGCACTGATGGTCACAGGTTTCTTTGATTCGTGGGAGGAGTCAGAGAGATACTAAGGAAACAGAACTGACAGGCCCCCGAGAAAGCCTATTTAAAAAGTTTCGAGAATCGGCTTTAAATGATAACTCCAGGAATATAAAACCACCCATTACGTATAGCTCACATTTGTATTGCGAGGACAAGATTAGATTAATTACAGCATTCACGGAGGCATTTAAACAATAATTTTTCCCGTGCTCCATACGTGAAAAACTGGAAAAAACTCTGATAACTAGTACAATGTGACATACCCTCTATCATGCTCTTCACGTTTGTAGAGTATATATTTAGACATAGATGTAGATGTGAGGGCATGTGGTGCTTTTAACAGTGATCCGTCCGTTTAATGGGAACGTTAGGATCGGCTGCCATCCTTGGTACCATTTCAGAGACGCAGGCTATGTTAAAGCGCCGTGTTGCACACTTTCCATTCCCTTCTCCGTAAAAACACAAACCCAATACTATACTGTACTCGTCATAGTCACGCACAAGACGCAGACAAACACTCGACATCTGTAAATAGATCAGAGGAAGGCAATGGCAAACCACGTGCACTCGGTCCTTGCCTTGAACGGCGATACAGGATTCTCGTAGCTGCTCCCATATGCTCATTGCCCGAGTGTGGAGCTATTTACTAACTTTGAAGGTGGGCATTATCCCGAAGCAAAATCGCACACTTCTCCTCTTCGTTTTGATTTTGGGTTTCAGATCTCTCAGGAGCTTAGTAAAAATTTCGCTGCCTGTCAGAAAGATTGTCACTATCTCCACGGATGACGCAGTGTCTGACAGATAACAAACAAAGTCTTGTTGGGCCTGTAATTGCTGGTGCGCCAGATAAGCAGTAGGTCTTTCATTTAGAATACAGCATTTGCTTTGGCATTTAGCTGTTCATAATCTGTTCCTACCACTGCTTTGAAACTTATTTCCTAACGAAAAGTGTTTACAGAAAAATAGTGAGCATGTAACGTCATAATGATTTGGACTGTGCCAGCATGAGACTTTGATCACATCCGGAGGACGACACTGCTTGCGTAATCCTTTCTCCCCATTTGAAGACGTCACATACACATGACAGTCAGACGTTTAAAATCTGACGTGTCCATTACGAGGAAAACAAGCAACTGTGAGCTGTTTAATCTTTAGGAATGTAATGAATTAGCACAGGTTCTTCCACACCCCAAATCTGTGTACACTCTCATCATCATCTTTACTGCAGAAAGTGTGCTTTTGAATATTCTTGTTGTAAGCGAAGGTGTTTGGGTCCACACAATGTTGAGCCGCTTATTCTGTCATTTGTAGTAATGGACCCACGTCCCATCAACGGTCCTGTCATTTCAAGAAGTCTTAAACTGTGATTGCAACATTTTCAAACGCTATGTTTGTGCTTGTCATCTGAGCTCTAATCCAACGATATTTTGGAGATTCATAGACGATCGAAAAACAAAACAGGAATACAGTTCAAAAAGAGTCATCCAAAATATCGTTTTCAAATTTTCGTGGACATAAATTAAATTTGTTGGCATGAATTAACCCTAGGCAAGCCCGTCACTTTAACTAGCACCCCGCTGCCTAGCTAATGGCCTTATGCCATGCTCTATGGTCTCTTTTTTTAGCGAGCAAGGAACCCTACTCACACAGATTTGTTTCTACAGGACGAGTCAGCGTGAAGTTATACTTCGTACTTTGGTTCACGGACTCATGTCATTTCAGAGACTGAGCTTAACAGTTAAGTCATCTTGAAATCACCTTCCGTCAGAATGGATGTAGTGAAAGATAGATCTGACATGTGTTGCGCTATCGACCAACCGTGCACCGGGTGAGTGATGATAATACCCAGTTGGCACCAAGGTCTTCGGCCTCTCTGCCTTACTCTGGGAGCATCTCCAACAAGATCGGTCATATTTTGCGAAAATATGATGTGAAGTGAGGTTTCCCACCTCCATCTACCCCTTTAGGTTCCGTTAAGTACAATCTGGTTTGCGTAAGGCGGGTGTTTATTGTATTCCTTGCAGATGTTGTATGACATATATTGGTCAGACTATAAGGAACGTGGAGGATCGGTATATTGAACATTAGCGTCACATACGCTTACAACAGCCGAGGTAATCGGCCATTGCAGAACACTGTCTTGGTACTGGTCATCCGATGGAATATACAAGGGGCGCTTAATAAGTAATGCAACACGTCTTTCTTTTTTTTTTAAGCAGGTTGGTTTTACTCAGAGTTGAGAAGCGGGGAGCACTTACCCGTTGTGAGGTAAACTGAGGAGCTACGAGTAATTGATTGAGAAGTAGGGCCCGGCCGCGTAAAATATCCAGTGACGCCTATGGGCTGAGGATGACACGGCGGCTGGTCGGTACCGTTGAACCTTCATGACCTCTTCGGTAGGAGTTTGGTTTGGTTCCATATGATGGCCCTACGCCACCCTGCTGGAAGGGCCTGCATGCCCGCATTGTATCACTCTACTGGTCGACATCGATGTCATAGTCTTGCCCTTCATCCATGTACTGATTCCCGCCGAGAGTATCCCTCATCAAGCCAAACGAATGGAAGTCGGAAGGTACGAGATCCGGGGCTGTAATGTGGATGAGGAAGAACACTCGACTGAAATTTCGTGAGCTCCTGTCTGGTGCGCAGACTTATGTGATTCCTTGCGTTGTCACGGAGAAGGAGAAATTCGTTCTCATTTTTGTGGCGACGAACGTGCTGAAGTCAAGCGCAATACACTCCCAAGTTGATCGTTGCAAGATGAGGGAGGACATCCAACAGAATTCGGCCTTCAGAGGCCCAGAAGGCCGTCACCATGACTTTACCAGCTGAGGGAGCGGCTTGGAACTTTTTCTTCGGAGGCAGTCCACGTATTGCCGTTTTGTTTCCGGTTAGAAGTGATAACCTCGTGTGTGATGATGTTTAGCATCGAGGTGTTTGACTGTTACCCGTCGATCACCGCGATTGAGAGTGTCCGCACGTCCCATCATAGCAGGAGTCACAACAGCGTGCGGCTGGCTGGGCAGCACTTGGCAGATCGGACAGGTTTGCCCGACCTTATTGCGATGATGACAAACACTGTGCTTGTGTTCATAGCCAGGTCTCCGTAGACATTCTGCAAATGCCTGTGAGTATTTATGCTGCTCTGCTTTTCTGTCAAAAGAAACTCAATGACAGTTCTCTGCTTGGAACGCACTCCGCTACAGACGTCATTTTGAAGGCCACGTACAGCTTTGCCATCTATCGGTACTTCATGAAACTATAGGGGCTGAAGTGGGTATATTTCACGATGCCCACCAACAAATTCTGCATTTTCTTCAACCAAAACTGTCTGAGAAAAAAGTGTTGCATTACTTATTGAACGCCCCTCGTGATATCACGTAAACTCTGGAGTGCACGTCCAGCAACTGAGATTAAATTTGCAAGTAACCTTGTAAATAGAGATGGAGAGTTTTGGTTAAATTCTGCGTGGAATCCTGCTCTCTTCATTGTCAAAAAATAAAGGGACAGAATTAATGTTACCTCATTCGTTGATTGGTAATTATCACGATCGTTAATGCTGGCGTCGGTCATCTTCGATTGTATGGTGGTTCTAGTGCTTACGGTGTAGGTGTGTGTGTGTGTGTTGTCAATTTTCCGGTATTGATGTGCAAACAGAGGTTTTGAATTTACTTGCAGAACCATTACTTGCTGCAGTTTTGCCTTGAAACTAACAAGGTGGTCACCTGCCAAAATAATGGCGGTTGCCGATTACGTCACCCGGCTAAATTCCCATGACTTCTTTGAACAAGTCCATACTCACTAACCCGAAACACTCGCAGAGAAAAACAAGAAAGCGCCGAAGCGGAATTCCTCGCCGACGACTAGAAACACACTACTGATTCTTTCTGTGTTCTGAACTGAAACGGAAAACTCTGATAATCACGAAGCATCATCTACTTCCGATTTCAAGAATACACGACGGAAACACCACCTGCACCCCGGAGAACACCCGACTTCTACGAGAGCTGCCGGCTGATTCTTCGATTTAATGAGCCACCAAAACGCTCCACGAAATAATTTACCGTTTAGGTTTTGCAGCGAATCAGAACCTGAGTTAGAGTGTAGCAGTTCTCGCTGGTTACGTCCTGCTCCTGCTTACAGCGCTGCTATAAAGAGCTACCTTATGTCAATACTTAATGAACATTTTGTGCAATGGATGTTGGAAACAGTTTTCGTCACGGGGAAAATTATTCTCCCTGTAAGCCAGTCACGATAAGCCATTTAGGAGGATTCGGGAAGACCAGACCACCAGCTCCAGATTGCAGAAAGCCTCCTTCCCTCCGAAACGGACCCTGCCGTGGACAATAGCCACCGTAAGAGCACATGGTTATGGCCAGGAAAGGAGAAGTTGACAAACTCATTTCTTTCTTGGAGCATACGGGCAATGAATGGGCCACTCACTATAAAATGCTCGGAAATCACTGCGAATAGACTTGTTCATTGAACAGTTAACACACATGAACAACAGTGAGGTTAAGGAGTGTTACTGTTGAGTCAAGGCGAGCAACATGTGGAACAGAAAAAAAAAGTTTTCTTATTTACTTGCCACAGTGATGTTCCTAAATACTGTTACTAAAGTCCTCCCGCTAACATCTATATCAATGAGAGTAAACGGAGCAAGTTATTCGTGTGGCTGTGTAGATACTCTTTCTTACATGTAAATAGGGGGTTGAAGGTATTGACTCAGCTTTCACTGCCAACTCTGAAAAATGTGTCCATAAAATATGTAAATGCAAAATAAGAGCGGCCGCCAAGCGAACGCCTCTGGAGGGAGCTCTAACGCAACAAACGCTGGCGACCTACTTACCCGTTGCGGGAGCCGCCAAATAAATGATGGGGACTGCGATAGCGCCCGCGGGTCGAACCCGGCGCCTCCATTAGCACACTTCTTATCGCCACATCTGCGGCGACGTGTCGCCCATCCGCCTGAGTAACCCGTTTCTCCGACCGTTTGATTAGCCGTTAAGTGCCACCGAGTCGCTATCGTGTCACCAGGCGACTCCTACGTCAACTTCGTCCTTAATTTCCCACCCAGTCCGATGTCATCTTCCACCTAAGTAATATTCGTTAGGTCGTATTGACTACGTGAAACAGCCGTACAGTAATCGCAGGTTAGTAAATGCCGTCTAAAGGCGAATATGTTAAACTACACAGCACGGTAACCTAAAAGTTTGTTTTATGCGTCAACACCGGTTTAGCTATATGGTCCTCCAGTAATTTGAACAAATTAATTCCTTCCTTCCTTCTTGTGCCTGGAGCGTACTTTGGCCGTGCCACGTTCAACCTCAGGTCACAGCCAGAACCACTCAATCGGTGTATCCACTACAAAAATTTCTAAAATAACCTCTATAAGTATGTGCAGAAGTGTCTACAGTACAAAAACAATTTGTGCACGTTTACTTCTGCATGTTGCTTGGGAAAGTTAATTTCATGCACCTGCTTAAGGTACAGAGCCATTCATAAGCACCTCCAGGGATTCAGAAGACAAGTGCGTGGGAACTGCAAGACATACAGAAAAATGACGCGTATAACTGGATAGAGCATCTCATAATACACTCCTGGAAATTGAAATAAGAACACCGTGAATTCATTGTCCCAGGGAAGGGAAACTTTATTGACACATTCCTGGGGTCAGAAACATCACATGATGACACTGACAGAACCACAGGCACATAGACACAGGCAACAGAGCATGCACAATGTCGGCACTAGTACAGTGTATATCCACCTTTCGCAGCAATGCAGGCTGCTATTCTCCCATGGAGACGATCGTAGAGATGCTGGATGTAGTCCTGTGGAACGGCTTGCTATGCCATTTCCACCTGGCGCCTCAGTTGGACCAGCGTTCGTGCTGGACGTGCAGACCGCGTGAGACGACACTTCATCCAATCCCAAACATGCTCAATGGGGGACAGATCCGGAGATCTTGCTGGCCAGGGTAGTTGACTTACACCTTCTAGAGCACGTTGGGTGGCACGGGATACATGCGGACGTGCATTCTCCTGTGGGAACAGCAAGTTCCCTTGCCGGTCTAGGAATGGTAGAACGATGGGTTCGATGACGGTTTGGATGTACCGTGCACTATTCAGTGTCCCCTCGACGATCACCAGAGGTGTACGGCCAGTGTAGGAGATCGCTCCCCACACCATGATGCCGGGTGTTGGCCCTGTGTGCCTCGGTCGTATGCAGTCCTGATTGTGGCGCTCACCTGCACGGCGCCAAACACGCATACGACCATCATTGGCACCAAGGCAGAAGCGACTATCATCGCTGAAGACGACACGTCTCCATTCGTCCCTCCATTCACGCTTGTCGCGACACCACTGGAGGCGGGCTGCACGATGTTGGGGCGTGAGCGGAAGACGGCCTAACGGTGTGCGGGACCGTAGCCCAGCTTCATTGAGACGGTTGCGAATGGTCCTCGCCGATACCCCAGGAGCAACAGTGTCCCTAATTTGCTGGGAAGTGGCGGTGCGGTCCCCTACGGCACTGCGTAGGATCCTACGGTCTTGGCGTGCATCCGTGCGTCGCTGAGGTCCGGTCCCAGGTCGACGGGCACGTGCACCTTCCGCCGACCACTGGCGACAACATTGATGTACTGTGGAGACCTCACGCCCCACGTGTTGAGCAATTCGGCGGTACGTCCACCCGGCCTCCCGCATGCCCACTATACGCCCTCGCTCAAAGTCCGTCAACTGCACATACGGTTCACGTCCACGCTGTCGCGGCATGCTACCAGTGTTAAAGACTGCGATGGAGCTCCGTATGCCACGGCAAACTGGCTGACACTGACGGCGGCGGTGCACAAATGCTGCGCAGCTAGCGCCATTCGACGGCCAACACCGCGGTTTCTGGAGTGTCCGCTTTGCCGTGCGTGTGATCATTGCTTGTACAGCCCTCTCGCAGTCTCCGGAGGAAGTTTGGTGGGTCTAACACACCGGTGTCAATGTGTTCTTTTTTCCATTTCCAGGAGTGTATATGCTGTGGTGCAGTTGCACTTGGGGGGGAGGGGGGGGGGCTAGGCGTGTCAGAACGGGTAGACATATCATCTCTTGCGTGGGGTTGCATCAGATTAGTTAACACTGCAACACACCGACCAAGTTTGGTCAGGAATGTGCACAGTAGGAAGTAGAATGCAACAGTGTCAAGTGCGGGTGTTAGTTCTTACAAAATACAACACAGCCGTCGGCGCACTGCGAGGCAAGCCGGCCTGGCAAAATGTGGAAACAGTAGCGCCTAAGCGGAAGAAGGTGGAAGCCTTACCACACCAGCAGCCGCTGAAGTAATTAGCATGTGAGTCACAATCCCCAACAAAACGCAAGCAACTGGAGCTCGAAAGCGTGTAAATACCTAATCATTCTGTACTCAGTTTTGTCTGTCCATCCTTCTGGTTGAAGGTTTGGGACACTTCGACTTATATGATAAAATGGAACACCTACAGCCGTCCTTTTGCTGTTATATATTACGTAGCTACCAGTTTCAGTGATTTTGTACAGCATCTGCACACCTTAACTGATAGGAAGGTGGACTCGAAATGTATAAACGATGCCATCAGCGGACAGCATCTATGCACCGGTTTCCGTAGACTGCAAAAGCGATGTTGTGTCTGCAACTAGTTCTTAGATGTTGGCCACTGATGGGATCGTGTGTATGACTGGAGTCCATCCCGTCAGCGTCAGTTACGGTCTGAAGATAGTGTACAGAATCACGTAAACTAGCATCTATATAATAAATAACATCGAAAAGACAGTTGTAGTGTTCCACTTTATTAAACTTTGTACTAATGTCATTTGTGTTAGTATCGCAGTAGCACTGCCATTGGCATCTGATGCTTGGAGGTGTCATCCAGAATGCTGTTCGTGGACTGCAGTTCACTCAGCGACAGGGCAGTCCAGCCTCAAAATACAGAACTGGAGCCATCATCAGATCAGGCCAGCACTGGCCCTGGGAAGCAGTTTGGGGGTCATCAACGCAGGGCAGTGCGTCACGACCAATACAATATCTGCTCACCGCCGGTGGGACAGTGCTGAGGTCACAGACCATGGCACACACTCACGATCGTAGCTACCTGAGGCCACTGGGACACGAATCGTCGCCGATCGAGGCAGTTGTGACAAAGCACCAGCACTCTCAGACACTACGCCCCGTCGGTAATGATGGACGACAACACACAGGAAGGCGCTGAACACCTCAGCCACGCTGCTGCTTTCTGTGTAGGACCAAGGCGGGGAGCAGTAACAAAGATTTTGGGAAACTCATGGCTGTTTGACTGCCAATGCATGCCATCCCCATTCACCCCCTCTCCCCGACACCAGACTCCTCCACTGTGCCACTTGACTTCAACACCTATAGATAGGCAGCTCAGTGAACAGATTTCCAAAGCGGACTTTTGTCGTGCCCATCTGGGTAATTAATGTCAGTACTTACGTGAACCGATAATCACAGCATCATAAATGGTGCTCCCACTGAACATCTTTAACGGAAGTTAGAAACTTGGAGACATATTCTGTCCACTGATCTGTGCCTGTTTTCTGTATGTCTTGCAGTTTTTGCATCGTCGTCTTCTGAAACTCTGTAGCAGCTTATGAATACAGTAATCATGAACTTGCAGAACTGTTTCCATTGGAGTTATCATATGAGAAGGACACATGGAAACTTACAACTTTGTGCTTTACAACCAGAGAAATTAGCCTCACTGTTACATTATTATTTTTAAAATATAATTATAACTAAATATGGAAGGGACAAATATTTGAGTGTAGTAACTGATACAAAACTGTACATATTTAAGTTTTCAGAAAACACTTGATTAATTTCTTGTTCATGCTGCCTCTGTTACGGAGCTTGAAGGAACTAGATGCTGTTCAGAACTTCAGAGGTAGCATTACCTAACGTTGGACTGACACAGGGGTAATGAATACAATGTAAAACTAGTGAGTAGCTTTAAGGGATGAAATAGTGAAGGCAGAAGAGGATCGCATAGGTAAAAGGGCAGGACCTAAAAGAAATTATGAATATCACAGAAGATATTGAATTTAATCGACGAATGGTGGGAATGGAATACAAACGTCTAAAAAATTATACTGACAGGAAGCTGGAAGTGTAAATGGCTAAGCAGGATTGGCTAGAGAAGCATGCGTAAAATACAATAACAAGATGCTACCCGTATGAAATTAGACAGACCTTGGAGCAAAGACAAGCAACTGCAGTTCAGATGGCAAGCTAGCACTAAGCAAACAAATAAAAGCTGAAGTGTGGGAGGAATATGAAGGGGTTCTATGTAATAAGAACAATCCTGAGAATAAAATTGTAGAACATGAAGATGAAGTGGCTGATGGTGAGATGAGAGACATGATACTAAGACAAGAATTAGCCAAAGCACTGAAAGATCTAAGCGGAAACAACCCTCCTCGACGGCACGACATCCCCTAAAAATTACTGAGATCTTTGGGAGAACCATAATGACAAAAATATTCAAACTGGTAAGCAAGGTATGTGTGACAGGCGGAACACCATCAGACTTCAGGAAGAATGCAAAAATTCCGAACCCAAAAATAGCAGGTGATGACAGGTTTGAATACCACAGATCCATCAGCTCCGTAAGTCATGCTTGCAAAATAATGACACGAATTATTTACAGAAGAATGGTAAAATTCGTAATGACCAACCTTGAGGAAGACCAGTTTCGGTTCCAAAGAAATGTAGGTACACCCGAGGCAACACTGATACTAGCATCTACCTTAGAAGATAGGGTGAATAAAGAGAAACCTGCGTTTACGGCATTTGTAGGTTTAGAAAAAGCGTTTGACAATGTTGATTCAATTACACTCTCGGGAATGTTGAAGATGGCAGGGATAACATACAGGGATCGAAAAGTTATTAAAAATTTGTATAGAGGCCAAATTGCAGTTACAAGAGGTGAAGTACACGAAAGCGATACCTTTTTGAGAAAGGAGTGTAGCAAGTGTGATTCTTCAGCTTCCCCCGACGTACTCCATGTCGAAATACACTCCTGGAAATGGAAAAAAGAACACATTGACATCGGTGTGTTAGACCCACCAAACTTGCTCCGGACACTGTGAGGACTCTACAAGAAATGATCACACGCACGGCACAGCGGACACACCAGGAACCTCGGTGTTGGCCGTCGAATGGCGCTAGCTGCGCAGCATTTGTGCACCGCCGCCGTCAGTGTCAGCCAGTTTGCCGTGGCAAACGGAGCTCCATCGCAGTCTTTAACACTGGTAGCAAGCCGCGACAGCGTGGACGTGAACCGTATGTGCAGTTGACGGACTTTGAGCGAGGGCGTATAGTGGGCATGCGGGAGGCCGGGTGGACGTACCGCCGAATTGCTCAACACGTGGGGCGTGAGTTCTCCACAGTACATCGATGTTGTCGCCAGTGGTCGGCGGAAGGTGAACGTGCCCGTCGACCTGGGACCGGACCGCAGCGACGCACGGATGCACGCCAAGACCGTAGGATCCTACGCAGTGCCGTAGGGGACCGCACCGCCACTTCCCAGCAAATTAGGGACACTGTTGCTCCTGGGATATCGGCGAGGACCATTCGCAACCGTCTCCATGAAGCTGGGGTAAGGTCCCGCACACCGTTAGGCCGTCTTCCGCTCACGCCCCAACATCGTGCAGCCCGCCTCCAGTGGTGTCGCGACAAGCGTGAATGGAGGGACGAATGGAGACGTGTCGTCTTCAGCGATGAGAGTCGCTTCTGCCTTGGTGCCAATGATGGTCGTATGCGTGTTTGGCGCCGTGCAGGTGAGCGCCACAATCAGGACTGCATACGACCGAGGCACACAGGGCCAACACCCAGCATCATGGTGTGGGGAGCGATCTCCTACACTGGCCGTACACCTCTGGTGATCGTCGAGGGGACACTGAATAGTGCACGGTACATCCAAACCGTCATCGAACCCATCGTTCTACCATTCCTAGACCGGCAAGGGAACTTGCTGTTCCCACAGGAGAATGCACGTCCGCATGTATCCCGTGCCACCCAACGTGCTCTAGAAGGTGTAAGTCAACTACCCTGGCCAGCAAGATCTCCGGATCTGTCCCCCATTGAGCATGTTTGGGATTGGATGAAGCGTCGTCTCACGCGGTCTGCACGTCCAGCACGAACGCTGGTCCAACTGAGGCGCCAGGTGGAAATGGCATAGCAAGCCGTTCCACAGGACTACATCCAGCATCTCTACGATCGTCTCCATGGGAGAATAGCAGCCTGCATTGCTGCGAAAGGTGGATATACACTGTACTAGTGCCGACATTGTGCATGCTCTGTTGCCTATGTCTATGTGCCTGTGGTTCTGTCAGTGTGATCATGTGATGTATCTGACCCCAGGAATGTGTCAATAAAGTTTCCCCTTCCTGGGACAATGAATTCACGGTGTTCTTATTTCTTTTTCCAGGAGTGTATTTCACCCTTGAACTATTGCGAGTGACACATGTTTATAGTCTATCCTCGACGTTACTAAACGCGTACATTGAGCAAGTTGTGACGGAAACCAAAGAGAAATTTGGAAAAGAATTAAAGTTCTGGAGAAGAAATAAAATCTTTGTAACTCTGCAAGAGTAAGGAATTGGAACAGGAGTTAATCGGGATGGATAGTGCCTTGAAAAAAGGCTATAAGGTGAACATCAATAAAAGTAAAACATGGGTAACAGAAGTAGTCGAAGCATATCAGGCGATGCTGAGGGAATTAGATTGTTGTTGTTGTTGTTGTTGTTGTGGTCTTCAGTCCTGAGACTGGTTTGATGCAGCTCTCCATGCTACTCTATCCTGTGCAAGCTTCTTCATCTCCCTGTAACTACTGCAACCTACATCCTTCTGAATCTGCTTAGAGTACTCATCTTTCGGTCTCCCTCTACGATTTTTACCCTCCACACTGCCCTCCAATGCTAAATTTGTGATCCCTTGATGCCTCAAAACATGTCCTACCAACCGATCCCTTCTTCTAGTCAAGTTGTGCCACAAACTTCTCTTCTCCCCAATCCTATTCAATACCTCCTCATTAGTTACGTGATCTATCCACCTTATCTTCAGTATTCTTCTGTAGCACCACATTTCGAAAGCTTCTATTCTCTTCTTGTCCAAACTAGTTATCGTCCATGTTTCACTTCCATACATGGCTACACTCCAAACAAATATTTTCAGAAATGACTTACTGACAATTAAATCTATATTCGATGTTAACAAATTTCTCTTCTTCAGAAACGCTTTCCTTGCCATTGCGTCTACATTTTATATCCTCTCTACTTCGACCATCATCAGTTATTTTACTTCCTAAATAGCAAAACTCCTTTACTACTTTAAGTGTCTCATTTCCTAATCTAATTCCTTCAGCATCACCCTATTTAATTGGACTACATTCCATTATCCTCGTTTTGCTTTTGTTGATGTTCATCTTATATCCTCCTTTCAAGACACTGTCCATTCCGTTCAACTGCTCTTCCAAGTCCTTTGCCGTCTCTGACAGAATTACAATGTCATCGGCGAACCTCGAAATTTTTATTTCTTTTCCATGGATTTTAATACCTACTCCAAATTTTTCCTTTGTTTCCTTTACTGCTTGCTCAATATACAGATTGAATAACATCGGGGAGAGGCTACAACCCTGTCTCACTCCTTTCCCAACCACTGCTTCCCTTTCATGTCCCTCGACTCTTATTACTGCCATCTGGTTTCTGTACAAATTGTAAATAGCCTTTCGCTCCCTGTATTTTACCCCTGCCACCTTTAGAATTTGAAAAAGAGTATTCCAGTCAACATTGTCAAAAGCTTTCTCTAAGTCTACAAATGCTACAAACGTAGGTTTGCCTTTTCTTAATCTTTCTTCTAAGATAAGTCGTAAGGTCAGTATTGCCTCACGTGTTCCAACATTTCGACGGAATCCAAACTGATCCTCCCCGAGGTCCGCATCTACCAGTTTTTCCATTCGTCTGTAAAGAATTCGCGTTAGTATTTTGCAGCTGTGACTTATTAAACTGATAGTTCGGTAATTTTCACACCTGTCAGCACCTGCTTTCTTTGGGATTGGAATTATTATATTCTTCTTGAAGTCTGAGGGTATTTCGCCTGTCTCATACATCTTGTTCACCAGCTGGTAGAGTTTTGTCATGACTGTCTCTCCCAAGGCCGTCAGTAGTTCTAATGGAATGTTGTCTACCCCGGGGCCCTTGTTTCGACTCAGGTCTTTCAGTGCTCTGTCAAACTCTTCACGCAGTATCGTATCACCCATTTTGTCTATATCTACATCCTCTTCCATTTCCATTATATTGTCCTCAAGTACATCACCCTTGTATAAACCTTCTATATACTCCATCCACCTTTCTGCCTTCCCTTCTTTGCTTAGAACTGGGTTGCCATCTGAGCTCTTGATATTCTTACACGTGGTTCTCTTCTCTCCAAAGGTCTCTTTAATTTTCCTGTAGGCAGTATCTATCTTACCCCTAGTGAGATAAGCTTCTACATCCTTACATTTGTCCTCTAGCCATCCCTGTTTAGCCATTTTGCACTTCCTGTCGATCTCATTTTTGAGACGTTTGTATTCCTTTTTGCCTGCTTCATTTACTGCATTATTATATTTTCTCTTTTCATCAATTAAATTCAATATTTCTTCTGTTACCCAAGGATTTCTAGAAGCCCTCGTCTTTTTACCTACTTTATCCTCTGCTGCCTTCACTACTTCATCCCTCAGAGCTACCCATTCTTCTTCTACTGTATTTCTTTCCCCTATTCCTGTCAATTGTTCCCTTATGCTCTCCCTGAAACTCTGTACAACCTCTGGTTCTTTCAGTTTATCCAGGTCCCATCTCCTTAATTTCCCACATTTTTGCAGTTTCTTCAGTTTTAATCTACAGGTCATAACCAATAGATTGTGGTCCGAGTCCACATCTGCCCTTGGAAATGTCTTACAACTTAAAACCTGGTTCCTAAATCTCTGTCTTGCCATTATATAATCTATCTGATACCTTTTAGTATCTCCAGGGTTCTTCCACGTATACAACCTTTTTTCTTGATTCTTAAACCAAGTGTTACCTATGACTAAGTTGTGCTCTGTACAAAATTCTACTAGGCGGCTTCCTCTTTCATTTCTTAGCCCCAATCCATATTCACCTACTATGTTTCCTTCCCTCCCTTTTCCTACACTCGAATTCCAGTCACCCAATACTATTAAATTGTCGTCTCCCTTCACTATCTGAATAACTTCTTTTATTTCATCGTACATTTCTTCAATTTCTTCGTCATCTGCAGAGCTAGTTGGCATATAAACTTGTACTACTGTAGTAGGTGTGGGCTTCGTATCTATCTTGGCCACAATAATGCGTTCATTATGCTGTTTGTAGTAGCTTACCCGCATTCCTATTTTCCTATTCATTATTAAACCTACTCCTGCATTACCCCTATTTGATTTTGTGTTTATAACCCTGTAATCACCTGACCAGAAGTCTTGTTCCTCCTGCCACCGAACTTCACTAATTCCCACTATATCTAACTTTAACCTATCCATTTCCCTTTTTAAATTTTCTAACCTACCTGCCCGATTAAGGGATCTGACATTCCACGCTCCGATCCGTAGAACGCCAGTTTTCTTTCTCCTGATAAGGACATCCTCCTGAGTAGTCCCCGCCCGGAGATCCGAATGGGGGACTATTTTACCTCCGGAATATTTTACCCAAGAGGATGCCATCATCATTTAATCATACAGTAAAGCTGCATGTCCTCGGGAAAAATTACGGCTGTAGTTTCCCCTTGCTTTCAGACGTTCGCAGTACCAGCACAGCAACGCCGTTTTGGTTAATGTTGCAAGGCCAGATCAGTCAATCATCCAGACTGTTGCCCCTGCAACTACTGAAAAGGCTGCTGCCCCTCTTCAGGAACCACACGTTTGTCTGGCCTCTCAACAGATACCCCTCCGTTGTGGTTGCACCTACGGTACGGCCATCTGTATCGCTGAGGCACGCAAGCCTCCCCACCAACGGCAAGGTCCATGGTTCATGGGGGGGGGGAATTAGATTAGGAATTAAATTAGGATACCAAATACTGAAAGTAGTGAAATTTGTCATTTATACAGAAGAATGTAGCATTTCATGTAGAATTATTAGTTATTTATCACGCTTTGAAACTCTTGCCCTCGAGGAACTAGAGCAAGATGCACAACGCCACCTCAAAAAACTGTTCAACCTGCTCACTTCCTACTCCAGCCTTGGACTGCCTTTTTCCACCACCTTTACAACAACCACCAAACCTCCAAGACGTTCCCTCATCGCTGAGAAACAATGCCTCACAGACCTACTACATTTACCCCACCCTCAAAAACTCCCTCCCGCCACCATGTAAAATACAGAACCTAAATAGACCCGAAACACAGTCATGAACCTTTTGATCCGAAAGCCTTATCCGTGCAGGAGCATCAGTCCTTTCAAGAGGCAACACCTTTTGCCCCATTCCAAAATTCAATCACGCAGGACTTGTCAAAGACCTTCTCTCCTTCTCCCGGTCCCTACAGTAGAAACACTTTTTCGCCGCCAACCATAGACCAATGACCATAGACCAATGTTGAACCCTGCCTAACTCAGTTCACTCCTCCCTTCAGTCGCAATCCAACCCCACTGCCGCCAAATCATCCCCTGTTAATTTTCCAGAATTTCTTAACCTCGAAACTTGCCTCACCATAATTCCCCAAATCCCTCAACATGGAAACCAACCTTACATCCCCAGAAAGAATCGCAACCTACCACCTAAAAACTGATCCTGACCTTATAATCCTACCTGCTGACGAAGGCTCCATCATTGTTCTTCGGAACCGCAAGGATAACTTGGCAGAATGACTCCGCCAGCTGTCAGTTTCATCCACCTACAAACCATGTCACAGTGATCCTCTAGTGTTATATGTACGGACATCTCTATCCTTCTCGAATTGTAATCGGTTATTTATGACGAAATTCGTTAGTGAATATAGGTATTGTGAGCATGCAGTCAAAATGCCTAACTCTTTGAAGAGGTACTTACATGACGACCATGGGCGAACACCATGTATAATTCCTACTGCTCACTTTTATGTAGTCAGTATTTTCGTTCTAAGTGTTGGGTTACCGCAAAAGATAGTGCATAAGACATTATTGAGTGGAAATACGCAAAGTATGTTACGAGAAAGATTCGATTTTTTCCAGGATTAACAGTTATACGAAGAGCAAAAGTAGCCAAATGACTGTTTGAGCAGCTCAGTAATATGCTTCTTATAGTTCTAGTTTTCATCAATATGTAACCCCAAAAATATTGAGCATTCTACCAGTGATGTGACAATTTTTCAGAACCAGCCTTACCAAATATACAAATCGGTAATGAGACTCCCATTTAGTCAGTATTAGTTAGTATACGAAAGCACTAGTGATTGCCAGTAGATGCCCGATGCAGGTCTGCTGTTCTGTTGTGATGTAGCAGTGGGAAATGTTTAGTTACCACAAGGTGATGAGCAGAGACGTACCGAAGCAGTTAGAAAGTCACACATAAGGGATGAGTTCTTGGAAAGGCCAATGTGGGTGGCCTGAGAAGGGAGTGTCTGAACAGGAGTAGGACCATTGCACAGAAATGCAGATAGCATTTTCCATAGAGAAACGTCGGGCAGAAACGTTTCATGATGAGGAAATGGAATATGAACTCATCCTCTGTAGCTGGAATGTACCTTTGTACACGAGATGTTCAAAGCTGGTTGTTTCCAAAGAGAAGCACAGAAAACTATAGATCAACATCTCAGTGACTGAAATGGGATGGTAAATCCAGGGCCTCTGAAATTGTGGTAATGCACCGAATACTCTGTCTTCGGAGAAATACCATGTTTATTTGATGCAAAAACTGCCGCTATTGGCTAAGGTAAGTACACTCGAAGATATAAAGCAAAGCGACTAATTCGACTAACTGGCCAAAGAAGAGAGAGAGAGAGAGAGAGAGAGAGAGAGAGAGAGAGAGAGAGAGAGAGAGACTAGAGTTTTTCCGGTAGAGTATGGTAGAACACAAGTCATTGGTTAACTAGTCAGGGGAACGGGACAAGTTTCTTTTTATATCGAGCAGTTTGATCAATCAGCGCTCGGAAGATTCAGTGTCAGGAAAATTAAATACAGTGAGAGATGGAAAACGCAGCAGTGCGTGGTTTCCTCTTACTTCACATTTCATTGGAAATGAGATGGGAAAGTGGAGTTTTGAGAGCAATATCAATATCCAATTTCAACACCGAGAGCCGTCGCCGTACCTCCTGAGCCGATGCATTGAGGAATTAGAAACATTTTGGGGTAATTTGGATTTAGCCGCTGGTGAGGATCGTTGGTGACAAGAATGATCGCTTATGCGGCTACTTGGACCATCACCTGAAATACTGTAGTGAAATCACGCTGCAGGCGTGAGACAAAGTGTCGGGAAACTAGAGTGACTTTTTCATAATCCAGTTACTCTGATCAGCCAGAACGTTATCACCGCCTACCTGATAGCCGGTATGTCCACACTTGGCGCAGATAACAGCGGCGATGCACCGTGGCATGGGAGCAATGAGTCCTTAGTAGGTCGCTGGAGGGAGTTGGCACCATAATCGCACACACGTCACTTAATTTCCTTAAATTACGGGGATGGGGGCGATGATCTCTGAAGCTACGTTCAGTCACATCCCAGATATGTTCGACTGGGTTCAGATCTGGAGCGTTGGGGAGCCAGCAAATCAATTTTAACTCGCCACTGTGCTCCTCGCACCACTCGATCACACCCATGGCCTTGTTGCGTGGTGCATTATCTTGCTGAAAAGTGCCACTGCCGTCAGGAAACATGACCGTCATGGAGGGATATACATGGTCTACAACGAGTGTACAATACTCCTTGGCCGTCATGGTGCCTTGCACGAGCTCCACTGGACCCATGGATGCCCACGTGAATGTTTTGCAGAGCATAACGGAGCCACCGCCAGCTTGTCTCCGTCTCCCTTTACAGGTGTCAAAGAGCTTTTCGCATGGAATACGACGGATTCGCTACCTCCAATCGGCACTGAGAAGAAGGTATTGGGATCCATCAGACCATGCAACGCTCTGGCATTGCGCCAACGTCCAATGGTCACGTGCCCATTTCAGTCGTAGTTGCCCATATCGTTGACACATGCATGGTTCGTTGGCTGCGGAGGGCCGTCGGTAGGACTGTTCAATGCAGTATGTCCTCAGACACACTTGCTCTCTGCCCAGCATTAAAGTCTGATGTTAGTTGCGCCACAGTTCGCCACCTGTCCTGTTTTACCAGTATGCCCGGCCTACGACGTCCGAAATCTGTAATGAGGGGTGGCCGCCAAGGCCCACGACGTCTGGACATGGTTTCACCTTGGTTTCGTCAAGCGTTGAAAACAGTCACCACAGTAGTCTTAGAACAACCGGCAAGTCATGCAGTTCCCGAATTGCTCGTGCCGATCTCCGCGCCGTCACAATCTGCCCTCGGTTAAATACAGATTTCGCGCCTTCCTTATTGTGCACATGGACAACACGCTCACCGATACTACATGCACCGTGCGGGTGTCTAACAATCATCCATTCATCGACAGATGACGCTGCTCTCACCTGTACGGGTTTATATCGATAGTAGGTCGGTGGTCATAATGTTCTGCCTGATCAGTGTATTTCAAGCTTCACTCTGAAATCTTGCATTTTGTCACTAATGAACGGTTTGTTTTCAACTTTACAACAAGATGTCGCTTTTACTTTCTGTAATATAACTTACTTTAATTAATCTTACGACAGTCACAAGGCATTCCGCGATTATAACTAAATTTCTTGTCAGATTGCTAACTTTTCCCCTTGACTCACACGTCAGGTAAGCCAAGGATATAAGAGTAAAGTTGCTACAGGTTGCCATTCAGTTGTTTATTTTTTATGATTTTATCTTGATGGGGCTTCCACATGTTGCCACTGTTTAGTATTTATTTTGTTGTAATTAATCAAAGTATTTATAACTCTTGTTTCCTTTAAAATTCATATGTTGCCCCATTACAGTTTTGGAGGGTACTTTTCCATATGGCCCGCATCTCGTGGTCGTGCGGTAGCTTTCTCGCTTCCCACGCCCGGATTCCCGGGTTCGATTCCGGGCGGGGTCAGGAATTTTCTCTGCCTCGTGATGGCTGGGTGTTGTGTGATGTCCTTAGGTTAGTTAGGTTTAAGTAGTTCTCTAAGTTCTAGGGGACTGATGACCATAGATGTTAAGTCCCATAGTGCTCAGAGCCATTTGAACCAATTCCATGTTTTATCGACGCCTACCAGAATTCAATTTTTTTTGGCATTGTGGTTGTGGAGAGAAGCAGCGATTAGTATGATTAATCAATAATTCAAAAACAGTCTTAATCGCATTTATTATTATTAATTATTATTATTATACCGCCAACCGGTTTCAACCCCACGTAGGGGTCATCTTCTGGGCGTTTACACTGTGAAATTATAGATATCCGTCAGAAAGACTATTATACAACAGCTACAATTACGTAAATTTAAAATATGTTACCCATTGGTCGACTGCTGGTGGTGTCACTCCTGTCTACATAACGGCAGGAAACTATGCGAGAGTAGCCCTTCGTATGGGCTTAAATAGGGTACTGATATCACGTGAATAGACGGCAACACTCCCAACGGCGATCAACGGCATTTAATACAGTTTATTATGTGTAACTACTAGTCACCTTGGCGTAACATAAATTTAAGTGACAGTAAATAACAGAAAACGGAACCATTCCATTTAAAAAGAGTTACAATTATAGTGTTAATTGTAAAATAATAACAAATGTTCCGTAGTCAACTCGTAAAATTCGTAACAATATATTACATTATGTGCCGTAATATAAAATAAAACAATCTGTGACACACAAAAACTGGTGTCATCTTGTATTATAATATATCTGTTCGTACATTTGGCTCATAATATAATATACTGTAACGAAATTTTACGAGTTGACTAGGGAACATTTGTTATTATTTTATAATTAACACTATAATTGTAATTCTTTTTAAATGGAATGGTTCCGTTTTCTGTTATTTACTGTCACTTAAATTTATGTTACACCAAGGTGACTAGTACTCGTACATATAATAAATTGTATTAAATGCCGTTGATCGCCGTTGGGAGTGTTACCGCCTATTCACGTGATATCAGTACGCTATTTAAGCCCATACAAAGGGCTACTCTCGCATAGTTTCCTGCCGTTATGTAGACAGGAGTGACACCACCAGCAGTCGACCAATAGGTAACATATTTTAAATTTACGTAATTGTAGCTGTTGTTTAATAGAGTCTTTCTGACGGATATCTGTAATTTCACAGTGTAAACGCCCAGAAGATGACCCCTACGTGGGGTTGAAACCGGTTGAATTATTGAGAATTCAATGCATTAACCTGGAACGCCAGCCTCCCTCGAGTAGAGAGAAGAATGAAATATTAAACGTATTTACTAACTCCTGTTCATGAGCTACGTCAGTTGTTTGCATGGCTATTGTTGTACAGTTTTTAATACAGTGTGTTGTCTCAAAATTTTGGCAGAGTCGATTACTATTTCTTGAAAAACATTAACAGTCTCTTCTATTTTTTCTCACTAATGGGTTTTATTATAACACTAGTGTCATGTGTAAAAAGTACCAATTCGGCTTGAAGAATGTTAAGTGTAAGAAACAAAAGTGGACCCATATTTGAACTTTGTGGAACTCTCTTCGTGATTTATTTTGTCCCAAAATTGTTTTAATTATTCAGTGCAACTTTTTGTATTCGAAACAACGTCATCTGCGCATTTTATTTTCACTGTGCACCGCACAAACCACGTGGACTCCTGTCTCATTACTCATGTGGAAAACATAAATGTGATTGACGCTAGATGGTCATTAAGAGGAACGATTGTGCGATGAAGCGCTTCATGGTGAGCTGTCATCTGATAATGGCACAATAGGCCGAAATCCCGATAGTGGTGAGTAGGTACATTTAACAACCGTCCAGGCGGAAAATATTGTCATTTCTGAAATATTGCGGGGATATGGACCCAAGTAAACAGAAAGTAATGTATTAGCCGACCACATATTGTTGCACCTGGTCGGTTAATAGTGAGTTTTTACCGTGATATTCCACGACGAACGCTCACTAGACAGTATATGCATAACTGTCTCAAAATCATTCACAGTACGACGCACCTTTCTTAGTCACTACTTTACTTGTTAATTATACCATTGCAACGTGTTTCCGATAACATCCATGGGAGGCCAGGGGAAATAATAACGTGGTTTTGAAGTATGCATTGTGCTTTATTGGAGTTAAGCGACAGTCTGTTTTTCTGTTAGCCACGAGCTAATGGTATCTGTTCTTCTAGTCTTTAAATTATTGTCATTACATTCCACATCTAACATGCTGTGTCACCTGCAAAACAGAAAAGTATTAGAACGACCTGGCATGTTTAATGGAAGCTTATTGATCTGTACAGCTGTACTAAGAAAAGCATCGGACCCAGAAGAGAACCCTTTGGCTCTGTGCTACTTTACAGCCCTCCACCCCCCAATGCCCGAAGACAAAACCAAATTTGTTTCTTGTTCGTTGTCACTGGATTAAAGTCATCAAATTTTCATGTATGAAATGAATCATTCTTCAACTTTTCCTGTGAACATTTTAGCATTTCTGCCAATAGGGAGCCATAAGCTTTACTCCCACAATTCAGATCTCAGTTGAGCGAAGACGCAGTACCTGTACATGACGTTATAAAGTAGAGTCAGAGACGAGGAATAGAGGTCGTTGCAAGTTCACTTGTCAGAGATTGCACAGACCGAATAATGTGATAAGCTGCTGTCATAGAAGATGGAGGGATTACTCCCGGGTCAGTGGATATAAACTCACATTTTCATTCCTGAATATTTACTAAAGAATTATCAGCTCTAGCTTACAGTAATAGAGGATAACCTCTCAATACTACGTTATCACCACATAATTACAACTTCATTTTATAAGGGGCGACCAAAAAGTTTCCGTTCGAAAGCCGTGGAGTCCAGAATTGGTATGCCAACCAGGCAAAATCGCCATTAAAGCAATTATCCCACCGATGCACAAGATTGAAGATACCCATTTGGTAAAACATCGTTTCCGGCTTCCACGAAGTCCATCACTGCCTACTGCACCTCCTCGTCTGCCAAACATGGTCAATCGTTGATGGCGTCTTAAGGGACTGAAGGCGAGATAATCGCATGGGGAGGGGTCAGGACGTTAGGAAAGTTGCTCGAGTTTCTCCCACTTGAGTTGACGTGACTTCTTCTGGCCTCCCAGATCGACTAGCTTCTTGTGTCGAGTCGCTACCAGCACAGAACTTGGAGCACTACTCCACAACGATGGTTTTCGACAAACATGCAGCTTCATATACATTCTTCGTTCTCCGATGGCAAGCAAGCAAGAAAACAATAGCACCACGTTGCTGCTGTTAGGATGCTTTGCAAGGCAACAGTCCGCCTGACCTCTTCATACACTTCTTAATGGCCGTCAAACGAGCTTATCTTGCATTTCTAAAATCTGAATTTGCTTACCTGCAAATTAATGTCATTTCACTACCATATGACACTCGCATTGCAAAGTAAATCAGATGCTATGTACCGGTATGTACATGATCGACAGTAGGAGGCTTACTTTCTGTTTTGGTGTCGGGTCTCAGGGGCAGAGCAACGGACACTCGCTACGGTGGCTGCGGGCAGATTTACCGCGAAAGCTCCATGTTTTGGGAAGGAAAGCGCCAGCTCGGCGCCACGGCTGTGCTATTCTTTGGGACGTTTCGGAGAAATGGTAGCCGAACTCCACAGAATAGCCGACAGAACGGCGCCACAAGTCGCACCACAATTGTCACATCCGCTGGAGCCCGTCGCCTGAAAACGTACCACTCTAAGTCATGGCGGGGGCTGCGAGAAGCTGCTCGACTGTTACGTCAGCACACGTCTGCAGTGACTGTCGGGATTTGGCGGGAAGGAACGGTACTGGCGCCTCGATTGAAGGATTACGGTAATAGGAGTCTAGACGAATTTGGTGTGAGGTCATTAGTAGCGAAATCTTTGTTCATTGGCAAAATTCTGACAGCGAAGCGGCCGCTCTCTGGGCGCGAGGCAGAAGAAAATTTTGCTGTAAAGTAATTTCATTGGCAGTTTTTCTTGTCTGGCCACCTGAAGAGACCAGATCAGCCTTTTTTTCGCGCTTGTGCTTTGATCGGTCTCCAAGGCGGAACCCCATATCCATGCTGCGAAGCCGACCATGAGACATCAACACACGGCCTTGCGCCGTACTGTCGGTAATATACGCAGCTCCGGCCTATACTGTTTCAGTTGACTTTTCAGCTGCCCAAAAATTTGAATTGAAGTTTCTCAGCGATGGCATCTGTAGAGCCACTTTACCTCCTTAGCTGATATCGTGGTAATGAATCCCATTATCCACTTGTTTCTATAGATTATTCACCTGTTCGCTTTGTTCCCTCTTCTTGTAACAGAGAAGCACACTAGATTCCTTGCCGTATCATCCGCACTAGTTTCTTGCCAACAAGTCTATCAAGTGAGGTCCATTTAGGTGTTTTGTTTACATTAACATACATGATTGTTCCTCCTACAAATTCTTGATCAAAAATTAAAAATTTTACGCGTTTCACTGGACCAACGACAGCCTCTTCGCAAATTACGTGGCCATGGGCCACCCGTTACAAATATATTTGCAACAAATACACTTGTAACTAGTGGCCGGCACTTAGACACATTATTACTAAAGATGCTCGCATTGGTTGAACGGTCGTCGGTCAAGTGAAACATACAAAGTAAAGAAAAGGTTACATGCGACTTGTGGTGGCTCTAAGATTTTCATTTCTAAAAGTTACTATTCCCCTGCAGCCAAATGCCTGCGCTCACAAAAGATACTGTTATGCATCTGGTAGAACAGCGACGGTGCGGTGTGCTACGCTTTGCTTTCCCGAGATTTAACCATCATTGGTGGCATTTGTTGTCAACTGTGGCCTCTTGCAGACACAGTAAAAAAAAGAAAAGACCAGGGAGACTGCGTTAAGTGATACGAGTCCACGGTACACGATAACGCCCGAATGCTTTCTGCTGGATTGACAAAAGCGCTATTCAGGAGTTGGGTTGGGAAGTCATTCAGCGCCAGCCTTATTCACCCGACCTTGGGCCCTTGCCTCATCTGTGGAATTGGCCTCAAGGAACTTCCTTTTCGGATGAAAATGCGATCCGAACATAGCTCGACGAGTTCTTCGCCTCAAAACCACGTAATTTCAACAGTTGCGGAATCGAAAATTTACACCAGCGTTCAGAGACCGTGGTAAATAGTGCAGGAGTATATATCCAGGATGGCTAAGTTCTCTGTTATGTGTATCTACTGTGTTTATTAAACTAATGGAACAACGCTACTAACTTATGCACTAACCCAATAACTATAAACTCCCTTAATTGAAGACGATCGTCGAAAAATATGGCACTAGATTCGTCAAGATGATGCAAAAAATCACTTACACTACTGGCCATTAAAATTGCTACACCAAGAAGAAATGCAGATTATACACGGGTATTCATTGCACAAATATATTATACTAAAACTGACATGTGAATACATTTTCACGCAATTTTCGTGCATAGATCCTGAGAAATCAGTACCCGGAACAACCACCTCTGGCCGTAATAACGGCCTTGATAAGCCTGGGCATTTAGTCAAGCAGAGCTTGGATGGCGTGCACAGGTACAGCTGCCCATGCAGCTTCAACACGATACCACAGTTCATCAAGAGTAGTGACTGGCGTGTTGTGGCGAGCCAGTTGCTCGGCCACCATTGACCAGACATTTGCAATTGATGAGAGATCTGGAGAATGAGCTGGCCAGGGCAGCAGTCGAACATTTTCTGTATCCAGAAAGACCCGCACAGGACCTGCAACATGCGGTCGTGCATTATCCTGCTGAAATGTAGGGTTTCGCTGGGATCGAATGAAGGGTAGAGCCACCGGTCGTAACACATCTGAAATGTTACGTCCACTGTACAAAGTGCCGTCAATGCGAACAAGAGGTAACCGAGACGTGTACCCAGTGGCACCCCATACCACCACACCGGGTGATACGCCAGTATGTCAATGGTGAATACACGCTTCCAATGTGCGTTCACTGAGATGTCGCCAAACACGGATGTGACCATCATGATGATGTAAACAGAACCTGGATTCATCCGAAAAAATGACGTTTTGCCATTCGTGCACCCAGGTTCGTCGTTGAGTACACCATCGCAGGCGCTCCTGTCCGTGATGCAGCGTCAGGGATGACCGCAGCCATGGTCTCCGAGCTGATAGTCCGTGCTGCTGCGAACGTCGTGCAGATGGATGTTGTCTTGCAAACGTCCCCATCTGTTAACTCAGGGATCGAGACGTGGCTGCACGGTCCGTTACAGCCATGCGGATAAAATGCCTGTCATATCGGCTCCTAGTGATACAAGGCCGTTCCGTGTTACCCTACTGAACCCACCGATTCCATATCCTGCTAACAGTCAGTAGATCTCTACCAATGCGAGCAGCAATGTCGCGATACGATAAACCGCAATCGCGGTAGGCTACAATCCGACCTTTATCAAAGTCGGAAACGTGATGGTACGCATTTCTCCTCCTTACACGAGACATCACAACAACGTTTCCCCAGGCAACGCCGGTCAACAGCTGTTTGTGTATGAGGTATCGGTTGGAAACTCTACTCACGTCAGCACGTTTTAGGTGTCCCTACTGGCGCCAAACTTTTGTGAATGCTCTGAAAAGCTAATCATTTGCATATTACAGCATCTTATTCCTGTCGGCTAAATTTCGCGTCTGTAGCTCGTCTTCGTCGTGGGGTAGCAATTTTAATGGCCGGTAGTGTAGTTTCATTATGGTGCATCGGCTTTAATATGCACGAATGATTTCTTTCAGTACGTGACGTTTTTCTACAGCTGTGTGTAACACATACACACTAACAGACACTGACGAAAAAAGTAGTCTTTGTGACTGCCTCAGCTACGGTGAGGCGATGTATTTTGGAGAAAATTTCGCGATGGTGTTACTGAAAGGCTAATGTTGACCAGCCGTCAGCACGAAAGCGGTACTGCCACGTGACGTCGAAAGCCAGAGCAGCATCGGGTTGCGCGAGTCACGGAGCGGTACGCACCGGGTGCTGTCGGCGGCCGCTGGCGTCGTCGCTGTGGAAGCGGCCCCAGGCGTCCTCCGCGGCCTGCATGGGCCATAGCAACCGCGCCGTCCCGCCGGCGGCGCGCCCCCTCTGGAACTGGAGAGGACCGCGCAGCGGCACCAGCCGGCACCGCCGCCGACAGCCGCAGTTTTGTCGATATGTGGGGGGGACCTGGGTGGCCGCGGGGCGCAGCCGCCTTCACTACGCCTCGGGCCGCAGACGAACACTGGGCCTTCAGATATCACTCATCTACAACTACACACATACTCCGGAATCCAACGTACGGTGAGTGGCGGAGGGTACGTCGTACCACAACTAGCATCTTCTCTCCCTGTTCCACTCCCAAACAGAACGAGGGAAAAATGACTGCGTATATGCCTCTGTACGAGCCCTAATCTCTCTTATCTTTGTGGTCTTTCCTCGAAATATAGGGTGTTACAAAAAGGTACCGCCAAACTTTCAGGAAACATTCCTCACACACAAATAAAGAAAAGATGTTATGTGGACATGTGTCCGGAAACGCTTACTTGCTCAGTTCTCAGCGGGACTCATCAGCAAGCAGCATTCTCCTGAAGATGGCGACCAGTTGGATCGCCGAAATATCGAGTCAAGTTGATTTTAGGATCCGGCAGCAAACCCGAAGAGATTTTCAAGACTTATTACGCCGGGAAAGCCTATGAAGTCGCTTACTTGCCATGTTAGAGCTCATTTTAGTTTCGTCAGTATGTGTTGTACTTCCTCGATTCACCGCCAGTTGGCCCAATTGAAGGAATGTAATGTTGACTTCGGTGCTTCAGTTGACATGCGACTCATTGCTCTACAGTACTAGTATCAAGCACATCAGTACGTAGCATCAACAGGTTAATGTTCATAACGAACGTGGTTTTGCAGTCAGTGCAATGTTTACAAATGCGGAGTTGGCAGATGCCCATTTGATGTATGGATTAGCACGGGACAATAGCCGTGGCGCGGTACGTTTGTAACGAGACAGATTAACAGAACGAAGGTGTCCCGACAGGAAGACGTTCGAAGCAATTGATCGTCGTCTTAGGGAGCACGGAACATTCCAGCTTATGACTAGCGACTGGGGAAGACCTAGAACGACGAGGACACCTGTAATGGCTCTGAGCACTATGGGACTTAACTGCTGTAGTCATCAGTCCCCTAGAACTTAGAACTACTTAAACCTAACTAACCTAAGGACATTACACAACACCCAGCCATCACGAGGCAGAGAAAACCCCTGACCCCGCCGGGAATCGTACCCGGGAACCCGAGCGCGGGAAGCGAGAACGCTACCGCACGACCACGAGATGCGGGGCACACCTGCAATGGACGAGACAATTCTTCGTGCAGTTGACGATAACCCTAATGTCGGCGTCAGAGAAGTTGCTGCTGCACAAGGTAACGTTGACCACGTCACTGTATGGAGAGTGCTACGGGAGAACCAGTTGTTTCCGTACCATGTACAGCGTGTGCAGGCACTGTCAGCAGCTGATTGGCCTCCACGGGTACACTTTGCGAATGGTTCATCCGACAACGTGTCAACCCTCAATTCAGTGCAAATGGGCTCTTTACGCATGAGGCTTCATTCCAACGTGATCAAATTATAAATTTTCACAATCAACATGTGTGGGATGACGAGAATCCGCACGCAATTGTGCAGTGACATCATCAACACAGATTTTCTGTGAACGTTTGGGCAGACATTTTTGGTGATGTCTTGATAGGGCCCCATGTTCTTCCACCTACGCTCAATAGAGCACGTTATCATGATTTCATACCGGATACTCTGCTGTTAAAACATGTGCCTTTACAAGTACGACACAACATATGGTTCATGCACGATGGAGCTCCTGCACATTTCAGTCGAAGTGTTCGTGCGCTTCTCAACAACAAATTTCGTGGCCTCCACGCTCTCCTGACCTCAACCCACTTGACTTTCATTTATGGGGGCATTTGAAAGCTCTTGTCTACGCAACCCCTGTACCAAATGTAGAGACTCTTCGTGCTCGTATTGTGGATGGCTGTGATACATTATGCCATTCTCCAGGTCTGCATCAGCGCATCAGGGATTGCATGCGACGGAAGGTGGATGCATGTATCCTCGCCAACGGAGGTCATTTTGAACATTTCCTGTAACAAAGTGTTTTAAGTCACACTGGTACGTTCTGTTGCTGTGTGTTTCCGTTCCATGATTAATGTGATTTGAGGAGAAGTAATAAAATGAGCTCTAACATGGAAAGTAAGCGTTTCCGGACACATGTCCACATAACATATTTTGTTTCTTTGTGTGTGAGGAATGTTTCCTGAAAGTTTTTTCCGTACCTTTTTGTAACACCCTGTATAAGTTGACGGCAGTAAAATTATTCTGCAGTCATCCTCAAACGCTGGTTCTCTAAATTTCCTCAGTAGCGATTCGCGGAAAGAACGACTCCTTTCCTGCAGACTCCCACCCGAGTTTCTGAAGCATTTCCGTAACACTCGCGTAATGATCAAACCTACCAGTAACAAATCTTTCAGCCCGTCTCTGAATTGCTTCTATGTCCTCTGTCAATCCGACCTGTTAGGGATCCCAAACACTCAAGCAGTACTCAAGGATAGGTCGTATTAGTGTTTTATAAGCAGTCTCCTTTACAGATGAACCACATCTTCCCAAAATTCTACCAATGAACCGAAGACGACTATCCGCCTTCCCCACAACCGCCATTACATGCTTGTCCCACTTCATATCGGTCTGCAGTATTACGCCCAAATATTTAATCGACGTGACTGTGTCAAAATGGTTCAAATGGCTCTGAGCAGTATGCGACTTAACTTCTGAGGTCATCAGTCGCCTAGAACTTAGAACTACTTAAACCTAACTAAGTTAAGGATATCACACACATCCATGCCTGAGGCAGGATTCGAACCTGCGACCGTAGGGGTCGCTCGGCTCCAGACTGTAGCGCCTAGAACCTCACGGCCACTCCGGCCGGCCGACTATGTCAAGCGCTACACTATTAATCGAGTATTCAAACATTACGGGATTCTTTTTCCTATTCGCTTTCATTAATTTACATCTATCTACATTAAGAGTTAGCTGCCATTCTTTACACCTATCACAAATCCTGTCCAAGTCATCTTGTATCCTCCTACAGTCACTCAACGACGACACCTTCCTGTACACCACAGCATCATCATCAAATAGCCGCACATTGCTGTCCACCCTATCCAAAAGATCATTTATGTAGATAGAAAACGACAGCAGACCTACCACACTTCCCTGGGGCACTCCAGATGATACCCTCACATCCGATGAACACTCACCAACTAGGACAACGTACTGGGTTCTGTTACTTAAGAGGTCTTCGAGCCTCTCACATATTTGGAAACCAATTCCATGTGCTCGTACCTTAGTTAGGAGTCTGCAGTGGGGCACCGAGTCAAACGCTTTCCGGTAGTCAAGGAATATGGCATCCATCTGATACCCTTCATCCATGGTTCGCAAGATATCATGTGAAAAAAGGGCGAGTTGCGTTTCGCAGGAGCGATGATTCTAAAGCCGTGCTGATGCATGGACAACAACGTCTCTGTCTCAAGGAAATTTATTATATTCCAACTGAGAATATGTTCGAGAATACTGCAACAAACCGATGTTAAGGATATTGGTCTCTAATTTTGAGGATCCGTCCTTCTACCCTTCTTATATACAGGCGTCACCTGCGCTTTTTTCCAGTAGCTCGGGACTTTACGTTGGACAAGAGATTCGCGACAAACGCAAGCTAAGTAAGGCACAGTCTTTTAGACTATGATGTGAATAGGGCCTCGTGCCACAAACCTTTGCAGCAACGAAGTGAAAAACGGTTAACACAGCACTAGCATCAGCCTAGAAAGCAGGATACATGGGTTCGATTCGCGGTCTGGCACAAATTACCATCTTCGCCATTGGTGTAAATCATTGACCACTGCCAGCTAATGTTCTTAATTTCTTCGTGTCTTGATTCGTAGTGGTTGCGGGATCAAAATTTAGTGTGTCCCTTCGGACAAGCCCTCTTCTGAAAGAACAGACACTGTATATGCACTGACAAAAGTCATGACATGACCATATGGACATGTACAGATAGCGGTAGTATCGCCTGCACGAGGTATAAAAGGGCAGTGCATTGGCAAAGCTGTCATTTGCACTCAGATGATTCATGTGAAAAGGTTTCCGACGTGATTACGGCCTCACGATGGGAATTAACAGATTTTGAACGCGGCATGTTAGTTGGACATTCCATGTTGGAACTGGTCATTTGATAAGCGTGATTGCGTTACGGAGATGTTTAGCAAACTCAAGTGGCAGACTCAGCAAGAGAGGCGCTCTGCATCGCGGTGTAGCTTGCTGTCCAGGTTTCGAGAGGGTGCGTTTCTGGATGAGGTATCGAATATATTGCTTCCCCCTACTTATACCCCCCGAGGAGATCACGAATGTAAAGTTATAGAGATTCGAGCGCGCACGGAGGCTTTCCGGCAGTTGTTCTTCCCGCGACTGGAACAGGAAAGGGACGTAATGACAGTGGCACGTAAAGTGCCCTCCGCCACACACCGTTGGGTGGATTGCGGAGTATAAATGTAGATGTAGAAATCGTTAGGGAATTCAATATTCCGAGATCCACAGTGTCAAGAGTGTGACAACAATACCAAATTTTAGGCATTGCCTCTCACCACGGACAACGCAGTGGCCGACGACCTTCACTTAACGATGGAGAGCACCGGCGTTTGCGTTGAGGTGTGAGTGCAAACAGACAAGAAACACTGCGAGAAATAACCGCAGAAACCAATGTCGAACGTACGACGAACGTATCCGTTGGGACAGTGCGGTGATATTTGGCATTAAAGGGCTGTGGCAGCAATCCGAGTACCTTTGATAACATCACAACACCGCCCGCAGCGCCTCTCCAGTGCTCGTGGCCATTTCAGTTGGTGGGAGCTGGTGGAGGGCTCGTGTGTGGCGCAGACCCCACGAAGCTATGAACCGAAGTTTTCAACAAGGCACTGTGTAAGTTGGTGGTAGCTCCATAATGGTGTGCGCTGTATTTACATTGGGTACACTCGGTCCTCTAGTCCAAATGAACCGATTATTGACAGAAAATGCTTATGTTCGGCTACCTGGAGACCTTTTGCAGCCGTTCACGGACGTCATGTTTCCAAACGACAATTGTTCTAGACAGCTCTAGCTAATGATCTCACCACTCAGATCGCCCGACGTGAATCCCATCGAGCATTTATAGGACATAATGGAGAGGTTTATTCGTGTACAAAATCCTGCGCCTAAAACATTTTCGCTATTATGCACGGCTATATGGTCACGTCGATTTCCTGCAGTACATTGGGAAAAAGGAATCGTTCACGACATTAGGAGGAACCCAATGACTTTACAATGGAGGCGGGGATGACCAGTGATACCTTCAGTGCAGATGAACACTAGACTCGAATCTTACGGGAATCGGCGAAATACCGCGAGTAAGCAGGATAATGGACAAAGGTTCAAAAATGGTTCAAATGGCTCTGAGCACTATGGGACTCAACTGCTGTGGTCATCAGTCCCCTAGAACTTAGAAGTACTTAAACCTAACTAACCTAAGGACATCACACACATCCATGCCCGAGGCAGGATTCGAACCTACGACCGTGGCAGTCGCACGGTTCCGGACTGCGTGCCTAGAACCGCGAGACCACCGCGGCCGGCAATGGACAAATTGTATTACATTAGTAGTGTTTGGATAAGCTGAGAATTTGGGGCCGACGCCAGGAATGCCAGGATAGTCCGTGCAACTGTATTGACCACCGTGTCCGGATTGCTTGGTGGTCAGCGCATCTGCCTAGTAAGCAGGGTACCCGGGTTCGAGTTCTTCTCTGGCACAAACTTTCAGCTTTCCCCATTGACGTAAATCGACGCCCTCTGGCAGCTAATGTCGTTAATTATTTTGTGTCTTGACAAAACACTTTACACGAAAAATCAGTTGCCTGCCGCTGTGGCCGAGCCTTTTTAGGCGCTTCAGTCCGGAACCGCGCTGCTGCTACTGTCGCAGGTTCGAATCCTGCCTTGGGCATGGATGTGTGTGATGTCCTTAGGTTAGTTAGGTTGAAGTAGTTCTAAGTCTAGGGGACTGATGACCTCAGGTGTTAAGTACCATAGTGCTTTGAGACATTTGAACTTTTTTTTTAAATCAGTTAATACGAAACAAACCTGCAGTCCTAATAAAACACTATGTAATTTACTACTTTTTCTCTAATCAAAATATCCACGGGTGTACTGCCGGTCTATAGTGTCCAACGGGCACAATATTTCGGCGATCAAACATGTCGCCATCATCAGGTGAACTGACGGACTGAGCTCCTGTGAACGTGCCGGCACAGAGATCTGTACGCTATGGCTGCTCAGGGGGAACTGGGTTCGGTCGCGGCGGCGGCCGATTTAAATACCCTTCGCCCGCGGCGCGCTCCCTCCGCCGTCCGCGCCCCGCGCCACGGTAGCGCGGTGGAACAGATTTCGTCGGCGTCTGAGATGACGTGGGTGTGATGGCTCTGTCCGCCGTGGTCGTCACAACTATGCGTTTGCTCGATTTACTCTTGATTAGCCCAATCGCTGGTTCCCAAGCCTTGCTAAGATAATATCCACAGTCACGGTTTATGAGGTCGTCATTGGTGCGAATTTCGATGGCCTCTCTAACAACGCTGTCCCAGTATCTCGACGTCTGTACCAGAATCCTCGTGCGGTCATACTCCATAGCGTGATTTTCCGACAAACAATGTTCAGCGACCGCCGACTTGCTCGGATACATCAGTCGAGTGTGCCTCTGGTGTTCACGGCATCGATCCTCGACGGTACGCATCGTCTGACCAATATACGACTTGCCACATTGACACGGAATCTGGTACACGCGCCTTCCTCAAACCGAGGTCATCTTTGGCGCTCCCCACCAGTGCACGAGTTTTATTCGGAGGACAAAACACAGTTCCGACCCGGTGTTTCTTCAGAATGCGGGCGATTTTGCCCGAGAGTGCGCCTGTGTATGGAATAAATGCAGTGCCTACCTTCTCCCTCGTGACTTCATCAATCTCAACAGGTTGTGATGCAATGGTTGGGCGGAGAACACGTTGGATCTGCCACTCTGAGTACCCATTTTTTCGAAACACAGTTCTCAGATGTTCCAATTCCTGGGGTAGACTCTCTGTGTCAGAGATAGTGCGCGCCCTATGTACTAGAGTTTTAAGTACCCCATTCCTCTGTGAAGGGTGGTGGCAGCTGTCTGCGTGCAAATACAGATCAGTGGATTCTGGTACAGACGTCGAGATACTGGGACAGCGTTGTTAGAGAGGCCATCGAAATTCGCACCAATGACGACCTCATAAACCGTGACTGTGGCTATAATCTTAGCAAGGCTTGGGAACCAGCGATTGGGCTAATCAAGAGTAAATCGAGCAAACGCATAGTTGTGACGACCACGGCGGACAGAGCCATCACACCCACGTCATCTCAGACGCCGACGAAATCTGTTCCACCGCGCTACCGTGGCGCGGGGCGCGGACGGCGGAGGGAGCGCGCCGCGGGCGGAGGGTATTTAAATCGGCCGCCGCCGCGACCGAACCCAGTTCCCCCTGAGCAGCCATAGCGTACGGATTTCCGTGCCGGTGCGTTCACAGGAGCTCAGTCCGTCAGTTCACCTGATGATGGCGACATGTTTGATCGCCGAAATATTGTGCCCGTTGGACACTATAGACCGGCAGTACATCCGTGGATATTTTGATTATCAAATACGCCGGGAGAAACTCAAGAATTACTTTTTCTCTGTTTTAACATGAATTAAAAATCGTTTGGCATGAAAAGATTTCGCTTCTTCCGGATTTATTCTTCTTTTGTAGGGTTCCGTACCTCAGTCAGTAAAAATGGAACCTTTAACGCATCATTTTTGTCCACTGTCTGTCTGTCCGACTGTTAAGACTACTTTTTCTCAGATACGAGTAAAGGTTTTAAGATTAAAGTTGTATCAAATACTGAGGTCTACGGTTTCTTGTGGTAACATTTAAGCTTGTGTGTCAATGCAATCGAAAGCTACGGTCGTTTCTGTCATACATGTCGATACTCGCAAACTCATTCATCAAAACCTATAAGTGAAGTGCCTCTATACTTGTCGGTTGTGGTGGTCTACCGGCGTGGATGACTGGTGATTCCTGAAAAACGCTCAATACGCTCTTGAAGACACCGAGGTACAGTGTGCTCTTTGCCCCACTTCCCCTTCCCCACCCTCCTCTAATGGGGTGTGCCTTTCTTAGGGTGAATGTTCCGCGCACCATTAAATTGGAGCGTTACCAAAATTGTATGGAGTCAGGAAGGAAAGAGATTGGCTGATTCATGGAAAGCTGCATTCACTGAGAAAGATTACTTTAGCTAAACTAGCACGAAATTATTTTAATTTATCCTTTGAATCACATTAGTTTGTAACATTCTCTTTTATACAGTTTTCATGTGTACACATTTACTAATTGTAATAATGTAAATAAGAATATGTAAATAAATAAAAAATGTTGTAGACCCATGGAGTCTATCGTCGCCTTGGGAGAAATTTTTCTAATAGTTATGGGCAACGCCTGAAGAGGGGTAGTTCACTTTTTGGCAGGGTAAAAATGGCACTGGGAAGTACGGGTAGATTTGATTTTAGTTTCGCCTTTTTTTTTTTTTTTTGAAATTAAACTCAGTTAGATAAGGAGGTATGTCTACACACACCCACACCACACACACACACACACACACACACACACACACACACACACACACACACAAGGAAAAAAGTCGACAGAGCGTGTGTCTCGATATCAAGAGGCCCGGAGTCAAATCTCAGTTGGACAACGGGATTTGCAGTTTTGATTTTAACCTAGATTTCACCCCTTTACTATGTGAGCACTCACCAGAAACAACACGTGGTTGGATTCCAAGTTAAACTATAGGTCCCCTTTCTCCTTTCCGGTAACTATGGTAGGTTAGGGTCGAAAGTTCGCCGAAGTGGCGTCCAATAGAAACACTTAGACCAGACCATTGAGCCACATGAAATTATTATTAATACCTTCATGTATAACTAAGTTTTTACGGAACCCCTCAGAACGTGAGTCCTATTCGCACGTTTCCATTTTTTATTTAGGAGTAATTATTTTAAAAAATGCGCATTGGCCAAAAAATCTGGAAAGTTTATACATAATTACAATGTCCTCCGATATCACTTGACGGATTTCTTGCACTCGATGGTGATTTGTGTGCAGTATCCATTTTGACGAATGAATATATGTTGGAGATAATTCATACATAAAAAAATCGCATCCATGTAAACAATGCCAGAAATTTAACAACGAACTTATCATTTCATTTCCTGTCCCCACTGCAACAGAAATCACGGGAACTATACGTAGATACGTAGATGCGGATTCGAACAACGAAAAGAATAATAAGATGAACGATATGTAACAATCTGTCTTACATTTGATGCTGAAACTACCCTACGAACACCCCAATAACAGGTTTTTCCCTAAAGGCAAAAATATACTATACACAATTTGTTCAAAAAACCATCACGTACTCCCATAGGTGATAGTGTTGGTCAAAACCAAAGGAATGTTTCTGTAATTATATGTCCAGAAACCATTACCTACTGAGATGTAAGACAATGCGTACTCTCGTTCCCATAGCCATAAATCCAACGCATCCAGATTCGTTTAACGGGGAGGGCATACTACCGGACCTCATCGATCAATCCATCGGCCACGAAAATTTGCGGTGAGGTACTGTCGCACGATCCGTAGTAAATAGGTTGGTGCCCAGTCGTACACAAACAACAGTTGTCTTTCTGCAAGGATAATGTTCTCCAGTAGTGCTGGCAACTCATCGCGCATAAAGCATCTGTTACTCTGTTTGGTAAAGTGTTTGGTCCTATGAGTCTGTCATCTACAAAACTTGGGGGTATAAACCAATAACAGTAAATGTTAGTAGGAACTAGATATGCTGCGCTGTAATATCATACTACGAGTTCGAAACTGCAGGTTTCTTCGTATGTATTGTTTAACACGAAATTCCTTTAACTTTTTCGGCCACTTCAGTGCCTCGTTAAAATTTTTAAACTTTTGTAACAAAGGATGTCCATGTACCCCGTACTCAGAGGGGTTGCAAAGGGTTTCTTGGGGAACAAATAGCTCATAGGAAGACGGAAACGTCATGCAGCGAGGCTCCAGAGCGGAATGGCCGATCTCTGTCTTAGCGACTTGCAACTTAACAAATAGTTGATGTCCATTTCTCCGATCTAGTGACGTACGCAGCACTCGTTCTGTCAGTAATTAGTCAGCTCACTGTTAATACAGCTACGAAATTGCTAATGTTTCGCTCTCTAGAATTGCAGCATGTAGATTGATGAACGAAAAAAGAAAGAAAACCACCCAGATATGGAGGAACAAATGGAATTAGAGGACATTAAATTAAACACCTTTCAGCTGTCAATTTTCAACCTTATTTTATTGGGCATTTTACTACGCCATCTTCAGGCCCCTGACCGACGAGAAGGAATGATCCACCTCGCTTGTGCTCAAACAGGGCCAGCAATACTGGTATTAGTAGATATCTATTTGTTACAGTGACCACTTAAACCGTCAGCTGACTGAAACCATCACCTGCCAACTGTTCAGTCTTCCCTTCCAAGACGAGTCCAGCTTCCAAATTTTGCTCCACCTCACTCGGAGAGAACGACTGGTGTTAACGAAAAGTTCATAGTTTTCGGTTTTGCTTGGCTGATTAATGACAGCCCCAATGTCATTTAATTCCAGGTTTCCAGAATGAGATTTTCACTCTGCAGCGAAGTGTGCGCTGATAATCTGCCAGGAAGTTTCAATTCCAGGTTTGCTGTAATAGGACTAAAAGGAATATTTAGAACCCGGTGATTGAATTAAATGTGCAAGAAACACTTTTCCTACGACGAATTCTGAGAAATTACTCATCTACCTATGAGAGTGCATTCACCGTAGGCTGGAGGGTACAGAAAAAGGCAGTGGGGTAAGTAAGTACGTACCTCTACATGGCTACTCTGCAAATCACAGTTAAGTGCCCACAGAGGATTCATCGAACCACATTCACAATAATTGTCTATTGTTGTACTCCACTTTCGAACAATGAGTGGAAAAAACGAACACCCATATCTTTCCGCGCGAGCTTTGACTTCGCTTGTTTTATTATGATGATCGTTTCTCCCAGCGTCAACAAGATATTTTCTCACTCGGAGGAGAATGTTGATGACTGAAATTGCGTGAGAAGATCTCGTGGCAACTAGAAATGCCTTTGTTTTGATGAAGTCCACCCAAAATACTACGTTATGTAGGTGACACCCTCGCACATATTTGTGGATAATGCTAAACGTGCTGCCCTTCTTTGAATTTTCTCGATCTATTCCGTTAATCGTATCCGCTAAGGATCCTAGATTCTGCAGCGCCCTTCAAAAGAGGACGGACAAGCGTAGTGTAGGCAGTCTTTCTAGTAAGTTTCTGCCAATAAAACGCAACCTTTGGTTTGCCTTCCCCACAATACTTTCTATGTTTATTTCCAATTTAAGTTCTTCGTAATTGTAATTCCCAGATATTTAGTTGAATGCCCAGGCTTTATAATTGAGTAATTTGTCGTGCAGCCGAAGTTTAACGGATTCCTTTTAGCACTTATGTGGATGACCTTACACTTGTCATTATTTAAGGTCAATTGCCCATTTTCGCTAATTTCGCAGATATTTTATGTAAAACGTTCTGGAATTGGTATTGGTTTTGACCTTCTGATGACTTTACTAGACGATAAATATTGCATCATCTGCAAACAACCTGAGACGGCAGCTCAGGTTGTCTCCTAATAGTTTAAGGAACAGCACAGGTTTTATAACACTATATTGGGGAACGCCATAAATCACTTCGGTTTTACTCGATGAGTTTCCGTTTGTTACTATGAACTGTGGCCTCTCTGACAGGAAATCACGAATCCAGTAGCGTAACTGAGATCATATTCGATAAGTACGCTATTTAATTATAAGCCGCCTCTGAGGTACTGTGTGAGAAGTGCTAAATTGCCCACGGGGTGATGCATGATAAGAAAAAATAAGACGCAGGTAAACAAGAACAAGGGTTTATTACAACCACTGTAGAGAAATTTAATAACAAAGGAAAACAATTTTCAGTTTAAAATAATACAACTTCTGAGATACTAATTGCCATATGCCTGGAGCACACAATGAATAAACGTAGTGGGACGTGAAGATTATGCCAGTGATGCCCCCTAACGAAGCAGTTTGAGTGTTCGGCGTAGTTATCCAACAGGTACGTCTCGAGACATCGCTGGGAAGTCGTAAGTCCTGCTGCAGTGGCTTCCCACCGGGCTCTGACTGATGGGCTGCTAAGAGGCGTCGCACGAATTAGCCCAGAGCTCCGGTGGAACGAACTGTCAACGGTTTGGCTTGTGCCGACCTATATATCCGGGGCGCGGAGTAATTCGTGCTGATCCAGTTCCGCACACGTGACACGACGAAGGAAATAGGTCCCTGGCACTGAGGACCTCTGGAGACGCTCATGCTTCCGTCTATCGTCTTTGTTGTGATCGACGGAGTACTGTACATATGTAAGCCCGTAATGCTTCAGTGTCTGAGGGGTTGCCGATCGCTTTAGGCGAACGGCGGCTACAGGTCAAAAAGTCTTTTGGAAATCTAGAAATATGGAATCAGTTTTAAATTATTTCAGTGATTAAAGAGCTTGTTGTGTCTCACAAGAACAATGTTTTATTTTAATCCGTGTCGACTACCTGTCAACAGACCGGGAAATTTTGGTTCATTACCTAAACTGGAATAAAATCTTTGTGAGGACACATTTCAACGATAAACCGTAGCTAATAAAACACCCTCTGCTACTCTTCTGTTGCTTGTATACTCGTACTAGTTGCTGGTGGATTCTAAGCATGCTGTTGAAAAGGTTGCGTACTTTCGTAAGCCAAATGCTTTCTGAAACTTAATTAAGAAAGAATGAGTCAAACTGCATTATTGGGTAGGAGACCAAGGGAGACGCTTAGGTTGACGAAATACAGTGTATGTGTCTTGTGTAGATTCATTCTGCTTTTTGTTATCCATAATAAATTATATTACGTTTGTAGTTCTTTAAAAATAGCGTAACGCCGAAACGCGTTAGGTGGTATCAAGTAAGCAAAGTACTGTGGTCAAAACAAATAGTGTTGATATAGTGCGACCAAATAACAGCCAAATGTCATAAAGTATTTATGCAACGTATATCTGTACACCTCCCCATGAACCATGAATGTTGCCGTTGGTGGGGATGCTTGCGTGCCTCAGCGATACAGATAACCGTACCGTAGGTGCAACCACAACGGAGGGGTATCTGTTGAGAGGCCAGACGAACGTGTGGCTCCTGAAGAGGGGCAGCAGCCTTTTCAGTAGTTGCAGGGGCAACAGTCTGGATGATTGACTGATCTGGCCTTTTAACAACAACCAAAACAGCCTTGCTGTGCTGGTACTGCGAACGGCTGAAAGCCAGGGGAAACTACAGCCGTAATTTTACCCGGAGGCATGCAGCTCTACTGTGTGGTTAAATGATGATGGCGTCCCCTTGGGTATAATATTCCGGAGGATCTCCGGGCGGGGACTACTCAGGAGTACTTCGTTATCAGTAGGAAGAAAACTGGCGTTCTACGGATCGGTGTTTGGAACGTCAGATCCCTTTATCGGGCAGGTAGGTTAGAAAATTTAAAAATGGAAATGGATAGGTTAGACTTAGAATAGTGGGAATTAGTGAAGACCAGTGGCAGGAGGAACACGACTTCCGGTCAGGTGCATACAGGGCTATAAATACAAAATTAAATAGAGATAATGCAGGAGTAGGTTTAATAATGAAGGTAAGCTACTACAAACAGCATAGTGAATGCATTATTGTGGCCAAGATAGACACCAAGCCCACGCCTACCACAGCAGTACATGTTTATATGCCAACTAGCTCCGAAGATAACGAAGAGATTGATGAAATGTATGATGAGATAAAAGAAATTATTCAGACAATGAAAGGAGACGAAAATTTAATAGTCATGGGTGACTGGAATTCGAGAGCAGGAAAAGAAAGAGAAGGAAACGTAGTAGGTGAATATGGAATGGGGATAAGGAATGAAAGAGAAAACCGCCTGGTAGAATTTTGCACAGAGCATAACTTAATCATAGCTAACTTTTGGTTCAAGAATCATGAACGAAAGTCATGTACATGAAAGAGGCCTGGAGAAACTGGAAGGCTTCAGATAGATTGTATAATGGTAAGACAGAGATTTAGGAACAAGACATTTCCAGGGGCAGATATGGACTATGACCACAATCTATTGGCTATGAACTGCAGATAAAAACGGAAGAAACTGCAAAAAGGTAGGAATTTAAGGAGATGGGACCTGGACAAACTGACTGAACCAGAGCTTGTAGAGAGTTTCAGGGAGAGCATTATGGAACGATTGACAAGAATGGTGGAAAGAAATACAGTAGAAGAAGAATGGGTAGCTTTGATACTGAATTTAACTGACGAAAGGAGAAAGTATAAAAATGCAGTAAATGAAGCAGGAAAAAAGGAATACAAAGTCTCAAAAATGAGATCGACAGGAAGTGCAAAATGGCTAAGCAGGGATGGCTAGAGGACAAATGTAAGGATGTAGAGGCTAATCTCACGAGGGGTAAGACAGATGCTGCCTACAGGAAAATTAAAGAGACCTTTGGAGAAAAGAGAACCATTTGCATGAATATTAAGAGCTCAGAAGGAAACCCAGTTTTAAGCAAAGAAGGGAAAGCAGAAAGGTGGGAGGAATATATAGAGGGTCGATACAGGGGCGATTGTCTGGAGGACAACATTATGGAAATGGAAGAGGATGTAGATGAAGATGAAATGGGAAATATGATACTGCGTGAAGAGTTTGATAGAGCACTAAAGACCGAAGTCGAAACAAGGCCACGGGAGTAGACAACATTCCATTAGAACTATTGATATCCTTGGGAGAGCCAGCCCAGATAAAACTCCACCATCTGGTGAGGAAGATGTATGAGACAGGCGAAATACCCTCAGACTTCAAGAAGAATATAATAATTCCAATCCCAAAGAAAGCAGGTGTTGACAGATGTGAAAATTTAGAAACTATAGGTTTAATAAGTCACGGATGATAAACACTAACACGAATTCTTTACAGACGAATGGAAAAACTGGTAGAAGCTGACATCGGGGAAGATCAATTTGGATTCCGTAGAAATGTTGAACACGTGAGGCAATACCGATTCTATGACTTATCTTAGAAGATAGATTAAGGAAAGGCAAACCTACTTTTCTAGTATTTGTAGACTTAGAGAAAGCTTTTGACAATGTTGACTGGAATACTCTCTAATTCTGAAGGTAGCAGGGGTAAAATACAAGAAGCGAAAGGCTATTACAATTTGTACAGAAACCAGATGGCAATTATAAGAGTGGAGAGGCATCATAGGGAAGCAGCGGTTGGGAAGGGAGCGAGGCAGGGTTGTAGCCTCTTCCCGATGTTATTCAATCTGTATATTAGGCAAGAAGTAAAGGAAACAAAAAATTCGGAGTAGAAATTAAAATCCATGGAGAAGAAATAAAAACTTTGAGGTTCGCCGATGACATTGAAATTCTGTCAGAGACAGAAAAGGACCTGGAAGAGCAGCTGAACGGTATGGACAGTGTCTTGAAAGGAGGATATAAGATGAGCATCAACAAAAGCAAAACGAGGATAATGGAATTTAGTGGAATTAAGTAGGGTGATGCTGAGGGAATTGGATTAGGAAATGAGGCACTTAAAGTAGTAAAGGAGTTTTGCTATTTGGGGAGCAAAATAACTGATGATGGGCGAAGTAGAGAGGATATAAAAGGTAGACTGTCAATGGCAAGGAAAACGTTTCTGAAGAAGAGAAATTTGTTAACATCGAGTATAGATTTAAGTGTCAGGAAGTCGTTTCTGAAAGTATTTGTATGGAGTGTAGCAATGTACGAGAGTGAAACGTGAACGATAAATAGTTTAGACAAGAAGAGAATAGAAGCTTTCGAAATGTAGTGTTACAGAAGAATGCCGAATATTAGATGGGGAGATCACATAACTAATGAGGAGGTACTGAACAGAATTGAGGAGAAGAGAAATTTTTGGAATAACTTGACTTGGTAGGACATGTTCTGCGGCACCAAGGGATCACCAATGTAGTACTGGAGGGCAGCGTGGAGGGTAAAAATCGTAGAGGGAGACTAAGAGATGAATACACTAAGCAGATTAAGAAGGATGTAAGTTGCAGTAGGTGCTGGGAGATGAAGCTTGCAAGGGATAGAGTACCATGGACAGCAGCATCAAACCAGTCTCTGGACTGAAGACCACAACAACAACATATCTGTACAAAGAATTGAAAATAAAGGACTTCCAGAAGTTCCCTTAGCTTTGGAATCAGAGGTATTAGAAGACTTAAGTAGAGATGGACAGTTAATTTATGTAGACTGGACAGGCTCAGTGCACAATCTATGAAGTACAGAAGAAGAAAACGAACGACAAGGAGAAGGAGAAAATAAGTCTTATATTACCACATTATTTTGCACTTACTACATTAGAGGATGTTGTCGCACAGCAACAAGATGTGTGTGACCTGATTTTCTCCCGGCGTATACAGTGTTCAAGTAACTCACGGGACTGCAGCGGGGTGAAGTCGTCGACAACCGCCGATATCTCGACAAGTGACCCCCTATCTTTTTCAAAGGAAAATTGCTGCACGTAAGCGCTGCGGAACGGAATTTAAAACCTCGTTTTGCAGATCAGTTCCGGAATGTTTAGAACACATTTTGTCCCTCCGCTTTTTTACAAGGGAGAGAGCAGTATTCACCGCAGAATTCAAGCAAAAAGTTACTTGTTAATCTAATTTCAACTACTTTCCTAATACCACTGTGCCAAAAGCTGTCAGTGCATGCCAGACTCTCAATGCTGTTATATTCCATAGGATGACAGGTGCCAAGATAATGTTCTGCAATAGGCGATTTGGTCGGTTGTTATAAGCGTGTGTGACACTTATGCTTTGTACCCCGGTGTCCCACGGCCCTGATAGTCTACCAATCTAGAAATTACAGATTTTACATGTAAGACACCAATGCACATTAAAACCGTGTGCCAGACCGAGACTCGAACTCGGGACCTTTGCCTTTCGCGAGTAAGTGCTCTCCCACTGGGTTACCCAAGCATGACTCGCGTCCCGTCCTCACAGCTTTACTTCTGCCAGTAGCTCGTCTCCTACCTTCCAAACCAGGTTTGTAGGAGAGCTTCTGTAAAGTTTGGAAGGTAGGAGACGAGGTACTGCAGAAGAAAAGCTGTGAGGAGGAAGCGTGCGTCGTGCTTGGGTAGCTCAGATGGGAGAGCACTTGTCCGCGAAGGCATAGGTCCCGAGTTCGAGTCTCGGTCCGGAACACAGTTTTAATCTGCCAAGAAGTTTCATATCAGCGCACACTCCGCTGCAGAGTGAAAATCACATTCAGCAAGTGAACCTGCTTAAACTGCTAAGTGAAACTGAATTACTGTCAATTTGCTTGTCTTTATCATCACATTTCTGAGCTACAGGATTGTTCCTGACAAATACAACTCATATTTGTCCTATACGTTTATTATCCACAATAGACAAGCGCAACGCAGTCTGACTGCCTAAAAAAATGATAACCTGACTTCAAATAACTAATACAAAAGAATAGCCCAGAAATAGAAGATATCCTAACATTAACCCCTACATTTCATATGTCACTTAACTCACAGAAAATCTTCATTACACGAACTATAGCAATGCAGTGCCAATACTGCCAGCTAAATCTGGGATTCTAACTACTGAAGGCTCTAACTACTAATAGGCATGTGGTTAGCAAAGGAAAGATTTTGTTGCAGAGCAAACAATGCATTTAGCAGATTTTACCTTAGTCAAGTGACAACCAGTTCAAAAAAATTATATAATTACCAGTAATAAATCTCCATGACGGATAGACATTCAGACCGTCCGCTCGCGCTAATGCTGCAAACCTTCAACACTGCTAATTATTAATTTCTAACCTCCATCACTGCTAACTACTCACTCCCAACTTCCATCACTGCTGGCTGTTCATCTCCAACTGTGAGTCCGACCAGCCACAGAGTACCAGCGCTGTCAGAGTTATTAATACGGAGCGCTACATACCGCTGCCAACATACAAACACATAAACAGGCTGCTTACATAGCATACCTACTTCTGTGGCACTGCATACATAACTTCTTGACACTAGGCTTAATTCCGTGACACTTTTCATTTTCAAAGTCCACTTAAGACATCTTCACTCATTTTCAGTGCCGGCCGCGGTGGTCTCGCGGTTCTAGGCGCGCAGTCCGGAACCGTGCGACTGCTACGGTCGCAGGTTCGAATCCTGCCTCGGGCATGGATGTGTGTGATGTCCTTAGGTTAGTTAGGTTTAAGTAGTTCTAAGTTCTAGGGGACTAATGACCACAGCAGTTGAGTCCCATAGTGCTCAGAGCCATTTGAACCATCATTTTCAGTATCGGCGTCACTGTCACTAAATTTGTGCAAATGTTACACATGAATACCGTAGTATCAGGCGACCTATCGACCGACTTGCACTAATGTTACACGTGAATACCGTATCATCAGGTGATCTATCGACCTACAACTGTCGTGAAACTATATGGAATCATCGCAGACGAAAACAGCTTTGTATCCAAGCACTTTTACTCTTTCTACAGCTGTATCTCCGTTTACCAGTGGCTCAGTGTCATCATCTTTTTTATCCTTTGAGTTCTCCTTTCCTTCAGACACCGAGGTAACTGTGCTACAATAGTCAGTGCATTATTTGGCTAACGTTCTGGCCGAATCATATTTCCTGCATCTTAACTTCCAGTTCGCTCGTAAGGGCAAACGATCTACCCATTTTGTCAATGGTCACATTGTCTCTTTCTCAATCACTGAGGTCTGCTTAGTCTTTTAAGGTACTCCTTGGAATGTTTGGCAGGTTTTTATGTCGACCACTTTTCCCCCCAACACCTACTGAAGTGCTCTACAAAGGTTATCAGTTGAATAGCATTATCTTCTTTTGGTCAGATAATCAATTTTTGGCTTCTCCCTCTCGATTAGACAAGGAACCGTTGTTTCTGAAATGGACATAAATCTTACAAGCTGTTGCGGTTTTCCTAAGTGAATGATTCAGTAATAATGCGTTTCAATTAAACTGTGACGACTAAGAACATAAATATGTGCCATGGGTAATACGGCTACTTATAAATGTCTAATTACTTGAACAACAATGAAACTGTATTACAGGATCAGCGCAGCAGACTATGTATTTCCCTCCACACAACAAACATTAAACTACATGTTCCGCAGACAGCGTTCATGCCCGCCCAGAACGTCACTCAAGTGTGAAGAGATTTCTGCCGTTTTTTGAGGATGGCTGGAACTGTGAGTAGAAGGCCTAGCGTACTTAAGGACAAATAATGTGTCTGCCATCACGAAATAGAGTACGCCATGGAGTTAGGTAGGTTTTCCCTGTGAGATACTGCAACTGCAAGGAATACGATAGACAATCGCCTCACGCAAATAAAAGTGATCGTTAACTGAATCTAAAAAGAACTTATTCTTAAACGGCGGCCAGAAAACACACTTCATGTCATATTTGCGCAAGGGTGGCCGAGCGGTTCTAGGCGCTACAGTCTGAAACCGCGCTACCACTGCGGTCGCAGGTTCGAATCCTGCCTCGGGGATGGATGTGTGTGATGTCCTTAGGTTACGTAGTTCTAAGTTCTAGGGGACTGATGACTGATGACCACAGAAGTTAAGTCCCATAGTGCTCAGAGGCATTTGAACCATTTGAACATTTCCGCAAAATACGATCAATCTTGTTGGAAATGCTGCCTGTGTAAGCCAGACCTTGGTGTCAACTCAGAATCATCACACAGCCAGTGCACTGTTGGTTGAAAGCGCAACGTATCTCTTTTCTTTCGCAATATCACCCATCGTCATGGAAGCAATAAGGTAATTGACAGTTCCGGCAGATTAGACTGTGAGACTCGGGTTCAGAACGTTTGCCTTTCAAGGGCAAGTACTCCATTGACTGAGCTACCCAAGCACGAATCACGACCCGTCCTCACAGCTTTACTTCCAAAGTACCTCGTCTCCTACCTACTAAGCGTCACAGACACTCTACTGCGCAACATGAAGATGAGCACTAGTGAAGAAAGAATACTGCAGAGACATCGCTTACCCAAAGCCTGGGGGATGTTTCCAGAATGTAATTTTTACTCTGCAGCGGATTGTGCGCTGATATGAAACTTTCTGGCACATTAAAACTGTGTCCCGGAACGAGAATCTAACTCGGGACCTTTGCCTTTCGGGGGCAAGTGCTCTAATGACTATTTTTTTGCTCTACCAAGCTTTTTTATTTTTTAGTAAGGTGGAGAGTAGAGTAGTCAGTTTTGGGCCGGTGGAGACAGGTTGGGCAGTGGTCGAAACCCAAGGCCTGGCCACAATGCCTCCCACTTCCCATCCCTGAACCGCTACCCTCAAGCTTCTTTCTTTTTACCGGAAACAGGGTAAGTAAACAAAATATCTTTATTTCTACAAGCATAAATACCACAGAAAGGCCACCCTTCCAGCGGAATCAAACGTGAGACATTACACTCGAGCAAGACGGGCAAAAGTCTTTATTAACAAGGTGTGGAAAAAATAATAACAATAATACTGATGTCAACTGAGGTGATAGACTATAGACAAGAGGAAAGAAGTTGCTTTGGTATGATAAGACTTGCCGGCATCTGCGTGGGGGCAGAAAAGGCAGGGATCAACATGCGAGGGCTGGCCACGTTGTCCCCGGCGCCACTACCGAGAAGAAGGGCCCGAAAGGAGGGCAGAAGCCAATGAGAAGGGACAGTGGAGTTGGGGGAATGAACAGCGTGCTCTGGTATAGTGCATAAAAGAAAGAGGTGTCCATGCGCCTACTCCACTGTGCGTTTCGATATAAAAATGTAGCGCGGAGACTTAGCTTCACAAAGATGATGATGGTGTAATTTAACGTCTAGTAAGGTCATCCGAAGTCCAGTATCAGTTGCAAAGCGATTTAGAAAAGATTGCTGTATGGTGTGGCAGGTGGCAGTTGACGCTAAATAACGAAAAGTGTGAGGTGATCCACATGAGTTCCAAAAGAAATCCGTTGGAATTCGATTACTCGATAAATAGTACAATTCTCAAGGCTGTCAATTCAACTAAATACCTGGGTGTTAAAATTACGAACAACTTCAGATGGAAAGACTACATAGATAATATTGTGGGGAAGGCGAACCAAAGGTTGCGTTTCATTGGCAGGACACTTAGAAGATGCAACAAGTCCACTAAAGAGACAGCTTACACTACACTTGTTCGTCCTCTGTTAGAATGTTGCTGCACGGTGTGGGATCCTTACCAAGTGGGATTGACGGAGGACATCGAAAGGATGCAAAAAAGGGCACATCGTTTTGTATTATCACGTAAAAGGGGAGAGAGTGTGGCAGATATGACACGCGAATTGGGATGGAAGTCATTAAAGCAAAGACGTTTTACGTCGCGGCGAGATCTATTTACGAAATTTCAGTCACCAACTTTCTCTTCCGAATGCGAAAATATTTTGTTGAGCCCAACCTACATAGGTAGGAATGATCAACGAAATAAAATAAGAGAAATCAGAGCTCGAACAGAAAGGTTTAGGTGTTCGATTTTCCCGCGCGCTGTTCGGGAGTGGAATGGTACAGAGATAGTATGATTGTGGTTTGACGAACCCTCTGCCAGGTACTTAAATGTGAATTGCTGAGTAAGCATGTAGGAGTAGATGTAGAAGACTCGTGGCCCCTCTTCACAGCGCGCTCTCCGGTACAGAGTGAAAATTTCGTTCTAGAGTAAAATAACTGATAACTAGTCCTTCAGTCAACGTGGTTTCACGTGTAGCTGGTAGGTGGAGGAGTAAGTGAGCGACAGGCGATACGTGGTGATTTCACAGAGTGTGGCTGCCGGGATCAGGGAAGGTGGAGCGGGGGCGTTGCCCGTGCAGCAGTGGCCCGCTTTCCCCGGCCCGGCGGATGGTCAACCAGAGCGTACAGCCTGCCTAGCTGCCGGCTGCCGGCCGCAGGGGTTCGGGTCGCTGCGCCCTGCCCCACTGCCGGCGAGCGCGCGGAACCCGCGGCTTTCACCCATTGTCTGCCGCCGATCGGCGCCGCCGTCAACGGGGCGCTCCGCCGCCGCTTCAGATTCGCCGCTGTGCTGTTCTGCACGCAACTAGGAAGCTCTCATTTCTACGCTTCACCTAACGAGGAAGTACAGTAGTTAGTCCACTGCTCTCGTATTTTGAAAGGGTGATTTCAGATCGCCGCACCGCCACTCCGGTTTAGACTCTCTACCGTCTCGATCCTGCACTTAATGTCTATGTTGTGATGGGCCTCTCAACAGGGCCACGGTCAGTGACATCCAATCCGAACTGCTAAGTATAAGCGTTGTTTGTGGATACTTATTGCGAGGTTCAAATGGTTCAAATGGCTCTGAGCACTATGGGACTCAACTGCTGTGGTTATTAGTCCCCTAGAACTTAGAACTACTTAAACCTAACTAACCTAAGGACATCACACACAACCATGCCCGAGGCAGGATTCGAACCTGCGACCGTAGCAATCTCACGGTTCCGTACTGCGCGCCTAGAACCGCGAGACCACCGCGGCCGGCAATTGCGAGGTGGTACCTGCACTACTGGCCATTAAAATAACTACACCAAAAAGAAATGCAGATGATAAACGTGTATTCATTCAAAAAAACGGCTCTGAGCACTACGGCACTTAACATCTATGGTCATCAGTCCCCTAGAACTTATAACTACTTAAACCTAACTAACCTAAGGACATCACACAACACCCAGCCATCACGAGGCAGAGAAAATCCCTGACCCCGCCCGGGAATCGATCCCGGGAACCCAGGCGTCGGGTGTATTCATTGGACAAATATATTACACTAGAACTGACATGTGATTACATTTTCAAGCAGTTTGGGTGCATAGATCCTAAGAAATCAGTACCCAGAACAACCACCTCTGACCGTAATAACGGCCTTGATACGCCTGGGAATTGAGTCAAACAGAGCTTGGATGGCGTGTACAAGTACAGCTGCCCATGCAGCTTCAACACGATACTACAGTTCATCAAGAATAGTGACTGGCGTATTGTGACGAGCCAGTTGCTTGGCCACCATTGACCAGACGTTTTCAATTGGGGAAAGGCAGAAGGCCAACATTTTCTGTATCCAGAAAGGCCCATACACGCTGTTGTGCATTATCCTGCTGAAATGTAGGGTTTCGCAGGGATCGAATGAAGGGTAGAGCCACGGGTCGTAACGCATCTGAAATGTAACGTCCACTGTTCAAAGTGCCGTCAATGCGAACAAGAGGTGACCGAGACGTGTAACCAATGGCACCCCATACCATCACGCCTGCCGATAACGAATACACGCTTCCAATGTGCGTTCACCACGATGTCACCAAACACGGATGTGACCATCATGACGCTGTAAACAGAACCTGGATTCATTTGAAAAAATGACGTTTTGCCATTCGTGCACCCAGGTTCGTCGGTGAGTACACCATCGCAGGCGCTCCTGACTGTGATGCAGCGTCAAGGGTAACCACAGCCATGGTCTCCGAGCTGATAGTCCATGCTGCTGCAAACGTTGTCGAACTGTTCGTGCAGGCGGTTGTTGTCTTACAAACGTCCTCATCTGTTGACTCAGGGATCGAGACGTGGCTGCACGATCCGTTACAGCCATGCGGATAAGATGCCTTTCATCTCGACGGTGGTGACATGAGGCCGTTGGGATCCAGCACGGCGTTCCGTATTACCCTCCTGAACCCACCGATTCTACATTCTGCTAACAATCATTGGATATCGACCAACGTGAGCAGCAATGAAGCGATACGATAAACCGCAATCGCGATAGGTTACAATCCGACTTTTATCAAAGTAGGAAACGTGATGGTACGCATTTCTCCTCGTTACAGGAATCTACACAACAACGTGTCACCAGGCAACGCCGGTCAACTGCTGTTTGTGTATGAGAAATCGGTTGGAAACTTTCATCATGTCAGCATGTTGTAGGCGTCGCCACCGGCTCCAACCTTGTGTGAGTGCTCTGAAAAGCTAATCACTTGCATCTTACAGCATCTTCTTCCTGTCGGTTAATTTTCACGTCTGTAATACGTCATCTTCGTGGTGTAGCAATTTTAATGGCTAGTAGTGTATTGGCGACAACGCCATGTGATACTACGCATGTGCGCGACGCATGAGGATTTTGTTAGATACTTACAAGAATGATGTGTCCAAATCCTTGATGCGACCGTTTAGTGGGAACGCAGGACATAGCATGCTAGAGTCATTCACTATAGTCGCATAGCTTGGCGACACTAAGTGGAAAAGATGGGGACCAAAGCGTTTGACAGGCTTTTCCAGCTCCATGTCTGCTAACCACAACGTCTGAATTCCTACAGATACTTGCATCTGTTCCGTGTAAGACGCTGCTGTGGTTCTTTACGGGAGAAGCAGCAGTAGTTTTTTAACGCTCCCGATTATCAAATCTTTTGCCTACAGCAGATGCAAAAATGGACGTCACGAATTGCCTTTCCACCTACCATGGAGCCGTCAGGCAGCGTAATTCCACCAGAGACGGTTCAGGCGATCGGCAGGTGACTTCTGCAAGAAATGTACAACGTAACAGAACCGTTACATTCGCAAACTGTGCACCAGGGTGTAGTGCCAAAACCTTACAAAATGCCCACACCTGTTGGTGGCCTAAGTGCGTTGTTTAGAGTACGCTAATCTTAGGTTGTTTAATTTGTTTCACATCGACACTAAGGAAAACCGAGCAAATGGCCGCTAATATCAACCATTCAGAACGTCTGAATGCGTAGCCCCCCATCGGCCTCCGTTGTTGCACGGTCAGCGCGACGGATTGCAGTGCGAAGGTGGCAGAGGTTCGATTCCCGCCGGGACGGAGGTTTCCTGCGCTCAGGGACTGGCTGCTGAGTTTTCCTTACGTTCGTATCGTCATACACTATTAATGTGGCTGCACAGACACTACACTATTGATGTGGCTCACTATGCGGATTCAGAAAGCCAATAAATTGAAAAAAAAAACGAGTAGTCCATCGGACTCAGGCTTCAGGAGCTTACAAATCTTCATGTGCTTCAATTTCTTCTCGATAGGGTCCGGTTAGTGAATCTATGCCGAATAGCTCCAGTCATCTATACCGTGATTCCTTGGAGTACACCTACTCCAAATGGAAAACTGAACTCTCAAATTCGCATAGCGTCAACTATGGGTTTTTCGACAGAGGAACTCCATAAGTAGCTGGATCATTATACGTCTGTGAGAGGGAAAGCTGTAATGTGGCAGAACCGAAACACCCAGAACCCGTCAACCAGGTTGTAGCGTTGCAACACTACAAGGTGTCTTCAGCTACTGATAAACTAAGTTCGTTCCCTCTGTCAGTAAGCACTAATGAAGACAGCAGAAAAATGCCACCGGTGTGAAGCATCAGGTAAGTCTGAGGAAACTACCTGCCGAGTTAAGCCTTCGCTGAGTAACGGGCATTAAGAATTCATCTGAGGATCGACCTGATTCTGCAGTCTTCCCTTCGTGTGCATCAACGCTAGCCTATGATATTCGGCCATCTGCTAGTTGCAGGTGACGTATCGTAGCATGGTTCATCTGAGATTTATTATCTTGGGCAAGTTTAATTATTTCCGCAGAATATAGATAGGGAACATATAGAGTGATCCAGTTGCCCCTACTTATAGGTTTTATGCAACTCCTTAAACAACCACGAATAGGGTTTTCATATTCTATCATTCGTTACCTTCAAACTGTTAGTCCTACAGAAAAAATGAACGCGACCTTTTTTGTAATAAATTTAGTGAAATTAAAAGTTTGCACAGGAATACGTTTTCGCTGGAGGTCACGGTTTTCGAATTATTGCAGAGAAACGTATTTGAAGGCCGCTTTTTTGCGTTTTTTCTTGAATAACTCGAAAACCATGGTCTCTATCGCAAAGGTATCGCGGTACAAAATTTAACAACTTTAAATTTCTTACAAAAAGGACCTGTTCATTTTTACTGTAGGTCTACTAGTTAGCGCTTAGCGAGAGAGACATGTTCTGTCCGCCCCCACCGTCAGATTGACTGCCATCTGATTGTGTTGGGGGCACGTGACGCTGTAAGGTAAGTACATAAGTGGAGCAGAGACGAATGGAAGATTCATTCTAGCAACAATAAGGGCTGAAAATGTGGAAAGCCTCTGACGTAAGCGACTTTGTCAAAAGACAGATCACTGTAGTCAGGCACCCGGGAACGAGCATCTGGGAAACGGCGAAGCTGGTCAGCTGTTAGCATACTACTGTCGTCTACTTGTACGGAAGTATTTCAAGGATGGTAAAATCACGAACAGGCTACGAGGTACTGGACTTCCACGTCTCGTTACAGGACGCGAAGATCGGCGGCTTCTATGAAGCAGGGTAGGCAGCAATCTGTGGCAGATATGACGGCAAACTACAGTGCCGGTTCAGGCACAAGTGTTTCGGAACACACTGTTTAGCACACATTCTAAAACATGTGGCTCAGCAGCAAACGTCTGTTACGTTTTCTCATGTTGATCCAGCTACATCGTCAGTAACTATTGCAGTAGGCACGGTGTCGTCGAGACTGAACCGTGGATCGATGGAAACGTGTCGCCCGGTCAGATGAATCACGTTTTTCGTTACATCAGGCCGATGGTCTTTTCCAGATACGTTGTCTTCCAGGCGTCACATGCACCACGCGACAAACGCAGACCCTTCGTGTGCATCAACGCTAGCCTATGATATTCGGCCATCTGCTAGTTGCAGGTGACGTATCGTAGCATGGTTCATCTGAGATTTATTATCTTGGGCAAGTTTAATTATTTCCGCAGAATATAGATAGGGAACATATAGAGTGATCCAGTTGCCCCTACTTATAGGTTTTATGCAACTCCTTAAACAACCACAACAGATCGAGGCCAAGTATATCGGACAGTAGTTTTTGGATCACTTCTGGTACCTTACTTATAGGCTGGTTGACCTGTGTTTTCTTCCAACAACTAGGTTTTATGTTCGAGAGATGTACAACAGATTATAGTTAACGTAGGGACAAACTCAGGTACAAATTCAGTACAGAATATAACAGGGATTCCATCAAGCGCTGGGGCTTCGTTCAGTTTTAGAGAATTCGGGTGTTTTTCAACACCATTGAAATTACTATCTACATTGCTAATCTTTTCAGTGGTATTTGAATTAAATTGGGGCAACACTCCTGACTTTTATTTTGTACAAGAAAATGCGAAAACAGAGTTAAGCATTTATGCTTTTGTTTTGGTACTCTCAATTTCAGTTCCGGTTTCGTCCTTAAGTGACTGAATAGTGACTATGGTATTACTAACAGCGTTTACACGCGACCAGAAACTCTTTGGGGGTTTACTAAAGATATTTTGACAATATTATGCTATGGCTTTGTTTTATACCTGTTATGCAGTAGTCTTTGTTTCTTCACAAGTTTATTTACATTTACTGTATATCATGGAGGGTCCCTCCCATTATGAACTATTCTATTTGGTATATATTTATCTTCTGCATGTTCCACTATTCTTTTAAGCCTGAGCCAGTTTTCGCTGTGGGGTCATCTCCTTGGCTGTTGGTGACGCCAGAACCTGTTTCTTGAAACCAGCGAGGTAGGCTTTGTTCAGCCTGTGAGCAATGGGCCACTCTTTGCATATTCTGTCTAAATGGTTTGTGGCTAGAGTGTGCTAGACTGTTGTGCTGTGTGTGGTGTGTGTGCTGTGTGCCCCAGTATGTTAGGTGTTTTCCAGCCCCTGTTGGAAGTATATCTTCACAGCAAGCAGCACTTTGCAGAGGAGTATTATTAGTAGGTGCAAGAGATGGCTAATGAAAAAGTCGGTTTTACTAAATTTCACCCTTTGTAACGTTACCGTGAATGATCGAAATTGGAGAATGTCGACTTTCACCTGTGAATGTCAACAGATACTAAATACGTCGGTGAAAGATCGAATATTTCATTATTTCACAGAAGAGTAAAAAAAAAAACAAGCGACTGGCTCTCTCCCACCAAATCCTTTATTGTGCTCGAAGTCAATCAGCTTTGTCAGTCATATGCAAGCTTTGACAATGCGAGCAACGTTTTCTTAATTTTTTTTCCGATACTAAAGGAATACTGCAGTAAATCGTGATTTTTTTTCATGAAAAGTTAAATGCATTAATTGCGGGTGAACGAGAAAAGTATACTAAAATACTTTCTGTAGTTGTTCCTGCTAAAATTAAATACAACACACCTTTGGATTACAGACTATTAAAACGTTTTGATATTTTAAAAATTAATTGTACCATTAAAACCAGGGGAAACGAACAGTATTACGTTACCAATGAAGAATTGTACAGTATACTCCATGAAAGTCACATCAGAATAGACCACATAGGAAGATCACGTATGCTTAAAGAGTTGCAAGTTAAATACAAAAATATTACACATGAAGTTGTATGTTGTATTCAAATTTATGCAAACAGTGTCAAATGAAACACAGTGCACCTAAGAAAGGTATTGTTGTGAATCCAATGGTTAGATCTGAATTAAACTCAAGACGGCAAGTTGATCTGATAGATCTGCAGTCAAACAAAGACGGCGAATATAAGTTCATAATGTGTATCAAGATCATTTAACTAAGTTTGTCCAGCTACGACCTTGTAAAACTAAAAGAGCTGAAGAAGTAGCGCATCACGTTCTTTCAATATATTTAACATTCGGTGCACCAGCAATGTTGCAATCAGATAATGGTAGAGAAATTAGTAATGAAGTCATATCCGAAATATGCGCCATGTGGAAAGATGTTAGAACAGTTCATGGTAAGCCTCGTCACAGTCAAACACAAGGCTCAGTTGAAAGGGCCAATCAGGATATACAGAATATGCTAACTGCATGGATGAATGATAACGATACAAATAAATGGTCAAATGGTTTATCCTTTGTTCAATTTGCCAAGAACGTTATATACCACGAAGGAATACGCCAAAGTCCTTATGAAGCTATGTTTGGCGTTAAAGCAAAAAAAGGCATAGCATCGTCCTTTTTGTCTGGCGAACAAATCACAAATATTGAAACTGAAGGACAACTCGAAGAAATTGCCAATACTTCTGAAACCGAAGAACAGCTTGAAGAAACTGTTAATGCGGTGGTCATACCGAAAACCATATTCCAAAGAAAAATATTGAAGAGGACCTACAACCTACAACGTCTTCACATCAAATTCTGTCTGAAAACCACGAGTTGATTTCTAGAGCGACCGCGAAAGAAAAACTTCTACTACAAGCAACAAAGATGTTACGAACCTCACAAATCATTTTACTGCTGCACAAATTGGCGATAATGTACGACTACAAGTCCCTGATGTCTAACGTGGTCGTACAGATAGCCTAAATGTGTTAACGGTTGTTGTTGGAATAGAAGACTCAGACTTCTATGAACTGGCAAATAAAAATGGTACCCTCAAGCAGCTTTACATACGTTATCAGTTCGTAATTTGTAAAGAAAAGTTACTTTCCATAGATGAGATTTATTTTCAAGAAGCGGGGGACAAGACTATACACGCTGCCATTGCAAAAGGAAGTGTTCCAGAAATAAATGCAGTTGTAAAAGCAAGGGACTCTTGTGCAATTCAAAATGTCATAATAGTTTAAGTTGTTGCAATGAATAATATTTAAATCACATAAGTAAGTAATTTTTATAACTATTATTTTCTTTTCTCATGTAGAATGTAATGTGTATTTTAAATTCTTGATCATTCCTTTCAGAAAGAGAGGCTAAAAAGTTCCGTCACCCTTGTGACGTTTCATAGCGACTGAATTACGGAGAAGAAAATATAAATCTCCAACATGTTAAACATTCACCATTAGTGCATGCTGAATGTAAGCGTTTACCGGTGTTAATCAGAAATAAAGGTATTTAGCAAATATTTCGGACATACACCAAGCGACTATGTGAATGTTGACATTCACCGGTGAAAGTCGACATTCTCCAGATTTCGGTGTTTCACTGTAACTATACTACTTGCCTAACCCAGCACTGCCTGAGTATTGATATTGCCAATTTTCTACTAGAAACGTACAGTTTCTGAACACTAAGCGCAACTTTTTCGCGTATCTACAACGCGATTTTGCAAACGTCTCTATGGAAAAGTCTCTTCATTGTTCTGTAGACGGCTATCGATTTCTCCTACAGCCGCTCACTCTTTGAAGTTAAAGCTGCCAAAAGCGCTGTCACTTGTCAGGGATTTCCTTAAGCTGATTCGACTGTAGGAGTGTTTTGGTAGTAAAGAATAAAAATATTAGAACTTCATGCATAAAGTGTCACTTTTTTAAGGCATCTCAATATTTGTGACTTCTGATCTATGTGTCACACAATAACATAATTTAGTGGGTTCATTTAGCCGGTTTTGTGGATACTGTCTGCAAAAAGTATTGAGAGTACAGTTAAGAGCAAAGAAGTAATAAATTTTGAACGCCATGCACAATGTGGCAGTTTTTCACGCATTTCAGTGTTGATGACCTCACATCTTATGAACTATGTGTGGTACCACGATATAATTTTGTAAATGAATTAGTGGCATGTGTGATACTATCCGCGAAATTTATTGCACGTTATTAGCAATCTGAATGTGAACGCCATGCACGATGTGGCAGTCTCCAACGCATGTTACTGTTTATTACGTCACGTCTCCTGAACTATTATAAGAAGATGGTTCTTACCCCACAGCCACTGTTACCTGACAGTAAGGGATATGTGTACCAAGTTTTGTTGAAGTTGTCCCAGTGGTTCAGGAGGAGACGTGGAATACACACACACATACAAACAGAAACACACACACATCAAATTTTATAATACGAATGGATATATACAGTACACATCGATGAGCCCAAACATTGTGACCACCTGCTTAATAGCTTGCTTGTCCGTCTTTGGAACAAATACATCACTGATTTCGACAGTTTGTTGGCAGGTTTGCGGAGGTATGTGGCTTTAGATGTCTACAGACACGGGCACGTAATTCGCCTAAATAACGAACCAATGATGGCACCCGATAACAAGCCACTTGGATAGTGTTTTCATCAGGCAAATTTGGTCGCAGAGACATCAACATGAATTGATTACGACGCTCCTCAAACCACTGTAGCACGTTTGAAGGTCCGAGACAACGGCAACTATAGTGCTGAAAGATGATATCGCCTTCGGGGAAGACATCAAGCATGAAGAGGTGCAGGTGGTTCGCAGCTGTTCGCGTGTCTTAGATTTCTACCACAGGTTTAATTGACGATGTCGTTGGATCAACATGTGGACGCGTAGGGGTTGTCTGTTGAGGATCTCCATGTTCGATGTACGATGAACGGTGTGCTCCGAAACACTTGCACGTGTACCAGCATTGTGCTCTTTCGGCAGAGATGCCACAGCTCACCATCTATCCTACTCTAGAGAGTAGACAAGCCTCCGAATCTCACATTTTTGAAGAGCCGTGGACGTCAAACAACTTAGCGCCTAAGGGTAATTCCACTACTGTTCTACCTCTTTCCATACATGCTCACGACAGTAGCACGTGCACATTCGACCACCTTCGCCGTTTTCGATATACTCGTCCGCACGCTCTGCCATTTGTCAGAGTTTCTTATCTCGATGAATTTCCCCATCTTCAGCCTATATCTTCGCTAGGGTGATACCGCGTCCGTGTCTGCTCAGCTTACATACTTTTGTTACCGCGTCACGTTCTCGCAACGCCACTATGCGGCATCCAACCTCGCGGTGGGCACTGGTCGTAATGTTTTGGCTTACCAGTGTTTACATAGTTGCCGTCAAAAAGCTTAAGGCGTGTTCTGCTTCTAGGACGTTGAACTTTCGCAACAGTGGTAAATACATTCACGAGGATATCACCGAGGAACAATTTGTTGCATGCATTGTCGCATAATTTAGGTTTTAAATTGTATTTTCTACATCTACATCCATACTCTCCAAGCCACATGGTAGTGCGTGGAGGAGGGTACCCTGAGTACCTCTATCGGTTCTCCCTTCTATTCCAGTCTCGTATTGTTCGTGAAAAAAGGACAGTCGATATGCCTCTGTATTGGCTCTAATCTCTCTGATTTTATCCTCATGGTCTCCTCGAGAGATATACGTAGGAGGAAGCAATACACTGCTTGACTCATCGGTGAAGGTATGGTCTCGAAACTTCAACAAAAGCCCGTACCGAGCTACTGAGCGTCTCTCTTGCAGAGTCTTCCACTGGAGTTTATATACCATCTCCGTAACGCTTTCGCGATTACTAAATGATCCTGTAACGAAGCGCGCTGCCCTCCGTTGGATCTTGTCTATCTCTTCTATCAACCCTGTCTGGTACGAATCCCGCACCGGTGAGCAGTATTAAAGCAGTGGGCGAACAAGTGTACTGTAACCTACTTCCTTTGTTCTCGGACTGCATTTCCTTAGGATTCTTCCAATGAATCTCAATCTGGCATCTCCTTCACCGACGATTAATTTTATATGATATTTCCATTTTAAATCACTCTTAATGCCTACTCCCAGATAATTTATGGAATTAACTGCTTCCAGTTGCTGACCTGCTATACTGTAGCTAAATGATAAAGGATCTTTCTTTCTATGTATTCGCAGCACATTACACTTGTCTATATTGAGAGTCAATTGCCATTCCCTGCACCATGCGTCAATTCCTTGCAGATCCTCTTGCATTTCAGCACAATTTTCCATTGTTACAACCTCTCGATATACTACTGCATCATCCGCAAAAAGCCTCAGTGAACTTCCGATGTTATCCACAAGGTCATTTATATATATTGTGAAAAGCAACGGTCCTACGACACTCCCCTGCAGTACACGTGAAATCACTCTTACTTCGGAAGACTTCTCTCCCTTGAGAATGATATGCTGCGTTCTGTTATCTAGGAACTCTTCAATCCAATCACACAATTATTCTTGTAGTCCATATGCTCTTACTTTGTTCATTAAACGACTGTGGGAAACTGTATGAAACGCCTTGCGGAAGCCAAGAAACACGGCATCTACCTGGAAACGCGTGTTTGTGGCCCTCTGAGTCTCGTGGACGAATAGCGCGAGCTGGGTTTCACACGATCGTCTTTTTTGAAACCCATGCTGATTCCTACAGAGTAGATTTCTAGTCTCCGGAAAAGTCATTATCCTCGAACATAATACGTGTTCCAAAATGCTACAACTGATCGACATTAGAGATCTGTTCGACGTCCCTTCTTGAAAACTGCCCTTTACCAATCTTTTGGAACGCGACGCTCTTCTAGAGACCTACGGTACACTGCTGCAAGAAGGGGGGCACGTTCCTTCGAGTACTTTGTGTAAAATCGAACTGGTATCCCATCAGGTCCAGCGGCCTTTCCTCTTTTGAGCGATTTTAATTGTCTTTCTATGCGTCTGTCATCTATTTCGATATCTACCATTTTGTCACCTGTGCGACTATCTAGAGAAGGAACTACAGTGCAGTCTTCCTCTGCGAAACAGCTTTGAAAAAAGACATTTAGTATTTCAGCCTTTAGTCTGTCACGCTCTGTTTCAGTACCATTTTGGTCACGGAATGTCTGGACATTTTGTTTTGATCCACCTACCGCTTTGGCATAAGACCAAAACTTCTTAGAATTTTTTGCCAAGCCCAGTTAGTGCTTGAGCGTCCAGCAGCAGTATGGACAGCAGAAAAGAAAAACAACAGAAGAGTCACGGAGTGCATGTTACGGAGTGGTGGGTAGCAGGTGAGGCGTATGGGGAGAGAGAAGTCGTCCAGGTCGTGGTAGGAAAGTGTGAGAGATGCATGTACAATTAGACAGACTGCGTACCGGGGAAACGGCGGAAGTGTGACGCCTTGCACAACGGTACAGAGCACGCGCTGCTTAATGTGGCGGTGCGTACGCCACTCTAGACCTGAGAAATAGAGCTAGACGAGGCGAGCAAGCGTGCTGGAACGAAATGGCTGCTGGCTGTAAAGGCTCTGCAGTTCATATCTCTCTTCTAATCTTTGTAACTTCCGCGTTTTATTCTGTGCCAAGGATTATATAACAAAGGTAACCTCCGGGTAAATGCCTTGAATTTTCTCGTTAGTAAGCTAATTAAATGTAATGACTGCGAGTAGTTATAATAAAGAAGGCTCCTTACGTTTTCTAAGAAAAGTAAATTACGCACTGGTTTCGGAATGCCTTTGAGGCAAAAGAGTGCACTGGGACTTTTCGTACTGAGACCTTACTCTTAACGGTACATCTTTCGATATCACATACAAAGGCGACTGATACGGTTCTTTTTGGTTTTAGTGATCTCGTGGTGGGAATGCAGAATACTACAGGAGGATTGAAAACGTGGCCTTAGGTTCATACTTCCATATGTCAAGAACTTACTCGTAAGAGAATTTGAATATATGCGGTTCGAAAATTTATAAGTGTTCAATGTGTTCTCTGCAGACGGTAGTTGAATTCATTGAGCGTCCGCCGTATTGTTCCTGAGTATGCCTCCGAAGTGCTGGATTTTCTAATTCTTCTGGCGTTGCTGTTAGAGGTTACAAACCATTTCTGTGTACCCACAAAGACAATAATCACCGTGGGATGTTACCAGGAGACCTTAGGATGGTCGCCGAGAGTTTGCTTCCCCCTTCCGAACTAACAATTATACACTGTGCATTGGTAATTGGAAAACTGATGAACGTTGAAGCGGTCTCTCTTTAAAATTTAAACGCGTCCACGTTTAAATGATCTAAATGCGAGACAGAATTCAACTTATGGTCAAGTGCTGCAACCATTTGAAATTGACTGTACTGTAGAGCAATGCCTGTGTTGTATGCATGTCGGAAGGAACAGATACTATACAGACAATCGACAAACGCATTTCAATTAAAAATGAATCGCAAATAGGGGTTTGGTTCCGGATCAGCTGTAGAAAATTTCAGAAGAAATGAAAATTTGTGCCTGACGAGGACTCGAACCCGTATTTGCCGCTTATCGCCAGTGGTCGCCTTGATCACTTCGGCTATCCGAGCACAAATCCAGGAGCGACCCAAATCTCCATTTGTCCTGGTGTCTACACTCCCTAGCGCTCGCGCTGTACTACTGTGACACCCGCTCAGTTTGAGACACTGTTCCTCGATCGTTACATTGTCCTGCTATGGCGTGAAATACTGCACTGTAGTGCGGTGTATGGGATGTACCGTGCTTCCCGAAGCAAGATTCCTTTAGACAAGCAAGCGTGAATACATCTTTACGTGCCCAGAATTATCCCGTAAACGATTATAATTATTATTTTAAATCCGTCTGATCGCATAAATTAACAAACACCGTGGCAACCGTACTAAAGAAGCAGGGCCTCCCTATAGCACATAAAACTGCTCAAAGTCTACAAATAATCAAATCTAATTTATTCGTCAGTCTCAGTTGTACATTTTTAATTACTTGACCTGTTCCACTCGCTTCAGATCATCTTCAGATTTACGTTGTTATATGAGCAATCCGCCTTGTCTGTTCAGTACCTCATATCGGATTACTCTGACATGGGTGTCTGAACAGACAAGATGGGTTGCTAATACACTTACTTAGACGTGAAGATGATCCAGGATGATCGAAACAAGTCACGTAATTAAAACTGTGCAACTGATCCAGAAGAATAAATGAGATTTGTTTTATATATCGACACAGTTGCTGATTCTGTCAAGATGATTTGGCGTCTATAGTCTCCAAACAAACTTAAGCCAACCAACACTCAGGACAAATTCCTTGGATCGGGAATATACCAACTTGAATGTCAAAATAGTGATGCAGTGTACACAGACATGCCATATAGTAATTTTAAAACACAGAGCAAAGAACACATCAGGTTTCATAATTATGAAACAAATCATTACACGTTTTCACAACACTTAAAACACCATAACTATCATCCTACCAACTTAGAACAAGATACGAAAATCATTAGGTGAAACAACTACAACAAATGTATTATACCACTGAATGAACACTACTATATAAAGAAACCTGAAGCAGAGAACAAACATTTGATAAATGGTAAGACACACTGTAACGCCGGAAATACATATCCTCCTATTTCCATCTATTGTACTATAATTTTTTTTCCTTATTTTGTTACCTGAAGATATGACATTTCTGTGTCTTTATATATATAATTGGTATGTTTTGTAAATATTATTTGTATTTTTACGATGGGTCTGGCCTAGAGAAAACTATGGTATCGAACGATTACATCGATAGGTCGTGTGGAGAATCAAAGTGTTTAGGATCTTTGGTAGGGTTAACTCTGCCGCATGGAGTGCAGGCAGAGGGAGTCTGGCTGGAGTAGGGCGGTGGAGTAGGTGTGTTGTGTGACGCTCCCGAGAGTTTACGCGCTTTAGGGGTTTGGCAGCATATAATTGCGCTCGACTTGCTATGATAGTTTCTGACACAGTGTCGCGGACGGGAAGCATTAGCTAGCGCACATCAAGAGCCCGTTTCGCCTGGTGACCGTGTCGAGAAGAAGGCGCGCCAACATCCAGATTCTGCAACAGCGACGGCCGACAATGAGTGACTGTCGCAACCTCCCAAATCGTCGACTGCAAACCATCAATCAACCAACAAGGAAGACTAAAAGTACGTGAAGTTTTAGAACTGTATTGCAGACCTCAGCTTTTCAAACTGTTGCATCACAAAAAATACAGCAACTTAGGATGAACCTTTGTTACTCATTGTCCCAATTGCATTACCAAGCAGGGTCTCTTCCTTTTCTGGGATGAACCCGAGTGTCGTTGAAATTCATTCGCGAGCATTAAAGTAATATCATTCCATTTCACTGCTTTAATTTCAAAGTTCAGTTAAAGTATTCATAGCTGGCTACAATATTTAGATTACACAAACACAAATTAAGAGTGCAAGTTTTGTTACCACATTCTAGTTTACCTGTGGCTGCAGCTCAGCTTGGTACGTACTAAATTTTACTATTCTTAATTGTTCAGAATCATTTAATTCAAGTTCAAAGTTAAATCTCTTATTTCTAAATTGCGTAGATTCAAGTAGATTTTGAAATGATTGTTGAGGTAGCCCAAGACTAACCTTGTTTTATTGAATTTCGTAGTGCTTCAGTAACAAAGTTCACTATTAATTTCAGTCACTAAATTAACTTTCAATTTTCCGGTTTTATTAATTCTTTTGCTAAATTAAGTCAGAGTGTAACGAAATTTATTACTTCTGACACACATTCAGTTTTCACACAACACGTGTCAACCTTCAGTTGCCACGCTTTCAGTGCTAATTGTATGTGCATTAATCTTTCATTTTCAGTTATTATAGTAGTTCTCCATAGGACTAGCGACCGTAATTTTCCCCAAATCTCAAATATACAATTAACGCCAATTAATTGTTAACGTAACGAGCGCACATTTACTTTCTTTATTAATTTTACCCTTTTCTCAAAATTAATTTCCACCATTTCATTTGCATTTCTCCTTTCAGTTAGATGTAACCCTTTCAGCCCTCTTTACCGACAAATTAACTTCGGTGACGATTGCTTTTCCCAAATTTCCATTAGTTGCACGCCGTTTAATCTTTCACTGTCATTAAGGTCGATACGTGAGGGGGAGGTTACAACACCTAAACACAAACTCTCAGTTAAACTTAAACAAAGAATTGAAAAAGTAATTTAAAAATTCTTGCACACATGTTGTTGTTGTTGTGGTCTTCAGGCCTGAGACTGGTTTGATGCAGCTATCCATGCTACTCTATCCTGTGCAAGCTTCTTCATCTCCCAGTACCTACTGCAACCTATATCCTTCTGAATCTGCTTAGTGTATTCATCTCTTGGTCTCCCTCTACGATTTTTACCCTCCACGCTGCCCTCCAATAGGAAATTGGTAATCCATTGATACCTCAGAACATGTCCTACCAACCGATCCCTTCTTCTGGTCAAGTTGTGCCACAAACTTCGCTTCTCCCCAATCCTGTTCAATACTTCCTCATTAGTTATGTGATCTACCCATCTAATCTTCAGCATTCTTCTGTAGCACCACATTTCGAAAGCTTCTATTCTCTTCTTGTCCAAACTATTTATCGTCCATGTTTCACTTCCATACATGGCTACACTCCATACAAATACTTTCAGAAATGACTTCCTGACACTTAAATCTATACACGATGTTAACAAATTTCTCTTCTTCAGAAACGCTTTCCTTGCCATTTCTAGTCTACATTTTATATCCTTTCTACTTCGACCATCATCAGTTATTTTGCTCCCCAAATAGCAAAATTCCTTTACTACTTTAAGTGTCTCATTTCCTAATCTAATTCCCTCAGCATCACCCGACTTAATTCGACTACATTCCATTATCCTCGTTTTGCTTTTGAAGATGTTCATCTTATATCCTCCTTTCAAGACACTGTCCATTCCGTTCAACTGCTCTTCCAACTCCTTTGCTGTCTCTGTCAGAATTACAATGTCATCGGCAAATCTCACAGTTTTTATTTCTTCTCCATGGATTTTAATACCTACTCCAAATTTTTATTTTGTTTCCTTCACTGCTTGCTCAATATACAGATTGAATAACAACCCTGTCTCACTCCCTTCCCAACCTCTGCTTTCCTTTCGTGTCCCTCGACTCTTATAACTGCCATCTGGTTTCTGTACAAATTGTAAATAGCCTTTCGCTCCCTGTATTTTACCCCTGCCACCTTTAGAATTTGAAAGAGAGTATTCCAGTCAACATTGTCAAAAGCTTTCTCTAAGTCTACAAAGCTAGAAACGTAGGTTTGCCTTTTCTTAATCTTTCTTCTAAGATAAGTCGTAAGGTCTGTATTGCCTCACGTGTTCCAGTGTTTCTATGGAATCCAAACTGATCTTCCCCGAGGTCGGCTTCTACTAGTTTTTCCATTCGTCTGTAAAGAATTCGTGTTAGTATTTTGCAGCTTCGGCTTATTGAACTGATTGTTCTGTAATTTGCACATCTGTCAACACCTGCTTTCTTTGGGATTGGAATTATTATATTCTTCTTGAAGTCTGAGGGTATTTCGCCTGTTTCATACATTTTGCTCGCCAAATCGTAGAGTTTTGTCAAGACTGGCTCTCCCAAGGCCATCAGTAGTTCCAATGGAATGTTGTCTACTACGGGGGCCTTGTTTCGACTCAGGTCTTTCAGTGCTCTGTCAAACTCTTCACGCAGTATCGTATCTCCCATTTCGTCTTCACCTACATCCTCTTCCATTTCCATAATATTGTCCTCAAGTACATTGCCCTTGTACAGAATCTCTATATACTCCTTCCACCATTCTGCTTTCCCTTCTTTGCTTAGAACTGGGTTGCCATCTGAGCTCTTGATATTCATACACGTGGTTCTCTTCTCTCCAAAGGTCTCTTTAATTTTCCTGTAGGAAGTATCTATCTTACCGCTAGTGAGATAAGTTTCTACATCCTTACATTTGTCCTCTAGCCATCCCTGCTAAGCCATTTTGCACTTCCTGTGGATCTCATTTTTGAGACGTTTGTATTCCTTTTTGCCTGCTTCATTTACTACATTTTTATATTTTCTCCTTTCATCAATTAAATTCAATATTTCTTCTGTTACCCAAGGATTTCTACTAGCCCTCGGCTTTTTACCTACTTGATCCTCTGCTGCCTTCACTACTTTATCCCTTAAAGCTACCCATTCTGCTTCTACTGTAATTCTTTCCCCATTCCTGTCAATTGTTCCCTTATGCTCTTCCTATAACTCTGCACAACCTCTGGTTTAGTCAGTTTATCTAGGTCCCATCTCCTTAAAATCCCACCTTTTTGCAGTTTCTTCAGTTTTAATCTACAGGTCATCACCAATAGATTGTGGTCAGAGTCCACATCTGCCACTACAAATGTCTTACAATTTAAAACCTGGTTCCTAAATCTCTGTCTTACCATTATATAATCTATCTGATACCTTTTAGTATCTCCAGGGTTCTTCCATGTACACAAACTTCTTTCATGATTCTTAAGCCAAGTGTTAGCTATGATTATGTTGTGCTCTGTGCAAAATTCTACCAGGCGGCTTCCTCTTTCATTTCTTAGCCCCAATCCATATTCACCTACTACGTTCCCTTCTCTCCCTTTTCCTACTACCGAATTCCAGTTACCAATGACTATTAAATTTTCGTCTCTCTTCACTATCTGAATAATTTCTTTTATTTCATCATACATTTCTTCAATTTCTTCGTCCTCTGCAGGCATATTAACTTGTACTACTGTAGTAGATGTGGGCTTCGTATCTATCTTGGGCACAATAATGCGTTCACTATGCTGTTTGTAGTAGCTTACCCGCATTCCTATTTTGCTATTCATTATTAAACCTACTCCTGCACTATACTATTTGATTTTGTGTTTATAACCCTGTAGTCACCTGACCAAAAGTCTTGTTCCTCCTGCCACCTAACTTCACTAATTCCCACTATATCTAACTTTAACCTATCCATTTCCCTTTTTAAATTTTCTAACCTACCTGCCCGATTAAGGGATTTGACATTCCACGCTCCGATCCGTAGAATGCCAGTTTTCTTTCTCCTGATAACGTCATCTTCTTGAGTAATCTCCGCCCGGAGATCCGAATGGGAGACTATTTTACCTCCGGAATATTTTACCCAACAGGACGCCATCATCATTTAATCATACAGTAAAGCTGCATGCCCTCGGGAAGAATTACGGCTGTAGTTTCCCCTTGCTATCAGCCGTTCGCAGTACCAGCACAGCAAAGCCGTTTTGGTTGTTGTTACAAGGCCAGATCAGTCAATCATCCAGACTGTTGCCCTTGCAACTACTGAAAAGGCTGCTGCCCCTCTTCAGGAACCACACGTTTGTCTGGCCTCTCAACAGATAACCCTCCGTTGTGGTTGCACCTACGGTACAGCTATCTGTATCGCTGAGGCACGCTTGCCTCCCCACCAACGTCAAGGTCCATGGTTCATGGGGGGGGGGGGGGCTTGCACACATACCAGCATGTTAAAATGAACACACACACACACACATACATTCATACATACATAAACACAGGGATAGATCTCTGATATCACAAACACACATTCAAGAGTTAGTAATAACTTTCAACAGTTGCTAACACCATCCAAAACACACCATCAAGTAAGCAAACAATCATTTTATTTCCTAGCACCATGAAAAACGTATTTTGTATGGCAGTAAGCAGAAGAGGAACAACTCTAAAACCGTAAAAAGTACACACGTAAAGCAGCAGCTACGGAATTGCCTAGTACAAATAAGTGCCACAACTGTTGATAGCCTCAACAATGTGTCTAAAATGTACAGGAAAATAGTTTGTAACTACTGAAGATGCTCTGCAAATAGTAAAGGAGAAACGCGAATGGCAAGAAAAATTTGATTTATTCAGCTGTGATTACTCGGATGTAAAGTAATAATTATCAACATAGTACATGCAACTAAGGACGGGAGTACAACTAATAGTTCATGAAATTAAAATTAAAATGTTTAGCATCCTAGTAAAAGAATTTTGATTTTGTTCAACATCTTGCCGCATCAGCACTGAAGCGCCTGCAAAGACACTTTTCCACCTAAGATAGGTGCATATATTGATGATTACTAGAGGTCTTCACAACTCCGGCTTAGGGGTCCTCAGAATTCACTAACAGCGTGAATTCACGATAATGATATTTTCTCCTGTTCTGAACAGTACCAGAATTTAGGGTGAGTCTGCTATTTCCTACGTTTTTTATTCATAAGGGTCAGGGTCTGTGTTTTGGATTAATGTGCATTCAATTCCAGTTTCTGGTGTTTCCCGCTGAGCAATGTCGTCGAGGCAGTGATGGAAACATTAACATTCAGTGCAGGCACCAGGTGTTTCCCGCTGAGCAATGTCGTCGAGGCAGTGATGGAAACATTAACATTCAGTGCAGGCACCAATGATATGTTTCGACCCCGAGGCACAAATTATTTTGTTTTACCTTTACCATAGTCCTTCTATATACTTCCTGCACACGTCTCCATCCTTTTCCCATCAGTATATTACAAATTTGAGGAACTTGCTTAGCTCAAAGCGATATGTTAAGTTGCTAAAAAAATTATTTGTTTCTAAATAATATATACACAATGCCGTATGGCTATGTAGGTCAACCGGCAGGTCATCCTAAAGATTACGACGAAAACACTAGCGCTGCATTAGGCATAATGTGGAATTCATTTTTAGCCCCAGAGGTGTTATCGTTCCGTTACAGCTCGTACAAACAATCCGATATCAATTTGTAAACATTTGACATCATAATAATCATCAGCCATGTATCATCAACAGCCATTTATCATCCACTGCCGGATATAGAACTCTCCTAGAATTCTCCATACAGTCTTAATCTTTTCCGACACAAGTTTTTCCTGTTTCTTCCAAATTTTTTCGTTATCACGAGGATGGTTCAAATGGCTCTAAGCACTATGGGACTTAACATCTGAGGTCATCAGTCCCCTAGACTTGGAACCACCTAAACCTAACTAACCTATGGACATCACACACATCCATGCCCGAGGCAGGATTCGAACCTGCCGACCACAGCAGCAGCGCGGTTCCAGACTGAAGCGCCTAGAACCGCTCAACCACAGCTGCCGGCTCCTTACCACGAGGAATCCAGCACAGAGCTCTCTAGTCCATCCCCCACCATATCGATTACAGCTTCGTAACAGCCACTCTGACGTCCCTAACACACTTGTTTCTTGTTCTGTTCTTTCTTGATAGGCCCAACATTCGTCTTTCCATTGCTTATATGGAATTGCCGGGGTGAAGAGGCGACTGAATGGTGGTAACTGGTCGTGAAAGAAGTGTTGCCACGCATGTGAAACTAAATCACACGCAACGATGATTATTAAATAACTTATGAAATGCATATTTGACCATAGCTGTTTTACTGAAAACGTTAAGCATCAATGAGTTTAGGTCCTAACCATAATCAACACATATCAGGTTAAAATCAGTTCAAGTAAAAACAGCCCTCATGTCATTGTTTGACAGTCGATACTTCTCAGATATTATAATATGTAATAAATTCCAGTATGGTAAGCTCTGCACAGTAGTTCCTGTATAGAACTTACCTTACTGGAATGTAACATATTGTAACACCTGAGATACATCAACTCTCACATAATAACATGAGGGCTGTATTTACCTGGACTGATTTTAACCTTATATCCGTTGATGATAGTCTAAGATTGAAACTGGCTGATGCTTCAGGTTTTCAATAAAACAACTGATGATCAAGTACGCATTTCGTGAATTACTTAACTGCTGTTAACAGTCACCTAGCAAAAATGTTTAAATTGTTTACTCTTTGTCATGCTATGTAGGCTTCTTTAACTACTTTCAGGAGGGGTTAATATCCTATGATTTTGTTAATAGTATATTTCCTATTTACAGTATACGGAAAGCATAAAGAGACCTCCTTCCTTCCGTCGTTAATTGCCACTATAAAGCGATATATTCTTCAGTTAAAAACAAATACAAGGAGTTTATGAAGGAGCACGTCAATGGCCTACCAGAACCGTGTTCAAATATGTTTAAGTTAGCACCTACCGGAGGACAAAGGGTGCATTCAAATTAAATGAAACAATACGATCAAGCACTCACAAGGACGCACATTATACAGGAAACTTAGATACAGCACATTTCTCTACTGCAGCTAGCCACAGGGGCCACTTTATCAAGAGCCTAACCAGAGTGGAAACAATACAGTATGCAGCAAGAGAGAGTAATGGCAAGACGAGCTCGCCACACGGAAAGCTGTTCGCATGTCAGCGTGGCAGCAGTGACGTAGATGGACCGAGAACAGCTGCGTAACTGCACCGAGATTAAGCACTGAGTAGTGTGAGCTGGCCGACGGGGTATTGGCGGCTTACAGCCTCGCTATTCAAGTTTTTCCATAGAGTCCTGTAGGTCCCCAACCACCTGGCACTCGATGCCTGCTCAGTCAGGATGACCAGTAAAGAGCCACACTCGGGTCTTTTTTTCCCGCGTTCTGGGCGATCATCACCTGCGCTTGGTAAGACTTGGACACACAGTGTTTGGAACACTTGGCGCCAGGTTGTTGGGACTTCAGTTATCCCTCCGCTTAACGGTCAAAACTGGTGTTCTTTTTACCGTCCCAAGACTTTCGAGGCAGCTTTCGTGCCCTTACTTGCAATATTATGCTTTATTCAATTAAATGCCCTACCGATTTCGCATTTCACGGAATGAAGTAGGGGGGGGGGGGGGAGGGGGTGCGGTTTGGTGGGATGACTAGCTGTTCTGACAATTCAAGATTATTATGTTTCATTCACTGATTAAACATCGGTACTACAAAGATAAGCCTTTCGTAGTTGATTATTTTCCATAAATATATTGAGTGTATACCAATGATTTTATTTTCAAACTGACAATGCCGTCTCAATTTTTATATTTAAACTATGTCATTTTGAAGAGAGGACAACAGCTGCAGTCTATCGTACCTGTTTTGGATGTGAAGTGATACACTTGGTTAACACAAGCCTTCTTTCTTTTTAAAATTTTTGACAGATGATTTCTCAGAAGTACATGCTCCAGAATCAATACGTAATGCTAATTCTGTAAATTACTTTACATGAATTCCATAACATAAGGATTTTTCACAAAAAGATTTCACATGTTAAAAATTTAATTAATTAAAGCACAAATAACAATATAATTTCAGTCCTCATTTATATTTTTAAAAATTATTAAGACATGAAGGAATTATAGATATTGGCTGCGAATGGGAGTTGATTTAAACAACAGGGAAAGCTGAAAATTTGTGCCGGACCAAGGTTCGAACCCAGGTCTGCTGCTTACTGGGCAGAGACGCTGAACGAGGAGCCATCCGCACACAATGGTCATCCCAACTGCATGGCGTACCCTGGCACGTCTCGTCAGACCCAAATTTTCATCTTATTCACACACTACTGAAGTAGTGTCGCTTGAAAATTATGCTCGTTACTCGCTGCATTCCACCGACTGCAGTAAAAGGTGGAGCTTGGTGCGTATTTCCACCTAAAGGCTTAGTGGTCAGTGCATCCGCCTGGTAAGCGGGAGACCCAGGCTCGAGTCCCGGTCCAGCACAAATTTTCAACTTGCATCACTGAAATAAATCAATGCCAACTGGGAGCTAATGCATTTAATTGCCTTATGTCTTAATTCATAGTGGCTGCTGTATCAAAATGGTGTTTTTTCTTTCAGACATGTCTGAAGGAACAGAAACCATCTATACATATGATTTAGAATTAATGTTTTATATTTTTAGAAATATACTTAAAATTCTACAGACATCTCTCTCAGCTACACTATCACTACTCTGTCACATGTAATATTCAAATATTCTCTTTTCTGCTTTCCACATAGAACCTTCAGCTTCACTGTCCCTCTTCATCTACATCTACATCTACATCCATACTCCGCAACCCACCTGACGGTGCGTGGCGGAGGATAAAAGATCTTTTCTTCTATGCATTCGCAGCACATTACACTTGTCTACATTGAGATTCAATTGCCATTCCCTGCACCATGCATCAATTCGCTGCAGATTCTCCTGCTTTTCAGTACAATTTTCCATTGTTACAACCTCTCAATAGACCACAGCATCATCCGCAAAAAGCCTCAGTGAACTTCCGATATTATCCATAAGGTCATTTATGTATATTGTGAATAGCAATGGTCCTACGACACTCCCTCGCGGCACACCTGAAATCATTCTTACTTCGGAAGACTTCTCTCCATTGAGATTGACATGCTGTGTTCTGTTATCTATGAACTCTTCAATTCAATCACACAATTGGTCTGATAGTCCATATGCTCTTACTTTGTTCATTAAACGATTGTGAGGAACTATATCAAACGCCCTGCAGGAGTCAAGAAACACGGCATCTACCTGGCAACCTGTGTCTGTGGTCCTCTGAGTCTCGTGGACGAATAGCGCGATCTGGGTTTCACACGATCGTCTGTTTCGAAACCCTTGCTGATTCCTACAGAGTAGATTTCTAGTCTCCAGGAAAGTCATTATATTTGAACATAATACGTGTTGCAAAATTCCACAACTGATCGACGTTAGAGATAGTGGTCTATAGTTCTGCACATCTGTTCGATGTCCCTTCTTGAAAACGGGGGTGACCTGTGCCCTTTTCCAATATATTGGAACGCTACCCTCTTCTAGAGACCTACGGTACATCGCTTCAGGAAGGGGGGGGGGGGGGGGGCAAGTTCCTTCGAGTACTCTGTGTAAAATCGAACTGGTATCCCATCAGGTCCAGCGGCCTTTCCTCTTTTGAGCGATTTTAATTGTTTTTCTATCCCTCTGTCATCTATTTCGATGTCTACCATTTTGTCACCTGTGCGACAATTTAGAGAAGGAATTACAGTGCAGTCTTTCTCTGTGAAACAGCTTTGGAAAAATATATTTAGTATTTCGACCTTTAGTCTGTCATGCTCTGTTTCAGTACCATTTTAGTCACAGAGTGACTGGACATTTTGTTTTGATCCACCTACCGCTTTGACATAAGACCAAATTTCTTAGGATTTTCTGCCAGGACAGTACATAGAACTTTACTTTCGAATTCGTTGAACACCTCTCGCATAGCCCTCCTCACACTACATTTCGCTTCGGCCATAATCAGTTATTTAACTGTCAAAATAGCAAAACACATCTACCGCTTCAAGTGTCTCGTTTCCTGACCTAATTCCCTTAGCATCACCTGATTTAATTCGATTACATTCCACTATCCTTATTATTCTTCTACTCACCATTCGAGACATTGTCCATTCCGTTCACCTGCTCTTCCAAGTCCTTTGCTATCTCTGACAGAATCACAATGTCATCGGCAAACCTCGGAAGGTTTATTTCTTCCCCATGAATTTTAGTTCCTACTCCAAAATTTGCTTTGGTTTCCTTTATTGCTTGCTCAATCTAAAGATTGAATGATGTCGAAGACGGACTCAGAAGCCTGTTTCATTCCCTTCTCAACCACTGCTTCCCATTCACGTTCCTCGGCTCTTTTTAACTACCGTGTGGTTTCTGGAAAAGTTTTAAATAGCCCTTCGCTCCCTGTATTTGACCCTGCTACCTTCAGAATATGAAAGAGGATGTCCAGATCAACGCTGACAAAAGCGTTTTCTAAGTCTACAAATGCTGTAAACGCTGGTTTTCCTTTCTGTTACCTGTCTCCTAAGATACGTCGTAGGGTCAGTACTGCCTCGCGTGTTCGTACATTTCTCCAAACTGCTCTTCCCCGAGGTCGGTTGCTAACAGTTTTTCCATTCTTCTGTAAAGAATTCGTGCTAGTGTTTTGCAACGAACTATTAAACTGGTAATTCGGTAATATTCTCATCTGTCAGCGGCTGCTTTCTTTGGAATTGAATTATTAGATTCTTCTTGACGTCCGGTGGTATTTAGCTTGTTTTATGCATCCTGCACAGTAGATGGAATCGTTTTGGCATGGCTGGCCCTCCCAAGGCTGTCAGTGGGCTGACGGAATGTCGTCTACTCCCGGGGCCTTGTTTCGACTTAGGTCTTTCAGTGCTCTGACAAAATCTTAAGTCCTCTTCCAGTTCTATAATACTGCCCACAAATTCCTCTCCCTTATACGGACCCTCCATATACTCTTTCCACCTTTCAGCTTTCCCTTCTTTGCTTAGGATTATTTTTCCATCTGACGTCTTGATATTTATATGCAATTGCTTCTCCTTTCTGTTTTACTGTAGCTAGTATGTACCTTTGCCTAGCCATTTTGCGCTTCCTGTCAATCTCATTTTTCAGATGTTTGTATTTCTTTTCGCCTGCTTCATTTGTTGAAGTTTTATATGCTCTCCTTTCATCAGTTAAATTCAATATTTTCTGTGTTATCCAAGGGCTTTCACTCGGCCTTGCATTTTTATCTGTGTGATCCTCTGCTGCCTTCACTATTTCATCTCTCAAAGCTACCCAATCGTCTTTTACTGTATTCCTTTCCCCTGTTCTTGTCAATCATTGCTCCCTCTGAAACTGTCAACAGCCTCTGGTTATCTCAAATTATCCAGATCCCATCTCCTTGATTTCCGACAATTTTTCAGTTTCTTCAGTGTTAATCTACAGTTCATAAACAACAAATTGTGTACAGAATTCTCATCTGTCCACACAAATGTCTTACAATTGCAAATCTGGTTCCTAAATCTCTGTTGTACAGTTCTATAATTAGTCTGAAACCTTCCAGTGTCTCCAAGTCTCATCCACGTATACAACCTTCTTTCATGATTCTTAAACCATTTGTTTGCGACGTTTAATCCAACTCTGTGTGCAAAATTCTACCAGGTGGCTTCCTCTTTCATTCGTTTACCGCAGTCCATATACACCTACAATTTTCTTTCTCTTCCTTTCCCTACTATCGAATTCCAGTCCTCCATCACAATTAAATTTTCGTTTCCCTTAATTATCTGAATACTTTCTTTTATCTGATCTTACATTTCTCGAATCTCTTCATGGTGAGTGTCGGCTTCATGTGTATCTTGGCTACGATAATGCGTTCACTATGCTGTTCGTAGTAGATTACCCGAATTCCTATTTTTTATTCATTATTAAGCCTATTCATGCGTAACCTCTATTTGATTTTGTATTTATAAACCTATATTTAAATGACCAGAAGTCCTGTTACTGCTGCCTTCGGACTTCACCAATTACGTCTGTATCTATTGTTTTGTATGGAACTGGGGACCTAGAAACGACGGAGAGGCCTCGTCCCAGCCGCAACCCACGACACGCTACAGCAGTGCACTCACCCCTCACCCAACACCGCAGTGCACTTACCCCTCACCCAACACCGCAGTGCACTCACCCGTCACCCAACACCGCAGTGCACTCACCCCTCACCCAACACCGCAGTGCACTCACCCCTCACCCAACACTGCAGTGCACTCACCCCTCGCTCAACACCGAACCCAGGGTTATTCTGTTGTTTGGCCCCCTGTCGACCTCACCTCACCCCCCCCCCCCACCCCCCAAACCGTCTCACACCAGACTAGTGTAACCTCAATGTTTAATGTTTGGGCAGCAATCGTTGCCATAGTGTAACTGAGGCGTAATAAGGGGAACCAGTCCGCATTCGCCGAGGCAGATGGAAAACTGCCTAAAAACAATCCACAGACTGGCCGGCTCACCGGACCTCGACACTAATCCGCCGGGCGGATTCGTACCGGGAAACGGCACGCCATCCCGCCCGGAAAATAGTGCGTTAGACCGCAAGGCTAAACGGGCAGGCCCCGACTGTATCTAACATTAAGCTTTTCATTTCTCTTTTAAAATTTTCTAATCTACCTGCCAGGTTAGTGAATCTAAAATTCCACTTTTCGATCCGTAGAACGCCAGTTTTGTTTATCCTGATGTCGACATCCTCTTGAGTAGTCTCAGCCCAGAGATCCGAATGGAATACTATTTTACCTCCGGAATATTTTACCGAAGAGTATACAATCATCATTTAACCAGAGAGTAGAGCTACATACCCTTTTGAAAAGTTACGGCTGTAGTTTGTCTTTGCTTTTAGCCATTCGCAGTGCCAGAACAGCAAGGTCGTTTTGGTTGACGTTACAGGGCCAAATCAGTTAGTGATCCAGACTGTTGCCCCTGGGACTACTGAAAGGGCTGCTATCCCTCTTCAGTAACTGTAAGTTTCTCTGGTTTCTCGACAGATACTCCCCCATTGTTGTTACAGCTACGATAGATCTATATGTATCACTGAGACACTCAAGCCACCCCACCAGCGGCAAAGCCCATGGGTCATGTTCGACATGATTCCAGACACTCGGAATCATATTGGAAATCTTTCACTAGAACTAGTTTCTGAACTGAAATAGTTCTGTTCTGTTATTAACTCTATCATCTTGTCTGTTTCCTTAATGTATTCGTGTTGAAGTGTACTGCATGTCTTAAGATTGTGTCCTTTAGTTATTGCTTCAGTTACTGGTGTATTAGAAAACATGTTCTCCACATCAAATGAGAGTGGGGTGGCTATGTCCGGAAGCTAGATGTCTTTTATGTACTTTCTTTCCAGATGAAAATGCTCTCCGAACATGGCTCGACGAGTTCTACGTCTCAAAACGACGTGATTTCTACAGTCGCGAGTCGAGATGTTACATCAGCGTTGGCTGGCTGTTTTAAATACTGAAGAAGAATAAACTGTTAATGACTGAAGTCTCTGTTATGTGTGTCTGTTGTGTTTATTAAACTTACGTAAAAACTCTACAAATTTGTGCAGCAACCCAATACAACGAAGTTTCTTTCGATCTCAGCCTCCGCTGACAACGAATGAAAAAGCAATGGCTTGCAGAATATGTGAACAAGAAGCAGAGACACCTTGCTAAATTGCACACCAACTTAGTAAATACTGTTTTTAATCTGAAACAACCAAAATATAGAAACCTATGTATCTACATTTTCAGAAATGAAATGATCGTTGGGCATTACTGGCAGGTAGGCCAAATCTGGGAAGTTCGACCGCCGAGTGCAAATCTTATTTCAGTCGACCCCACATTGGGCAACTTGCGTGCCTGTGATGAGAGTGAAATGAAGAGGACAACACAACACCCAGTCCATGACCGGTGAAAATCTGCAACCTGGCTGGGAACCGAACCCGGGCGCAATGCATGGGAGCACGTTTCCACTGAGCCTTTTTTTTTTAATATTATTTTGTTCGGCATTGTTCGCTGCGTTTGTTTGGGGCGGATGTCCCGTTACACCCATTGAAGTTGATTGCTGATTCTTTTACTTAGTTTTTTTTTATCACAGGAAGCAGCTAACCCTCTGACAGAACACTCTAAGCTACCGTGCTGGCATCTAAGGAGATGGACTATGTTTCCAGAATGATCACAGAGAACATTTTGTAAATAAAAAAATAAATAAAAAATAAGAAAAGCAAGACGTGTCTGGTGTAAAATCCTCTTTAATTGACTGCAGTAAGCTTAAGACGTAGAAACCAATAACAATTGACTCTTGATGATGTTTCGGCACAGTAGTCGGTGTTTCGATTGGTTCAATGTCTCTGTTCCGCTAAATGTACTTCTATGTTAGGCACTTATTACACACACACATATGACTAGAATAATAATAAATGAAAGGCCTCTGCTGTGCGCAGTCCGTAACTGGTGCACCGCCTGTGTCCTCCGCTGTGCCACCTGACAGTCCCTACTGGTACTGTGTGGCCCAGTGCGTGTCTGGAGAGCACGAGCCACGCTGCTCCGTGTTGTGCGGGCCGTCTCGCTCCGGCGCGGACTGCGCATGCGTGCAGCCGCTTCCGCTCTCGAGCTGTCGAGTGAGCCTTCGGCTCTGCTGGCATGCATCTCGTAGCGAACAAGTCTTTGTCTTTAAACTATCCAGTAGAATATCTGTGAAACATCGAAAGCTACATTTTAGTTCAGTAAGCCGCTTTCGAAGAACCGCATCCAGCACAAAGCATGCGTATTCGTCTCTAGTCGAGAGTTTCAGCGACACAGAAGAAAACCGCAATTTTTTGAATTGTGCATGTAGATACTGACACCAAACAATATCGACAGTACAGAGAATTTCTTTGGTCACAACTTTCCGGCCAAGAGGCCACACTGGTCGATTTACAGCACTATTCACCGACATTTACATCTACGTCTACATCTACACTCCGCAAGCCATCTTACGCTGTGTGGCAGAGGACGCTTCTGGTATCACTGTCCTTTTCCTCCTTCCGTGTTCCACTCACGAATGGCGGGTGGGAAAAACGATTGTTGGTGAAACTTCGAATGAAATCCATTTTCTCGAATTTTCTCGTCGCAGTCATTTCGCGCGACTTTTGTGGGAGCACGTAATACGTTGTCTGACGCTCCTTGGAACGTAAGCACTCCAAATTTCCGCCATAAACCTCTCCATGACCCACAACGCCTCTCTTGTCGCGTCCCCCGGTGGAGTTTGTTGAGCATCTGCGTAACACACGGCCACCGAAAAAACGATCCCGCCGATTTTTGTTGGATTTGCTCTACTTTTCCCATCAATCCAATTTGGTAACAGTCCCAGGCAAATGAGCTATACTCACGAACTGGTCGACTGATTGTTTTGCAGGCACAATTTTTCGTGAATAAATTTCATTTCCTAAAGTTTCTCCCGATGAATCTTAGCCTGGCATCCGTTTTCCCTACTGCATGTTTTATACTGCCATTCCAGTTAAGGTCACTCCGTTGGTACCCCTTGGTAATTTACGGCAGTTGCTTTTTGCAGTGATTAGCTCCCTATAATGTATTTTAACAGCAGTGGCTCTCTTCTCCTGTCTATTCTACATAGAATGCGCTAAATTTGTTTATATTCGGAGTCAACTGTCTGACCGTCAATCAATAGCTGATCTTCGACGTTCCAGTCTTCCCATGGCAACAGTAGGGTCCGCGAATAGCGTTAGGGAGCTTCCGAGTTTATCCACTACGCCATTAACATAAACTGTAAATGGCAGCGACCCTGTAACACTCTCTTGGGGTACTCCCGAAATATTTGTCTATTTTGTTCCGTTAAAAACGACGTGTCGAGTTTGCCAGCAAGGAAGCCCTGTATCCAATAACAAATCTGGTCCGATATTCGGTAAGCTCATATTTCTTCACTACACGACAGTGTAGGATGCACCGAGTGCCTTCCAGAAATCAACGAACACGGCACGAATCGGAACGCCTTTGACTGCGGCGCTCTGGGCCTCAGGACTGTCAGGCCTAGCCGAGTTTCAAATGGTTCAAATGGCTCTAAGCACTATGGAACTTAACATCTGAGGTCATCAGTCCCCTAGAACTTAGAACCACTTAAACCTAACTAACCTAAGGACATCACACAAATCCGTACCTGAGGCAGGATTCGAACCTGCGACCGTAGCAGCAGCGCGGTTCGGAACTATAGCGCTTGGAACCGCTGGGCCACAGCGGCCGGCACAATAAAAGGAAACGCTCAAGTACGTCACATATTTTGATAGTCGCAAACTCACTTATCAAACCCTGTACATGAACTGTCGTAATACATGCTGGTCATGGTCGTCTAGCGGTAAAACGCGTGCGTGGGAACCGAGCGGCCTCGGGATCGAATCTTGGTTGGGCCGCAGATATTTTCCTAGTCTTCACGACTCAGCGATGTGAAGAGTCACCAGAAAGAATGCGTGGTACGGTTAAATAAACACTTATTATGCTTGCAGACACAGCCATGGAAGTTTAGAGTTTTTCAAATATGGTCGTAAAAATTTGTGACTTGTTATGCTATTTGCAAAATTTGATATAACATTGAAGAGTATTTTTACGGGTACATTTCACAAATTGTAAACGTTATTGTGTCGATAGCCCATGTTTTTGGTCTCTGATATCATCATCTGGCTCATTCTTGTGTTTACCACTTTCACGAGGTTGCTGCCGAGGACAATTTGGATAGCGACGTCTCATCTATAACAGATTTTTTGAATTTGCGCTTCACGCGTACATCTCACATAAGAGTCTATATTACTTGTACTGCTTGCTTTTGTAAGCATTTTCATCAATTTCTATGTACTTACTTTACAACATGATTTTCGTTCTTGCTACTACTTAATCTTTTCTTTGTCATATGTCCTAACACGTTCTGTTTACCAGTTTTGTATTTTCGTTTACTCATAGAGCTTTCTGAAGATGATACGTCCCAAAGTGTCACAATAAATAAATTTGTCCGTGACCATGATGTCTCGAAGAATTTATTACATATGGAGTCTGAATAGTCGCGTACCAAACATGGGTCAACTCATTTGTCAAATAGAATAAAATGGGACGGCTGCCTTTGTCTTGGGAATCGCATATGTATCGCACAGTGGATGAGGAGGGGTTAACAGCTTTAGACTGAGTACTACTGGAACAACAACAAAAACTAACCTCTCGTGAGGAAAGTCAAAGAAGAAGAAGAAGAAGATGCTCTTCCACCAGAAAAAAATGGGTCTTACAGCCCATGAAGAGGAACGCTGGGGCAAATAAACCTCTGTAACGCCACACTTGAGGCTAAGATAACTCGTCTCTGTATCTCAGAACGTTGAAAGTATTCGTCCGACCACAAAAGAAGATACAAAGTTCTGTTCTCTTTCAACGTGATGCCTCTCCGTCATTAATGTAATTTCGTTCTATTTCTGCTCCAGTTGTATGACAAGAATGTCTATGAAGAGCATTTTCCTACAACCACTTATGGTCCACTAGTTCACGAACGAGTGCGCAATTGCTCTGTCGTATCGGGTCACACACTACCCTACGCCTGGCACACAGACCAAGTGATCTGAGCCTTCGATACACAGTTTACTGATTAATTAAAAAGGTAGGAACAAGCACTGTGCACAACTGATGCGGCTACAGGCAAAAATCACATTCTCTGTGCTACCAAATACACTCCTGGAAATTGAAATAAGAACACCGTGAATTCATTGTCCCAGGAAGGGGAAACTTTATTGACACATTCCTGGGGTCAGATACATCACATGATCACACTGACAGAACCACAGGTACATAGACACAGGCAACAGAGCATGCACAATGTCGGCACTAGTACAGTGTATATCCACCTTTCGCAGCAATGCAGGCTGCTATTCTCCCATGGAGACGATCGTAGAGATGCTGGATGTAGTCCTGTGGAACGGCTTGCCATGCCATTTCCACCTGGCGCCTCAGTTGGACCAGCGTTCGTGCTGGACGTGCAGACCGCGTGAGACGACGCTTCATCCAGTCCCAAACATGCTCAATGGGGTACAGATCCGGAGATCTTGCTGGCCAGGGTAGTTGACTTACACCTTCTAGAGCACGTTGGGTGGCACGGGATACATGCGAACGTGCATTGTCCTGTTGAAACAGCAAGTTCCCTTGCCGGTCTAGGAATGGTAGAACGATGGGTTCGATGACGGTTTGGATGTACCGTGCACTATTCAGTGTCCCCTCGACGATCACCAGAGGTTATTTTTATGCAGATAAAAGTTTAAGGATCATTAAATATCAAGACATCGGCTCTGATAACGTATATTACATGAGTGTGAACTGACGTTACTAGTGCCTTTGTGTACTTTTTGCCACAAATGGGTTAGTTAGTGGTTTACAACTTTCAAGTAACAATGGAAACCAATTATGTGAATCCTGATATTGGAAACCTTCCAAACTATCACGCATTTATGAATTATGCAGCACCGTTTCACAACGAAGTCAGCCTACGTTCCTGTACACAATACTACAAGAATAGAGCAGTGCGTATCTGTTGTTTGGCGCGGCCAAGTGGTTAGCGCGCGGGAATGCGATACGAAAGGACACGGCTACGCGCATAGGTGGAGGCAAAAATTTTGTTTTCCTTTTCATATATCCAAAACGTTCTGAGACATTGTTATTCGTGTAAGTTAAGATTTTTCTGCAATGTTCGTTATTACTCACATGTAAGAGCGCACTTTCTCAGTAATAATTTCGTAATTTCTGTGTGTTTAAAATACGAAATATTCTTGGAGATGAAATTGCTGTTAGTGAAACAACCGACAGTGACCTTTATATTTTCTCTTGTCGGAAATAATTCACCATTTTTGCCGAATATGTAGCGATTTCCGAGTATGCGGTTAGACAGGAATCTAAGAAAAAATGGCTCTTAGCACTATGGGACTTAACATCTGAGGTCATCAGTCCCCTATAACTTAGAACTACTTAAACCTAACTAACCTAAGGACATCACACACATCCATGCCCGAGGCAGGATTCGAACCTGCGACCGTAGGAGTCGCGCGGTTCCGGACTGAGGGCCTTAACCGCGAAACCACCGCGGCCGGCAGGAATCTAAGACAACTTACATTACTGGGAATGTAACAAGCACCAGTCATCTTCATAATCTTGTTTGTCACAAGTATTTATCTATGATCGCATCCTCAACCACAGTAGACAGAGATGAAAGATCTTTGCCGTAATATTTTTAGACTGTAGCACCATATACGAAACATTTTCATTCATGAGATGCATGTCATAAACTTCGAAGAACTGCAGGAGCTCTCGAAAATGCGTTTTTTTTTAATTTGTTTTTAAGACCCAAATAGTTAACGTATCATATAGGGAAGTGGACTACTTAATCATTTGGATCCCTAGGAGCGAGTTATAGCCACATTCTGTTTATCTCCTTATTCTTTGAAACTCTCAGAATCAATTTTTCGGGTGTTTTTATAGATGTATTAGTATAATGTTGTACTACACACTATACCTAACTCATTTTACGAAACCTAAAATCCAAAACACGATGTCAATGTGAATGAGAAGAAGACCACATGATGCCGCATTTACGACAATCTGCAGAATACAGCCAAATACGCTATCTTTATTATGCATGCATGGAAACATGCGGTCAGAGAAACTGTAAAAAATTTTATGCATTTCGGTTGAGAATCATGGAAATGGATATACTGCGCCTGATACGGTTAAGGAGGAGGCAACGACGATGAAGGAGGGCACGTCGGCTCGATGGAATGCGGCGTCATGCGTTATGGCAAAGTAAACGCAATTTTCGGTAGTTGGAAGACTAGCGCGCCTGTGTCGTCTGTATCCGCTTTGTGTTGGTGGCGCTGTGCACGCTGCAGTGCGCATGCACGGATCTGCGGCCGCTTGCTTTTGATTGGCTTGCGCAACACAAACCGACAACAGCGATTCGGTTCTCTAGACACGAACGGTATCGTTACCGAAATGCTTATTGAGCAATGCAGGGACTCTAATTCGAGTACTAGACCATTCGGTGCTCTTAAGTACCGGAACTATCGGCACAATGGCGGAAAGATACATAATAGGCAACCAGGCAACATGTTTCCACTCATCAACAGTCCAATGTTGGGATTGACGGGCCCAGGAGAGGCGTAAAGCTTTGTGTTGTGCAGTCATCAAGTCTACACGTGTGGGCCTTCGGCTCCGAAAGCCCATGTCGACGATGTTTCGTTGAGTGGTTCACATACTGACACTTGTTGATGGCCCAGCATTGAAATCTGCAGACATTTGCGGAAGAGCAGCACTTCTGTCACACTGAACTATTGTCTTCAGTCGTCGTTGGTCCCGTTCTTGCAGGATCTTTTTCCAGCTGCAGTGATGTTGGAGATCTGATGTTTTGCCCCATTCCTGATATTCACAGTACGCTGGTAAAAAGGTCGTACAGGAAAATCCCCATTTCATCACTACAGCAGAGATGCTGTGTCCCATCGCTCCTGCGCCGACTGTAACACCACGTTCAAACTCACTTAAATCTTCATAACCTCCCACTGTAGCAGCAGTAATTGATCTAACAACTGCACCAGGCATTTGTTGTCTTATTTACGCGTTGCCGATCGCAGCACCGTGTTCTGCCTGTTTACATATCCATGTATTTCCGTATGCGTGCCTATACCAGTTTCTATGGCGCTTCAGTGTATTCTGACTGAGGTATAAAGCACGTTCGAAGTCACTGACCTCTCCTGACCAATTAATTTTCTGCTGCTGCTTCTCTACTGACATCACAATACTCCTCGCCTCCTGTTACATTGGGGGATTCGCCTTCGTGATATCTGGTGGTCAGTTTCGCTTTATGTAATGGTGTCCGGATACTTTTGATCTGATAATTGTATACAGCGCCAGAGGATTTTCACTAGATTTACACGCCAGAGGTTAGGTCACTAGGTAAGAGACATTCTCTTACCGGTGTGACTTAGCCCGCCTCGGTGGCGAAGCGGTTCTAGGCGCTACAGTCTGGAACCGCGCGACAGCTACGGTCGTAGATTCGAAACCTACCTCGGGCAAAGATGCGTGTGATGTCCTGAGGTTAGTTAGGTTTAAGTAGTTCTAAGTTCTAGGGGACTGATGACCTCAGAAGTTAAGTCCCATAGTGCTCAGAGCCATTTGAGCCATTTGAGCCGGCGTGACATAGTTCCTAGTAGTCAGAAAATCAGGAGACAGTGTTATCTATAGAGCCATTATCCAATGTAACTAGGAGGAGCACTGCGAAATCGGCGGCCAGCGGAAGCTGCTCGCGTGCGAAACGCTATGCAGATGGAAGCCCGCCCTATCGCTCTCCATCACGTTTGTCCCGTTTCTGTCAGTTGCTGCAACTGCTATCGGACTCAGAAATAGAAGGAAGGCAGCTACTGTCTGGCTGTCTGGGAGCAGAAGGGCGACCTAAGGCGCGGGGCGGCGCCTTTCGACACTTCCGGTCGGAACAATGGTAGCCAGCGTTACAGAACAATGCGTGTCGCGCCACTCCGCCTCATCGCTCTAGCGTCCTGTCCTCTCGTATCTCCAGTCTGTGCCTCTGCGATTTATTATGACGTCGCTACGAGAGAGCGCCTCAGCAGCCGAGAAAGTCCATAACAGACTGTGATGCAAAGGAAAATTTGTGAAGAAAACTTTTCTGTAAGCTAATTTCCTCGTGTCAGATGTAAGGTAATAGGCCTGGTACGCCACCTAACTTTGGCGTCTGCTACAACTATGTTAATTTTCATGTAAGCAAAAAAGATTCAGGCAAAAATTTGTTGATCCAGAATCCTTATTTGCTTACGCTACATTAAATCAAAAATGGTTCAAATGGCTCTGAGCACTATGGGACTTAACATCTGTGGTCATCAGTCCCCTAGAACTTAGAACCACTTAAACCTAACTAACCTAAGGACAACACACACATCCATACCCGCGGCAGGATTCGAACCACCGACCGTAGCAGTAGCGCGGTTCCGGACTGAAGCGCCTAGAACCGCTCGGCCACCGCTGCCGGCTACACTAAACCACTCGAACAACGTTTTACTGAAAAACACTATCCTCACTAGCGTTTTTTAGCAGGCAGTGTGGTTTTTATTCACTAGAACAGCAGATCCATATGAGACTAATTCAGTTCTCTCATTTGTTTATTTGGCAAGCAATCACATAGTTAAAATACAGGGTTACTCATAAGTACCTCTGAGGTTCCAGAAGACGGTCGAAAGACCGTTGCTATTCACAATATACATAAATGACCTTGTGGATAACATCGGAAGTTCACTGAGGCTTTTGAGGATGATGCTGTATATCGAGAGGTTCTAACAATGGAAAATTGTGCTGAAACGCAGGATGATCTGCAACGAATTGACGCATGGTGCAGGGAATGGCAATTGAATCACAATGTAAACAAGTGTAATGTGCTGCGAATACATGGGAAGAAAGATCCTTTATCATTTAGATACAATATAGCAGGTCAGCAACTGGAAGCAGTTAATTCCATAAATTATCTGGGAGTAGGCACTAGGAGTAATTCAAAATGGAATGATCATATAAAGTTGATCTTCGGCAAAACAGATGCCAGACTGAGATTCATTGGAAGAATCCTAAGGAAATGCAATCCGAAAACAAAAGGAAGTAGGTTACAGTACACTTGTTCACCCACTGCTTGAATATTTCTCACCAGTGTGGGGTCCGTAGCATATTGGATTGATAGAAGAGATAGAGAAGATCCAACGGAGAGCAACGCGCTTCGTTACAGGATCGTTTGGTAATCGCGGGAGCGTTACGGAGATGACAGATAAACTCCAGTGGAAGACTCTGCAGGAGAGACACTCAATAGCTCGGTACGGGCTTTTATTGAAGTTTCGAGAACATACCTTCACCCTGGAGTCAAGCAGTATATTGGTTCCTCCTACGTATATCTCGCGAAGAGACCACGAGGATAAAATCAGCCACACAGGGGCATACCGACAATCTTTCTTTCCACGAACAATACGAGACTGGAATAGAAGGGAGAATCGATAGAGGTACTCAAAATACCCTCCGCCACACGGCGTCGTGTGGCTTGCGGAGTGTGGATGTAGATGCGGACGTAGAGGAAAATGACACATGTCAGTGAACAGAACATCTCTCCAAGTTTCAATGCATAATCTGCCGTGGCGTAGTTGCAGTGCGCGCCAATAGGGACAGGCAAGTCAGAACATGTGGACATACGATCCACTTCTTGCATCGAATTAGTTCGCGCCTACAGGTAGGCAATCCAATGAACAGATTTGTAAAGCGGGCTGCTGCCGCGCCTTCCCATTCAGCCGCAGTAGCCGCTTCAATTAATTAGTCGCATGTGTTAACGTTTCCTGTGTCACAAACGCAGTCCATACTGTAATACGAGTTAAAAACTTAGAGAGGTGCTCTACCCACTGATCTGTGGATATTTTCAGTGTCTTTTGGTTTGCACGCAGTTACCGTCTGAAATCCTAGTGGTAAATATGAGTGATCCTGTGTATTGAATACGGTGATTTCTTTGCTGCTATTGTGGTTGTCTGCAAGTTGCCCCACCCGAAAATGGTGGAAACTCTCTAAAGAAAGCACTGCCGCTGAAGTAACCTCAAAAATTTCCTTTTTCAATGTGTATTTGCTCCGTAAATTCTTTGAGATTTACAAATAAGTTGTATGACAGAATTTGTCTCCTACATATCGGGTATTCTGCTGAAAAAATACCATAGTCACATTTAAAAAAATGCTAAGACGATTGTGTTCGTTTAGAATACACCATTCAAGTGATTTTCAGTAGCGTGTCTAAACTGAGGTTTTTGAACCAAATAGCCTTTACTAGAAAAATTTAGTTGCCACATCAAAATACTCCAGATGCCAGAGTAGGGAATACATCATCTTTGTTGTAAGTCAGGACGTTTGTGACACACTCCGAAGGAATACTACAGTTCGTTTATAGCTTTCTTCATATGAATAATTTTGGTTTTATGGATTTCTTAAGCGTATCATACAGGGTAGTTTTATGTCATAGAGTTTCTTGGCATTGTGTTACCCTATCTAGATATTTTGAGCTAACTTTATTGTGAAGTTATTTGCTAGCATGACCCTCAGCTGTTTGAAGCTCAGTTGCCGAAAATGCGTTAAAACTTATAATGATCGTAATCAGGACTAAAGTCTGAAGTCTTCCAATGAATAAGCGTCTGACTTTCGCCACATTTTATTTACTGTCGCTGCCGTTTTTGTACTGAGATTCAGTAAAGTTATAAGTGTTTGGCGCCATGTGTCTGATGCAGCGGTTAGCTGAGTTTTTACGCTTGTAGGAATCTGCGCATAAGACCTAGTGATTTCGAGATTTATACTGAAGGTGATGAATGCTATTAGTGCCACTGAGTCATGTGAACAAGTCTTACGCATCTGCCACGTACATTATCAAGTTATTTAATCTCAAAAGTGCTTTTACTTTATGAAAGGATCTCTCGCTATGAAGTTTCTTTTCGCTGTGAGTAAGATAAAGGAAACTTAATTTACTACAAGTTTTCATATTTGTCTACTTGTAATCTATTAGTATTAATAAAAGTATTACAAATTAAATTACTTAAGAAATGTTTCTTAATAGGATCGAGAGTAGTCGAATATATATGAAGTGTTCAACTATGAAAATACATACTGAAGCAAAAGTAGTTAGGCTCTATATGGCAATATGACTGATAAGCGACATGAGTCCATCAACAACTGTTCAATGATTTAACAGGACTAAAAATTTTAGCCTTGTTTTGATCACAATGTATGATGATATAATGGTATCTCTTATTTACTTGAAAAAGTCACGTAATTATACAAATAAAACTTCCAATGCTTCATCTACTGAACACTGAATAATGTGAAGATGTCAATACTTCTGTGGTTTTACTTATTTAATGACAGTATCACACGTCCACAAGACTCTTATTAAAACATAGTCATGTAAACTGTAATAAATACTTTAATCATAGGCAAAGCACTGCTGCCTCCTTAATATCAGCTATGCTTCGAACACGCAAAACAACTTGATAGCCATCGAACGAACAACACTGTCAATGACCATGTAACGAGACTGAACTTGCTCTTACCAAGAAAGAATAAACACACAACTAAACTTGAAACAAAACTACACAATACATTTTCTAAGAGCAGTAAAGAGGTTACAAACATAAAAAACAGTTTATAAGTACCTGTTACATAATACATTCGCTACGGAGAAGGATTACTGTGATAGATGTTTGATAAACAGTAATACAAGGAAATAACAGCAAAATAACTTTGTTATTTCACAACGTACTTCCGCATTGTTTGTTCACCTGGGAACCCTTACAGCAAAGCTGTGCAATGTGAACAGCAGCTTCTCCTTTCTGAGCTGAACGACTCATTCATTACTGAGGCTGGCTGACTCAGTTTTTCAGGTAAGCCGATGGGAACATGTAACACACAAAATGGAAACAGTACACTGTACACTTTCATGATTTCATCTAACAGTCTGTATACAGTGTGTCTGTAAAGGCTGGTATTGAGCAATCGATGAACAGAATAGCACTGTCTTTTTACGTTATAAAATGACACCTTTTCAAGAATGGATACTCAAAACATTGTTGTAAACTAGGTACGAGGATTGAATAAAATGTAATCCCTCCACTTTCGTTAATGGTTTGGATGGGAATATTTTAATAAATCAAAAGCAGAAATAATCCTTAGGTTGTGATCTTTAATTACCAATATTCACTTTTCCACATAGTCACCACCCAATTAGATACAATTCTGCCAACAGTGAACAAATTTTCTGAAGCCGTCACAGAAGAAGCCGACACTCTGTTTCTGCAACCACAGTCTCACAGTTCTCTCAATGTCTTCATCAGAAGTATAATGATGTCCCATGATTGAATGTAGAAAGATGTCACCTCCATTCTTGTAAGACGAGGGGAGTTCCTGGCAAATTTCCAGTCTGTGCTCTTACATTTCAGGAGTCAGCATTCGGAGAACCCATCGTGCACGGATCTTCAGATAGCCAAGCAAAGCGATAATGTGACCCACACGTTCTTATGAAACGCCGATTGTGCTTGCAATTTCTCTCTGAGTGATATGACGATCGTCGTGAATCAATTTGTCAACATTTTGCTTGTGAAACTCCGTGGTTGCTGTCACAGGGCGTCCAAGTCTTTGTTTGTCACGCAGGTCAGATATTCTCGCCTCAACATTTTCAAATTTACTCCCCCATCGACGCACAGTACTCCTATCAACACTGTCATCATAAACTGTTTTCATTCTATGATGAATCTACTTTGGGGTTACACCTTATACTGTCAAGAATTCAATGACTGCACGTTGCTTAAATTGCATTGACCGACCGTCTGCGCAGGGTTCCATACTTTACACTGCAACAACACTTCCCGCAAACTGGAGCTGTAGAGAAGAGGCTACGGAACAGGTCAGTACCTGCCACATACCAATGCTGCCAACTGTTGAAGAGTTACGAAGGTGGAGGCATTACTTTTCAGTCAATCCTCGTATAAACAGAACGATGCGTTGTTTTTAACAGACAGTCCTTTTATTCTGGAGGTTAAAATATCTAATCCCTACCTGACCATCGCGTTTGAAGTTCTCCTTGGTTTCCAACAACTGATTCAGCAAATATCGTAATGGTTCCTACTACAGCCCCATTTTAAAGTCCATGTCAAACTAGACCTCTAAGTATATAAATGCCTTTATATATGTGTTTTGCTGTAAAACTGTGACACCATGGTAGGCATTAACGGATAAATAAAACTACTTCCACTATTTCATTTCCATGTTCTGCGAAGAGGCTTGGTTCACAAGATAATGCTGTCGTATACGGGAAGAGTGGAGCACAAATCTAACAGAAGCGACATTCATATAGATTTCCTTCGGTTTCCTTTATCTGTTCGAGCCAGTGATGCGACGAGCCGGCCGGTGTGGCCTTGCGGTTCTAGCCGCTACAGTCTGGAGCCGAGCGAACGCTACGGTCCCAAGTTCGAATCCTGCCTCGGGCATGGATGTGTATGATGTCCTTAGGTTAGTTAGATTTAATTAGTTCTAAGTTCTAGTCGACTGATGACCTCAAAAGTTAAGTCGCATAGTGTTCAGAGCCATTTGAACCATCTGACGCGACGATAACTGCGAAAAGGCTACATGCAATCTTCTTCATCATCCTTGCCCATCTTAGTAGACGATGTCTAGGGACATCAGTGCCGACAAGACGTTAAATTTCCATGTTCCATTCTTCCTTCTTCCCTCCCTGGAATAGCTCACGCTTTCATAGAGAATAAAGCATTTCTGTACATATTATACTGAAATTACAAAGTGCCTACGAATCCGTTGATAACAGTAGCAATGATGTCGAGAAGTACTGACATAGATTTGAAAGGACAGTGTTAGTTGTCAGTGGTAATGAGCACAACAACAAAAAAGTTGGCTCCACCAGGAGACACCATGTAATATGACCTCAATTCGGGAAGAAACAAAGTCCATACGTTTCTTCAGGTACGCTGTATTTAGCTCAAACCAAACATTGGGGGCTGGATCCCGTAGAGCTAGTAAACTGCCAGGTGCTGATTGCTAAGTTTCACTCGCTATTCCAAACAGTTCTAGATATTTTCTATGGGAACAATGTCTAATGATTGAGGGGGGCAGTCGAGGTACGAGAAGGGTGCAGAGTATTCGTCAATCCAGGAGCGCATGCGTGCGACTCTGTGAACCCATCTGTTGTCATCTGGAGTGCGGGAGAACCCACACCACACTCGTTATGATGCAAAAGGAGAAAGGGTGCACATATTCACTGAGAACGTTGAACCGTACAACCTGATTCATCAACATTCCTGGCAGATTAAAACTGTGTGCTGGATCGTGACTCTAACCTCGGACTTTTATATTTCGTGGCCAAGTGCTGTTTCGACTGAGCTTTCCAAGCACATCTCACGACCCGCCCCCACAGTCCGACTTCCGGCAGTACAAACTTCACAGAAGCTTTTCTCGCCTAATTTCATGGACTAGCACATCTGCAGCAAAGGATATTCAGATATGTGACTTACAAGGTGGCCGCGCCTACTTTTCGCTACCGATTTCTTTTGAATATATAATACATACAAAGCTTGGCCAGAAATGAAAGTGACAAAAGTGGAAGATGGCCAAGCGTTTAGAAAAATAGTATTTTTGGCGCTGGTCGGGCAAGGCACGAGCCTTTTATTTTAGCATAGTTTCTAGGTAGCGCTTGGCGCAGCGGTAAGAATGAACAACGGTAATACGAAGGACGTGGGATCGAGTCCCTAACCGGAAACTTTTTTATTTTCAATTTTTGCGTTACGCATACCAAAAATGAATCGAGATAATGCTCAGTATACTGTATTTGATTGATAAAAGCCGTAGTATGGGAGAAGAAATTTCTTCTGTTAACTAACTCGTGGGGAGGACTAACAGGTCCACAATTGTACGACGTGATTTTTCAAGATGAAGAAGGATTGCTGTATTAAAGTGATTCCCCCCAGCCAAAATGTATTCTGCTAGTGCAATCCTGCGACGTCTCTTTTTATTGTCAGCTAAGGAATTTGATCCAAAGATTCAAAACTACTCTTATCTCGTACAGGGAGGAAAATAAATCACATCCCGAGAAGGCTGCATCAAAATACGTTCCATGTACACTCCTGGAAATTGAAATACGAACACCGTGAATTCATTGTCCCAGGAAGGGGAAACTTTATTGACACATTCCTGGGGTCAGATACATCACATGATCACACTGACAGAACCACAGGCACATAGACACAGGCAACAGAGCATGCACAATGTCGGCACTAGTACAGTGTATATCCACCTTTCGCACCAATGCAGGCTGCTATTCTCCCATGGAGACGACCGTAGAGATGCTGGATGTAGTCCTGTGGAACGGCTTGCCATGCCATTTCCACCTGGCGCCTCAGTTGGACCAGCGTTCGTGCTGGACGTGCAGACCGCGTGAGACGACGCTTCATCCAGTCCCAACATGCTCAATGGGGGACAGATCCGGAGATCTTGCTGGCCAGGGTAGCTGACTTACACCTTCTAGACCACGTTGGGTGGCACGGGATACATGCGGACGTGCATTGTCCTGTTGGAACAGCAAGTTCCCTTGCCGGTCTAGGAATGGTAGAACGATGGGTTCGATGACGGTTTGGATGTACCGTGCACTATTCAGTGTCCCCTCGACGATCACCAGAGGTGTACGGCCAGTGTAGGAGATCGCTCCCCACACCATGCTGCCGGGTGTTGGCCCTGTGTGCCTCGGTCGTATGCTGTCCTGATTGTGGCGCTCACCTGCACGGCGCCAAACACGCATACGACCATCAGTGGCACCAAGGCAGAAGCGACTCTCATCGCTGAAGACGACACGTCTCCATTCGTCCCTCCATTCACGCCTGTCGCGACACCACTGGAGGCGGGCTGCACGATGTTGGGGCGTGAGCGGAAGACGGCCTAACGGTGTGCGGGACCGTAGCCCAGTTTCATGGAGACGGTTGCGAATGGTCCTCGCCGATACCCCAGGAGCAACAGTGTCCCTAATTTGCTGGGAAGTGGCGGTGCGGTCTCCTACGGCACTGCGTAGGATCCTACGGTCTTGGCGTGCATCCGTGCGTCGCTGCGGTCCGGTCCCAGGTCGACGGGCACGTGCACCTTCCGCCGACCACTGGCGACAACATCGATGTACTGTGGAGACCTCACGCCCCACGTGTTGAGCAATTCGGCGGTACGTCCACCCGGCCTCCCGCATGCCCACTATACGCCCTCGCTCAAAGTCCGTCAACTGCACATACGGTTCACGTCCACGCTGTCGCGGCATGCTACCAGTGTTAAGGACTGCGATGGAGCTCCGTGTGCCACGGCAAACTGGCTGACACTGACGGCGGCGGTGCACAAATGCTGCGCAGCTAGCGCCATTCGACGGCCAACACCGCGGTTCCTGGTGTGTCCGCTGTGCCGTGCGTGTGATCATTGCTTGTACAGCCCTCTCGCAGTGTCCGGAGCAAGTATGGTGGGTCTGACACACCGGTGTCAATGTGTTCTTTTTTCCATATCCAGGAGTGTATATCATCAGGTATCTTCGCAAACATCTGGTGGAATGGTGTGTTACGTGTGGCTTGCTGCGAAACTGTGAGTACCTTTTATGAATGTAAACCACGTTTGTTTTTCTACAAAAGCTTTAAAACAATCATGTAACTATAAAAATGCAGTCTTTATAGCGTGTGCAAGATGCCGAGAAAATTTCTGCTTCCCCTCTTTCTAAGGTGAATATTACCCACGCACGTGTAAATCATCAGTTGTAAGATAATAAAACCATTTAATTTTATGATTCAAAATTCTCATGTATGCCTTACAATCCATTCCTGGAAATTTATTTGCAATTTCAAATTCTTCTTTTCTTTACTTTTCTTGCCTTTTATGGAATATTAATAAATACAGTATACTGAGTACTATTTAGTTTTCTTGCAGTGTAAGTAACGGGAAAATTGAAAATAAAAAAAATCCCACCTCGGTACTCGAAACCACGACCTTCACATTATCGTGCTGTACTCTTTCCGCTGCGCCAAACGCTAACTGCAATGTAACATCAATGGCTCCTGTTTGTTTTTCTACAGAAGCTTTAAAACAATCATGTAACTATAAAAATGCAGTCTTTACAGCGTGTTCAAGATGCCGAGAAAATTACTGCTTCCCTGTTTCTAAGGTGAATATTATCCACGCACGTCTAAATCATCAACTGTAAGAAAATAAAACCATTTAATTTTATGTACGAAATTCTCGTGTACGCACGTTCTGAAGAATTTACTCACGCACAGCTCTGCGAGCTTTAAAATCTCTCTTATTTCATTCTTGGGTAATCATCATTTTGTAGGCGTGTATGTGAAGATAGTCCTATCATCCAACCCCCAGGGCAGCCGTATGTTTGCTGTGATTAGCCTGAACATTGTGACTATCGATATAAACCCGTCCAGGCGATAGCAGCGTCACCTGGCGACGACTGACCGCTAATGAGACACACACCCGGTGCTTACAGTATGAGTGAGCGTGCTGTGCTGTCCGTGTGCAGAACGGGGAAGGCGTGCAAGCTATCTGAGTTTGGCTGAGGGGAAATTGTGATGGCAAGAGCATTTCGGAAATTTCTCGATTTGTTGGGTGTTCAAGGAGTGCGGTGGTGAGTGTCTTCAACTCGTGGCGAAATCAAGGTGAAACCATCTCCAGAAGTCGTGGGTTTGGCCGGTCACCCCTCATTACAAATGCTGTACGTCGTAGGCTGGGCAGACTGGTAAAACAGGACAGACGGCGAACTGTGGCGGAACTAATACCAGACTTCAATGTTGGGTAGAGTACAAGTGTGTCTCAACACACAGTGCACCAAACATTCCTAACGATGGCCTCCACAGCCCACGACATATGTATGTGCCAATATTAACACCACGATATCGGCAACTATTAATTGAAATGGACACGTGACCATCGGGATTGGACATTGGCGCATTGGCAGATGGTTGCTCGGTCTGATGAATACCGACACCTTCTTCATCATGCTGATAGGAGGGCGCGAATCTGTCGTCTTCCAAGAGAACAACTCATTGACACCTGTACTGCTGGACGGACACAAGCTGGTGGTGGCTCCATTGTTCTCTGGAGGAACATTTACGTGGGCGTCCCTGGGTCCAGTGGAGCTCGTGTGAGGTACCAGGACGACCAAGGAATCTCGTACACTGGTTGTAGACCACGTACACCCTGTCATGACGATCATGTTTCCCGAGGAAGTGGCATTTGTCAACAAGATAATGCGCCATATCACAAGGCCAGTAGTATGGTGGAGTGGTTCGAGGAACACAGTGGCGAGTACCAGCAGATGAGCTGTTCCCCCAACTCCCCAGATCTGAAACCAATCGAACACATCAGGGATTTGACTGAATGTGACGTCAGAGCTCACCGCCCTACCTCCCCGGAATTTACTGGGTTTACGTGACTTCTGTGCGCAGATGTGGTGTCGAATCCCTCCAGCGACCAACCAAGGCCTCATTTCTCCCATGTCACGACGTGACGCCGCTGTCATCCGTGCTAAAGGTGGACATATCGGCTATAAGGTAGGTGGTCATAATGTTCTCGCTGATCAGTGCTAGTTCTGAACGCTATGGAGATTTCTGTACCGACGCTGTCGCACGCGCCAGAATTTGCCGCGTCGTTATAGTCCGAGTTCGTCCAATAGATTTTCTTTTCAGTGCAGATCCGGTATCCTAGAGCTTGATATCCACGTTCGAATAATTTTGCTATCATGAACAGAATCATGCAGGCCAATTTAGAACTAATTGCGAAATACTCGCTGAACAGTAATCACAGAACTCCCATTACGAACACACTCCTCCACAACCAACGCATAATAATCACCTAGCCAAATCATTGAAAATGGTACGTACACCGCTGTCAAGATGTACCTCCTCCACTCCAGTGAACTCATCACAAATCACACAGAGGCCTCTCCAAACACGGGACGTCTTTTTGCCTCAAATGGCTCTGAACACTATGGGACTTAACATCGGAGGTCATCAGTCCCCTAGAACTACTTGAACCTAGCTAACATAAGGACTTCACACACATCCATGACCGACGCAGGATTCGAACCTGCGACCGTAGCTGTTGCGCGGTTCCAGACTGAAGCGCCTAGAACGCTCGGCCGGCGGTGGTCTTTTTGCCGGGTCATGTAGAAAGTGTGTAGTATCGACTGGCCGCAGATTACCGTAAGCAACGTTCGGCATTCGGCATCTGCCCGCCTGAATGCAATAACAGCCACATGTCTCACAGCCTGCGGAGCGCTAACAGAGAGACCAGTGATTAAAATATTGTTTGGTGAGCTTATCCAGATACCGAGTGATTTGTGGTACTGCCGGTAACAGTAGCTATGCCATCGAGAAGTGTTATTGCCTTGGACGGGCAGTGTTAGTTGTTAGTGATGACACCGCTAAGTGGAGCTAGCGAGAGACTAGTGGTGGTTAGCAGTGGTGGCAGTACCTGAGTCTCCGGCTGCGGGCTGGGGCTTTCGCCACTGTGACCGCACCATGCACGCCACATGTTGAAACGCGGGCCTACCAGCTAAAGAGCCGGCGGCGGCGGCGGCGGCGGCAGCGACCGCAGGGCGGAGTCGCTGTGGGCGTGCTCCCGGAAGCACGCTTCCCCTCGCCTCGCCGCCCCCACAGTGCTGCTCCGTTTCGAAACCAGATCGCTGGCTACGCCTGTCTTCATAGCTGCAGGCTGCTCTTCGTCAAATAGTGACTGCCAACGGTCCAAATCTATTCATTCCAGAGGTGCATCAGAATCTCTCTGCTCCTCTGTTTCCACCAAAACGCGAAAGACAGATTCTCATCATGCGAGAAGCGAAATTTATACTATTCAGTCAGCCTTGACTGGAGCATAATTACTTTGGGAGGTAAGGCATTCTCCCACTAATCGTTATACAAGTTCACAGGCTAATGTCGCTCATTATGGGAACCAGTTGACAGATTTTAAGTTCTTACGTCAGGATGGGGATTAACAGGAAAGCGTCAGAGGGATTGCAGGTCAGGTGTGCACAGACAGACTTAATACTAAGTGAAATTTTGTCAACTACATTGCTCAAAGTAGTAGGTGGAATCTAGATATGGCGCAGGAAGATGAAGGTAAGATGGGGAATTAGCTGTTCCATATGCTAAGATGGGGCACTGGGGTAAACAGTTTGCTTGGTTACGTCATCCTCTATTAGGCATGATGAAAAAGGTAGTTTCCCACATATTCGATTCGAGAAACAGTGCTTTTCTTGAACTGTATGGTATCACTAACTGAGCAGAAGTAAATGTTCAGGTTTGGAGACATATAAATTCAGCAAATCTTTTAGGGGCCTGGCTTTTCGCCAGAGGCCGTAGTTTTCGATTTATTAAAGAAATGCGTTCAAAAGTGACCTTAAAACGCACGCCCATTTCCACATTCAGTCCCCACCGCTCAGTATTTCTAGTATGTTGTTCATGGCACTCCTTCCCACCACTGTATAAAAATTTGTGACTTCACGATTTATTTCCCACATTCAACCTTTTTTGAGTTCATTGGCTGGCTTTATTACGCCACCATCTTAGTTGAGCACTTACAAATTGTAAAATTTTGAATTTTCACAGCATAAAATAAACAATTACATAGTTGTATTCGTCAAGCCTTCTCGTTACGAAGGTACTGTGCTTGTAAAGAGTTAAGTTTGGATCGAATTGTCCACGTAATTGGTTTTAGCCTAAAGTCGTTTCTCTTTCATTACACTCACGGGCAGGTTTAAATTAATAACGATAACAAACTAGCCGACTATGGTGGTCGCGTAATAGCCCCATCAAGAGAGACCAAAACAGGTCGAATATCGGGAATAGTTCCTGCTATCGGAAATTTTTGTGTAGTGGTAGAATGGAGTCCAACGTACTAAAAGTCCTGACTGGTGTCGAATGAACTGTAGGGTTGGTGTTTGAAGGTAACTTTTGCACGTTTTTCTTGAACAACTTGAATTCCATAGCATTTGGCGAAAATGTGTCCCAGTACAAAATTTAACGACATTTAATTTCCTACAAAGGTTCCTGTTCATTTTTTGTAGGTTCAGTAATCTACGCGTGGGTAGCATAAGCCGACATCAGTAGCGGCAGCTCAATCAACCTGTACACAGAGGAAGGGGTTGTAACGAACAGTAGAACGGTCGCTTATGATGTTTGCTCAACAGACCCAAACTTTAGAAACTCTTGAAGAAATGGCCTACAAAATCGAATGCATTATTTTGATAAAGATGGGAAAGGGGGGGCGGAGGTCGTCAAGAAGTGGGAAGGCTAGTGATCATAAAGGAAACGGATAGTAGTCTCAGGAGGTGAGGCCAAATGGTTGCGGTGAGCCAGGGCAGTTCAGGTGACATTTTCCACAGAAAAACGGAGATGGATGTATGTCTAGATGACAGTTTCTCGAGGGTGTGGCATGAGGTATTAGTTCACTCACTGCCTTAGGCGGTGCTGAGAATGGAGGCAACAGCAGAGTGCCAGGCCCATTGTCCCAGTTAAGCTGACACGTTTTATTTCGTTTCTTGGAGACAGGTAAGGATGTTTCTTATTGTTGTGTTCGTTACAGCGATCAGCCGGAACATTATGACCACCGACCTACTATCGATATAAACCCGTCCAGGCCATAGCAGCGTCACCTGGCGAACGATGACTGCTAGTCAGACACACGCACTGTGCATGTAGTACCAGTGAGGATGCTGTCCGTGTGTAGAATGGGGAAGGCGCGCGCTCTACCTGCGTTTGGCTCAAATGGCTCTGAGCGCTATGGGACTTAACATCTATGGTCATCAGTCCCCTATAACTTAGAACTACTTAAACGTAACTAACCTAAGGACATCACACAACACCCAGCCATCACGAGGCAGAGAAAATCCCTGACCCCGCCGGGAATCGAACCGGGAACCCGGGCGTGGGAAGCGAGAACGCTACCGCACGACCAGGAGATGCGGACTACCTGAGTTTGACTGAGGACAGATTGTGATGGCCCACAGGCTCGGCACGGACATTTTGAAAACTGCGCGACTTGTCGGATGTTCGAGGAGTGCTGTGGTCAGTGCCTTCAACACGTGGCGTACCCTAAGTGAAACTACTTCCAGACATCATGGGGTTCGGTGGCCACCCATCATTACAGTCGTCGAATGTCGTAGGCTGGGCAGATTGGTAAAACAGGAAAGGCGGTGAACTGTGGTGGAACTAATATCAGACTTTAATGCTGCGCAGAGTACAAGTTTGTCTGAACACACAGTGAACCGAACACTCCTAATGAGAGGCCTTCACAGCCGACGAGCCACGCATGTACTAATGTTAAGTTAACACCACGACATCGGCAACTGCGACTGAAATAAGCACGTCACCATCGGCACTGGACTTTGGCGCAGTGGCAGAGTGTTGCATGGTCTGATGAATGCTGGTCGCAGATAAGCTGGTGGTGGATCCATTATCCTCTGGAGAACATTCTCGTGGACAGCCATAGGTCCAGTGGAGTTCGCGCAAGACATCATGACGGCCGAGGATGATCGCGCACTGGTTGCAGACAACATACATCCCTCCACGACGATCATGGTTCTCGACAGCAGTGGTATTTTTCAGCAAGATAATCCGCCTTGTCACAGATCCACAAGTGTGAGTAAGTGGTTCCAATTAATGTGATGGCCCCCAAACTCGCCGTATCTGAACGCGATCGAATACGTCTGGGATGTTATTGGACGGGGCGTCAGGGATCATCGTCTCTATCCACGGACGGGACTGTGGTGCCAGCTCCCTCTAGCGACCTTCCAAGACCCCCATAGCTTCCGTGACACGTGCACATCACAGCTGTTACCGGTGGCAAAAGTGGACATACAAGCAATTAGGCAGGTAGCCATACTGTTCAGGCTGATCATTGTACGTGTGTATTGTATTTTAATTGTAGTAGCAGTACTGTGGTTTTCACTCTCTCCTGTGACATAGGGGATGGTGATTAGTTTGCACGGCATACTTTATGTCGTGTGTTGCTAATTCGGAGCACAGTTGATTTCCCTCCCCACCTATGGTTGAGTCGGCTAACACTGAACCCTGCAATGTGGCAATTGTGGCACTACAGATCACAAACGGTTGCAGGCGGAAACAATGTAAAATGGTGCAAGATGATCGAAATTCTGAGAAAAATAGAGCTAAGCTGTAGGGAAAGATGAGTAATATACATGTAGTACAAGAGTCAAGAGGGAATAATAAGAATGGATAACCAAGAATGAAGTGCTCTGATTAAGACAAGGATGTAGTCTTTCGTTCAATCTGTACATCGAAAAACCAGTGATGGAAATAAAAGAAAGTTTTAGGAGTGGAATTAAAATTCGAGATGAAAGGATATCAACCATACGATTCGCAGGTGACATTGCTGTCCTGAGTGAAAGTGAAGAAGAATTACATGAACTGCTGAATGAAATGAACAATTTAACGAGTACAGAATATGGACTGAGAGTAAATCGAAGGAAGACGAAAAAGAGAAGTAGCAGAAATGAGAAGAACGAGAAACTTAAGATCAGGATTGATGGTCACGAAGTAGATGAAGGAATTCTACTGCCTAAGCAGCAAAATAACCTGTCACGGACGGAGTAAGCGGGATATGAGACCAGCACTGGCGAAAAGGGCATTCCTTGTCAAGACAAATCTACTAGAATCAAACATAGACCTTAATTTGAGGAAGAAATTTTCGAGAATGTACGTGTGGAGCACAACATTGTATGGTAGTGAAACATGGACTTGGGAAAATCGGAACAGGAGAGAATGGAAATATTTGAGATGTGGTGCTACGCACAAATGTTAAAAATTAGGCGGATTGATAAGATAAGGAATGAGGAGGTTCTGTGCAGAATCGGAGTGGAAAGGAATATGTGGAAATCACTGACAAGGAGAAGGGACAGGATAACTGTTAGGACATCAGCGAATGGCTTTCACATTACTATAGGGAGCTGTAAAGGGTAAAAACTGTAGAGGAAGACAGAAATTGGAATACATTCAACAAATAATTGAGGGCGTAGGTTTCAAGTGATACTCTGAAATGAAGAGGTTGGCACAGGAGAGGAATTCGTGGCGGGCCGCATAAAACCAGCCAAAAAAAATGGTAATGTTTCCACATGAATAGAACATTTCACCCACTTCGTGGAGGAAGCAAATCATACACAGACTAGGGCCCTCAGCCATATGCTCTTCAGAACATGTGCCTCAAGTTTAATATTTAACACTTCATTTACTGTAACTATATTATTTTTCATTCGATAGATAATGCCCTTTACACGAATCAGAAACATACATCTGGAGAACCACTGGGCGTGTGCTATCCACGGATCACATTTTTCATGCTAATGATTCAACCCACCACCGCAACGAGAAAACACGGTTTCATCACCATTACACATGCTAATGTAGGCTCCTGAGTGCTGGGTTTAGGCCATGGTGGTCCTGGCACGGTTTCAACTGAACTGCATTGATGCGTTGATTCTGAATGGTTACATGATCGTTATCGATCTGCAACTGCTCTGCACTGGAATCGTAATGCACACTACTGCGCCATATGCAGCTCTACTGGAATTGCAGTAATGACGACTCAAGTCAGCCCTGCCATGCCCCTGGTGCAACCGGAGAGACAAATCAGGTCTGTAAGGCCAAAGCTGAGAGCCGACAACTTCGCCTGTTGCCTGTTGGTGCCTACTGTTGAAGCCGCACAACAGGCACGTCTCCCACTTAATAGCATGTTGTGCTGTGTCTGCTGAAGACACGAGGGCCAGGAAGCGAGTTCACTTTCCGGACCCTGGGTGCACATCAATTTACGTATTGGACGACTGAGATTTTACCACATACAGAGAGGCTCGCAAAAGACCCTGGATGCAAGTAGCAATCGACCGCTTTGATCGAGGTAGTGACGATGTCCCAAAATTATTTCGCCTAGTCTCCAGAAGCCTGTAAGGGGGGATGTGGAAAATGGGAAGTGAATAAATAAATACAAAGTACTGTTTCCAAAAAAGTTATTCGTGGACTACATGACGGTATTTTGCAGAAGCAACCAGTCCAGTGTATACGCCCACACCACAGCTGACCACGCCCATTTGCGCGCCCTCAGCACTCACTCAAAGCACAATACATAGAACGCCTAACGCCCGATGCCTGACGCCCGACGCCTGATGGCTGACGTCTGACGTAGGACGCCAGTTGCCTGTCACCTGAAGCCTACTACCAAATACAGTAGTTAAACATTAAAACCGTAAGGCACAGATAGATGTTTGTCGCCCGATAGATAACATATAACAGTTTGTAAGACTTGAGATATGGAGATATGGATGCAGGCAACTAACGATACTCAAGAAGCCTGTGGTTTTTTCATCAAGCATCTGCTTTAGAGAAGGCACGTATTTTTTCAATATTTATCCATGTTTTCCGTATTCCAAGCGTAAATATTCAAGTATACACGTGCCTTTATTGTTTACATAAGCTCCATTGTTACAACGTGTAGTACCTGTACGCCAGGAAGAGGTGTTGCCTTCCTAACTACTACTAATGGAATGCCACCGTTCCACTTCCAGCCATTTATATTCGGAATACTATACTGAACAAGTAGCAGCTTTGTGTAGATGACTATCGCCCTAGATGAGGTATACACATGTATATATATTTGTGTGTGTGTGTGTGTGTGTGTGTGTGTGTGTGTGTGTGTGTTGTGTGTGTGTGTGTGTGTGTGTTAGGTGATTCACACCTAAAATTTGCACCGCAAATATTGCGGAAATGAAAAGTGCTATTGATGTGCGGTTTTCACAGAATGCATTGGTAGTCAGGGATTGGTATCGTCAGCCAATAAACACATTGTGATAATACTTATAAAGTGCTTTTTTGTGCAAACATACACCTTTTTAAATAGAACAATGCCTGTTGACATTAACAAGCTATTTGCTGCGGGATTCTAGTGCGAGTCTTTTGCGAGATACCGTATTTTGAAAATTTCTGCAGTATTTGCGGTACAAGTTTTTGGTGATTCACCTTGTATGTACAAAACTTTGTCTGTGCTTCAAATTTATATAGGTACAAGTAATAAAAAGAGTTTTTCTTTTTAATAGAAAGAAACAGCCCACTGATGACATTGAAACTTCAGCGAAATGTATACGTGAAATAAACCAAAAGATAAAATTGTGAACTGTGTTTTGCTCAAGGGGGACCCCCTCCAAAAACAAATCTATTAGGAAGCAAACACAGACAGTGGAGCTTCAACCTCAGATTAGTGATTTTAGTGATTTATGTTGTCTAATAATTATGTAAAAGGAAATTTGTACATTTAGCATAACACCCTGAAGTCTTACATATAAAAATTTTCTCAGCAAATTTTGCGGCCTCAGTTATCAGTTGAGTAACAACTTCGGCATTCAGAGAAACGTCGGTAACTCATTGAAAACTGCGGCGACCGTTAAATTTGTTCTCCGCCGCTTGGGAGCGCAGAGATACAAGGACAACCGATTTTGACGGTTGGAAGTGAGGCAGAATGGGAAACCTATGTCTGCAAAAGACGTGGGTAGTTCCTTATGGCGCAACAGGTAGCCTTTGACGTACGTTCCACCCTGTGGTTATCAATGGGCCTATTTTGTAGGATCGAAAACCCAGTGAAGTGCAGTGTCTCCAATACCATTAAAGCAATCACCGCCCTCTTTCTCTCAGTCGTTATCCTGCATCCGTATCGTCTCGCGATAGAGGCTGCAGATGCGTACGCGCTTTACTCCAAACATTGCCGCCTTGCAGCTGTTCCTGTATTCCTCCTCATCACTTCGACGTCATTCGCGCTCAGGTGTCAACCGTTTTACTTTGCATGAAATATCGTCAGCGCCAGCCGTGTGATAAGAAATCACCGCAACCACTCTCTTTGTCGCCCTGAAGTCGATCTCCGGGTTTCAGTACTACCTCTCTGGCAGGGTATCAACAACTCATGCGCACTCTCTCAGGGCGAGTACTAAGGTTCCGTACGTTTTTTTGCTTTAGATCTCATTCGTGTGTTTTTAAGAAGATATTATCACTCTCTGGTTCACCTCCCTATTGATACACCTTGTGAATGTTATCTATCACTGGTCACAAGGCTGCTCTCCGTTCATGTTTATAACTCCATTCTCACAATATATCCCATCGTTATTCTTTTCCCCTGTCCAACACCTTCAGCGTCCATCCTGCAAGTACGTGAAGATACGATGCTATACACGGTCTGTAGCTAGAAAGTTGTCAGGTTAAATCCCAGTGGCGTGAAAATATTACCTGTCCGGGATGGCAGGGCAAGCTCTGTAGAAACTGTCGAGAGCGAGTACTACAAGGACTCTTCCATTGCCTTGATATGTTTCATATTTAAGATATAAAAACTTTTAGGCTTATTGTGACAGCAGATGACTAGCGTCCACAAGTACACAAGAAACCAAACGTCGAAACAGTAGAAATTAAGAACAATACTGAATCTGAATGCAGTCATGTATGGGCTATTTGTCTGTACTAGTACCCACATTTTACGCAGTGTATTATTCTGCTGAGACTTTTCGTCTTAAATGATTGAAATTTGACGTTTGAATTTGCTGAGATTTTTTGGCTCAGAAATGATAGCACTTTTATGTTGTTATCTGTAGTCGCAATTCCTGCAGTTACCTATTCCAAAAAAAAAATTACGCTCCAAGCTATCACTTCGCTGTGAACTTTATTCTTAAAAATATTATTGATACTGTATAGGCTTACCTTGAAAAGCAGCCAACAAGACTGCCTACATGACATAAATAATATACGAGGTGCGAGAATAAAGTAATGAGACTGATTTTATTTGGAAGATGTGGCAACCCTGCAGGCTTGCGTAGGCACAATATCTTTGACCTTGGTCTATAAGCTGCTTGTAGTCTAAACGGCACATAGATGCAACTGCTCAGTCGTGAGTTGTGCTGTAATAAGTTAAGACGTGTTTGTGTCTCTCGTCACGGAAATGGAACCGCATAATATTGAGCAACGGTATGCCATTTCTTTTTTCGTTTAATTGGGTGAAAACGTGACAACAACTTACAGTAAGCTTCAGAAGGCTTTTGGAGAGGAGGTTATGTCAAGAGCTCAAGTTTTTCGTTAGCATAAAATGTTTAGTGAAGGCAGAATGAATGTTGAAGATGAAGACCACAGTGGACGACCGTCAACCTCACAGACGAATGTCAACTTAGCCACTGTGCGTGAACTCCTACGATTTGATCGAAGATTATCCGTGAAAATGATTGCAGAAGCACTGAACATCAATTAAGTAACGGTTCGTCTAATAATAACTGAAGATCTTGGTATGAGAAAGATTTGTGCAAAAATGGTCCCCAAAAATGTCACACGACAACAGCGAGAAACACAGAAAAATGTAGCAGCCGATCTGTTAGACAGAGCAAACGGAAATCAATCCATAACTGTTGAGCCGTGTTAACACTAGTGATGAAAGTTGGTTTTTTCAGTACGATCCAGAGGCAAAACGCTAAACTTCGCAATGGTGCTCAAAGGGATCACCCAGACCAAAATATCCTCGCATGTCAAAGTCAAAAGTGAAATGCATGCTTGTGTGCTTCATTGATTCCAAGTGCATTGTTCGTAAAACGTGGGTGCCTTCTGTACAAACAGTTAACCAATATTACTGAAAACAAATTTTAAAAAGACTTCCTGAAAGAATTCTTCGTGTCCGTGCCAACATTGCTGATAATTGGATTCTGCATCACGATAATGCGCCATCCCGTACTGCACTGTCAGTACAGCAATTTGGAACCTCAAAACAAATTGCAGTACTACCGCAGCCATCTTATTCACCAGATATCGCTCTGTGCGACTTTTGTCTATTTCCAAGAGTCAAAACGGCGGTCAAGGGACACCATTTTCAAACAACACAAGATGTCCAAAAAGCTGTGACGAGGGTCTTGGAGGATATTACAGAAGATGAGTTCTAGAAATGTTACCATCAATAACAGAAGCCCTGGAAAAAGTGTGTGCAATCTGAACGAACTACTTTGAAGGAGACAACACTAAACTTGACTAAAACGGTAAGCAACATTTTTTTTCACATCAGTCTCATTAATTTATTGTCACATCTCGTATACTCCACGTTTTTGTTGTTGGGACAAAGTGTAGGGGAAAACAAAGCTTGGGTCACACCTATGTATACGTACAACCGTCCATAGCAGAGTATTACTTGCACCTATTTATGGGAACTGTTATGAATTCAAACTATGTCCGAGGAAAGGACAAATTTATACTTGAGGTTTCTTAACTTGTCACTAATACCTCCAACAGTGAAGTGTTGGTTTTAAGTGCACTGGTTTATACTATTTTACCATGTTATTTTGTGTTCTCTTAACGCTGCGTCCGTTTTCTTTGCTTCTACGGCACCGCGTGGTTCATACTTGTGTTTTTTGTTCCTTACTTGATGACAACCCACCTGTGTGGATCTCATTTTAACATGAAGTCAATCTTTCTTTGTATTTCAGTATAATAGGTACTTAACTTATATTTCCAGTGTAAGGATAGCTATAACCTTATTATCGTATTATTATATTTTTGTGACTTTCAGTGTCATTTTTTTACAAAAAAAAAGTAGTTTGCATGCAGGTAGAGTTGCTATATCATCAGTTTAGAGTATGCACCAACCCCTTGCGTCCATAATATTATCGCCTACATTATGACATAGCGATTACCCCACGTATCTCCCAGTGTAAAGATCTGCTGTAACTTTTTGTCTTAAATGGTTGTACTGTTTTTATAATGTCTGATACTTTTTGCACAAAAGTGAAAGTACTTCTATGTTGGACTTTAATTGCACTCCTGAAGATACCCACTGCAGAAATAATTTGCACTCGGAAGCTGCCACTTTGCTGAGACCTTTATTCTAAGAAATATTTTTCATCCTGAATAATCTAACCTTAAAATGCAGCCTTGTTACTATCTGCATAACATAAATAATATGTACTGCACAATTTTATTATGGTAGGTCACATACTGTGCAAATACTCTCTCATACATGTCTATACATTCTTCTATCTTGTAGTACAAGTTGTTTCACATCTATGTACGCACAGCCCGCCAAAGCAGAGTTTGACTTGAACCTATATACATCAAGTTTTATTAGGTAAATCTCTGTCCAGCTAAAGGACAGTTCTATACTTGTCAAGCCTGAAGTGCGCCTCTTTTTTAGTCTCATCAGACTCACCACGTAATGTTTGCATTCTATGCTATTATACACATATGTTATCAATAATTATACCTCAAGGCTTGAATAATCTACAAGAAAGGTTCGCACATATTTTGTAGTTTGGTGGCATCTACAGAACCTATACACTGCAAGTCCTACTTTGCCATTGTCCAGGGTACATGTTCCCAGTTCCTACCCCCTTCCCTCCTCTTCGCCATACCGCAATGCCTTATCATCTCTAAGATTGGACTCTGGATTTTGGTGGGTGCTGCTGTTTGGAGCGCGCGAACCATGCGGGACTGCAACACGAAAATGGGAAAGGGATACTGGTACATGAAGTACCCTCCACCACACACGGAAAGTCCGCTTGACAAGTATACATGGTGAAAATTATTTAAACCGACGAACCCAGGGAGGATGCGCGGGGCACCAAAGCAAACATTTTTCTCTGATGTCATAATTACCCGTTCGCAATTTTTAAATCCGATAGAGGACGTAATCGCTATCAGCACTCGTGCAATTGCGCGCAACATGGGTTCGAACCGGACAAATGTAAGAAACGTCCTTCATGAGGAGCTGTTAATCCGTGTCACTTTCAGCGTGTGCATAACCTGGAACAAGATGATTATCAACTCACAGCACAGTTTTCGCAGTAGCACCTGAAACAGTGTCAGAAGCATCCTACAATTCCGTCCTCTGTGCTGCTTACAGGTGAAGCAACATTCAGATACGATGGGGTCTTCAACATCCACCATTCGCATGCTTTGAGTGAGGTTAATACACATGCCACCGCCGGCCGGAGTTACCGTACGGTTCTAGGCGCTACAGTCTGGAGCCAAGCGACCACTACGGTCGCAGGTTCGAATCCTGCCACGGGCATTGATGTGTGTGATGTCCTTAGGTTAGTTAGGTTTAATTAGCTCTAAGTTCTAGGCGACTGATGACCTCAGGAGTTAAGTCGCATAGTGCTCAGAGCCATTTTTGAACACATGCCACATTTACTCTCGCTCATCAATTGCGGTTCTGTCTGAATGTGTGGGCAGGTGATGTTGGTGACCGCTTAATTAGGCCACATCTCCCACCCGGCCCATTAAATAACAGCCTTCATTACATCTTCCTCCCCAGAGCATTGCCAGTGTTGCTGGATGTCGTACCACTCGCTACAAGACAGCGCGTGTGGTTCCAGCACGACGGGGCGCCGGCACATTTCAGTCATCTTTCAAAAACCCCTATTGAATCAGAAGAGGATGTGGTTGCCCGGATAGTGGCAGCGTCAGTAGGAATTAAGAACATTTCTGCAGTCTTTCACCTGTGTTAGACGGTACATGACGCAACGGTGTAACCTCCGTTTACAAGTCAATGGAGCCATTCCTGAACCTCTACTGCAACTAAAATAATTGTATTCTGCTAATGTTGTTGTCTCTTGGTAATAAAGAATGAAACTTGTTCGTCTTATTCTTTGTTCTCGCAGCAAAACACATGAGAAAAAGGGTTTCCTTTGTGTCATAAACCTCTCAGAATTTGATAGATTAATTAATTTTCATAAAAAACTACCTCTACCGGTTTAAGAAATCCTTACAGTAAAATATGGACCCTTCAAGGCCATTTCTGAGGGACCGAAGCCGTCATAATCGCATAGGGGGAGAAGAAGACTATTGGGAGGGTGCTCGAACGTCTCCCACTTGATTTGGCGTAACTTCTGCATTACGACATTTGCGATATGGGGACGTGCGCTATCATGAAGCAACAACATCCTCTGTCGTGTACCAGTCCACAACAGTGGTTTTTCAGGCATCTTGCACTGTACACATTCTTCATTACCGGTTAGATACCTACTGGTGTTTGTCCTTCGGCAGCCAAGAAAATAATAACAGCACGGTGGTCCTATTTCGACGCATTTGGTAATAACGTTGCCTTACTTCACGTTACCGCACTTACCGTACGGACGTCGGAAAGACAGGAACGCCACACTAAACCCTTGCCTACATGTCGGTGCTTATATACCTGCATCGGAGTACGCGCTACGTTGCATATGCGCTACAGCAACTGAAATCACCCCTTGTGTGTTAAACAACGTAGGTTCCAAAAGAAAACCTTATGGTTCTCTGGAGCTTGTAGCCACCAGAGGCAGCATCACTAACGAATACACTTAAAGTTCGGCCTTTAACATACGAACTAACTACATACTGAAGGAATTTTAATTTTATTAACTGGTACAGAAAACCTACCCCCCACGAACCATGGACCTTGCCGTTGGTGGGGAAGCTTGCGTGCCTCAGCGATCAGATAGCCGTACCGTAGGTGCAACGACAACGGAGGGGTGTCTGTTGAGAGGCCAGACAAACGTGTGGTACCTGAAGAGTACCGGTAGCTTTTTCAGTAGTTGCGTGGCAGATCTGACCTTTTAGCATCGACCAAAACGGACTTCCTTGGCTGGTACTGCGTACGGTTGAAAGCAAGCGGAAACTATAGCCGTAATTTTTTTCCGTTGGGTCAAATATTCCGGAGGAAAGATAGTGCCCGATTCGAATCTCTGGACGGGGACTACTCAGGAGAAACGAAACTGGCGTTCTACGGATCGGGGCGTGGAATGTTAGATCCCTTAATTGGGCAGGCAGGTTAGAAAATCTTAAAAAGGGAAATGGATAGGTTAAACAAAAAAAAAACAGATAAAAAGACAAGCCAAAGTGGAAATCTTTGGATAACACAGGAGATATGGAATTTAACTGATGAAAGGAGAAAATATAAAACTGCCCTTCATGAAGGTGCAAGTAATGAAGCAAAGTGAAAATGAATACAAACATCTAAAAATGAGAGTGACAGTAAGTGCAAAGCGGCTAAGCAGGCACGGCTAGAGGACAAACGTAACGTAGATACTGCCTACGGGAAAGTTAAAGAGAACTCTGGAGAAAAGAGAAGCTGCTTCATGAATAACAAGAGCTCAGGAGGAAAACCAGTCTTAAACATAGAAGGAAGAGCTGAGAGCTGAAGAAGTATATGGAGGTTTCATACAAGGGAGATGTACTTAAGGGCAATATTATAGAAAAGGAAGAGGACGTAGGGGAAGATGAAATGGGAGATATGATACTGCGAGAAAAATTTGACAGAGCACTTAAAGGCCTAAATTGAAACTTGGCCCCAGGATTAGACAACATTCCGTCAGAGCTGCTGATAGCCTTGGGGCAGCCAGCCATGATAAAACTATTCCATATTGTGTGCAAGATGTACGAGACAGGCGAAATATTCTCATACTTCAAGATGCGTTTAATAATTCCAATTGCAAAGAAAGCAGGTGCTGACAGGTATGAATATTATCGAACTAGCAGTTTACTAAGTCATGGTTGCATAATATTAACACGAATTCTTTACAGAACAATGGAAAAACTATTAGAAGCAGACCTCGAGGAAGGTCAATTTGGATTCCTAAGAATTGTAGGAACACGTGAGGCAATACTGACCCTACGACTAATCTTAGGTGGCACAGAGGCAAAATAACGTTTATAGACTTAGAGAAAACTTTTGACAATGTTGACTGGTTACAGTCTTTTCTCTTTGAAATTCTTAAGGTATCAGAGATGAAATGAAATGAAATGAGAGCTTGGCGTCATTGGCCGAAAGGCCCCTTGCGAGGCAGGTTCGACCACCTTGTTGCAGGTCTTATTACATTCGACGCCACATAGGGCGACCAGCGCGCCGGATGGGGATAAAATGTTGATGAAGACAACAACACTCAGTCCCTGAGCGGAGAAAGATCTCCGACCCAGCCGGGAATTGAACCCGGGCCCGTAGGACAGCAATCGTCACGCCCGCCACTCACCTATCGGAGCGGACAAGGTATCAGAGATAAAACACAGAGAGTGAAAGGCTATTTACAGCTTGTAGAGAAACCAGACCGTAGTTATAAGAGTCGAGGGACATGAAAGGGAAGCAGTGGTTGACAAGGGAGTGAGACGGGAGTGTAGCCTATCCTCAGTATTATTCAGTATGTACGTTGAGCAAGTAGTAAAGGAAATCAAAGCAAAATTTGGGGTAGGAATTAAAATTCAGGGAAAAGAAATAAAACTGTGACGTTTGTCGATGATATGTTCATCCTCACAGAGACAGGAAAGTACTTGGCAGAGCAGCTGAACAGAATAGGCAGTGTCTTGAAATGAGGTTCAAATTGTTCAAATGGCTCTGAGCACTATGGGATTTAACTTCTGAAGTCATCAGTCCCCTAGAACGTAGAGCTACTTAAACCAAACTAACCTTAGGACATCACACACATCCATGCCCAAGGTTGGATTCGAACCTGGGACCGTAACGGTCGTGCGGTTCCAGACTGTATCGCCTAGAACCGCTCGGCCACCCCGGCCGGTTTGAAATGACGATATGAGATGAACAACAAAGCGAAACAAGGATAATGACACATAGTAGAGTTAAAGCAGGTGATGATGAAGGGCTCAGATTAGGAAACGAGACAGTTAATTGTAGATAAATTTTGTTATTTGGGCAGAAAAATAACTGAATGGCTGAAGTAGAGAGGATATAAAATATAAACTGGCAATGGCAAGAAAAGGGTTTCTGAAGAAAAGAAATTTGTTAACATTGAATATAGACTTAGGAGTGAGGAAGAGTCTTCTGAAAGTATTTGGATGGAGTGTAGCCATGTGTGGAAGTGAAACAAGGACGATAAACAGTTTAGACAAGAACAGAATAAAAGCTTTTGATATGTGGTGCTATAGTAGAGTGCTGAAGATTAGATGGGTAGATCACATAACTAATGAGGAAGTACTGAACAGAATTGGGGAGAAAAGAAATTTGTGTCACCACCTGACTAGACGGAGGGATCGGCTGGTAGGAGACATTCTGTGGCATCAAGGAAGCACCAATTTAGTTCTAGAGGGAAGAGCAGGGGATAAATCGTAGAGGGATATGGGTCAAATGGCTCTAAGCACTATAGCACTTAACATCTCAGGTCATCAGTCCCCTAGACTTAGAACTACTTAAACTAACTAACCTAAGGACATCACACACATCCATACCCAAGGCAGGATTCGAACCTGCGACCATAGCAGCAGCGCGGTTCCGAACTGAAGCGCCTAGAACCATTCGGCCACAGCGGCCGGCGTAGAGGGAGACCAAGAGGTGAATACAGTAAGCAGATTCAGAAGGCTGTTATGTTGCAGTAGTTATTAGAGGATGAAGAGGCTTGCACAGAGAAGAGTTGCATTGTGAGCTACATCAAACCAGTCTTCGGACAACAGTAAACGATTGTGGCTCACTCCTTCCAGGTATGCTGTGGATTTACCACCATGGCTACCTATGACTGCTCCCAACAGGCAAAACAACTGCAGTATAGTTCGAAGTTTTGTACGAAACTCGAACTGAGTATTTGGTAGAAATGTTGTTGAATAATTTTACCTTCAGGTAGTAGTAAATACCGTAAATTTCACTGCTAAATTAAATCTGACGATATGCGAATTCACTCTGACGGTGGACACGGGTGCCACCGAGACAGATTTCGTGCTCTACGTAAAAGCTAGGCAGCAGCGACTTGAGGGCTCCATCAGACGAGTCGTGGTGCCATGTTGCGGCCCACCTTCGACATATCGGAGCGTACGGAAGCGGCGACACCACATGCGGAAGGGAGCGCAGTACGGGGCAGAAGAGCGGGCTGCTGGCGTTTTGTTCGCGGGAGGTGGCGCGTGAAGATGCCCGGCGCGCCGCCCAAGGTGACCCGGCCACGTGCGAAGCCGCGTCGTCGATTTGCGCAACGTGTGGCCTCTGCTCTGCCTGTGCCTCTGCCGCCGCTGATGGCGTCGTGTCACGTCGCGTCGCCCAGCACCGCACAGTGCCGGGCTGATCGCCGTCCGGGCGACACGTACTGCAGTTGCTCACGCCGCCACACGCGAACTCGACCGCCAGCAAGGTAGGCACACCGGCGGACTCTTAGACATCAGAAAACGGAGCGAGCGCGGATCTCCTGTTGAGGGTTGCATACATCACAGATCAAGGAGCTATACTGGCTTCTGAGGGTTGCCTACCTTAGAATCAAGGCGCCGCTGTTACGGAAGTGCTATACTGGCCTCCTTCCTTCCCGCTGTAGTTCCAAGAATATGACGAGTCTGAGAATGATAGTGCTGCAGTTGATTCTCACTGATAAACTCTTCCTCTCTTACTGAAGCGTGCAAGAGTTTAAGGTTAGACGCGCCTAACTGTACGATCCTGCTCTTGTAAAGCAGCACTGACAGATTGAAATGATCGATAATCTAGATTAGATGGCCTCTAACAAATCTCTGTTCCGTGACTTGGAGGGTGTAAGTCGAAAATTAAGTGATTCAGTGTATACTATTGCAAATATGATCCACTAGAGGAAGCGTGATGTGTGGTAAGTTTGATGCTACAGTGCACGCTTCAGATGAAGAACAAACATTTTTCGTTCATTGTCAACAAAGAGGTTGAATTCTTCTTTATTGCACCTCCACCATGAGAGAACATAAAATGGTGTGCTCATTCAAATGAAAAATGGGTACAAAGAAACGTCAATGTTAGGTCCCTGGGACCAAAAAGTGCGTCACTTATGCATTCCTTCGATTATGGGATAATAGCGAGATGTGTAACTTTTTCGAAGTTTTCTGTAAATTCATTGTAATAATTTATCGCCATTTTAACAGTACTCTTCATTCTCATGTCCTGATTTCTTATACCATTAAACAATGAAATAAAATTACAGCAACGAAACTTCCTGGCAGAAAACACCTACGGGTCAAACCGAGATTCGAAGTCGGTATCTTTGCCTTGGTAGAGTACTTGCCTGCGAAAGGCAAAGGTCTCGAGTTCAAGTCTCGGTCCGGCACACAGTGTTAATCTGCCAGGAAGTTTCATATCAGCAAACACTCTGCTGCAGAGTGAAAATTTCATTCTACAAATTTAGAGCAATCTTCGAAAAAGTTATGCACATATATGTACTTACAGAGATATATAGATATACATACACACATACATATATAAAGGAAAGGGGAGATCAGAAAAAGGTTTACTGGCCCTCAGAATAATCACTATAATCTACAACACACTTCCGAGATCGGTTGTAAAGCTTTAGGAACCACCTTGATCACGTATTACTGGATATCAGCAACGTCTGCGAATGATCGTGGACAACAGTGCTTACACTGTCTATGCTTATCTCCATCCCATCCGCTCTCATTATCAAAGAAAGATGCCGAACATCGGCAGTCATGCGACTCACTCGTGTCATTGCAAAACGTAGCGCAAAACGAGCAATGCGTTAACATGAATTTTTGAATTAAACTGGGGTAACGGCGATGATACTACGAGAAGATAGTGCAGGTGTACGGCGTTGAAACATGAATAAGAAGCGTGTGTTTGTCCGGTTTAAACGCTTTCGAGACGGAAAGGGCTGTGTCGAGGATGAGCTGCGTACGGCGTAACACGCACGATCCCAAAGACCATCGAATGAGTGCGACATATGCTTACGGATGATCGGTGACTGTCTTTGAATTGTTGTTCACGAACATTCGCAGACGTTGCAGATATCCAACAATGCGTGACCACGATGCTTCGAGCGATTCTACAAGAAACGTTTGCTGACAGTTTCCAACAGCTTTAGAGTCACGTCAGAAGTGTGTTGTAGTTACTGGCGATTACTTTAAAGGCCAGTAAAGATATAAGAGGTAATCGTATGAAAACAACACACATGTAAAAAAGTAAGTAAACTATTTATTACTTCAAAAGGAATCGTGAAACTATTAACGTTTATCCCACAGTGAGACATGACGCTCAATAACTTCATGGAAAAACGTTTGCTGTTGCCTGCGGAACCATGATTGATGGTTCAGATAGTTTAAATGTCTCTGAGCACTATGAGAGTTAACTGCTGAGGTCATCATTCCCCTAGAACTTAGAACTATAACTAACCTAAGGACATCAAACGCATCCATGCCCGAGGCAGGATTCGAACCTGCGACCGTAGCGGTCGCGTGGCTCCAGACTGTAATGCCTAGAACCGCTCGGCCACTGCGGCCGGCAACCAGGATTGAACCCAGGCGTACACTGAAGTATATCGACGCCACGAATGTCTTTCTTCAGGGCTCCAAAAATATGGAAATCGTACGGGGAAAGATATGGAGGATGTGTGAGGGCTTCCCAGCGAAATTTTTGGAGTGTGGTTGATACAACGTTCGCAACAAGCGGGCTAGAATTATCCTGCAACAGAATGATGCCATCCGTCTATCAGCGGTTTTTTGACTTTCTGGAATATGGCGCCACAATTAACGCACGGCGGTACGTGGACGCTTTACAAAAATTGAAGCAAACCAACGAGCCCAAACGCCCAGGACTGTTAATGGATGGCATCAGTCTGTTACAGGATAACGCCCCTCCAGATGTTGCCAAAATTGTTTGTGCTACAATCCAAAAGTTTCGCTGGGAAGGCCTCACACGTCCTCCATGCAGTGCCGATCACTCCACACGCAATATCTATGTCTTTGGAGCACTGAATAAAGACTTTGGCGGTCGTCGACTTGCTTCTAACGATGAGGTGCACTGCTGGGTAGAATCATGGTTGCTTAAGCAACAGCAAACGTTTTTCCATTAAGATATTGATCGTCTTGTCTCACACTGGGATAAATGTATTAACTATGGCAATTACTTATGGAGTAATAAACAGTTTACTTACATTTGTTACTGCCGTCTCGTTTCCATTTGACTGACCCTTATATTTTGTTTGTAACTCTTGTTTCCTGTATTTTTTGAGACCATTTACCGAAGTTATCAAACGCGTCTTTGTATATATGTACAAACAGATACGCATACATCTGTATAAATGTATATATAAACAGAACACTACTCAATGCTAACCGATCGGTCTTTGTACTGGTACAGAAAAAAGCGCCATGCCCAATAGTTGCGCATGTAGTGGCAATGCAGCGAGTCCTCGGTTATACTTGCAAACTCGTGTACTCTCTCTCCTTTCTACGCTGGTTTTAGATCATTTGTACCCGACAATAGACTCAATTGACGAGTTTTCAGTGACTTTAGTCGCGTTAGTCGCCGAGCGTACGGAGACGTCGAATTATGTGATGACACCATAGGGTTCGCTGGCGAGTTTAAATCGAGAACACAGATCTCATTTCTGATCTCTACGGCAGATTCGCCTTCACTCACGCTCCATCCTGAAAAGGGTCACGAACTATCTATCTGCTCGTCAAAAAAGTCACATATTAATGGACATAACTTCTAGTTGTATATATAACATGCAAACCATTTAGCAATTTCCAGTTCATCTCCCTGTCACTTCACGTACATCCACACCCTACAGATCCTAAAACGCAGTATTCAAGCTCTGTCCTCATCTCCAGCGCAAGATCCGTAAATATCTGTAATTTTATACTAGCTGAATTTCAGGTGAAACGATGTAGTGCCTTGTATACCGATGATACAGCGACTCGTGTTTCCATTAACATTAATACAAGCAATACTTATTGTGCCTATTCTAAACGTACTTCTACACTCACCAAACTATCATTGGATGGATGCTTTATGTACCAGCAGCGTAACTCTCTTTGCGTATTGCACACGCAAGTGTGGCTTAGGAAAGTTACTGTAGGCTGATCTCTGTACGAGTTCTGATTGCTCTGATTTTACTATCATAATCATATCGAGAGATTTGTATTGAAGTAATGTGTAGCTTGAAATTTTTAGAGCATATGCTCCCTGACTGTTAACACCAACCACTACTTCATAATTCTTTGTTTCCTTTGTAATTTCAAAAAGTAAGCGAAGTCATATTTAATTATGACAAGTAACAGTGTAGTATATGATTTAACAATGGCTGAGTAGCGCATCTGTTTAAAAACTGCTCATTTCAAATTTGTTTCTCTGTGTATGTCACTCTACCCCATCAGTCCAAGAAGTTTCGGGACTAGATTGATAAAAGATAGAGAAAAGTTAACAGGGTGGTTTTAATACTTCAGCTATTCTACGAAGTGTTCTATTACTTGAGCACAACGCAAAGAACGTTCATACAACCAACTGAAACTATAAGAAAACTCCTTCTTAATGTTTTATTGCTCAATTCGCGTATCACAGTGTCTTGGATGTCAGCAGTTAGTTAGTTTCATGCTCCACAGACCATATGAACGACTCTTTTATCGAAATTATGTGGAACGTGTCAGTTTTCAGGATACGTATACATGATTAACATCAGTGGACACACGTTTCAGTTGTACTCATGAAAATACATTTAAAAACATTTTTTATGTTGTCAAAGTGCTGACCCGTCCTGTGAATTCCGCACTTTATCCTTTTTGTGGACCGTTCGTTCTGATAACACCAAGTCTCGTCACCCGGAACGTTTTTTTCCAGAAATGAACTGCCGCTATTTGCGTTTCAGTCAAGTCCCGCAAGAGTCCACGCGTTGTCGCTTTTGTTCGATAGTCGAGTGCATAGGACAAACTTTGCACACACTCTTGTATTTTTTTAAAACTTTCTGGATAATGTTCTTAGCACATGATTTAGAGATGTTGCTCCATTGCGATTTGTGACACAACAACGTTGACACACTACGGCCTAATACACCACTTAACATTACCTACTCATAACTGAGTGGTTGAATGCAGATCTGTTGTTTACAAGTGTTAGTCCAAGCCACTACCGTAGTTACCGCTCTGACGTCGCTTATACGGCAGGAGTAAAATCATTCTCCGAACATTTTGAAAGGGCTGTGTAAACAGCTCAGCTGTATCAGCGTAGGTTTGTGCCCACAGTGAAAAGATGATTCGGCTGCTCCTGGTAACAGCAGTTGCATCACCGGCAGTGAACTCTGAGTACAATTGCTCATCTATTCACGGAACTCGACACCCGGAAGCGAATGAATAGACTCGCCCTGTTGTATGCCTATGACGCCACTGCGTCCGCTAGCAACGTTCCCACCAACCGCGCAACGCCTTCTCCGAATACTTCACCATAGTATGATTTTTGAATTATTCCACTGGCTATGAATCACTATACTTTAATCCTTATCGACTGAATATCAAACAAATACAAAGAATTACGCCAGAACTACTCTTAGCTCCCTTTAGTTCCATTTCCTCTTTTTTAAATTTAATTAACAAAGATTTCATTGGTTTTCATCTTGTACTGTATTCCATCACCTGGTGTTGTAGCTTTTACTCTAAGATTATGGTGACTCTTTATTTTACGCATCTACTCAGCCTAAGAAAGTAATAGACATATACGGAAAACTCTTCCTCCTAACGAAGTTTTTTGTATGTGAGCAGCTACAGTTGCGTAACAGATCAGAGTCTGGACAACCTTTCTGAGATGAGTGGTATACCAGTTAGACCTCTGAATGAATACTTCATACTGGTTATAACTCCGGAATTCTGTATCAGTTAAATTCTGTTACATCGAAATTGTTGAAGATGCTAGCTCCACAGCATTATGAGACATTTTACGTGGAATTTAAAAGGGGTGAAGAACATTCAGAGGTAAGTTCAAGCTTTGAGGCAGTCAGTGAACGGTTTCCGTGGCGATCAACTAGCAGTAGACTGCTCTCGATTAGTAGGTGTCCAGCTTTGAGTTCTGGTACGGCGAATACCTTTTTATATGTCACGTGCTAGCCACAAGCAGACTGTTCATTTCTTTATCCTCTTTGACACAATTTCTTCTCCTTCTGAGTATTTACCCAACAGTGTTGGATCAGCGTTTCTGCGTTGTACCTCCCTGTTTGTAAGTTCCATTTCATCGAAAGAAAGGAAATAAGATAGGGTTACATCTGCCGTCAATGTCGAGGCCTTCACAGACGGAACCAAAACTCTATTTGGATAAGAGTGGGGAAAATCCATTTTTGAAAACATATGCTCGGGGTAGTTAACCTTAAATCTGGATGAACGATCAGTGAGTTGAATTCCACTTCTCCTAGACCCGACCCTGTGTCTTAACCAGTGAGCCGTGTCACCTGATTTCACCGAGTTTGTAAGTTGAACTTCCAAGCGTTTCGTGTCTGCCTCCGCGTTTACTACGAAGTGTTCCTGCACTCGACTTCGCCGTCGATTACCGGATGGCTGGGATTTAATACCCTGAGCCGTGGTAAAAAAACTGCTGTTTTGAAGAGCGCGCCGCAGCGCGTAGTGTGAAGCAGTCGCCCACCGTTTCTGGCGGTGGCGCCGCTGTGGAAATCGCACCTTTGATGTCTTTCTCTGGTGAGAAAGGGGAAAGGTTGCCTGTTCATGTGCATTTAAGGGGCACGTGAGCTCGCCAGTCGGTCAGTATGAGTGAGTCTGAGCCAGTCTGGGTCTGTCTCTCGTCTGCATTTGTTAGTGTCTTCCTGTCGTTCGGAGTGCTAGTATGTCTGTCGTTCGGATCAACCTTTATAGCCGGCAAAATGAGAGTCTTTCCACTCCGCCAGTAAGAGAACTCAGCGAGTGGTCGCCCGGTCGGGGCTGAGTTCCTGCATCTGAGTCTGCACGTTAGGCCGCCAGTCTGCTCGAGTTTGCTCAGGCAATGGTCATTGGCGGTTGGATCGATCGGTTGGTCGGTCGCGCACTGAGACACAAGATGATTGGTCCGTCTTGAGCGTCGGCGCATGTGAGGTCGCCACGTTAGTCCAGTGGGCCGCGGCGTATAGCGAGGGGTAGTGACTTCGCGGTCGACACGAGAGCAACAGGAGTCAACCCACGACATCAGTCTGGCCGGTGCGAGCTGCGACGCCGTGAGACGGGAGGTCGGCGGGCCTTCCTGCGTCCGTTGAAGCGGCTGGCAGCGGACAGTTCGGGAGAGTGATTTGGGGTGCTGCGCCAGATCTTCTCGAGAAATCGCAGTTTATTAGAAGTTAAGTGATACGTTATATGTTGTTTGATTTACACTTGTTAAATTCTAGTTGTTTTCTTTATGAGGCCACCAGCCGTTTTGCTTTGGGGTCGTCCCACCGTTCTTCTCCGTTTGCCCACCCGCGGGAAGATGTTTGTTTATAAATTGGGTGGTCCGTTTTTCCCTTGTGGGGTAGGGGCGGGTTAGAGCAACCTGCGGTTCGGGTTGTTCGGTAATCTCCATATCAATCTACCGTACGTTAGTAGCTGCCTCTGTCATGTTTGTCGGATTTGGTGTGTTAACGAATTTATTGCTTGGAGTGTAACGGCCTAATACCTGAAATATGTTCTGATCTTTGGAAACTTTGATATTATTGCCTATGATATTGAGAGGCGGTATCTGTGTACTGTAGAGCATCTTAACTATTGTTTGGCCAACCTTGTTGAATTTTATATAAGATTGCATTTCATGGGCTTTTATTTAAATAATCATTTTAGTATATAAAGTTGCCTCCCTTTCACCTTAAGACTTTTCTTAGAAGTTAAAATCAAGTTGCACCTTCGGTGGCAAGGTTAATATTTTAATTGTTAGTGTTTTGCACCATTTACATCCCTCCTACAGGGGGTGCATAGTTTGTGTGCTGGTGTAAATGGTTAAAACTCTTAGTTTAAAGTTATCTGGTGTGTTGCAGATTTGCACCAGTGTAGTCTTTCAGAGGCTGTTGTGAGCGGTCGTGACTACGGCTGTGTCAAAACGGAGCGGCAAGGTGCTCTGCCCGAAAGCTCATATAGTCAAAACGTGTTTCTTTGTGCCTCTGAATAAATTGTAACTTTGATATTTAGAGGGTGCTTTCTGACTATAATTTTAAATCTGTTTCTTTTCAAAATGCTTTTAGGCACTACTAAAGTGAATAAATTTCCATTTGTTAAAAGGAATTTGGTTATGATTTCATCAGTTACTCCCTGGAAACTACTTCCATGCATACATAGTGTGATTAAATGTGTTAATGTTCTTGATGAATAGCTAGTAAATAAAATAAATTCTTAAGAATATTCTTTGAAAATAAATCACGATTCATACCCACTTCACGGTAATGTATCAGCTGCGCCCTAAACTCGATACCAGGTCTCCTCGCTCATTATTTCGTACATTAGGGCGATTCGGTCGTGTTTCTTACTGTTTCGTTGCTGACACGGTCTTCGTGACGTATACTAAACCTGCATTATCCATATGCGTCTCCACAGTATGTGACGTCCAAAGTTGCTTGCAACATTTGTCAGCTTCCTTTTTCCCATATTTTCCACATCCGTAATTGGTGAGCAATTTTGCTGTGACATTGTGTGCCCACTAGTCGATATCTTTGGTGTAAGCAGTCATTTATTAGTTGTGATGGATATTCTTTACAGCGTTCTTTGGTGAGCGGTGTGGTTCGAAATCGACGCTGTCAGTGCGAGGGCAGCCGAACAGGGAACAAAGGTTCTCGTCTACTGTGTTTTGTGGTGTCTTCGGTGTAAGATGGAGAGTTGTGGTTGGTCTGATGCATTTGTGGAGTGAGCTATGGGCAGGCGGTTGCAACTTCGGTTTCTATGAAAAACTTACACTGAGAATTGCGTCTTGCGTTCTCTGTCCGTGAGCGACGAGTAATAACGCAACATTGCAATGCACAGCTTGTCGTGCCATATAGCTGCGAAGTATTCACATCTGTACTGCGTCACTGCTGACGCTATTATGCATGAAATGTACTGTGTCGTGTCCATCTGGATTAATGTGGGCCACAATGAATTTCCGTTATTGTATGCATTAGAATTGCATGCGAACTACACTCATGCTTATAATTAAGGATAATTGCAGAACGTGGTGCCACACAACGTGGCACTACACAAAATTGGCGCTAATAGCTTAGGCACACCGGGAACACACACAAAGACGTGCAGTGATACGTCAACCGCGAGCATCCCAGACGTGCTCGAGGGGGTTTAGGTCTGGAGAACAGGCAGGCCACTCCATTCGCCTGATATCTTCTGTTTCAAGGTACTCCTCCATAATGGCAACTCGGTGGGGCCATGCGTTATCATCCATCAGGAGGAAGGTGAGACCCACTGCACCCATGAAAAGGCGGACATACCGGTGCAAAATGACGTCCCGATAAACCTGACCTGTTACAGTTCCTCTGTCAAAGACATGCAGGGGTGTACGTGCACCAATCATAATCCCACCCCACACCGTCAAACCACGACCTCCATACAGATCCCTTTCAAGGACATTAAGGGGTTGGTATTTGGTTCCTGGTTCACGCCAGATGAAAACCCGGCGAGACTCAGTGTTCAGACTATACCTGGACTCGTCCGTGAACATAACCTGGAACCACTTTTCCAGTGACCATATACTGTGTTCTTGATACCAGGCTTTACGGGCTCTCCTATTACCAGGGGTCAGTGGAATGCACCTTGCAGGTCTCCGGTTGAATAAACCATGTCTGTTCAGTCGCCTGTGGACTGTGTCTGGAAATACCTCTTCGAGTGGCTGCAGTAAGGTCCCGAGCAAGGCTACCTGCAGTACTCCGTGGCCGTCTGCGGGCACTGATGGTGAGATATCGGGCTTCTTGTGGTGTTTTACACTGTGAACGTCCCGTACTGTTGCGCCTGAACTCGTTTCCTGTCTTCTGGAATCGTTGCCATAATCTTGAGATCACACTTTGTGGGACACTGAGGGCCCGTGCTACGACCTGCTGTGTTTGACCGGCCTCCAGTCGCCCTAGTATTCTACCCCTCATAACGTCATCAATATGTGTTCTTTGAACCACTTTCAACACACAGTCACAATTGTGACGTGTGAAAACGTCTGCACACTTACTCGCTGCACCGTACACTGACATGCACCAACACACCTCTGCGTACGTGGACCGCTGCCAGCGCCACCGTGCGACGACCTCAGGTCAAATGCACCGAATGGTCATACCCCGAGGTGATTTAAACCAGCAAATCGCCCAACAGAGCGTTGTTTCACCATGTATCAGCATTATCCTTAATTTATGAGCATGAGTGTATATAAATCCGTTTGTCATTCTTCTGACGAAACTCAGCATTTAATTAGTTTCACGAGTACTTTGTGAATTAAGTCTTTGTCGTCCAGTGGTATAGATACCATGCATTTCATGTAACTTTAACTACGTTCTTCCAAGCAAAATGAGATACGTTTTGAATTGAAATGATCAATAAGTGGTAAGCAATCTTTCTGGAAGCATTCATACTCCTCACTGCTGTGTACGAGCTGTACGCACTACAGACCGGCAACCCTTCTGACAGCGGTTGTGTACCAGTGGTCTAACCTCCAACGGATTTCATCAGCAGACGATAGAGGTTGGATAACGCACGCTGCCTCGGCCAGCGGGCGACAGCGCGAGCATCGCCAAAGATAGCTGGAGCTATTAGCGTCCGCGGTCCACGTGATCCCACATTGCTCCTCTAGTAGCTCTACGCTTCCTGGGCATTCAGAGCAGCGCAAAGACAATCCGAGGCCTCTTCCGTTGAGCTCTGGGCCACATGCCAACTGCACCTGTAGTTCCGTAGTCAACGTCTCGATCGGAACCTCTGCTTCATACGACGCCTTGTCGCGCCATCCACTGCTGTCCGAGGGAGGAGCCAGTGTGTACCTTCACCATCACCAGAACTTCGCATCCACATTATAGAGGACCAGGAACTCGATATCGGCCGTCGACTTTCATTACATTATTTTCTTCTACTTCGGGTAAGTATTAACCTCATTACAGCCTTCAGTCAAAGTTCCGACTTGTGTAAACTCAGCGCTAACCCCGAACGTTTACAAACTGTTTTATTGATAAGCTTCTCCAGCGTAGTATTTTGGTTTATGTACTATTCAATAAATCCGTTCTACACTCTTCATATGGACTGCAGTTTCATTGCGTCTCAACTGGCTAAAAACTTTGCAAGTGGTGATGTGAAATTTCTCTGTGAACCAACATTTTCACACGTGTTTTATGCCCTGGGTGCAGAGCGACAGTGTGCGTGTGACTCCTTCGTCACGAATACCTTGATAGTGAATTTTTGCTCCACCGTGTCTAACCTTTCGGACGTTACTACCCAAGAGTTACTGCTACCCCACAACATCCAACAGGCCTTCATACGATGGTGGACAAGGTGCTACCATCACCACATCCAACCCCGAGCTGTCCAACCGGCTACCTTGCATCGATCCACTGGTGAAATTATTCAGAGGAGCGCCACCGCCGTTCCAGATGTTTAACCAGAAGATAAAGCCCTTAGCGAACTACATAGCCACGATGGTGCAACATTTCCTGGCCCATGGTATCACATGTGGCACGCAGCAGCGCGCATTCTTCTTGGCCTATGCAGAACCGTCAATTTATCATTTACTGCAACAAGGTCATGGAGCCCTACGCCTTCTCTAGACGACCGCTTAAAGGCTTTAGTACTACAAAATTTCTAAGTGCACGTTGCGAGTTTTCTGACGCCTTTAAATAACCAGACCTTATCAGCTAATGGAGTTAACCCAGAGAACAAATCCTGATCTTCCTAGAAAAAGGGGTTGAGCAGACGGCTGGAAACCAGCTCTCGGAAAATACACACTACTCCTAGTACCTCGAAAACAGGGTGACCTCAAAGGTTAATGACGAAGCTGTGAAAAAGAACGAACAAAAATGAACAACGGATATACCAAAGTAGCAACATGGAATGTCACAGGAGTTTCCCAAAAAGAGATAGAACTAGAAAACATACCAGAAGACATGAATATTGACGCTGAAAATGAGAGGTAATAAATATGTAGGCGATTATATTATCCTCTATAGTGCAGCCGAACAAAACGAAAAAACAAGCAAAGGTATGGGGTTACTCCTCCGTAAGTGATGTGAAAAAGAGATCAAAGATTGCACATACATAAGCGAAAGATTCCTCATAGTGAGACTGAAACTGAAAAGAGGCAACGCCAGCGTTAGAAGCGTATAAGAACCAGAAAAAAGAAAAAAAATCGTGAGTCTAGAATCTTCTAAGGACAACTACGGAAGACACTGAATAAATACAATGCTAGTTCAAAAATGGCTCTGAGCACTATGAGACTTAACTTCTGAGCTCATCAGTCCCCTAGAGCTTAGAACTACTTAAACCTAACTAACCTGAGGACATCACACACATCCATGCCCGAGGCAGGATTCGAACCTGCGACCGTAGCGGTCGCGCGGTTCTAGACTGAAGCGCCTAGAAACGCTCGACACCCCGGCCGGCACATTGTTAGTGATAAGATTTTTTTGATGGGTGATTTCAAAGCCAGAATAGGAAATATCGCAGCAACATATGTTACAGGGCCGTGTGGAGAACCGATATGTAAGGAAATGGAAAAATATAGTAAGAAATTTCGCCACTTACAACATTCTAAAAATAACAATATGACTTTTTAAGAAAATAGTTACACATAAATATACATCGGCCAGAGAGGTCTTAGATCAATAATTGACTACATTTTAATAAATGATAAGTTAACGAGTCAACTAAGGGCTGCAAGTGCTTGTAGAGGACAAGATATACGATCAGAACTTTTTATAGTAATCTCCAGAATAGATCATTTTGCGAAATGGAAGAAAATGACAAAACAAATAAGTAACCGAAAAGATCAAAGCATTTTTTATTTATAATGGGTAAAGAGGAAACCGTCAAACATCTGTACCAAAGCAAGTAAATAAAGTGATAGAAAACTTGCAAACTAGAGATATTGTAGGCAGAGAATCGCAAAAATCTAAAGAATGTGATACATGTAGAGTAGCAGATAAAGCTCTCGGTAACAAGAAAAAGAAAGGAAAAGGAAGGGCCTAAAAATTTGGAACGGGAATGTAAGAAACGCTGTCAGAGACATACAGGATGCATACACAAAATATTTAAGCAACCCCACAGCTGAGAAGATGCAATCCTGTAAGGAGAAAAGAAATATAGGTAAATGTGTAGTACGAAAAGCAAATCAAGAACTTTGGGATAGATTTATTTCTGATGCCGAGAAGATGTTCACGAAGCACAGAAAATGACCTACAAGGTTGTAAAAATTTTAACAAAACGGAAAAACAGAAGATACAAATAAACAATACTGAAGGAGAACAATGATAAATTATTGCAAAGGAATATGTTATGAGGATGCCGCATAAGAAACTGAAACTGTAACAATTGATGACAAGGGATTGCATGAAATAGAGTCTAATGACATAGCACATGCCTTAGCATCACTTAAGAAAAAAAAAGCGACAAGAAGAGATGGTATTAACAATTAATTGTTAAATTATGGATTAATGATATTACATCCACGGCGGCTGCTCTTCTTAAATAAATATTGAAGAGTAAGCGTATCTCCTAAGACTGGAAGACTGCTAGAGTGATATCAATTTTTTAAAAAAGGGCACAAAAGCCTATGCAGCAGCTACAGAGGAATAGATTTATTTGATCAGTATACAGGATACATGCTACGATTTTAAACACAGGATGTAAAAACATAAAGGAAGTAGTATTGTATGAGAAATGAATGGGTTCTAGGAAAGGACGCTCTACGATAGATGCAGTCTTTATTTTACAACAGGTAATACAAAAACGAGGAGAATATAATTAAGAACACATATTACCTTTACTGATTTAAAAAAAGATTTTGACGGTGTCAATATGCAGAAAATTTGGAAGATAATGACGAATCGCGGATATCCATAACATCTAATAAATCCGATAAAAAGTTTGCACCAAAACACGACTAACACGCTAGACCTCAAAGGAAAAGTGACTAATGAGATGCCAACTAACAAAGGAGTACTACAAGGCTGCTGTATCTCATCAACATTGTTTAAGATTTACATACATGAAATAATATGTATATGGAAAACAGAATTTCTAAAAGGTATATACCTAGATAGGAGGACTCTTTTTAAACAACTTACTATATGCCGACGATGCATTGATCCTGGTAGATAAACAAGAGGACCGCCAGAAAGGAATTTAGTTACCAAAGCAAATAAGTGTGAAATATGATATGGAGGTCTCAGCAGAAAAAACTAAGACAATGGCCTTCACGGAGAAAGGACACATTATAACCAATATAGTGGTAGATCAGAAGATTTTAGAGCAAGTAAACCACTTCAGTTACCTAGGATGTGAGGTGGCATATGGCTACAGCAAAGATACAGAAAATAACTTGGTAAATTCATTCGGATATGTGAAACGATTGACAGTAACCTTAAAAACAAAATCAGGAAATATACTCAAATTAAATTCTAGAAAACAATTGCAGTCCCCAAGCTGTTCTATGGATGCGAGACCTGACGATTAGTAAAAAGCAAGAAAGCCGATTTCAGTCTCAAGAAATGAAATTCCTGAGAAGATTTGAAGGTTGAACGATAGCAGACACACCAAAGAATCACGATGTATTAGAGAAGATCTAAAAACTTTAGTTTAATTATAAAATTCTAGATTACAGGAGAAAATGGAATGAACACCTAGAAAGAATGGAGAGTTACAGACTCCCTTTAAAGACTAGACATTATAAGTGCCAAGGACGAAGAGATAGAGGAAGACCCAGACAACCTAGGGTACCATAACAGAAAAGAAGAAGAAGAAGTGCACGTTGCAGTCGCTAGAACCAATGCAAACTCTCCATCCTACGAGAACTCCGTCTCCCCATCCGCAGTTTTGACTACATCTTATTCCGTCAAAGATGATTCTGGGCGTTGTTTTTCTCCAAATTTTCTGCCTATTGACACCGTCAAAATCTTTTTTTAAAATCAGTAAAAGTTTCTGGTAAGGATCACCCATTTATTGGGACAGGCCATGGTGGATGTACGACGACACAAAAGCTCCATTCATCGCAAGCATGTCAACTAGGTGCGACTTGGTTCCTGAGTCAGACATCCCCTCTTCCGGGACTTTGCGCACACTATACAACAAACACAGCAGCCACAGGGCTCATATCCTTCGACCTCTGGCAAAAAAAAAAAAAGTTATCAATCCAGACACCATCTGCGATGGGCATCGACCTCAGTCCCTCAGGATCACCAGTTCCACTGGCGGTCAACGAAGCGGCGCCAGGTTCCTTGGATATCGATATGTGTCTCATCCACTCATTCTTCGAGGGCGGTGAGGGAGAGGGATGAGGGGAGGGGGGAGGGATGCTGTTTACAGGCTGTACCCTTACAGACCCTCAGCCTTTCTCAAAGCAATGGTGTGCCTGCGGCCTAACCTCGAAGTGGTTACATTAGCAGATGAGAGCTTCAATCATGCACACTGTCTAGGCCAGTAGAACGAGTGCCGCCAGAGGTTTGTGGCCAAGCAGAGTTGTTTGCGTTCAAAGGACATTTGACGACAAATAGTTGCTCTAGTATCTCTATGCAGCCTGGGTATTTAGGGCGCCACAAAGCCGCTCTGAGGCTTCTTCAGTCGAGCTGTGAGCTAGGCGCCAACTGCACCCGCAATTCTTCAATCAAAGTCTCGATCAGAACTTTAGCTACATATGACGTCGTGTCACGCCAGCCATTGCCGTCAGGCTGCCTTCACCTCACCAGGACTTGGCTTCTGCATTGGAGACAACCAAGAACTTGCTATGGCCTGGACATTCACAACATTATTTTCCTCTCCTTCCTAGGGAAAATTATCTTTCACTGTTCCGTCATTACAGCCCTCAGTCTAAGTTCCGACTTGTGTAAATTCAGTGCTAATCCAGAATTTTTACAAAGTATTGTGCTGGCCGTTGTGGGAGAGTGGTTCTAGGCGCTTCAGTCCGGAACCGCGCTGCTGCTACGGTCGAAGGTTCGAATCCTTGCCTCTGGCATGGCCGTGTGTAATGTCATTAGGTTAATTAGGTTTAAGTAGTTCTAAGTCTAGGGGACTGCTGACCTCAGATGTTAAGTCCCATAGTGCTCAGAGCCATTTGAACCATTTGAAACTATTGTAGTGATTAACTCTTCTCCAAAGGGGCTATAATTTGGTTTATGTACTTTTCAGTAAATCTTTTTCACATTGTTTACCTGGGTTGTGTTCTCATTGCGCCTCAAAAGGCCCAAGACTTACCAATCACTAGTATTAGGTTAAGAGCATTCATATGATTCTTTTCAATGACCCACGAGCAAGAGTTTTTCAGCAAGATTATCTATCGAGAGAAAATTGATTAGCATTGTCTACACTCATTCACTCAGCCTAATGTTACTAGCGGCATTTTCGTGCAGCTCATTGAGATTCCGGAAGCTAAGTCTGCGTCGAAATCGTAGGAGCAGCAAATGTTACACCATGTTCCGCTCAGTGTCTTTTGTTATTTAGTATTTTCATTCTTTTTGTATAAAAGTGTTCAAATTTCAATTGTGAGCCAAGCATGTTCAGAGCATTTCATAATGAAGTGATGGAGTCATGGACATGAAATAGGATAATTTCAGTGCGTTTAAACATTTTTAAGCAAATTAATTAACCACCGCACAAAGTAAGTTCAAATGGTTCAAATGGCTCTGAGCACTATGGGACTTAACATCTTAGGTCATCAGTCTCCTAGAACTCAGAACTACTTAAACCTAACTAACCTAAGGACATCACACACATCCATGCCCGAGGCAGGATTCGAACCTGCGACCGTAGCAGTTCCGCGGTTCCGGACTGCAGCGCCTAGAACCACAAGACCACCGCGGCCGGCACAAAGTAAGTGGTATGTATGTTAACGTATTCTTGAAATGAAGTCAGATCGCATCACAATAATACTTTCATGGGTCAATATTCATAGATCCAGAGGGTCATTTAAATCCGGACAATTTTCTTGTGCACACTCGGGTTAAACAACACATGGACCTCTTACAAAGCCTTTTCGTGGAGTGTCACTGAGTCACTCCAACCAACTCTTTCAATGAAAGCAGTGTTTTATGTGTAACTGAGTCCAAATGTGAGCAAGAATCGGTGATTTGCATCCCTTCTATCAGCACAGAGAGTGACGTGTGCTCCTTCCAGCAATGAACCATCAGTTAGGAAATGTGTGATCCGGAGTAACGAGTGATATCGATTGATACTGCTACAACAAATATTGTGCCACTGATATGAATACCTTCTTACAGGATATCTAGTTGTGTTCGCTACTGGATCGAAAATTTCGTGACAGTCAGGATGCAGGACGACATCCTGGGTGAAGAGTCATCTACAGGCAGTGGAGTAAATCTAGTGGGCCTCATGGGACTGTGAATAGACCGTTGATGTTCATATTAAACAGTAACCATCCGGCGGAATGTGTTAGTTACAATCTCGGGCTTCTCTCGGGTTCAAATGGTTCAAATGGCTCTGAGAACTATGGGACTTAACTTCCGAGGTCATCAATCCCCTAGAACTACTTAAACCTAACTAACCTAAGGACATCACACACATCCATGCCCGAGGCAGGATTCGAACCTGCGACCGTAGCGATCGCGGGGTTCCAGACTGAAGCGCCTAGAACCACTCGGCCACACGGGCAGGCCTTCTCTCAGGTACTGCAGGTATCTAAGAGAATATTCCATACGGTAAAAATTGTAGTGAACTCTAGTTAGGTGAAGCCGCAGGTGTAGATGCTGTAGAAATGAGAACTGTGTCTATCTTGCATCTTAATAACAGTTTGTCAACAGAAAGGAGGCGTATAACAAATTATTAATGGTCGCAATGCTCTTGCTAAACCTTTTGTAAACGACACAAATGGAGGAAGAAGCATTAATAGTGCAAGAAGCATAAAACTTGGACCGGAAAAACAATAAAGACATGTACTGTGATCTACGAGCTAATATTACTTTGTTCTCTACTGTTTCATATGTTTACTTACGGATAATACCAAAGGCTGCGTCTAATCCGTATTATGTTCTTCCCATTCAAATAAAAGGGGTCTATTGTTTTTGACAGTGTGGAGTAAACTTGCAGGTACTGGTCCACGATAGTAACTGCACACACGAAATGCTAAAATTGTGCAAGATTTGTTTCTTGAAAACGTCAATGAAAAGGCAATATTTCAGTACCCTCCATACTCTCTGAATTTGCTTGCTATCTGAGCATTACAGCCTGTGTTTTAAGGGCAATAAGGGTGAATTTGCCTGGTTTCCCTGCTTTAGTATCTCAGAAATATCACCATCCATCATTTTAATGCACCAACCGTCAAGATATTCAGCGTGTTTTAAAACGTGGTCGTACACCATATTACGGGGTCGTTCAAGTTATTTTCTCGTAGCGTCGTAAGAGAGTTTGAGAAGGGGGAGAGCAGAAATGGCCATGCTCTTATAAGAGGAACAATCTCCGCATTTAATTAACGTGTTTTAGGGAAACGCCCAAAAACTTAAATTCGGGTGGTGGGACGAGAATTTCAATGCAGCCTCTTCGAAATTCGAGTCTAATCCGTAGGACATAATGTGCTGCTTACTGGTGTCTTTCTTATTATGTGTTATTGCAATTTCAGCTTTTTATGTCATTCTGAAATACAATCACTTCGTGCCATTGAACGTCGTAAATGGCGAGTTCGACAGTATATAAAAACTGATATTACCAATAGAACTAATATAGTTAAGACAGTCGTGGCCACTGATACTCTACCTCAAATGCAAATACTCTCTAAGAAAAAAAAACAAAAAAACAAAAAAACGCACTACTGAGGGATTATCCGAATAGGACGGAAATCGATAGATGTGATGAACATGTACAAACAAACAAATGGTTCCAATTTGAGAAAAATTTGATTATTTATTCAAGAGAATGAGCTTCAGAAATTGAGCAAGTCAATAATGCGTTGATCCACCTCAGGTCCTGAGGCAAACAGTTCTTCGATTTGGCACTGAATGACAGAATTATTGGATGTCGCCCTGAGAGATACCGTGCCAAATTCTGTCCAACGTACGCGTTCGCGCGTCAAAATCCCGTGCTGGTTGTAAGGCCCTGCGCATAATCCTCGAAGCGGTCTCAACTGGGGAGAGATCCGGCGGCCTTCCTGGCCAAGTATGGTTTGGCAACTAAGAATACAAACAGAGTGCCGGCGGACATTATCTTGCTGAAATGTTAAGCTCAGGATGGCTTGCCACGAAGGGCAACAAAATGGGGAGCAGAATATCATCAACGTGCGGATGTAAGGGTGCAGCTGATGAAAACCAAAGGGGTCCTGCCGTGAAATGAAATGGCGCCCCAGACCATCACTCCTGGCTGTCTGGCCGTAGAAAGGGCGTCAGTCAGGTTGTAAGGTGGGCATGTTATTTTGAATTTGTAAGTTATCGGTGTACTTGTCAGAGAGGAAGATACGTTACTGTTGAACAGTCTTACGTCTTGTTGTAGCACAGTATTTGCGTCTGCGCAGTCTGTTACATCTTATTTGAAATGCGGTAGGTAACGGACGTATTCGAAAATGGTTCAAATGGTTCTGAGCACTATGGGACTTAACTTCTGAGGTCATCATACACCTAGATCTTAGAACTACTTAAACCTAACTAACCTAAGAACATCACACACACCCATGTCCGAGGCAGGATCCGAATCTGCGACCGTGACGGTCGCCCGGTTCCAGACTGTAGCGCCTAGAACCGCTCGGCCGGCACGGACGTATTTGGTAGTGTTGACTTGGGATTGTATTTGTTTGATGAAGAAAGATTTATTGTTAAGAACAGCAAGGATGAATATGATGTACAAAATGGAAAGTGAAGAGAATATAAATTTTGAATACTGTTGTTATTTTTGAAGAGGGGAAATCTGAGGTAAGACTGCAGCACTGCGCAGCTAGTTTCTCGAAATAATTATTGTCAGGGAGTTAACTTGCTCTGAGCTGAGAGAGAGACCACTCACATTGCTGAACCACACATTAAGATATCACTTGATTAAGCTGTTTGAATTTTATAGAAATCTCTGTTAAAAATTGTACCCGTTTCAAATCATTTTTTACTTCGTTTAGCATAATATAGTTCAGACCAACCTTATGTGTGAAGGTTAACCGAAGTTTACGGTGTCTTTTTAAACAGATACTTCACTGTAAAATCGTTGTCTTGGAATATCATTTCATAGTAATAGGTATGCCGATCATGTTTAAAGAAGGTTTATCACTACCCATTACCACCATGTGGTATGTAAAAGTTTGGGTATTGTTTGGAAATTATTTTTTTTTTTGAAATAGTGATCTTGCTTATCCACTGCCTGCCTGCTATTTGCTATGGTGCTTTCGAGAAATCTGCAACAATGTTGTCAAGACGCGAGGTAAGGAGAAATTTTCGCTAGGGTCAAATAATTACTTTACTTCAATTGCGCATTTAATATAAAGACAAGTTGTATTCAGACCGGTTATAATTCAATTAAAATTAGGTTCTCTTTAGTCAAAGTTTAGCATTCAAATTTAAATTGGATAACAGTTTGTGGGTACATAATTTTGGTAATATGTAGGTTTTTTTTATGGGAGGCAAATGTGAACTAAATTTCATACAGAAACGTAGAGTGGAGAGGTTACAAGATTGGCATTCCACCGCTATCTAAGATGTCCCCAGACACGTCTACAGCGTGGAAACTCATTGAATGGAGCAGAATTGTCTTCAGTGATGAGTCCCGGTATCGAAATGAGCACCGATCATCAGTGAAGACGTCTCTGCGTACGTGCCGGGCAGGGGTGGGATACCAAAATGACAGTCACCCGCCCTACGGCCAGACAGCCAGGAGTGACGGTCTGGGGCGCCATTTCATTTCACGGCAGGACCCCTTTGGTTTTCATCAGCTGCACCCTTACATCCGCACGTTGATGATATTCTGCTCCCCATTTTGTTGCCCTTCGTGGCAAGCCATCCTGAGCTTAACATTTCAGCAAGATAATGTCCGCCGGCACTCTGCTTGTATTCATAGTTGCCAAACCATACTTGGCCAGGAAGGTCGCCGGATCTCTCCCCAGTTGAGACCGCTTCGCAGGGCACTATAACCAGCTCGGGATTTTGACGGTGTAACGATCCAACTGGACAGAATTTGTTATGATATCCCGCAGGAGGATATCCAACAACTCTATTAACGAACACCCAGCCGAATAACTACTTGCATAAAGGCCAGAGGTGGACCAACCCGTTACTGACTTGCTCAGTTTGTGAAGCTCTTTCTCTTGAATCAATCATACAGTCTTTCTCAAACTGTAATGATTTGTTTGTACATGTACATCACATCCATCGATTTTCGTCCTATTCGGATAATTCCATCGTGGCGCGTCTTTTTTTCGTTTTTAGTGTGTGCGTGGTGATTCTGAATTCCACTGATAAAATTCTGGAGGGTGTTCGATTTCCTGAGTATTTTGGTCTAAAGGACCAGTTGTCTCCATAGGCTGATTAGAGTGATTTCATTTCGTTGATTTTTAACACTCTCCCCCCCCCCCCTCCGCCACCCCCGCCATCCACATTTATGTTAGTATTTCTATTATATTGATGACGATGTGTAAATGTCGACGACATACGTTGTGTGTCTTGTTTACAAGCAAACTTGTTGCAATCACTCACGTACTTACTGTTGACAACAGTAATGTCCACTTTACTCCTCGGCCTCAAGCTTGCATCCATTACCGTCCGGTTTCAGTCTCTGGATTGTGTTTTTTCCAGCGGTGTTAGTTGTACGTTAACAGTGATACATGGTAGTAAGATAGGTTCATTGACGAAGAGACGGCCGATATCACCTCGTCTACGGGTTCACTGAATGCACCGGCAGAATGACAGACCGATGGTATGATGAGCTGATCTCGCAGCGACGACAGTCACACTACTTTTGCACCTGAGGGTTGATGAGTTGCTCTGTGTTTGGTCGTGCTCGTTTGGTGAGTGCATATTAGAGGGCTTTTCATCGTATTTTCGCAGAAACAAAGGTTATTCGGGTAATGACCAAAATAAATCTATTTTACATCCTTACCCTGCAACAAGCCACCATCGACCATACACCGGTACCACAATGCTCAAAAAATATCTCTGAACAACCTCCGAATTTTTGTGGGTGCAGATGCGACTTGCCCCGTGTTTCACTCATCATGTATGTCAGTGATCACTGTTTAGTTACATTGTTAATGTCCGTAGCTTGACACTGTGCTCTGATTTGCGTTCACGGTTCTCATCATTTACGCCGCGAATTTATAACACGAAGCGGCAAAAACGGGTTATGTATAAGACTGTCATAAATGTTGCAATTACAATAGCAAGGACGAAAGGAAGATTGGAGAAGAACGGGTAAGGAAGACGGCCGAATCATTTTTGAAGAAACTATTCTAGCATCTGCTTTTACTGTTTTGGGAAACTACGGAAATACTACACTTCTGGCCATTAAAATTGCACTATCAAGAAGAAATGCAGATGATGAACGGGTATTCATTGGACAAATATATCATACTAGGACTGACATGTGATCACATTTTCACGCAGTTTTGGGGCATAGATCCTGAGAAATCAGTACCCAGAACAACCACCTCTGGCCGTAATAACGGACTTGATAGGCCTGGACATTGAGTCAAACAGAGCTTGGATGGCGTGCACAGGTACATCTGCCCATGCAGCTTCAACACGATACCACAGTACATCACGAGTAGTGACTGGCGTATTGTGACGAGCCAGTTGCTCGGCCACCACTGACCAGACTTTTCAGTTTGTGAGAGATCTGGAGAACGTGCTGGCCAGGGCAGCAGTCGAACATATTCTGTATCCAGAAAGGCCCGTACAGGAATTGCAACATGTGTCGTGCATTATCCTGCTGAAATGTAGGTTTTCGCAGGGATCGAATGAAGAGTAGAGCCACGTGTCGTAACACATCTGAAATGTAACGTGCGGTCAATGCGAACAAGAGGTGACCGAGACGTGTAACCAATGGCACCCCATACCATCACCCCGGCGATAGGACAGTATGGCGATGACGAATACACGCTTCCAATCTGCGTTCACCACGATGTCGTCAAACACGGGGACGTGTTACCAATGGCATCCCATACCATCAACCGGGTGATACGCCAGTACGTCGATACCGAATACACGCTTCCAATGTGCGTTCACCGCGACGTCGCCAAACACGGATGCGACCATCATAAGGCTGTAAACAAAACCTGGATTCATCCGACAAATTGACGGTTTGCCATTCGTGCACCCAGGTTCGTCGTTGAGTACACCACCGGAGGCGCTCCTGTCTGTGATGCAGCGTCAAGGGTAACCGCAGCCATGGTCTGCGAGCTGATAGTCCATGCTGCTGCAAACGTCGTCGAACTGTTCGTGCAGATGGTTGTTGTCTTGCAAACGTTCCCATCTGTTGACTCAGGGATCGAGACGTTGCTGCACGATCCGTTACATCCATGCGGATAAGATGCCTGTCATCTCGACTGATAGTGATACGTGGCCGTTGGGATCCAGCACGGCGTTCCGTATTACCCTGCTGAACCCACCGATTCCATATTCTGCTAACAGTCATTGGATCTCGACCAACGCGAGCAGCAATGTCGCGATAGGATAAACCGCAATCGCGATAGGCTACAATCCGACCTTTATCAAAGTCGGGAACGTGATGGTACGCATTTCTCATCCTTACACGAGGCATCACAACAACGTTTCAGCACGCAGTGCCGGTCAACTGCTGTTTGTGTATGAGAAATCGGTAGGAAACTTTCCTCATGTCAGGACGTTCTAGGTGTCGCCACCGGCGCCAACCCTGTGTGAATTCTCTGAAGATTTAATCATCTGTATATCACAGCATCTTCTTCCTGTCGGTTAAATTTCGCCCGTCATCTTCGTGGTGTAGCAATTTTAATGGCCAGTAGTGTAAATATGGTTTGTGACCTGGGATCTGAAACACTGCCATAACGAATGCAATTCCAGTGCGTTAACCACTGAGACTATTCGTAATACAATGCTGGAAAAAATTAGTACTCCTGGAAAGACGACTTCGATTTTGATCCGACGACGGCATACGCCACCTGGGGATAGCAGATGACCGGCGGAGGTGGCCGGGCTGTTCTAGGCGCTACAGTCTGGAGCCGCGTGAACCGGTGCGGTCGCAGGTTCGAATCCTGCTTCGGGCATGGATGTGTCTGATGTCCTTAGGTGAGTTCGATTTGCGTAGTTCTAAGTTCTAGGGGACTGATGATCTCAGAAGTTAAGTCACATAGTGCTCAGAGCCATTTGAAACATTTTTGATAGTAGATGTACTGATAATTGTTTCAACGTCGTCTTCCCTTTAATAGAAAGTGCTCACAGCCAGTGTGGTGCAAATGTGTGAAGCAAGCAGGCAATCATGCCACTGACACCCACTTGTGCTTGCGCTTCCTAGAGCCAACTGGGCGAGTCTGAAAGGGGTCAAATTCTGGTCTTCCGGGCAGCGACATGGTGCTTTCGGAGAACTGCCACAAAAGTTGGACGTGCCCATTAGTTGTGCAACAGTGCTGGTATCAGTGGTCACGTGAACATTCTCACACCCGTAGATAAGGATTTGGACGTCCATGCAGCACAGATGCCCACCACGATCGTTGTACTGTAAGGGCAGCAGTGGCAGGTCGTACAGCTACCACAGCACAGAAAAGAGGACTTGTGAGCCCAGGCGTGTCAACACGAACTTTTTCCGACCGGTTATTAACAGTGGAATGGAATGTAGTCGAATTAAGTCTTGTGATACTGAGGGAATTAGGTTAGGAAATGAGTCACTTAAAGTAGTAAAGGAGTTTTGCTATTTGGGGAGCAAAATAACTGATGATGGTCGAAGTAGAGAGGATATAAAATGTAGACTGGCAATGGCAAGGAAAGCGTTTCTGAAGAAGAGAAATTTGTTAACATCGAGTATAGATTTAAGGGTCAGGAAGTCATTTCTGAAAGTATTTGTATGGAGTGTAGCCATGTATGGATGTGAAACATGGACGATAAATAGTTTGGACAAGAAGAGAAGAGAAGCTTTCGAAATGTGGTGCTACAGAAGAATGTTGAAGATTAGGTGGGTAGATCACGTAACTAATGAGGAGGTATTGAATAGGATTGCGGAGAAGAGAAGTTTGTGGCACACCTTGACTAGAAGAAGGGATCGGTTGGTAGGACATGTTTTGAGGCATCAAGGGATCACAAATTTAGCATTGGAGGCCAGCGTGGAGGGTAAAAATCGTAGAGAGAGACCAAGAGATGAATACACTAAGCAGATTCAGAAGGATGTAGGTTGCAGTAGGTACTGGGAGATGAAGGAGCTTGCACAGGATAGATTAGCATGGAGAGCTGCATCAAACCAGTCTCAGGACTGAAGACCACAACAACAACATTAGCAGTGGGAGTACAGGAACACACACCTCTAGCCCGTCTTCCACTCACGCCACACCAACACCGTGCACGGTCGACTTGTGTTGTCAGAGGATCACTCGGAAGATGGAATGGCACGCCGTGGTCTTCAGCGATGGAAGCAGATTGTGCCTGCACGCAACTGACGGTTGACGTAGGCCTATTTAGCGTTGTCTCTTAGAGTGCATTCGACAAAGACACACTGGCCCCACCCTAGGCCTTATGGTGAGCTACAACTCTCGTACTAACCAGTGGTCGGTACGTGCAGAAAGTTGTTAGACCGGATCTTTTGCTGCCCTTGCAACAGGAAGGTGATGTGTTGTTCCAAAACAAAAATGGTCCCCACACACACTGCCCGTGAAACTCAACGTGCTGTGCAGGACCTGCAGAAACTTCCCTGGCCAACACGATCTCCAGACTTATCTCCAATCGAACACATGTGGGATACAATGGGACGAGAAACAACTCGTGCGACCCTTCAACCTGAACTCTTACAGAACTACGTGAACAGGTTGAGCAAGCGAGGCACGACATATCCAAGGACAGTATTTGCCATCTGTATGATCGACTGAATACTAGAGACAGCACCTGCATTGCCACCCGTGGAGGCCACACCACGTTCCAGTAGAGGTGTTGCAGCATGGGTCGATCGATACCTGGCACCTCAGAACTGCTTGTGCTATTGATGTGTAAGTGTAATCATTTCGTATACTCTACATGCACCGTTGCAACAATAAATCGTCAGTGAATTGGAAACCTCTAAATGTGTGTACTAATTTTTTACCGGTGGCGTATTTAATAAAGGAAAACACTTGTAAGCGTCACTTAGCACTCGTAAGCTGTGTAATCTTCCCTGACCCATTAACGCTTTAACTGCTAGCGACATGTATATCTGTCACTAACTTTAGCGCGCTCTGAGCTACCGACGTATACAGGGTTTCAAGAACGATTGCATGAAAACAACAAGACATTCAGAACATTCATGTCAGCGGATGGGACATCTCTCCAAGTTTCTAACTGACATTACAAGTGCGCAGTAGGGCACCGTTTATAATGCGGCAAACGTCAATACGTGCTGCAGTTCAATGAAGTCGTTGACATGAATTGCTCCAGAAAGGCCGACATCAGCGCACTTCGTAAATCTGTTTATTGGATTACCTATCTGCAGGCGTGCAATACAACATGGGACTGACGATACAGGGGTTGGGAAAAAAACCTGGAAAAACCGCGAGAAACGCGTGCTTGAATATAAATGTAGACGATAGCCAAGGCTGCAGGTAGCGCTGTTGTATTTCACCACGAAGGCACCTGTGCAATGTCCTCAATACGTTGCAAGTGTAGTGGTTTAAACTGCCTGGGCATTTACAAGTTGGTGCAAATGTCCGGAATAAATTCTTGGAAAAATGCCCCAAATTCATAAATGCCCGGGAATTTATGGATTTTAAAGATTAATTGATAAGTGGCTATTATAAAAAAAAACTTTAAGCTGATATTTTGTTTTCAACAAGGCGTTTTGCAACTCTGCTTCTTTAGTGTTTGGATAATCAAGTCACAAAAGCCGGTTGAGAGTCAGGGGAGAGTAATTAGGGGAAATGAACTGACCTGTAAACGTAACTTTTTACATCTATAATGGGGTCAATTTTATTTTCACAGCACTGCAGTCATATGAAAGTAGATAAATAAAGGAACAGAATAGGGAACTATGATCTGACTCAAATGTCGCTGCCTCTGACACTAAAGCTTTTTTTTTTTGCTGAAAACAGTTAAACATTTAAGAACACATTTATCATCAAGAAACATGTGCCAGATGTTTAATACACTCTGTAATAATTTTGTTATTAACCATCATTATTCAGTAATATTCAGAGATTTGGCACGGATTATAAAGAGATAACGGAAGGACAATGTTTATCTATTAGTAATAAAGGCAATGAATGATATACGTATGTATAAGTGTAAACATTTACTAATTTTCAGTATTAGGAGTATCATCCTATCCCTTATTTTAACTGGTAAATTACACACTGAAGACCCATAGAAACTGGTACATCTGCCTGATATCGTGTAGGACCCCGCGAGAACACACATGTGCCTCAAAACAACTTGGCATGGATTCGACTAATGTCTGAAGTAGTGCTGGAGGGAATTCACACCGTGAATCCTGGAGGGCTGTCCACGAATCCGAAAGAGTAAGAGGGGTTGAGATCTCTCCTGAACAGCACATTGAAAGACATCCCAGACATGCTCAATAGCGTTCATGTCTGAGGAGTTTGGTGGCCAGCGGAAGTGTTTAAACTCAGAAGAGTGTTCCTGGGGTCATTATGGTCGTCTGAGGTGTCGCATTGTCCTGCTGGAATTGCCCTAGTCCGTCGGAATGCACAAGAGACATGAATGGACGCAGGTGATCAGACAGGGTGCTTACGTAGGTGTCACTTTCAGAGTCGTGTCTAAACGTATCAGGGGTCCCATATCATTCTAACTGCACACGCCTCACTTTACAGAGCCTGTAACAGCTTGACATGCTGACATGCAGGGTCCATGGATTCGTGAGGTTGCCTCCATACCTGTACATGTCCATCCGCTCGATAGCATTTTAAAGGAAACTCGTACGACGAGGCAACATGTTTACAGTCATCTACAGTTCGCATCCTGATACTTGTTGATGGCCCAGCATTGAAATCTGCAGCAATTTGGGGAAGGGTTCCACTTCTGTCGTGTTGAACGATTCTCTTCGGTCGTCGTTGGTCCCGTTCTTGCAGGATCTTTCTCCAGCCGCAGCGATGTCGGAGATTTGGTGTTTTACCGGATTCCTGATATTCACGGTACACTCGTGAAATGGTCGTACGGAAAAATCCCCACTTCATTGTTACCTCGGAGAGGCTGTGTCCCATCACTCTTCCGCCGACTATAACACCACTTTCATACTCACTTAACCGATCTGACGACTGCATCAGACACTTACATGCGCATTGCTGACCGCAGCGCCGTATTCTGCCTGTTTACGTATCTCGGTATTTGACTTCGTTTGCGCTTCACTGTACATTCTAGCATTAAAAGATCTGGAAAGTACTTTTTTTGTAAATGTTTAGATTTTGGGCATTTAAGACTTCTTTGGGAGAATTCCCGTGCAAATTCCCCTTTTGGTAAGTGTCAGTAACTGCCAGAACAATGTCCCTCTAGTTTTGAGTTCATTATGTCGGAGGTAAGCGACTTCGAAAATGCAAGCTGTCTCATCGCCCAGGACTGGTTAAATGAGCAAGAGGATGAATTGTCGCATCTCCCCTTGACGAGTCACCAGTTTTCAATATTATTAAGTCCTTGTGGTCTACTTTGAAGAAATGGGTTCATGACCGCTATCCACTTTGATCATCGTTACCTTACCTTGGCACTGTTTTGTAGGAATAATGGTATGCGATTCCTTTGAAAACCATACAAGACCTGTATTTACCCATTCAGAGACGACTAGAAGTTGTTATGAAAGCCAATGACTCTCCTACACCGTATTAGACATGGAAATGTGTTGTGTTTTTGGTGTTTCTATACTTTTGTCCACCCCTTTAATGTAACTACTTGTTGGTGCGTACTCCAGATTGAAACTTGGGGTAATGCTCTACCCACTGACATGCGTCATTTTTCTGTATATCTTACAGTTTTCATCCAGCCTTCCTCTGAAACCTTGGAGATACTTATGAATGACAATTTATATTTGACAGAAACCAACAGCTCCAGGAGAGAGATTGTCTGATACGTATGTTTCGATGTTTTAAGGTAACATAAATATACGAAATGACCAACAGCACTTCATTGAGTTATTAATCATGCTAATAATAACATTAATAGTTTATTAGTTACATGTTTCATAGATCATTTGACCGATTCTTTTATTGAAATGCTGTGGAACGATTCAGTTTGCAGGGTATGTATACATGATAAGTGTCAAAATTAATGAACTGGAAGGGGATGTCTAATCCCTTGACCTACGCGCTCCGCAGACCTGACTCCTCTTGGCTTTATCCTTTGTGTAGTCAGCAACAGTAGGAATAGTACCTAAGAATCTTCTGCACATCTTTGAAGTGTTTGATACGACTGTGCAATCTTAAAGAGAACTGGACAAAACATGATTCGTCGTTGCATATAATATAATGAAGTACATGGTTGTCATATTGAATACTTACTCCACAGTAGTGTAGCTTAAATTATTAAATTGCACTCTACTGCCAATAAAATTTTTCAAACTACAGCGTTCTGGTGTTTCATTTAGTCTACTAAATGCGTAGAATTGGCGTAGTTCTGTTTAAACTTAACACACATAAGTTTCTTCCGTCCAATCATTTAAAATTTCATCCTCTACAACCTCCCAAATTATTTAAACGTCATTCTGTTATCCTCTTGTATAAAAGCAAGATGAGATTCTCGTCTCATTTCTATAACTTATTGTAGTTTAAAAACGTTGTCAATAGTAGATCGTCACATACTGGAACGTTATTGATCTTCAGACATTCGTAATTATATATAAATCTTATAAATGCGAAAGTCGTGTGTGAGGGGAAGAGGGTGGAGGTGTGAGTTAGTATGTTTGTTACTCATTCACTCTGAAACGGCAGAACGGATTTTGAAGAAATTTGGAATGGAGATAGCTTATTCCCTGAATTAAAACACTTGCTACCTTATATACACCTACCTATCAAAAGAATGGAAGTGAAGAAGAAGTGTAGCCCACGAGTTTATTCATCCAGTATTTGAGAATGAGAGCACTTTATGGAAAACCTTAAACGTTGTATCAGACTTTTTCTCTTTGACAGCCTCCACAAAATTATGAAAGGAAAAAAAGTTACCGCTTACTAAGTTTCTACAGTTCATGCAGTAAAACTGCCACATAAAGCTTCATGCAGTAAAATTGCCACATGAAGCATGGTACTCTATTTTAGTACTTCTTTACCACAAACTGTATTCGCAACAGATTCTGCAGACAGTAGTCACATATGCTGTTGAATTCATCAGCAAAATTACATCACTGTACGACAAATAATTCAAGAGGTATACCGTCATAAACACTGAAATGCTTGAAAACTTGCCGCATCATTTACGTCGTTCAAATTTATTTCTTGTTTGCTACTAACTCTAT